>NC_044032.1:363681285-364290983 GCF_901765095.1 Microcaecilia unicolor
CACACAACAGGGGTTATTTTGTAATTATCTTGTATAAATTTGCAGGCTGTTGCACTAATGTTCAAAGCGAACTTACACCCCTCATTTCACTATGCAGATTATTTTAGGCCAACTACCTGATGACAATTAAACCTGATATTCAATGCATGTAGTTTTTAAAATCAAAATTATGTGCTAACCTTGCAGACCTTAGCATCAAATGCAAGAAACAGAATGTTCCTACTAACATTTCTGCGATATCACTTATGAGAACACAGAAGAGAACAGGGCTCAAGAATGATCCCTGTGGCACTCCACAGGCATCCTAGTGCTCACCTTTAACCAGTTTACTTACCACTGGAGGACGTGCTGTTAAGCTTGCTGGACTGGTTAACAAGCCTCCTGTGTTGAACAGTTTACAAGATTATACTAAAATTTGAGCATTCCAGTCAATGTCTGTACTGTTGACATTTATCTGGGGGTCGTTCCCAAACCCCTTCAGTGAAAATGATACAAAAGTATGGTACGATGTCAATAAAGGTGATGAATTTTTAGTGCTTTCATGCTATTGTTAAATTTTAAATATTTCTGTCTGTTTATCCTCATTTATACATTGCTCCCCTGGCCTAACAAACTGCCTAGATCGTTATACATATCGAAGCAAAAAACTTGTGTCAAATTACAGCTAACTGGCATCTTAATGTCTCTTTGGAGAAAGAGGGCATTTAGGGTAGGGGCTGTGTTGGAGTGATGGAATAAGCTGTCTGAGGAACTTGGGGGGGGATTGGGTTTGTGGTTTATGACAGCAGTGAAAGTGCTGCTGTTTTCTTGATGTTATGTTAACTGGAATTTTTAAAGTTTTGCACCTTCTCGATTGGTATTTTGCAATGTCAAGGAGAGGGTATATAAATAAATTTGCTCTCTATTTTCTGCATATATTCCTTTCCTTCACATCTCAGTGTTGTTATTTCACTTCTGCACTCTGTAAAGTGTCTTTAAAAACGGTGTTTTCTCTTTAGCCACTTTACCTTAATTTGTGGCCCTGCAGCCTTGGCTACCTGCTCTGTTTCCCACAGTCTAGCAACAGAACACATAGTAACATAGTAGATGACGGCAGAAAAAGATCTGCATGGTCCATCCAGTCTGCCCAACAAGATAAACTCATATGTGCTACTTTTTGTGTATACCTTACCTTGATTTGTATCTGTCATTTTCAGGGCACAGACCATATAAGTCTGCCCAGCACTATCCCCGCCTCCCAACCACCAGCCCCGCCTCCCAACCACCGGCTCTGGCACAGACCGTATAAGTCTGCCCAGCCCTATCCCCGCCTCCCAACCATCAGCCCCGCCTCCCACCACCGGCTCTGCCACCCAATCTCGGCTAAGCTTCTTTACCTTCTGAACATGAACCTTTTTGACTTTATGGGGTCTCTATACAAAGGGCCTCTTTTAAAAAGCCACGCTGCCAATTCTCGGTGCAGCAAATGAGAGGAAGCCCATTCAATTCCTATGGGCTTCCTCTCATTTGCCGTGCATAAATTGTTAGAGCGGCTTTGTAAAAGAAGCCCTAAAGTGTTTTAACTGGCCAGAAATGGCTCCAGCCTGGTTGAATTGTCTGTTCGGGACTAACTGAAACCAGCTGTTTTGGGGGTGTTTCCAGGAGCGGAGTTGGCAGTTGGCTGGTTAAGCTCTGATATTCAGCACTTAACAGGCCAGGTTAACTGCATAAATAGGACCGCGCTTAACTGGCTATGCGTCAGCTGGCTTTGGAAACCTGGACTTTCAATGCGAGTGCCCAGTGGCTTCCCCATGTTTCTCTCAATAGCAGACTATGGATATTTCCTCCAGGAACTTGTCCACAGTGGCGTTCCTAGGCGGGCTGACAGCCGGGGCGGATCGCTGATGCGCCCCGCCCCCCGGAACAGCGCGACGTCCCCCCCCACGACGAAAGAACCCCCCCCCCCCGGGTGCATGCCGCTGGGGGGGGGGGGGGGGGGGGTGCCGCGCGCCTGCCGACTCTTCGTTTTCATGCTCCCTCTGCCCTGGAACAGGAAGTAACCTGTTCCGGGGCAAAGGGAGCATGAAAACGAAGAGCCGACAGGCGCGCGGCACCCTCCCAGCAGCGTGCACCCGGGGCGGACCGCCCCCCCTTGGTACGCCACTGCTTGTCCACACTTTTTTTAAACCCAGATATGCTAACTGCTGTTACCACATCCTCCAGCAATGAGTTCCAGAGCTTAACTATTCTTTGAGTACAAAAATATTTCCTCCTATTTGTTTTATCTCAAATTTTCTTTATTTGAAACTTACATTAAAGAACATAAGTTCCATACAACAACACAATAATACAGCCAGTGGTAAGCACAACAAAACCCTATCCATTCCCCCTTCCCCTCCCTCATACAGCCAGCACAAGCAAATCCAAAGTTTCAGAGCTGCTACTGAGACCTAGGTATCTCATAAAAAGCAATTATATCCCGAAAAATCAGTGTGTCTTAGTAACCAACCCTGTTGTAGGTAACCACCATTGTTGATAAATGTCCCAGATCTTATGAAAAGCAACCATTTGACCGTTCTGGATGGCCGTTAGTTTAGTCATCTGATAAATGTAGTCCATTTTTTCTCCGAGGACAAGCAGGCTGCTTGTTCTCACTGATGGGTGACGTCCACGGCAGCCCCTTCAATCGGAACTTCTCTAGCAAAAGCCTTTGCTAGTCCTCGCGCGCCGATGTGCACCGCGCATGCGCGGCCGTCTTCCCGCCCGAACCGGCTCGTGTTCGTCAGTCTTCTTTTGTCCGCGCTCGGGACGGTCGTGTTTTACACCGTTCGCGCCCCTTAAGTTGACCCTCGCGCGTCTTTTGGACTTTCGCTATCAAAAAAAAAAAAAAGGGAATTTGGAGAAAGACCTTTTCGGTCTTTTTTCCCTTCCCGTATTTCCAGTTTTTTGCCCCGTTAAGTTTACTTTCGTTTTCGGGGTAGGCCCTTTTGAGGCCTCGGTTCGAGTTTTTTTCTCTCCCTCTTTTTGGTGCCTTTACCGCCATTACGAGTTTTGATTTCGCCGGCGTGATTTTTCCGCTCATGTCATCGAAGTCTCCCAGCGTCTTCAAGAAGTGCACCCAGTGCGCCCGGGTAATCTCGCTCACTGATAGGCACATGTCGTGTCTTCAGTGTCTGGGGGCTGGGCACCGCCCGCAGGCCTGTAGTCTTTGCGCCCTTTTACAGAAAAGGACTCAGGTAGCGAGATTGGCCCAGTGGAACGTGTTGTTCTCGAGCTCTTCGTTGGCAACAGCACCGGGGGTATCGAGTGCATCGACGTCGACAGCGTCAAGACCTCCGACCTCGGCATCGGCGGTATCGGCTGCATCGAGGCATCGACCCTCTGCATCGTCGGTATCGAGACATCGGAAGGCTGCGTCGGCGTCGGTGGTACCGGGATCTCCACTAGTGCTGATGTCGTCGGACGGTGGTGCTTCGACCGGAGTGCAGGTGAGGGCTGTCCATTCCCCTGCTGGTGGCGGTGAGCCTTCGGGTGGGTCTCCCCCTACCCTGAGGGCTCCTGCGGTACAGCCCCCCCGAGACCGACCTTCTTCAGCCTCGGCCCCGAGGAAGCGACGGTTGGATTCTACGTCCTCCTCGTCGGTACCCAGAAGTTCCGGTGACATGCTTTGTTTGAAAAAGTCAAAGAAGCATCGACACCGGTCTCCTTCCCGCATCGGTACCGAGAGCTCTGGGTCGCCGAGGGAGTCGGCACCCAGTAGGCATCGGCACCAGGAGGACCGCTCACCCTCTGTTCAGGAGGTGTCAATGCGCTCCACCTTGAACGGCCCGGAACAGCCTCCGCGCCCGGAACAGACTCTGACTTCGACACCTGCATCGGCTTCTATGTCTTTCTCCACAGCCGCCCTGCACGAGAGTCTCCGGGCCGTCCTTCCAGAGATACTGGGAGAGCTGTTGCGCCCTTCCCCTCCGGTACCGGGGGTGCTTGTGCCACCGGTACCGTCGAGTGAGGCGCCGGCTGGCCCCTTGCCCGGGGTGAGGTCTCCAGCATCGGTGCCGCTTGCGGTATCGATTGCGGTCGCCTCCCAGGAAGGCTCCCCGACGCCGCCGGCGGAGGGAGCTTCGCCGGTGCTGGCGAGGGAGTCTACCTCTCGACGCTCACACCGTGGCCGTGTTTCCACGGAGTTGAGCCGGGCACGGCTTCAGACACAGGTTCATGAACTTGTGTCTGATACCGATGGTGAGGCCTTGTGGGAGGAGGAGGAGGAGGACATCAGATATTTCTCTGACGAGGAGTCTGATGGCCTTCCTTCTGATCCCACTCCCTCCCCTGAAAGGCAGCTTTCTCCTCCCGAGAGTCTGTCTTTTGCGGCCTTTGTCCGGGAGATGTCTACGGCCATCCCCTTCCCGGTGGTTGTGGAGGACGAGCCCAGGGCTGAAATGTTTGAGCTCCTGGACTATCCTTCTCCACCTAAGGAAGCGTCCACAGTACCCATGCATCATGTCCTAAAAAAGACATTGCTGGCGAACTGGACCAAGCCTCTAAGTAATCCCCACATTCCCAAGAAGATCGAGTCCCAGTACCGGATCCATGGGGACCCAGAACTGATGCGCACTCAGTTGCTTCACGACTCTGGAGTTGTGGATTTGGCCCTAAAGAAGGCTAAGAGCTCTAGGGAGCACGCTTCGGCGCCCCCGGGCAAGGACTCTAGAACCTTAGACTCCTTTGGGAGGAAGGCCTACCATTCTTCCATGCTCGAGGCCAAAATCCAGTCTTACCAGCTCTACACAAGCATACATATGCGGAACAATGTGCGGCAGTTGGCGGGCTTGGTGGACAAGCTCCCTCCTGAGCAAGCCAAGCCATTTCAGGAGGTGGTCAGGCAGCTGAAGGCGTGCAGAAAATTCCTGGCCAGAGGGGTGTATGACACCTTTGATGTTGCGTCCAGGGCCGCTGCTCAAAATGTGGTGATGCGCAGACTCTCATGGCTGCGTGCCTCCGACCTGGAGAATAGGATCCAGCAGCGAATTGCGGACTCGCCTTGCCGAGCAGACAATATTTTTGGAGAGAAGGTCGAACAGGTGGTAGAGCAGCTCCATCAGCGGGATACCGCTTTCAACAAGTTCTCCCGCCGGCAGCCTTCAGCTTCTACCTCCACAGGTAGACGTTTTTATGGGGGAAGGAAGACTGTTCCCTACTCTTCTGGTAAGCGTAGGTACAATCCTCCATCCCGACAGCCTGCGGCCCAGGCTAAGCCCCAGCGCGCTCGCTCTCGTCAGCAGCGTGCGCCTCAGCAAGGCCCCTCGGCTCCCCAGCAAAAGCAAGGGACGAGCTTTTGACTGGCTCCAGCAGAGCATAGCCGACATCAATGTGTCAGTGCCGGGTGATCTGCCGGTCGGGGGGAGGTTGAAAGTTTTTCACCAAAGGTGGCCTCTCATAACCTCCGACCAGTGGGTTTTCTAAATAGTCCGGTAAGGATACACCCTCAATTTGGCCTCAAAACCTCCAAATTGCCCACCGGGAGCTCAATCCTACAGCTTCCAGCACAAGCAGGTACTTGCAGAGGAACTCTCTGCCCTTCTCAGCGCCAATGCGGTCGAGCCCGTGCCATCCGGCAAGAAGGGCTGGGATTCTATTCCAGGTACTTCCTTGTGGAAAAGAAAACAGGGGGGACGCGTCCCATCCTAGACCTAAGGGCCCTGAACAAATATCTGGTCAAGGAAAAGTTCAGGATGCTTTCCCTGGGCACCCTTCTTCCCATGATTCAGGAAAACGACTGGCTATGCTCTCTGGACTTGAAGGACGCCTACACGCACATCCCGATACTGCCAGCTCACAGACAGTATCTGCGATTTCAGCTGGGCACACGTCACTTCCAGTACTGTGTGCTACCCTTTGGGCTCGCCTCTGCGCCCAGAGTGTTCACGAAGTGCTTGGCTGTAGTAGCAGCGGCGCTTCGCAGGCTGGGAGTGCACGTGTTCCCCTATCTCGACGATTGGCTGGTGAAGAACACATCCGAGGCAGGAGCTCTACAGTCCATGCAGATGACTATTCGCCTCCTGGAGCTACTGGGGTTTGTGATAAATTATCCAAAGTCCCATCTTCTCCCAGTACAGAGACTCGAATTCATAGGAGCTCTGCTGGATTCTCGGACGGCTCGTGCCTATCTCCCAGAGGCGAGGGCCAACAACTTGTTGTCCCTCGTCTCGCGGGTGCGAGCGTCCCAGCAGATCACAGCTCGGCAGATGTTGAGATTGCTGGGCCACATGGCCTCCACAGTTCATGTGACTCCCATGGCCCGCCTCCACATGCGATCTGCTCAATGGACCCTAGCTTCCCAGTGGTTTCAGGCTGCTAGGGATCTAGAAGACGTGATCCACCTGCCCACGAGTTTTCTCAAATCCCTGTATTGGTGGACGATTTGGTCCAATTTGACCCTGGGACGTCCTTTCCAAATTCCTCAGCTACAAAAAGTGCTGACTACGGATGCGTCTCTCCTGGGGTGGGGAGCTCATGTCGATGGGCTTCACACCCAAGGAAGCTGGTCCCTCCAGGAACGCGATCTGCAGATCAATCTCCTGGAGTTACGAGCGGTCTGGAATGCTCTGAAGGCTTTCAGAGATCGGTTGTCCCACCAAATTATCCAAATTCAGACAGACAACCAGGTTGCCATGTATTACATCAACAAGCAGGGGGGGCACCGGATCTCACCCCCTGTGTCAGGAAGCCGTCAGCATGTGGCTTTGGGCTCGCCGTCAGGGCATGGTGCTCCAAGCCACATATCTGGCAGGCGTAAACAACAGTCTGGCCGACAGGTTGAGCAGGATTATGCAACCTCACGAGTGGTCGCTCAACTCCCAAGTAGTGCGACAGATCTTCCAGGTGTGAAGCACCCCCTTGGTAGATCTCTTTGCATCTTGAGCCAACCACAAGGTCCCTCAGTTCTGTTCCAGGCTTCAGGCCAACGGCAGACTGGCACCGGATGCCTTCCTCCTGGACTGGGGGGAGGGTCTCCTGTAAGCTTATCCTCCCATACCTCTGGACGGGAAGACTTTGTTGAAACTCAAGCAAGATCGAGGCACCATGATCCTGATTGCTCCCTTTTGGTCGCGTCAGATCTGGTTCCCTCTTCTTCTGGAGTTATCCTCCGAAGAACCGTGGAGATTGGAGTGTTTTCCGACCCTCATCACACAGGACGAGGGGGCGCTTCTGCATCCCAACCTCCAGTCTCTGGCTCTCACGGCCTGGATGTTGAGAGCGTAGACTTTGCCTCTTTGGATCTGTCAGAGGGTGTCTCCCGCATCTTGCTTGCTTCCAGGAAAGATTCCACTAAGAGGAGTTACTTCTTTCTATGGAGGAGGTTTGCCGTCTGGTGTGACAGCAAGGCCCTAGATCCTCGCTCTTGTCCTACACAGACCCTGCTTGAATACCTTCTGCACTTGTCTGAGTCTGGTCTCAAGACCAACTCTGTAAGGGTTCACCTTAGTGCAATCAGTGCATACCATTACCGTGTGGAAGGTAAACCGATCTCAGGACAGCCTTTAGTTGTTCGCTTCATGAGAGGTTTGCTTTTGTCAAAGCCCCCCCGTCAAACCTCCTACAGTGTCATGGGATCTCAATGTCGTTCTCACCCAGCTGATGAAACCTCCTTTTGAGCCACTGAATTCCTGCCATCTGAAGTACTTGACCTGGAAGGTCATTTTCTTGGTGGCAGTTACTTCAGCTCGTAGAGTCAGTGAGCTTCAGGCCCTGGTAGCCCAGGCCCCTTACACCAAATTTCATCATAACAGAGTAGTCCTCCGCACTCACCCTAAGTTCTTGCCAAAGGTTGTGTCGGAGTTCCATCTGAACCAGTCAATTGTCTTGCCAACATTCTTTCCCCGTCCTCATTCCTGCCCTGCTGAACGTCAGCTGCACACATTGGACTGCAAGAGAGCATTGGCCTTCTATCTGGAGCGGACACAGCCTAACAGACAGTCCGCCCAATTGTTTGTTTCTTTTGATCCCAACAGGAGGGGAGTGGCTGTGGGGAAACGCACCATATCCAATTGGCTAGCAGATTGCATTTCCTTCACTTACGCCCAGGCTGAGCTGGCTCTTGAGGGTCATGTCACGGCTCATAATGTTAGAGCCATGGCAGCTTCGGTGGCCCACTTGAAGTCAGCCACTATTGAAGAGATTTGCAAAGCTGCGACGTGGTCATCTGTCCACACATTCACATCTCATTACTGCCTGCAGCAGGATACCCGACGCGAGTGTCGGTTCGGGCAGTCAGTGCTTCAGAATCTGTTCGGGGTTTAGAATCCAACTCCACCCCCCTAGGCCCATGTTTATTCTGTTCCAGGCTACACTCTCAGTTAGTTGAAAAATTGTTAGGTAAATCTCAGTTATGTCCTTGCCGTTGCGAGGCTCAATTGACCATGTTTGTTATTTTGAGTGAGCCTGGGGGCTAGGGATACCCCAGTCGTGAGAACAAGCAGCCTGCTTGTCCTCGGAGAAAGCGAATGCTACATACCTGTAGAAGGTATTCTCTGAGGACAGCAGGCTGATTGTTCTCACAAACCCGCCCGCCTCCCCTTTGGAGTTGTGTCTTCCCTTGTCTTTATTTTGCTATATATGGGACTGACGAACACGAGCTGGTTCGGGCGGGAAGACGGCCGCGCATGCGCGGTGCGCATCGGTGCGCAAGGACTAGCAAAGGCCTTTGCTAGAGAAGTTCCGATTGGAGGGGCTGCCGTGGACGTCACCACCGGTACCGCCGACGCAGCCTTTTGATGTCTCGGTACCGACGATGCAGAGGGTCGATGCCTCGATGCAGTCGATACAGTCGACGCCGAGGTCTTGACGCTGTCGACGTCGATGCACTCGATACCCCCGGTGCTGTTGCCGACGAAGAGCCCGAGAACAACACGTTCCACTGGGCCAATCTCGCTACTTGAGTCCTTTTCTGTAAAAGGGCGCAAAGACTACAGGCCTGTGGGCAGTGCCCAGCCCCCAGACACGACGCGTGCCTATCAGTGAGCGAGATTACCCGGGCGCACTAGGTGCACTTCTTGAAGCCGCTGGAAGACTTCGATGACATGGGCGGAAAAATCACGCCGGCGAAATCAAAACTCGTAATGGCGGAAAAGGCACCAAAAAGAGGGAGAGAAAAACTCGAACCGAGGCCTCAAAAGGGCCTACCCCGAAAACTAAAGTAAACTTAGCGGGTCAAAAACTGGAAATACGGGAAGGGGAAAAAGACCGAAAAGGTCTTTTTCCAATATCCTTTTTTTTTTTTCTTAAGCAAAAAGCTCAAAGACGCGCGAGGGTCAACTTAAGGGGCACGAACGGCGCAAGCACGACCGTCCTGAGCGCGGACAAAAGAAGACTGACGAACATGAGTCGGTTCGGGCGGGAAGACGGCTGCGCATGCGCAGTGCGCATCGGCGCGCGAGGACTAGCAAAGGCCTTTGCTAGTAAAGTGTTCCGATTGGAGGGGCTGCCGTGGACGTCACCCATCAGTGAGAACAAGCAGGCTGCTTGTCCTCGGAGAATATCTGATAGTGTCGAAGTGCGCTATAAAGATATTTTGCAGTACTACCACATCCATGGATAGCGCTGGCTAAGGAAATTATGGAGAAAGTAGACTTTACCTACTAATTTGCTTTCCTTTAGTCCCACCGGACAAGACCTGAATGTGATGCCTTCCAGCAGGTGGAGACTGAGAAAACTGTGACTCTAGGAAGAGCCAATAAGAGCCCCTGCCAGCTAGAGAAAGATCCAGTAGTAAAGTACCAAAGCAGAAGGAAGCAAACCAGTAAGGAATTGTCTTTGCATCCGAAAGCCTAAGCAGCCACTGACACATTGCCAACACAGGGTACATGCCACAGAAAAAATAGTGTCCAAATTACATGCCCCTTCATATCATGCACAACAGGCGACGTACTGAACCATAGAAATCTGGCTTGAAATAGGTGGGGTTTTTTTTGTTTGTTTTTCTAAAAGAAACTGCAAACAAGCAACACAGCTCCCAAGAAAAAACCTTAGGTAACTCTTGAAGAAACAGAATATCTGAAGGGGGGATCTGGGCAGGTCCGGAGGGACTAAAGGAAAGCAAATTAGCAGGTAAGGTCTAATTTCTCCTTCCTTAGCGTCCCTCCGGACCGGCCCAGAATGTGACTGATGGGAAGTAACAAAGCAATAAGAAAACAGCCTGCTGACGACTCAGGATGTCCAATCGATAGTGCTTCGAAAAAGAATGCATCGAAGACCAAGTCGCCACCCTACAAATGTCCTCAGGAGGAACCAGACAACGCTCTGCCCAAGAAGTTGCCTGACCTCTGGTAGAGTGTGCTTTAACTCTGTCTGGAATGGTCTTCCTAGAAAGAAAGTAAGCTGAGCTATCATTTCTTTAAGCCAGCAGGAAATAGTGGGCTTAGAAACCATAAGCCCTTTGCATGAACCTCCTAGCAGAATAAATAACCAATCGAACCAACAAAATTCCTCTATAGACTTTACATAATGCTTCAGAACTCTCTACATCCAAACATTTCAAGCGACACTGTTCCTCCATTCCAGAGGAAGAACCTAGTACAGGCAATACTATCGACTGAGATAAATGAAAATGAGACAACACTTTGGGTAGAAAGGAAGAAACCAGTCGCAGAATCACCAGATCTGAGCTGAACTGCAAAGATGGCAACCTACACGAAAGAGCTTGCAACTCCGAGACTTGCCTGGCCGAGGCGATAGCCACTAAAAACACTGCCTTGAGAGTCAAATCCTTCAAAGTACAAGCAGACAAGGGCTGAAAGGGAGGTTTGGTAAGTACCGAGAGCACCAAATTAAGGTCCCAATGAGGAAAAACACACCAATTTGGAGAACAAAGGAGGTTTGCCCCTCGCAAGAACCGGAGGACATCCAGGTGGCTAGCTAGAGACTTTCCATGAATACAACCCTGAAAACACGACAGGCCAAATCTGTACCTTAAGGGAGGCCAAAGCCAGACCCCTGTCAAATCCATGCTGCAGAAAATCTAAAATCTGTGGAACCGATGCGTGAAAGAGAGAGATATCGAGCTCCTCACACCACGCCTTGAAGATCCTCCAAGTGCAAACATAATTCAGCGAGGCAGAGCATCGATGAGAGCGAAGCATTGTGGCAATCACGCTTGCTGAGTATCCCCTCTTTGTCAACCTCGCCCGTCAAGAGCCAGGCTGTAAGACAGAAATGACCCAGATCCGGAAGAATCACTGGACCCTGCACCAGGAGGTCTGCGAGGCCAATCCGGCACCACTAAAATAATTCAGCCCCTGTGCGTCTCGATTCTCTGAAGAAGCCGGCTTATCAGAGGCCACGGAGGAAAGACACATAGAAGACCAGCCGGCCAGGGCTGAAGAAGTACGTCTACGCCCTGCGCTTTGGGATCCTTGTGACAACTGAAGAGCAGAGGAAGTTTTGCATTGTGAGTGGACGCAAACAGATCCATCTTGGCAAGGCCCCAGCACTGCACTACTGACTGAAACGCTACGTCTCTTAGAGTCCACTTTCCGGGATCTAGAGTGTGTCGACTGGGAAAGCCTGCCTGAAGATTCTGCATGTCTGCTACAAGAGCCGCTGACAGAGTGACCAGATGTACTTCCGACCACTGTAACAGTTATGACATTTCGAGCTCCAACTGCCGACTTCTCGTCCCCCCTTGCCGATTGATATAAGCTACTGCCGTGGCATTGTCTGACATAATGTGGACTGCTTTGCCCCACAACAGATGTAGAAAGGTCTGCAGCGCTAGCCGGATCACTCTGGTTTCTAACAGATTGATCGAGCAAGACCTCTCCTGAGTGAACCACAGGCCTTGAGCATACTGCCCTTGACAGTGAGCTCCTCAGTCCTTGAGACTGGCATCCGTTGTGACCACTATCCAGCTGGGCTGATCCAGAGGCATTCCCTTGGTCAGATTGGTGTCCTGTAGCCACCAGTGGAGGCTGCTCCTCACCTGTACAGAAAGAGACAACTCTGATGCAGTGTGCCTTTCTGTAAGAACCATCTAGATAGAAGAGACCTCTGCATAGACCTCATATGAGCCGTGGCCCAGGGCATTGCCTCGATTGTCGTCGCCATGGAACATAGGACGAAGATAATCCTTGGCCGTTGGCCTCGGAGACTGCAATAACTGGCAAATCTGTGACTGCAGCTTGAGCATATTGGCCAACGGAAGAAAGACCCGGCCTTGCTGTGTGTTGAAACACACTCCCAGGTACTCCAATGACTGAGAGGGCTGGAGGTGACTTCTGCGCATTGACTACCCAACCTAGGGAATGCAAGAAGTCTACCACTCGAGCTGTGGCCTGAACGCTCTCTTGGTAAGACTTTGCTCTGACCAACTAATCATCTAAATAAGGATGGAGTAGAATGCCCTCCATTCTGAGGGCTGCTGCCACTACGACCATGACCTTGGTGAACATTCGCTGAGCGGTCGCAAGCCCGAAGGGGAGAGCTCAAAACTGAAAGTGCTGGCCCAGCACCGCATAGCGAAGGAAATGCTGATGCGCAGGATGGATGGGGATGTGCAAGTAGGCCTCTGTCAGGCCGAACCACCACAATGACCGACTGCAGTGTCTCCATATGAAACGAAGGCACTCTGAGGGTTCAATTGACCGTCTTGAGATCTAGCATCGGCCTGAAGGAACCCTCTTTCTTGGGAACAAGGAAATAGAGTAATGACCTTTGCAACGCTCTGCCAAAGGAACTGGAAAAATAGCCTGAAGATCGAGAAGTCTGCGTAGAGTGTCCCTGATATCCATGGCCTTGAGCCGAGAGCGGCAGGGGGATTCCAAAACCTCATCTGGCAAAGGACGAGCAAATTCTAGTGCGTAACTGTCTCGAATAACCTCTAGAACCCACTGAATGGAAGTAATCTGGGCCCACCTCCAATAAAACTGCATCAACCGAGCCCCTACCAGAATCGGAGGCTTGGCCCGCAAACCTTCATTGTTGAGGACGGGAGGAAGACGAGAAGGAATTTCCCATCTCCATACCCCTTCTACAATTACCCTGAAAGGAGTAGGTCCTCTGAAAAAACCTGGAACGCTGAACCGGAACCACTTTGCCCGGCCTATACTGATCAAAATCACGGCCTCTACCATGGCCAGAGAAAACACCACAGCCAGACCTTCTGGGATAATCCTCAGGAAGCCTCGGGACTGTAGACTCTCCCGAGGCTTCCAACCAACTTGTCCAACTCATCACCGAACAGTAAGGAACCCTTAAAGGGAAATTTAGTAAGCTTCGATTTAGAGGCCGCATCCGCAGACCAGCCACGAAGCCAAAGACAGCGACGGGCCGCCACACATAAAGCTACAGACTTAGAAGAGGCTCGAAGCAAATCGTAAAGAGCATCCGCTAAATTTCCAATTTCGTTATCTCAGAATCTATCGCCAAAAGGTAATCTGAAGCATGATTTAAGACCTCTCAGACCAGTGAAAACAAGCTCTTGCCACCAAGGAACCACAAATAGCAGACTGCACTGCCAACGTGGAGGCATCAAAGCAACTCTTCAACAGGGATTCTATACGGCGATCCTGGACATCCTTCAAAGCGGTACCACCATCTACGGGCACCGTATTCTGCTGGGTGACCACGGAGACTACCGCATCCACAACTGGAGGACGCAAAAGCTCTTTGTCGGAATCCGGAATGGGATAAAGCCGGACCACAGACCTAGCGAGACGAAAGGCAGAATCAGGAACCTCCCACTGTGCCTGAATGATGTCCCTAATATCTTGATGCATCGGAAAGGTCCTATCCGGTCGTCGAATACCTTTCACCAGCATCAATTTTTCTGAGCCCCGCCACCGAAGCCTCCTGCTCCTCAAAACGCAAGGTAGTGGAAACTAGAGAACTAAGTTCCTATAGGTTGTCTTTATGAAAAACTAGTAAAAAAGGCCCGTTTCTGGAACGAATGAAACAGGCGCTAGCAAGGTTTTCCTGGGAGTGTGTATGTTTGAGAGAGACAGCCAGAGTGAATGTGCGGGTGTGTGACAGAGTGAGACTGTCTGTGTGACAGTGTGTGTGTGAGAATGAGAGTGTGTGACAGGGCCTCCTCCCCTGTTCCTAATGCCCCTCACCCCGTTCCCTCCCCTCCTTTTCCTCCTCCTTCCCACACTTTGGGTTCCTTAAGGCTTTCAAAAGTCTATGTACCCCCGTGGCCCTAATGCCCAGTATCCGGATACCCCACCGCTTTCCTCCTCACCCCTCCCCCAAGATGTAATACTTTCACGTCCTTCATTTAAAAAAAAAAGTGTCCTATCTACCTGTGTACAAATGCCCGGCATTCAGATTGTGTTCCTCTCGTAAATTTTCATTTCTTTCATTCATTCAGAACTTGCCCCCCTCCTTGAACACTTTTGGTTCCTTCAGTCTTTTAAAACTCTCCTATCTACCCTGTGTCCTAATGGCCAGCATTCAGATTGTTTTCCTTTCCCAAATGTTCATGTCTTTCAGTCGTTCAGAACTCCCCCCCTCCATTTAACACTTTTGGTTCCTTCAGTCTTTTAAAACTCTCCTATCAACCCTGTGTCCTAATGGCCAGCACTCAGATTGTTTTGCTTTGCCAAATTGTCTGTCACTGATGTCACTGAGGTCAGTACGTGCCTGCCCAGCAGACCACTTCCGGCAGGCACGGTCCCAAGCACATCCTGTTGGAGGTGAGAATTATTATATAGGATTCTCACCACCTGTAGGGAGAGCCTCCACTGCATCATCAGGCTGAACTAAATCCTCAGACAGTTGACCCTCGGGAAGCAAATCTGGGTCTTCTAGAGAGAGCATTTCCTGGTCAGGTTCAGAAGAAAAATCCTCCTCTATATCCCAGGACTGCCTGAGCCATTTTGCAGACACTAATTACCCCTCCTGAGATCTCTTCCTAGGAGCTTCTACAGGAACAGCTTTATGCAGCAAAAAGGCTTGATACATTTGAAACCTCCTTCACCCGCCGAAGAAACAAGAGCCAGACTCGGAACTGGCAGGGAGACTGGCACTGCAGGCAGGGATGCAGTGATCAAGGGGGAAGACAAGATGGTGGCATTTCCCGCCAAAATCGGAGCCACCAATGGAGCTGAACCAGTCACAGCAGAAGCACCCGAATTGGACCCCCCAGCCGCCGCCGCCGATCGAGACATCCCTGCCCCTTCCCCCGAAGATGCTTCCACTGCAGTGCAAAATTTACAAGTACTGCTCGAACTGACCCCTCGCCGCCGACAGACTGAACAGCGGCGGAGCTTCTCTGCCATCGCATCTTTTTTTTTTTTTTAAAGCGCCGAAATCGAGCAGAGAAAAGAAAAGAAAAAGAAGAGGCTAGCCGCAGAAAGGGCAGAAACGGGAGCTGTCTTCCTGTTTAACCACAGCAAAGCAAAACCCAAACTTTCACCTCTTTTGTTTTGTTTTTTATTGCGGCTGCCTCTCCCTGCCTCTAAAGCTCTTCCCCCGAAGAGCCTGAGGAAGCGGTCTTTCTGTGCTGAATTTTCTTTCATGCTGAGCTGGCCTTTTTTCTTTTTTTTAATTCAAACACAGCTCAAAACCATATCAGGGAGGACATTGGGGAGGGACCCGGCCACCCGAGTTTGGCACCCCCGAGGCACTAAGAGACCCCCACGGACCTCTGCCTCCAACTAACATGCTTCTCCCTTTGTTTTTTTTTTTTTTTAACGGATGCACAGAAAAAGAGCTAGAAACCAACTAAGAGAAATACAGCAGAAAAATAGAGAAGTATATTGGAATGAGACCGAAGGGCTCACCACCTTCCACCTGCTGGAGACTGAGATTACTGGATCTTCTCTAGCTGGCAAGGGCTCTTATTGGCTCTTCCTAGAGTCACAGTTTTTTCAGTCTCCACCTGCTGGAAAGTGTGCACAACCCATCAGTCACATTCTGGGCTGGTCCGGAGGGACACTAAGGAAAACTGTATTATTGGGGAAAGAAGAATAGAGAAGGAAAGCCTTCAAGTCAATGGCTATGGATTGGTGAACAGATTCAATGAAAAAAGAAGACTGCCCCCAAAGCACAACACAAGAACAAAGAAAAACAACAGGGGGAGACAAATGTAATTCCAACCAGGGGAAACAATTTATTGATAATACTAAAAATGTGTAAGATTCAAAGGCTGATAAATCCAAAATATCAAGAAGACTGAATGGACTTGATGCAGTCTAGTTGACAATGGAAAATTGTTAGCTGTCAAAACGTTGAAACAACAACGTGTACAAATGAGATAGTTTATGCTGTCTTTTTTGACACATAAACGATCTCATTTCTACACGTTGTTGTTTCATCATTTTGACAGTGTTACAGTGAGACTTATTGGCTGATATCCCTGTACTGCTATTCACTGGCTAACAATTTTCCATTGTCAACTAGATTGGAATATCTGACTCCTGAGGCAGGTGCTTGTTGCGCCGAAACGAAGGACTGCATTAAATCTATTCAGTCTGCTTGATATTTTTGAGCAGGGACTTGTTCAGCGCTGCATGCATCTGGTAGCGCTATACAAATGCTAATAATCAAACTATGGTCTCAATCATATTATTTAGAATGTCTTTAAAATGTTATTTGTTTCCCTACGGAGATAGTTTGAGGCCTAAGATACTGTTTACATATTGAGTTTGGGTACTAAACATAATCTTGATTAGTTTATTCAAGAAGAGGGCATAAATTAAATAAATTATCCATAGATCACCTGATGTTATGTTGATAATTCCTTTTTTAATATCTTAGCCTATGTTTTCAGCATGATCAAAATATGCACATTAGCTTTGGACTTGAACTAAATGTATTCAGACCTTTCCTCCAAACTGTCTTTACAGATCTTCTGTCTACCAGAGAGTCTCGTGTCTTAGAGGACTGAATCTAAGAGACCTGAAACAAAGTGACGTCAAAGTCCTCCAGGCTAATGAGACAGATAAATCAATAGAAGTTTCCTAAAATTGAATATTCCAAGGCTACCTCTCAACGGTGGCAGTAAGAGGTGTGTAAGAGCTCCCTTACCCAGGTGCCTGTTCTATTTCTCCCCTTTTCCCCACTACCCTGGACTCTCTCCCTCTCTCTTATTGGGTCCTCTCTTCATCCCTCTGACTCTTAGCTTGAGTAATGATGTAATCCATCAGCAACCTGGAATACTCTAAAAAGATAATGTGAGGAAATACTGGACAGGACTCTCAAACTTCTCGTCGGAGAGCTGTACACACTGCCCTGTGGCTGGAGTGTTAAATATCACTTTTCAACACTAATTAGTTATAGATTACAAATCACATTTCCCAGACAGGGTTGGATAGTATTGTGGACAGAGCATGGAGGCCCCAAACTTATCCAGAGAACAGCGATATTCAGTTGGTGATCCAGATAAGCTATCTAGCCAAAACATCAAAATGGCCATCCTATGTTGTTCCGATAGCTTACCAGGATCATTAACTGAATATCGCTTCTCTCTGGATAATTCCATTGGTCACTGCTCTATCCAGATATTCAATGCCAGCCATTATCTGAATACTAGTACTGAATATTTGAATTTTTTTAACCACCATGGTTACTGTTTAAAAAAAAATGCCAACCATGGAGGCTGACCATTGAGCTGATCGTCTTTTTCAGATTTTAAACCTCCTGCTGGTTGCAGTCCCAGAGGGGATGAGCGTCAGCTTTCTAACTTACCAGCACACTGAAGTTCTGCAGAAGAGCCAAAGACAGCAGTGGCCAATGATGAAAACACGTTAACACCCGCAAGACAGACTGTAGCCACCATCACACACCTGACACCTGGCATGTGGAAAAATATTGACAAAACATTAATAGTTCTTTAGCAGATAAGCAGAGCCTGCACTGAAATAATTCTTTTTTCTTTGGAAGGGAGGGAGGGAGGGGGGGGCTGATTTAAAAATCAGGAAGTAAAATCTGTTGCTATGTTTCTATTTGATTTTCCTTGTTGTATTGTACAAGGCAACTGCTGGCATATTCATTATTAGGCTCCATTTCTCTCCCTCCTCACCCTCAGCAGGATTACTCCTAGGGAATACATCAACAGAAGTTGCAAAATGCTTAAAGGATTGAGAATAATCATATTGTAATTTATTAGTCTTGTGCAAATCAACAAAATCAAGCTCCTTCAAAAGATATTTTGATGTATTAATCATTATATCACAGTAACATTGGCCAATGGCCCACTATGAGATCCTTTTACTAAGGTGCACTAATGAATTAGTGTGTGTTAAGTGTAGTATTTAGCATGCACTAAATCTATTAGCACACCTTAGTAAAAGGACTCCTATATCTTTAACAATATTTAAAAATTTTAAAGCCCGATATTTTCCTCCTGGTTTTTTTGAACTTCCAATATACTAAAATTGGCCTCTATTGGGGTTGGGGTGTCATAAGCCATCATTCACACTCATTGGAAAGTTCCATCCATTTTAAACCCCCTTTTAGCCCATCTGCACTCCCATAATAATTACAGTGCTTGGCTAGAAGGTTATACACCATAGATCCCTTAAGCACTCTGTATGTGTGCATCCCAAGTTTGGCAGTGGCTGCTAACATATCTTCTGCAGCATCCCCAGCTGATAGGAGAAGCAGAAGTTAGGCAAACTTTGATTTCCCACATAAGATCCTACAACACTTATACTAGTCCATTGAGTCGGAGACAAACAGCATCCAGTCAAATATCAATATTTAATAAGATAATGAAACACTAATAATAATAATATAGTTCATTTTATTATATTAATCCATGAAGAAAAATCATTGACTGTCTCCACGTTTAACTGAATCCACTGATCCTCAGCTGTATGACCAGCTTCATGGATTAAAAAAAAATGAGGATAAATGACTGGTTAGATGGTTGGCTTGGCTTAGCTGACGGGCTGGCTTGCCTGGCTGGTTTACTTGCTGGCCTTTTCGGGGAAGGAAAGAAGCCCACTCTTTCCTGCTCCCTGTTCTACCTAGTACTGCTCTGGTGGTCTAGTGGCCTCTTTGGAGCAGGAAAGAAGCCTGCTCTTTACTGCCACTACTGCTGCTCTGTCTGATACTGCCGCTTCTTCAAAATGGCTGCCGAGACTTGAAGTGGAAGTCTCAAAAGGACGCTGCTTGAAGTTTCGGTGGCCATATCGGGCAGAGCTGAGGCAGTGGCAGGAAAGAGTGGGTTTCTTTCCTGCCCCGTAGAGGCCACTAGATCACCAGGGCAAGTTAAGGTAATTTCAGAAGGGGGTGGGGGGGGGAAGCGGACAGACCTTTATCCCCATTACCACAGGGATAAAGTAATGGTGGGCCCCGCTCCAGTGGCACTATCGTGTAATGTCTTACCATTACTGTGGTAGTACTATATAGCGAATGCTACATACCTGTAGAAGGTATTCTCCGAGGACAGCAGGCTGATTGTTCTCACTGATGGGTGACGTCCACGGCACCCCCTCCAATCGGAATCTTCACTAGCAAAGACGTTTGCTAGCCCTCGCACGCCGATGCGCACCGCGCATGCGCGGCCGTCTTCCCGCCCGAACCGGCTCGTGTTCGTCAGTCCCGTATGTAGCAAGACAAAGACAAGGGAAGACACAACTCCAAAGGGGAGGCGGGCGGGTTTGTGAGAACAATCAGCCTGCTGTCCTCGGAGAATACCTTCTACAGGTATGTAGCATTCGCTTTCTCCGAGGACAAGCAGGCTGCTTGTTCTCACTGATGGGGTATCCCTAGCCCCCAGGCTCACTCAAAACAACAAACATGGTCAATTGGGCCTCGCAACGGCGAGGACATAACTGAGATTGACCTAACATCTTATTCAACTAACAGAGAGTGTAGCCTGGAACAGAATAAAAAATGGGCCTAGGGGGGTGGAGTTGGATTCAAACCCCAAACAGATTCTGAAGCACCGACTGCCCGAACCGACTGTCGCATCGGGTATCCTGCTGCAGGCAGTAATGAGATGTGAATGTGTGGACAGATGACCACATCGCAGCTTTGCAGATCTCTTCAATAGTGGCTGACTTCAAGTGGGTCACAGACGCTGCCATGGCTCTAACATTGTGAGCCGTGACATGACCCTCAAGAGCCAGCCCAGCCTGGACGTATGTGAAGGAAATGCAATCTGCTAGCCAATTGGATATGGTGCGTTTCCCCACAGCCACTCCCCTCCTGTTGGGATCAAAAGAAACAAACATTTGGGCGGACTGTCTGTTGGGCTGTGTCCGCTCCAGACAGAAGGCCAATGCTCTTTTGCAGTCCAATGTGTGCAGCTGACGTTCAGCAGGGCAGGAATGAGGACGGGGAAAGAATGTTGGCAAGACAATTGACTGGTTCAGATGGAACTCCGACACCACCTTCGGCAAGAACTTAGGGTGAGTGCGGAGGACTACTCTATTATGATGAAATCTGGTATAAGGAGCATGAGCTACTAGGGCTTGAAGCTCACTGACTCTACGAGCTGAAGTTACTGCCACCAAGAAAATGACCTTCCAGGTCAAGTACTTCAGATGGCATGAATTCAGTGGCTCATAAGGAGGTTTCATCAGCTGGGTGAGAACGACATTGAGATCCCATGACACAGTAGGAGGTTTGATGGGGGGCTTTGACAGAAGCAAACCTCTCATAAAGCGAACATCTAAAGGCTGCCCCGAGATCGGCTTACCTTCCACACGGTAATGGTATGCACTGATTGCAGAGTTGGTCTTGAGACCAGACTCAGACAAGTGCAGAAGGTAGTCAAGCAGGGTCTGTGTAGGACAAGAGCGAGGATCTAAGGCCTTGCTGTCACACCAGACGGCAAACCTCCTCCATAAAAAGAAGTAACTCCTTTTAGTGGAATCTTTCCTGGAAGCAAGCAAGACTTGGGAGACACCCTCTGACAGACCCAAAGAGGCAAAGTCTACGCTCTCAACATCCAGGCCGTGAGAGCCAGAGACCGGAGGCTGGGATGCAGAAGCGCCCCTTCGTTCTGGGTGATGAGGGTCGGAAAACACTCCAATCTCCACTGTTCTTCGGAGGACAACTCCAGAAGAAGAGGGAACCAGATCTGATGCGGCCAAAAAGGAGCAATCAGAATCATGGTGCCTCGGTCTTGCTTGAGTTTCAACAAAGTCTTCCCCACCAGAGGTATGGGAGGATAAGCATACAGCAGGCCTTCCCCCAATCCAGGAGGAAGGCATTCGATGCCAGTCGGCCGTGGGCCTGAAGTCTGGAACAGAACTGAGGGATCTTGTAGTTGGCTCGAGTTGCGAAGAGATCTACCAAGGGGGTGCCCCACACTTGGAAGATCCGGCGCACTACTCTGGAGTTGAGCGACCACTTGTGAGGTTGCATAATCCTGCTCAACCTGTCGGCCAGACTGTTGTTTACGCCTGCCAGATATGTGGCTTGGAGAAACATGCCGTGACGGCGAGCCCACAGCCACATGCTGACGGCTTCCTGACACAGGGGGCGAGATCCGGTGCCCCCCTGCTTGTTGATGTAATACATGGCAACCTGGTTGTCTGTCTGAATTTGGATAATTTGGTGGGGCAGCCGATCTCTGAAAGCCTTCAGAGCGTTCCAGACCGCTCGTAACTCCAGGAGATTGATCTGTAGACCTTGTTCCTGGAGGGACCAGTTTCTCTGGGTGTGAAGCCCATCGACATGAGCTCCCCACCCCAGGAGAGACGCATCCGTAGTCAGCACTTTTTGCGGCTGAGGAATTTGGAAAGGGTGCCCCAGAGTCAAACTGGACCAAATCGTCCACCAGTGCAGGGATTCGAGAAAACTTGTGGACAGGTGGATCACGTCCTCTAGATCCCCAGCAACCTGAAACCACTGGGAAGCTAGGGTCCATTGAGCAGATCGCATGCGAGGATGAGCCATAGGAGTCACATGTACTGTGGAGGCCATGTGGCCAAGCAATCTCAACATCTGCCGAGCTGTGATCTGCTGGGACGCTCGCACCCGCGAGACGAGGGACAACAGATTGTTGGCCCTTGTCTCCAGGAGATAGGCACGAGCCGTCCGAGAATCCAGCAGAGCTCCTATGAATTTGAGTCTCTGTACTGGGAGAAGATGGGACTTTGGATAATTTATCACAAACCCCAGTAGCTCCAGGAGTTGAATAGTCATCTGCATGGACTGTAGAGCTCCTGCCTTGGATGTGTTCTTCACCAGCCAATCGTCGAGATAAGGAAACACGTGCACTCCCAGTCTGCGAAGCGCTGCTGCTACCACAGCCAGGCACTTTGTGAACACCCTGGGTGCAGAGGCGAGCCCAAAGGGTAGCACACAGTACTGGAAGTGACGCGTTCCCAGACGAAATCGGAGATACTGTCTGTGAGCTGGCAGTATCGGGATATGCATGTAAGCATCCTTTAAGTCCAGAGAGCATAGCCAATCTTTTTCCTGAATCATGGGAAGAAGGGTGCCCAGGGAAAGCATCCTGAACTTCTCTTTGACCAGATATTTGTTCAGGGCCCTTAGGTCTAGGATGGGACGCATCCCCCCTGTTTTCTTTTCCACAAGGAAGTACCTGGAATAGAATCCCAGCCCTTCTTGCCCGGAGGGCACGGGCTCGACCGCATTGGCACTGAGAAGGGCGGAGAGTTCCTCTGCAAGTACCTGCTTGTGCTGGAAGCTGAAAGACTGAGCTCCCGGTGGGCAATTTGGAGGCATGGAGGCCAAACTGAGGGCGTATCCTTGCCAGTCTATTTGGAGAACCCACTGGTCGGAGGTTATAAGAGGCCACCTTTGGTGAAAAGCTTTCAACCTCCCCCCGACCGGCAGATCGTCCGGCACAGACACTTTGATCTCAGCTATGCTCTGCTGGAGCCAGTCAAAAGCTCGCTCCCTGCTTTTGCTGGGGAGCTGTGGGGCCTTGCTGAGGTGCACACTGCTGACGAGAGCGAGCGCGCTGGGGCTTAGCCTGGGCCGCAGGCTGTCGAGAGGGAGGATTGTACCTACACTTACCAGAAGAGTAGGGAACAGACCTCCTTCCCCCATAAAACGTCTACCTGAAGAGATAGATGCTGAAGGCTGCCGGCGGGAGAATTTGTCGAAAGCGTTATCCCGCTGGTGGAGCTGTTTTACCACCTGTTTGACTTTCTCTCCAAAAATGTTGTCCGCACGGCAAGGGGAGTCCGCAATCCGCTGCTGGATCCTATTCTCCAGGTCAGAGGCACACAGCCATGAGAGTCTGCGCATCACCACACCTTGAGCAGCGGCCCTGGATGCAACATCAAAGCTATCAAATACCCCTCTGGCCAGGAATTTCCTACAAGCCTTCAGCTGCCTGACCACCTCCTGAAACGGCTTGGCTTGCTCAGAAGGGAGCTGGTCAACCAAGTCCGCCAGCTTCCGCACATTATTCCGCATATGGATGCTCGTGTAGAGCTGGTAAGATTGAATCTTGGCCACGAGCATGGAAGAATGGTAGGCCTTCCTCCCAAAGGAGTCTAAGGTTCTAGAGTCTTTGCCTGGGGGCGCCGAAGCATGCTCCCTAGAACTCTTAGCCTTCTTCAGGGCCAGATCCACCACACCAGAGTCGTGAGGCAACTGAGTGCGCATCAGCTCTGGGTCCCCATGGATCCGATATTGGGATTCTATCTTTTTGGGAATGTGGGGATTAGTTAGTGGCTTGGTCCAGTTCGCCAGCAATGTCTTTTTCAGGACATGATGCATGGGTACTGTGGACGCTTCCTTAGGTGGAGAAGGATAGTCCAAGAGCTCAAACATTTCAGCCCTTGGCTCATCCTCCACAACCACCGGGAAGGGGATGGCTGTAGACATCTCCCGGACAAAGGCCGAGAAAGACAGACTCTCGGGAGGAGAAAGCTGCCTTTCAGGGGAGGGAGTGGGGTCAGAAGGAAGGCCATCAGACTCCTCGTCAGAGAAATATCTGATGTCCTCCTCTGCCTCCCATGAGGCCTCATCATCGGTATCAGACACACGTTCACGGACCTGTGTCTGAAGCCGTGTCCGTCTTGACTCCGTGGAACCACGGCCACGGTGGAAGCGTCGAGAGGTGGACTCCCTGGCCGGCAGCGGCGAAGCTCCCTCCCCCGACGTCGTCGGGGAGTCCACCTGGGAGGCCGCCGAAACCGGTACTGCAAGTGGCACCGGTACCAGGGACCTCACCCCGGGCAAAGGGCCAGCTGTCGCCTCACTCGACGGCACCGGTGGCGCAAGCACCCCCGGTACCGGAGGAGAAGGATGCATCAGCTCTCCCAGAATGCCAGGAAGAATGGCCCGGAGACTCTCGTGCAGAGCGGCTGTAGAAAAAGACTGAGAAGCTGGTGCAGGCGTCGAGGTCAGAATCTTTCTGGGCATGGAGGCGGTACTGGGCTGTCCGGGGTAGAGCGCACCGACACCTCCTGGATGGAGGGTGAGCGGTCCTCCCGGTGCCGATGCCTGCTGGGTGCCGACTCCCTCGGCGACCCAGAGCTCCCGGTACCAAGTCGGGAAGGTGACCGGTGACGATGCTTCTTCGACTTCTTCGAGCGAAGCATGTCACCGGAGCTCCCCGGTACAGATGAGGAGGACGTTGAATCCAGACGTCGCTTCCTCGGGGCCGGGGCCGAAGAAGGTCGATCCCGGGGGGGCTGTACCGCAGGAGCCCTCAGGGCAGGCGGAGACCTACCCGAAGGCTCACCGCCACCAGCAGGGGAATGGACAGCCCTCACCTGCACTCCAGACAAAGCACCACCGTCCGGCGACATCAGCACCAGAGGGGGTCCCGGTACCACCGACGCCGACGCACTCTTCCGAAGCCTCGGTACCGACGATGCAGGAGGAGGACGCCTCGATGCAGTCGATGTCGATGCGGTCTCCGAAGACTTCGGTGCTGCCGACGCCCCCGACGAATCTCTAGATGCCGATGCCATCGAAGCGTCGGAGAACAGAACGTTCCACTGGGCTAATCTCGCTACCCGAGTCCTCTTTTGCAAAAGAGCACAAAGACTACAGGCCTGCGGGCGGTGCCCAGCCCCCAGACACTGAAGACACGAGGCGTGCCTATCAATGAGCGAGATTACCCGGGCGCACTGGGTGCACTTCTTGAAGCCGCTGGAAGGCTTCGATGTCATGGGCGGAAAAATCGCGCCAGCGAAATCAAAATTTGCGATGATGACAAGAGGCACCGATACAAAAAGGGGGGGGAAAAAACCCGTGCGGGCGGCCAACAAGGCCGCTCCCGAAAGCGAAAGAAAACTTACGCTGGGAAAAGACTAGAAATACGGGAAAAAGGTTCTCTCTCTTTTTTTTTTTTTTGAAAAACATGAAAGACGCGCGAGGTCCTCTGAGGGGCACGAAACGGCGGCAAAACACGATCGTCGCGGACAAAAGAAGACTGACGAACACGAGCCGGTTCGGGCGGGAAGACGACCGCGCATGCGCGGTGCGCATCAGCGCGCAAGGGCTAGCAAACGTCTTTGCTAGTGAAGATTCCAATTGGAGGGGGTGCCGTGGACGTCACCCATCAGTGAGAACAAGCAGCCTGCTTGTCCTCGGAGAAAAGTTTTTAAAATTCCCCATACCCGCGATATTACCATGGTAATGATTACCGTATCACGCTCTAGTTTGGAACAGCCTTACAGAGGTGGTAGAAACAAGAATTGTATCTGCATTCAAGGAAGCATGGGACAAACAAAGAATCTCGAAGGCAGGGGAAGGGATCTTAGAACTGGGTATAAGTTGGATGGGTAAACTGGATAGGCCATATGATCTTTACCTGCCATCATTCCTCCAGATCAACTTCTGGTTATGCCCCTGGTACTGTCTGTATAGAAGACAATTCTATAAGAGGCACTAAAAGGTGCCCAAAATCTAGGTGCCAAACTAATATTCTATAATGGCAAATTTGTGTGTCTAATCCATCATAGAACAGTAGTCTAAGTCCACAATTAGGCACCTAAATTCAGGTGCCATCACTTATGCCTCCTCTATGGCAGGCGTAAACAAGTGCGCCTAAATCCAGCGGTTAGGCACCTGAGAGTATTCAATAAAGTGCATGCTTAAATAGTTGGAGTGCCCATGCCCCTCCCCTTTGCAGATATTTATTTATTTATTTATAACATTTGTATCCGACATTGTCCCACCTATTTGCAGGCTCAATGTGGCTTACATAGTTCCGTAGTGGTGATTACCAGTTACGGAAAAAAGAAATACATAGTTAAGGTAGAGGAGACAGAATGGAGTAGGTATTCAGGAAGGAAAGTTCATCTTATAATAAAAATCGTGATAACTTAGCTTGAACAATCATGAATATACATAGTGGCGTAGCTACGTGGGGCCATGGGGGCTTGGGCTCCCCCCAAATTTGCTCTGGGCCCCTGATTTGGCTAGCGGGGGTTCTCAACCCCCGCCAGCTGAAGCCTTCATTCAGCGCTGGTCTCCGGCGCCGCCACATTGCCTGTCCTGCTCTCTCTTCCCCTCACGTCCGGCATGCTCCTTTTAGTGAAACTGACCGAGCTCCGTTTCACTAAAAGAAGCATGCTAGACGTAAGGGGAAGAGAGAGCAGGCAGGCAATGTGGTGGCGCCGGAGACCAGCGCTGAACGAAGGCTTCAGCTGTCGGGGGTTGGGGACCCCTGCTAGCCAAAAGATATGTTAATAGCGGTGACAGTGGGTGGGGAGTGGCAGGGTGGTGAGGCAGTGGAGGGGTGGCAGATCAAAATGTGCCCCCCTACCTTGGGCTCTAGCCCTCTCCCACCTCGAGGTCTGGCTACACCCCTGGTTATACGCTAGATCACTTGGGCAACAATTTATAGAATAGCTCCTACATGTACTCAGGCCCCTAAGTGCTGTTTCGCCTCCCTTTTGGCACCTATCAGCATACTCTATAGAATAAGGAGGGTGGTGTTGCTGAAAATTTACAAATAAGGGGTTTATATTTTTAATGACTGTCGCTAAAGCTCTTATAAACCCCTTTGGATATCCTGCCTTCTGTTCCTATCATTCATGTTTGAATGCTGAAGCATTACAATGTTTTCAACAAAACGTCCAGAGGAAAAACGCATATGAAATTTAACTGACTTCACATTTATACAGATATTATGATGAACTTTTTTGTGAGGTACTGGGAGATACTTTGCTTTGTCTTGAAAGAAAAGGGCATAACAGACAGAAAGGGCAGTTTCTTAAGCCTCTAATGTACATGATTTGCTATTAAGGTCATATACTGGCTGTCTTGCTCAGCTGGGAGGAATGGAAAGCTGAGACCAAAGCTGAAAATTATTTTTGGAAAGTGAAACGGGTCCCATAATTTCATGGGGCCAGTTCTGGTCAGTGTATTGCTTCTCTCATGGTGATTTCTCATCCACGGTGGGGCTTTGGTAACAAAATTTATTTAGATCCCCCACCCCTCCCATGGTTTCTAATCCTTTCCTTATCAAATCGAGGAGAGCTGGATGGGGGAGAGGAGAACAGAGAAAAAGAGATGTTTTAAGGAAAGCTTCATCCAAACACGAAAGTTATGTGACATCAAAGGATTAAAACATAAGTTTCTCTTCCCTAGGCCTTGGCTTGTCCTTGGTAAGCATGTATAGTTCTGTTGGCTGAGCTTATTATTAAACATGATTTATGGCACCATAATCTTTATTGCCAAAGAACTTTCCATTAGTCTGTAATGAGGAAGCATTTTTAACATATTTGGGCATGAAATGTAGCTTGATGGTATGAAGTCCAACAATCATTCTCTTGTTGAACGAAATAGCAAAATCGGTGGCCCCTAAATTGTTTAATTTAGAAAAGCAGTGCTTTGGTAAATGGATGGCCAGCCAACCAATGCCTTCTTTTTTTTTTTTTTTTAATATCTTTATTGAATCAGAGAATCACAAAAATGCATACAACAAAGTGCATCAAAAGCGCTCCAACAAAGCACATTACAAATCAGAACAGAATGCACAAAGGCAAAATTCAAACAAACTCATCACCATCTTTCTAGGTGCCAAAAACAGACATCAACTCCCCCCTCTGATTCATAGTTTCTTAATGTTATCTCCTCCCCTCCTACCACATGAACACTCAAAGAAGTAGGTCTCCTGCAGCAGTCTCTGATACATACAAAGAAACATATCTGCTCCAAATATCTCGGTACTGACGATGCCCCACTGAAACCGAAAACTTAAGAGAAGTAAGCAGCCAGCTTGACATTTTCCGCATAAAACCATGCCAGGCAGCTATTGAGGGGGGAGCTGGGTCAGCCCAGGACTGTAAAATGCACTTTTTGATAAGGAAGGTCGCTAATAACACAAACTTACACTGCGCCTCTCCAAGGCCCTTCTGTGACAAGTGTGCCGCACTAAGCATCAGTACTACGAGTAAGACCAATCAAATGCACAACTCAAAGTGTCTTCAATGACTCTCAGTGCACCGACCCAGAATGCAGACAATGTCAACGTCGGACATTCCATAAAGGAATGCAGGAAGGTGCCAACGCTTGCCTTGCATTTAACACACAAATCACTCTCCCACAACCCCATGGCCTTCCCCCTCTGCTTAGTAATGTGCACTCTATGTAGGACTTGGAACTGAATATCTTGCAATGCCGCATTAGGTGTTACTTTACTAACACATTCAAATACATCCCCTAGCTGAACCTCTGAAACACATTCCACCACATCCTTGCTCCACTCTCCCACTAATTTTTCCAAATAACGGGCCTTACTGGAATCCCAAATAAACTGGTACCACTGGGAAAGCTGGTTTGATTTGGATGGCAGGTTTATGGTTTAAACTGTTTTATTGACGATATTCACACTACAGGTTAACTTGTAGTATTCATACAGCATAGATCAATATACAAAACAACATTCCAGCAACATATTCAGCATCGTCAAACACTTTTCCCCATTTTTACTCCCCCCTCCCCCTCTCCCCTCTTTACAACTTTTATCTTGGCGAATGTTAACATTAAATGACCTTTATCACTAACATCACAAGCTTTAAAATAACTCGTTGGATGAAATAGTCCTTATCATAAAACACCAAAAATCTGAACATCAAAGCTCTGGAGCAATGCCAAGCTTTTATCGATATACACCTCACTCAACCCCTCCAACCCCCCACCCAACACCTCCCCCCCCCCCCCCCCATGTTGCTTGCCTGTACGGGGCGTATTGATGATACATAAAGCGAGCGGATTCATGTGTCTATTCTCTTGCCTCCACATGTCTAAAAATGCCCCCCTTCTCCACATCGTCCATTCTCCAGCAAATTGAATGGTCCCATAAGTCAAGGCACCAAGACCCATGTGAAGCTGCAAGGCGACAATAATTTGTACAGAATCCTATTCTCGCTAGTACTCAATATCCTCTGTACCCTACACCCGCCTCCCTAGGCCTACCTTCAGACTACCCCCCTCCCCCCTTCTCCCCTCTTCCCTTGCAAGCAGAATACGGCTCTAGTCTAAATCTACCACTCCAGGCTACCTGCACTCCCCCACTGTTCCCCTCGATTTATCAGGCATTGATAAGCAAACTACGTCCCCTCGGGCTAAGAATTTGCAGATATGGCGTCCAAATCTGAAGAAAACGTACTCTACGTTTAGGTGATTGTTTTGAGTCCCTAGCCTCCCAAGAGGCCAGGAGATGCACCTGGTTGCGCCAGTGCCAGTACGCTGGCCCCTCCGATGAGATCCAGTATTGCATAATGCATTTCCGAGCTACCAAACTCAGCTTCCTGCATAGCATTATAGCGGGGGCACACAATGGAGCAAACGCTCTTGGTTGATCTAACAGAAACTGCCTCTCCGTTCCTTGAATTCTATTCCCCAATCGAATCAAAAACCCTCTTACCCTTTGCCAGAACATGCGCACCTTGGGGCATTGCCATAGTGCATGTATAATGAGCTGGGACCCCCTCCGCATTTAGAGCACTCCGAGCTGTCCGGCCCCAACATATGAGCCAGTTGTGCTTTAGACATATAACCCCGAAGGACCACTCTAGCCACATTCCCTCAGTCTCTCGTCCATTACCAACGTCCGGATGCCCTTCAAAGTAGCTGACACATCCCATGTTGCTAGTGAGGTCCCGAGATCTTGTTCCCATTTCCGCTTAAGGTCAGCATATTGCATCCGGGACCTGCGCCTAGCCAGGGCCCCGTACAATGCTGATACCGACTGTTTCTCTGTCTGCAACTCTTCAAAGAAGACTCGAAGTAGTTCCCCCATCCGCCCCTTCAAGGGTGCTTGGTTCAGGGATTTCATATAATGGCGGACCTGTGCGTAGGCAAACCTATTACCCCAAGCTGATCCCACTTTATCCTGAAGAGCATCAAATGTCATCATTTCCCCATTTTCCAATAGCAGATGCTCCAATCTTATGATGCCCAGCCCTTGCCATCTACCAAAGGTCGGGTTGTCTATCCCCGCCTCAAAAACTGGATTACCTACAATTGGGATTTGATCCGTAACATGCGGTTGACCCCCCATTTGCCGCATCCACCACTGCCACGTCTCCCGAAGGGGCTGTAGTATTATGCTTTTTTTAAATTTAGAAGGGAGCCGGCTACGAGGTAAATGAAGCAGTGCTAATATATCATATGGAGCAAAAAAGGCTTCCTCTAAGTCTGTAGGTGTGTAGTATTGCGTGGCATTAATCACATCTCCCAGGTGACGCAACAAACACGCCTGATTATATAGGAACACGTCCGGGATATCCATTCCCCCCTGCCTCCAGCTCCCTATTAACATGCTCTGGTACTAACTTTAGGCTTCTTACCTGTCCAGCAAAACCGACTAAAAAGACGCATCATCCGTTTCAAATCGGTCCGCGACAGGCGCATAGGCAAGGTTTGTAGGACGTACAGCCAGCGCGGAAACAGCACTATTTGAACTAAATGTATCCGTCCCGTTAATGACAACGGAAGGCTCATCCAAGAATCTAATTTGTCCTTAGTATGCTCCAGTAAGATCTTAACATTTAACTGATATAAGTCAGAAGTATTCATTGTGAGTCGAATTCCTAAATATTTGAAGGACTCTCTAGCCCACCTCAATGGAAATTCAGGCCCCCAGTCCCTCTGATTTACCTCTGGCGAGGCCAGAGCTTCAGACTTGTCCAAGTTGATCTGGAAGCCTGAGTAGTCTCCATATTCACGGAATGTTTCCAATAACGTGTCTAAGGATTCCCTTGGGTTTGTGAGGTGTACCAAAATGTCATCCGCAAATGCTGCGATCTTAAACATGTGGGTCCCCACGCCAACTCCCCGGATCAAAGGGTTTGCCATGATGTCTCTGATAAGGGGGTCTAAAACTAAAACAAAAAGAAGGGGGGATAAGGGGCATCCCTGTCTCGTGCCTCTCCTGATAGGGAAACTTTCCGACTCAATCCCGTTTACCCTCAATGTGGCACTAGGGTTGGCATATAGAGCATGAATTGCCTCGACAAATCTCCCTGAAAAGCCATAATGTTCCAACGTATCAAAAAGAAACTTCCAGTGAACCTTATCAAAGGCCTTTTCCGCATCGAAGCTGACCAACAGCGATGCTACCTTTGTCTGCGAGCTTTGCTCTAATGATGTCAATATTGCCCTCAAGTTTTTACTCACCGCCCTTCCTCCTACAAAACCCACCTGACTTTCATGAATCAACCGAGGGAGCAACCTCGCCAGCCTATTGGCCAAGATTTTTGCCAACAACTTGGTATCATAATTCAATAGAGAGATAGGCCGATACAATGTTGGCTCTAGAGGGTCCCTCCCCGGCTTTAGCAAGACTATTATTTGAGCCCTATTCAAGTCAGGGGGTATCCTCTGTCCCTCTATTAATTGGTTCAAAAAACTAGTAATGGCGGGTATAACTCCTCCTTCCATCAATTTATAAAATTCTCCTCTCAAACCATCGGGTCCCGGGGCTTTCAATCGCGGGCTTCGGGCTATGACCATACTAACTTCGTCCTCAGTAATTAGTTGATTAAGGCTGTCCAACTCTTGTGGTGTGAGCTTTGGTAAGGCTAAGTTTTCTAAGTACATCTGATTTAGTAGGCCGTCTTCCGCTGGGGGAGCATACAGCCTTGGTAAAAGGTCCGAAAGGTTTCACAGATTGCCCTATCTGATGTGTGGAGACCTCCCCCCCTTTGCCGTAGTGCCAGAATATTCCTAGTCCCTCCCCGGGGGGTAATTAGTTTTGACATCAACTTGCCTGTTTTGTTACCATGTTTATAAAGCATGTATCGATAGTAGAGCTGTGACTTGCGTGCCCTCTCCTGCAAAAGTTCATTCAAGGCGGTCTGGAGCTCTAACACTTGCTGTTTATCGCCTATCGCATGCGTCTCCCCATATCTCTTCCGCGTCTTACAAAGTTGGTTACTTAAGCGCAAGATCTTTCTGTCGCGTGCCTTCCTCACAAAATATGCGTGACTTATAACTTCGCCCCTAAGAACCGCCTTAGCCGCTTCCCAGAACAAAACCGGGTCATCTACATGATCTTGGTTATGAGTGCTGTATTCCGCCCAGCTAGCTTGTAATCGGCCCTTAAGCACTGAGTCTGAGCTAAACTCCAGGGGGAATTGCCATTTATGCATCTGTTGGGTCGCACCTCTTGGTATCCACTCTATCTTAACCCAGGCGTGATCTGACACCATGTACGGTCCTATTTCCGCCATTGTCACTTCCCCAAACATCTGACACGATGTCAGGATATAGTCGATTCGTGACTGAGTTGAGTGGGCCCGTGAAAGATGAGTGTAGTCTTTCTCACCTGGGTGCAGCACCCGCCACACATCAACCAGGCCCAACATCTGGCTCAATTGCAAGAGGCCTCTATTATTATAACATGAAGAGGCCGTCTCCGGAGCTGATCTGTCCAAAGAGGGGTCCCAAGCTGCATTAAAATCACCCCCCATTACCATAGCTGTGTGCGGTTGCTTGAGCAGAAAGTTAATCAAGGTTTGGAAAAACTTCCGATCATATCTATTCGGAGCATAAACATTACAGATTAGCAGTTTCTGTCGCCCAACTACCACTTCCAAGATAACATAGCGGCCTTCGGCATCAATCAGAAGTGGGTTGATTACAGAGGCTATGCCCTTTCTGATTAGTATCGCTACTCCTCCCTTTTTGCCTTGTGCATTTGCCGCTATACAATCCCCGACCCACCAGGTGCTGAGTTTGGCATGCTCAATCTGGTTCAGGTGCGTCTCCTGTAAGAGTGCTATTTCTGCTTTCTGCCTATTTAATTGTTGTAGAATCTTAGAGCGTTTTATCGGCGAATTTACTCCGCCTACATTCCACGATATTATTCTTACTATTCTTGGACTCGGAAGTGTGTGACTAAGTCCATAGATGTCCTCTTTTGTAATCGAGGGGAACAGCCCAGCCTCTGTCCCCCCCTACCTTGTACCCCCACCTTATCAACATCACTGCTGTATTCTGCCCACACTCCCATCAGAGATTGCCTCCTACTTCCAAGCCGCCTTTCATTGAAAGCTCGGGGAGACAACGCCCCCCGATGGCCTCCATTACTTTCCTTTACATATATTCTATTTAATACACGTACCCTGCTTGCATCCCTCCTCCCTCCTCCCTCCCCCTCCCCCCTCCCCCACCCCCCAAACCCTGTACCCCTTATTCTCAGGTCCATCAATTGGGACCACGACTTCCTTACGTCTCTCCCTCCCCCCTCCGCATTAAACAGTGTTACAATAAACATATCTTTCAATGTCAAGCTGATCAGACACTTTCAGGGTCTCACCCCTCTCACCAGGGGTTCGAACCGCTTCACCCATTGGCCACATCCTCCAGAGAGTGTCTTATCCAACAGAAAAGAAACTCAAAAGAAAAGTCTAACTCACAAACCATGAAACGCTAACTTCTCAACTGCAGCCGTCTTATCAAGCCGTCCTGCTACTTTCAAGTAGTCCATCTCTGTAGTTGGCTGGGATTTTGCTGCATTAATGTAGACTGACCAGTTCAGGTCTCCTCTGACCTCTCATTATAACATTTCTCGATGCTCTCAGAATGTTCGCTTCCTCTGTGGTGTTCAACTTGCGTCCGAAGGTGCTGTTCCCAGCTGCTGTAGAAATTCTTTAGCCGCCCCTGCCGTCTCATAAGTCTTAGTGATGCCATTATGCGTAACCCGCAGCTTGGCAGGGTATTGCAGTGCAAATCTTATTTTCTTTTGGAAAAGTGTTGAGCAAACCTCCGAAAACTGACGCCTTCTTGCTGCTACCCCCGCTGAGTAATCTTGGAAGCACCGCACTGGGATTCCATCGTATGCCAATGTTTTTCCCGCTCTAAGCAGCTGCATCACCTCTTGTTTCTGCGCATAGTTCAGGAATCTTATGATTACCACTCTTGGTTTATTGGTACCGGTCGTTTTCATCCCTAAGCGATGGGCCCGTTCTATCTGTATTGGCCCCGAGGCTTCTGGGAATTGTAGTTCGTTAGTAAACCAGCGGGCCAAAAAAACCTCCAAGCCCCGCTCAGGTACCGTTTCTGGCAGGCCCACCACTCGGATATTATTTCTCCTGGACCTGTTTTCCAGGTCCTCGATCTTTTCCTCCATCGCCTGCAGCTTTTTTTGAGTTATATCCTGTACTGTCTCCACCTCCGTTACTCTGTCCTCGATTTCACTCACCCGCGCTTGAAACCCTGCACAGTCTCGAGAGAGATCAGTGAGCTGTTCTTTTACCTTTTCCAGGTTAGTATTTATAGGGGAGAGTCGGCGCTCCAACATGTCCTCCAGCACTGAGGACATTTCCGTGGTAATTTCGGCGATCCAGGCCGATGACACTGTCGGACCCGGCGGGCTTGCGGGCGGCGCCATCTTGTCCTCTGCTCCTCTGCCCCGGAGCTTGTCTTTATGCACGTTTTTAGCTGCCATCTCGCCGCCAGTGGAATAGGAATGTTATTTGCCGGCCACTCCAACGCTTCAGGCTGCAGCGAAGATTAATTATAACTCGCGGTTTGTGAGCTTAGTTGTGCGGAGGGAGAATTGGAGCCGGAGAGATCTCTTTCTTCAACCCCTCGCGGTCATGACGTCACCGGAAGTCTTGGATGGCAGGTTAAAAAAAAAACAGGTCCGCACGTTGGAAAGCCACTGGCCTCCCACAGCACCGCTCAAGGGTCAGAACATAGTCCCGTACCTGGAGATACGCGAAAAAAATGAGGATTCGGGACACTCCATGCACGCTGGATTTGATCAAAAGATGGGAAATCCTTGCCCCCTAACAACCTCAGGTGCCCCAAGTATCGACATCCACTCTCAGCCCAGCGCTTAAACACGGGGGAACTACAACCAGCATGAAAGTTGGGATTACCTGCCAAGGTAGAAAAGGGGCTACCTCCTCATCCAACTCCAGCTCGCCACCACTCCCACACCTGCCTCAGAGCACCCAAATAAGGGTTTCCCTGCAAAACCCCGTAGCTGTTGAAGACCGAGCACTGCAAAAGGATGGTAAGGGGCACTCCAGCTTTCCCAAAAGCCAGCTGGAGCGAAGAAATGGACTCCCGAATGGATCTCATGAACCCAACACAGAAGCGCCAAAACATTATACTTCCTCAGATCAGAAAGCCAACCCCCCCCCCCCCCCCCCGGGCCTTGCCAAAAGTTAACTTAGTGAAGGATATCCTAGGTCTCTTAGCATGCCAAATAAAGGTGCTGATGATGCTTCGAAATAGACGATCCTCTGGCCCACGTACCCAGAGTGGAAGCATTTGCAAAGGATACAATATTTTAGGCAGGAGGACCATTTTAACTAATGCAACACGACCCAGAAAGTTTACAGGGAGGTCTTTCCAACAGTGACACAATTGTTTTATCCCGTCTAGTTTTTCCAAGACATTTTTCTTGTAGACCCAGGCCAAATCTGCCCCCAAGTATACCCCAAGATACTTGAGACCCCTCCTGGCCCAGGACAGAGGGAAGCTGGACAGAGAGGTGCTCACACAAAGATTACTGATGGGTAACGCCTCCGACTTCCCAAAATTTATACTAAGGCCAGAGAATGCGCCAAACTCCTATGATGGCCAAAACTTGCGGTAAGCACTAGGAGCATATCATCCGTAAACAAATTAATTCGATACTCCTTACCCCCCATGGACACCCCAGACAGGGCAGGTTCCTGACGAATCCGTGCTGTGAGAGGCTCCAAAGTCAGTATAAATAAAAGGGGGGATAGCGGGCAACCCTGCTTGGTTCCCCCATGCAATGAAAACTTCTCAGAGTGTCACTGATAATAATCTGAGCTGAGGGGTTACTATAGAGTGCACGAATCCAGTCTAAAAAGGTCCCCCGAATACCAAATCGCTGTAGCACCCAGAACAAATACTCCCAAATCACCTTATCGAAGGCCTTTTCCGCATCCAGACTGGACAAGATGGCATTCCCTGACTTCCCTCTAGCAAAATACAGTTCACTTTCAGTATATTGGCGGAAGCATACCTTCCCGGGACAAAACCCACCTGGATTTTTGTGGACTAGGAGGGGCAGAAACAAATTGAGTCTAAACGCCAGGGCCGCCGCTAGAATCTTAACATCCTGATTTAGCAATGAGATAGGCCTATAAGATCTCACAAGATCAACATCCTTTCCTGGCTTAGGGAGGACTGTAATATAAACATGATTCAGGGTGGGGCCCATAGTACGCGAGTCTTTCAAATCTTCATACATTGGGATAAAGGAAGGGATCACCAGATCCTGCAAAATTTTGTAGAATTCAGTACCAAGACCATCCTTGAAGTTGCCTTAGCCAACTTCAGCTGCCTAATGACTCTCTGCACCTCAATCCTTCGCAAAGGAGCATTGAGGAGCGCCAATTGATCTGGCGGCACTGATGGAAAGTTCACTTTGGTAAAGAACTCCTCGCATCTTTCAACGGAAAAGGGGCTTTTACCATAGAGGTTGGTGTAGAACCGGATAAACTCCTTCTGTATGGCTTCCCTGCGTGTGGTTGGTTCCTGCGGCATCCCTAATTCGGCCAATGTAACTTTTTGCTGACCTCTGCTTCACTAAAGAAGCCAACAATTTACCAGTCTTATTGCCCCGTTGGTGTAGACAATATTTATAAAGCACCGCCTGAAGTTGTTTCTTAACATCAAAGTAAACCTTGCGGGATACATCAGATGGGCTGAAAACAAAAGCCATCCTAGCATATCCCAATTGCTTCAAAAGATCACGAATCTTGCATTCCCTATCTCTATTCAAAGATGCAGTGTACACTATGATTTTACCTCGGAGCACTGCTTTAGCTGCTTCGCAATAAACGCGAGGTCCCACAGACTGAACGTCATTCTCAGCAGCATAGTCCAACCACCCATGGCGTAGATACTTACAAAATTCCCGGTCTTGATAAAGAGCAGGGTTCATATGCCAACGAAACATATCCGCCCTATCGCCCCACTCTAGCTCAATCCACACTGGGGAATGGTCAGAAACATCGGGCGTCCTTATCCCTGCCTGCACAGCTCCCCGAACCAGAGAGTGCGAAAGCAAAATGTAATCCAGGCGTGCATGGACCCCATGAGGGTGGGAAAAAAACGTATAATCATGCTCATCTATGTGATGTAAGCGCCAATAATCCACCAACCTCATCTCTTGAATAAGGAAGTTTACCCCCTTCCCTTCATGGTCTCTTGGATGGTCTTTTGGGCGGCTTGCAGTCTATCAATAGGTCACTAGTGATATTAAAATCCCCTCCCAGAATTAAGGGATATTCATCAAAGGCGGCCAAATGCACTGCCAAAAGTGTAAAAAATTTGTGAGAATAAAAATTAGGTGCATAAATATTACAAAGAGCTACCTGCTTTCCTTGCAGTAACCCTGCCACAATTAGAAACCGACCTTCTGGGTCCTGGTATAGCTTGTGCAATGTAAACATGACGCTTCTCTTAAACAATATGGCTACTCCCCGCTGCCTGCTGTTATAGGCGGCAAAATATAGATTCCCCCACCCAATCCCTCTTTAGTTTAAGGTGTTCTGCTTTCCCCAAATGGGTTTCTTGTAGAAACGTTATATCTGTGTGCAATCTCTTAAACGCCTGCAAACTTTTTGCTCTTTTCACCGGCGAATAGACACCATCAACATTCAACGATACCACTTTAAGAGCAACCATGGAGCACCGTCAGTAAACGAGGATCAAACAAATATACTGCTATTCTCAATGTGCTCAGAAGACCTCCCAGCTGAGTCCCCCGGGCAGAAGTGAAGCTGACATCACAAAACAGAGACTTCCCCTTCCAAACACTCTGTGGTAAGAATCCCCCCCCCCCCCCATGTCCTATAGAAATTCAGCAAACAAGGACCACACTTATATCTCCTAACGCCCCTGCCCCCCAAAAAACAGAACCCCTACCAGGGATTAAACCAAACCTGTCCCCTCCCTTCCCCCCCAACCCACCGCAGAGACCAACAAAAGAAACACACATAACCCATACCAAATCAGAACAAGCATCGCCCTTCCTCCGCACCACCCCCTTCTATAAGCAATAAAAGAAAGATCTTCCTAAGGAACAGGAAATGTAAAGCAGTAACATACTTAGATGAACTTAGACACCCCTGTTTAAATCAACCAACGAGGAAGAAAAGAGACAAAGTCCAACTTCTTCTTCAGGCTGATGTCGATTGGCAGCCCCAGGCCGAGGTCCAGGCTGCCAATCGACATCAGGCTCCTCAGCAGTAGTCAAAACATGTAAGACACAAACCAGACTCCCGCTCAGCACCTGTGCAGCATTGTAGAGCAAACTCGCGAACCTCCGTCAATCATTGCAGCTTGTTCACAAAAGAGCCCAAATCTCCAGGCTCGGTAAAAAGGATAGTTTTGTTGTCATGCTCCACACGCACCTTCGCCGGATACAATAGTGCAAATCTTATCCCTTTGCCAAAAAGGTGCTTACAATGCCGGCCCATCTGCCTCCTCTGATCAGCAACACGTGCCAAGTAATCTTGGAACAGCAGCAGCTTATGTCCGTTTAGTCAATCGATTTCTTTCCTCTATATGCCTGTAATACTTGACCTTTATCTGCATAATTAAGTATTCTGGCCAGCACAGGTCTTGGACGCTGCTCCCTCTCGCGTAAGGCCCCAATACGATGGATCCTCTCAACTCTCAACACCGTATCTGGAAACTGTATGTTTAGATATTCTGGCAACCACCTCTCGATGAAGTTCCAAAGGTCCGTTTCTTTTACAGATTCAGGCAAACCTAAAATTTGCAGATTGTTTCGCCTGCCTCTGTTCTCTTGATCATCAACTTGCTGCATTAGAAGCGCCCACTGCTTCTCAAGCACCAGAATCTTCATGTCCGCCTTCTCAGCACGATCCTCCTGACGCGATATACGGTCCTCCGCCTGCTGAAGTCGTGCGCCCTGTCGCTCCAAGGAGTCTTGGACATAGGCGTAGTTTGACTGTTTCATTTGGGGGGGCAAAGGAAGGGGCGGGGCATATTAGCATATTCATTTGCATATATGTATATGCAAATTATGCTAATATGGAGGAAGGAAGGGAGCAAGAGCTGGCTTTTTTGGGAATAACCAGTGTTCGTTTGACGATGGATAGCCACTGAATCGGAGAGGCAGCGGGTTTGGCGGCAGGCAGTGGTGTGCTGGTAAATGTTTACCAACAGACTCTCCCCCCCGGTCCCCCCCCCCCCCCCCCCCCCCCCCCCCCAAATTGCAGAGCTGGCTTTAGCCGGGGAGAGAGCCTGGGGGGGGGTATAAATAAGTAAATATAAACTTTTAATGTTGAACACCTGATTCTCAAAGTGAACATATTCCAAACACTATAATGAAAATAAAATAATTTTTTTCTACCTTTGTTGTCTGGTGACTGTTTATCTGATCATGCTGGTCCAGTATCTGATTCTGCTGCTATCTGTCCTCTTAACTCAGTTTCCAGTGCTTCCTTTCCATTTATTTCTTTCCTTTCCTCCTTTCTTCTTCATTTCTGGTCCTCAGCTTCTGCCTATTTTCTTCATCCATGTGCAGTTTTTCTCCTCTCTTCTTTTTCCCTCATCTCATCTCCTTCCTCACTCTTTCCTCCCCTCCATCCATGTCCAGCATTTCTTTTCTCTCCCCTGCCCTCCATCCACCCATGTCCAGCGACCCTTCTCTCCCTTTGCCCTGCAAGCACCCATACCCAGCGACCCTCCTTTCCCCTTCCCCCATGCCCAGTGGCCCTCCTTTCCCCTGCCCTCCATCCACTCAGTCCAGCAGTGACCCTCCCCTCCCCTGTCCCCATACCCAGTGGCCCTCCTTTCCCCTGCCCTCCATCCACCCAGTCCACCAGTGACCCTCCTCTCCCCTGTCCCCATGCCCAGTGGCCCTCCTTTCCCCTGCCCTCCATCCACCCAGTCCACCAGTGACCCTCCTCTCCCCTGTCCCCATGCCCAGTGGCCCTCCTTTCCCCTGCCCTCCATCCACCCAGTCCAGCAATGACCCTCCTCTCCCCTGTCCCCATGCCCAGTGGCCCTCCTTTCCCCTGCCCTCCTGCCCTCCATCCACCCAGTCCAGCAGTGACCCTCCTCTCCCCTGTCCCCATGCCCAGTGGCCCTCCTTTCCCCTTCCCTCCATCCACTCAGTCCAGCAGTGGCCCTCCTCTCCCCTGTCCCCATGCCCCTCCTTTCCCCTGCCCTCCATCCACTCAGTCCAGCAGTGACCCTCCTCTCCCCTGCCCCCATGCCCAGTGGCCCTCCTTTCCCCTTCCCTCCATCCACTCAGTCCAGCAGTGACCCTCCTCTCCCCTGCCCCCATGCCCAGTGGCCCTCTTTTCCCCTTCCCTCCATCCACCCAGTCCAGCAATGACCCTCCTCTCCCCTGTCCCCATGCCCAGTGGCCCTCCTTTCCCCTGCCCTCCTGCCCTCCATCCACCCAGTCCAGCAGTGACCCTCCTCTCCCCTGCCCTCTCTTCATCCCACCCTCTCCCTGTTCCTTCTCTCTCCCCCCCCCCCCCCCGCAGCGAGCCAGTTCTCCTCCCTCCCTCCGGATCCATCCCTCACCAACTTGATCGTCGAATTCTTCGCCTGCCCGCTAGCGCTGACTCTCCCCTGCCGGTTCGCGCTTCAAAATGGCCGCCGAGACTAAGTCTCGCGAGGCCGCCTCTGGAAGTCTCGGCGGCCATTTTTAAAGCGCAAACCAGCAGGGGAGAGAGCGCTAGCGCGCCGGGCAGACAAAGGATTCGAAGATCAGGTCGGTGAGGGGCGGATCCGGAGGGAGGGAGGAGAAGGAACGGGGAGCGGGCGGGGCGAAGGAAGAGCTGCCTGGTGCCGGCCCTGCGTTTGAGGGGGCATTGCCCCCCCTCGCCCCCCCCAGTCTACGCCCATGGTCTTGGATGTGATCCACCGATGTTTGCAGCCTAGACAGTTTGTCCTCGAGCACAACCGATATCTGCTGCACTAAATCTTTAGTGGACTCTGCCGATAAACTCGTTGGTGGAGAACTCACTGGCGCCGCCATCGTCATCTTCGGGCCCGAGGACTGCACACAGAGCTTTCCTGCCCGCGGGGTCTTTGCGGGCATAACCCTCTATTCCACTGTTAAAACGCGCTGGAACGCCACCACAGGGCACACCGGAAGTTAATCTCGCTGTCAGGGATCATCTAGCCCCACATATGGAAGATCTCACAGGTAAATTTGGAGAATTTGGGGTGGCCGGAGCGGAGCTTGGCTTAGACACGTCCGCTCAGCTAAACAGCATCACGTGATCCCCCCCCCCAAAACCAATTCCTTCTGTAGTGAGATACAGAGCATTGGTCCTAAATGGCTTTGGCTCCTCTTAGGTGCATATATGCTCTCCATTGATCCCTAGAAGCAATTGCTCATCCAGTACCTTCATGAACAAGATTCTAACCAGTGAGAAGCCTGGCAAACTTGGGGCATTTTTTTTTTGTTTTGTTTTTAAGAAAGCAGATTTTCAGGCATTTGTGAATATTGTTTTTACTAAGCCGTGCTAAAAAGTGACTGGAAGTAGTTTTAGTAAGCGGTTTCCCGCTTGCTCCGGCCACTTTTTAGCATGGATCTAAAATGGCCAAATTTTTATTTCTGCCATTAATGGCTATGTGCTAATTTCCAAATTAGCCTGCACCCATTACCACCTGAGTCCTTACCGCCTCCTATTTAGGATGTAGTCAAGGCTCATGCGCTACTCATGTGGTAATCTGGCAGGCACTTGGCAACGTGCCTGCGCTGCCTGATAAGTGCTGGGAGCGCTTACTCCCCGCCCCCATGCTAGAAAATAATTTTTATTTTCTTGTGTGGGAAACGGCACGCGCTGATCTCAGGAATAACAAGGGATGCCTCAGGACGTCCCACGGTATTGCTGATTCTGCCAGCGCTCCCCATGCAGTAGCCCTTCCGCCGCTTTGTTAAAGGGCCCCTTTGTGAACACATAAAACTGCCAATAGGATCTGTCACACTACATAGGAGTCCCTGATTTGAAAGGAGTGGTACCCAGCTATTCTGCTGATTTGGAAAGAAAAAAAAAGAAAATAAATCAAGTACGATACTACATCAAACCATTAGATGTCACTGTTAGATTTCAAAGGATGGATTTTAAATTAAATCACATATAATGGACCTCTAAGATAAGTGAGTAGGGAAACCCCTGAGTCTGGAGCACAAACAATTCCAGCAAGATCTGTGGCTCTAATACCCCAAACCTTCCATCCAAATGTCTACAGACTGCGAAAAGGATCCCCTAATAGCAGGCTTTAGAATAGTAATGAGTACACACAGTCAAGTAACAGAAGAATGTAGCAGGGAGTGTACAAATATATAGAAAAGAAGGGACGGGAAAACAATTAGGCAAAGAGTCCATAAGATCAAAGTGAAATAGCTACAAAAAAATATCAACAAGTTTCAATATATTTATAATTCTTAATTTCCTCTGCACAGTACTCTCTTCTCCATTCCCAGACAGCTAAGAAAGCAAATAGAATGTTAGGTATTATTAGGAAAGGAATGGAAAACAAAAATGAGGATGTTATAATGCCTTTGTATCGGTCCATGGTGCAGTCGCGAATACTGTGTGCAATTCTGGTCACCGCATCTCAAAAGAGATATAGCAGAATTAGAAAAGATACAGAGAAGGGTGACGAAAATGAAACAGGGGATGGGACAACTAGGGCTAGGGCACTTCAGCTTGGAGAACAGATGGTTGAGGGGAGATATGATAGAGGTCTATAAAATACTCAGTGGAGTGGAATGGGTAGATGTGAATCGCTTGTTTATTCTTTCCAAAAGTACTAGGACTAGGAGGCATGCAATGAAGCTACTAAGTAGTAAATTTAAAACAAATCAGAGAAAATATTACTTCATTCAACGAGTAATTAAACCCTGGAATTCATTGTTAGATAATATGGTAAAAGAAGTTAGCTTAGCAGGGTTTAAAATGGTTTGGATAATTTCCTAAAAGAAAAGTCCGTAAGCCATTATTAAGATGGACTTGAGAAAATCCACTGCTTACTTCTAGGATAAGCAGCATAAAATGTACCTTATATTCTTTAAGTTGGTCAGCAGCCCCTCTTACCAGTCCTTCAAATTTATACTCTAGCTTCTTGGTACAGGCTTTAGTTCCTTCCTTGTTCTGTGATCCACTCCCCTCACTCACTGTCTCTGATAGGCTCCAATCACACTTCCTTTCAATCTCCCTCTCTCTCTCTGACTCTGTGCTTCCTTTCTCTTAGATCAGGCAGGAAAGCCAACACTCAAGACTTGGGCCCTACCCCTATCTTTTTCAGGGCCTCAACATCCAATCCTTTCCATAATAAGGACTGTCTCTATCTTCTGTGGATCAGGATGGGATTTCTCTAATGATCTACCCCTCCTCCTCTCTGGCATTCTGTGCCCCAGGGGTCAGATGTAGACTAGACTAGAAGCCCTGGTCAGTTTAGAGTCTTTGGGAACAGGCTTCTCTTCTTTCAGTATGCACCAGGGTACAGCTGTGGAGCAGACTGTCAACACCTGTGCTTTCTCCTTTTCCCCTTAGCCTCTAGAGCAGGGAGCCAAGGCTTAGATAGATCCCAGAGTGGGATAAACTACCTAATGTAATTGTATGTGCTCCTTTCTGGACCAATTCTAGGGAGAAAGGAACAAAATTCCTCCCTTGATTCAGGGATGTATACTTGCCTCCAAAAGCTAAGACTTCCAATTCCACTGGGCTGCTTTCCTGTAAAAGAGCACTCCTGTTCAGATCTGATTGGCAAGCTTCTAGAGCAGGGGATCAGAATATTCTTCCTGCAACTGTACAGGAAAATACATTTTGGCAGCCTGTTACACACAGGCTGCCACTGTCCCATGGAAAAAGATGCCGTTGTGCTTATCCACCACTAGTTGGCAGTACACATGGAGGGGCATAATCGAACGGCATTGGCCAAATTGATGGCTGGCCATCTTCGGGGCCGGCTCCGCAAAGGGGCGGAGCAAACCATATTTTCAAAATATGGTTGGGGCCGGCTAAATCAATCGCCGGGTTTAAAGCAGGATTGCTGGGTTTGCATGAGATGGCCGGCTTTGTTTTCCAGCCATAATGGAAACTGGGCCCGGACATCTCAAACCCGGTGAAATGCAAGCCATTTGGTCATGGGAGGAGCCAGCATTTCTAGTGCACTGGTCCCCCTGACATGCCAGGACACCAACCGGGCACCCTAGAGGGCACGTCTAAATATAAAAAAAAACCAAAAAACAATGAGCCCCCAATTCCCCCCAAAACCTACTCACCACAACTCTACACCATTACCATAGCCCTAAGGGGTGAAGGGAGCCCCTAGATGTGGGTACAGTGGGTTTTGGGGGGGTTTGGAGGGCTCAATATTTATCACCACAACTGTAACAAGTGGGGGGGGGGGGTCCCGGCCTGGGTCCACCTGCCTAAAGTGCACTGCACCCACTAAATACTGCTCCAGGGACCTGCATACTGCTGTCAAGGAGCTGGGTATGACATTTCAGGCTGGCATACAGGCTGGCAAAAAAATGTTTTATTTTTTTTTTGGGTGGGAGGGAGTTAGTGACCACTAGGGGAGTAAGGGGAGGTGATCCCAGCTTCCCTCCAGTGGTCATCTGGTCAATTGGGGCACTTTTTTTATACTTGGTCCTAAAAATAAATGGACCAAGGTCAGCCGGCGAAATGTTTGTTCGAACCGGCCACTTTTTTTCCATTATAAGGCGAGGCCGGCCATCTCATACCCACGCCTCCGTCCCACTTTCACTACCCTACCAACACGCCCCCTTGAAGGTTGGCCAGAACCGCAACGAAAAAGCAGTTGGGGCCGGCCAAAATTGGCTTTCGATAATACTGATTTGGCTGGGATCAGGAGATCACCGGCGATCTCCCGATTTGTGTTCGAAGATCACCAACGATCACTTTCGAAAATGAGCTGGATAGCAACCAGTGGCAAACTACACAGTTCAGTCAAGAAAATAGGGAAGTGGCAGGTTGAAAAAAAAAATCAGTTTCCTTACTGCTGTTTCAATATATCAATGTTTCCATGCTGAAGAAGTAGGGCCTGCTTCTTCCAAGTAATGCACTGGGCCCTTTTTTGGAAACTTGTATCTCTTTAGAGCTCTCAGTTTGATCTGATCCATTTTCAAACTTGCTGTGTATTTTCACAGGATTTCCCCCTGTTAAATTTTCAGACTGTTATTCTGTCTCCACACAGATGGGTGGACAGACAGATATTCTTAACCCTGCCTTCCTTGCATGTTACAAGCAGCCTCTTCTTCCATTTATGATTTAAGTTGGATCCACATCTAATACCTTCTCCTGGAAGCTGTCCAGGTACAAAGAAATCAAGAACTGAAGGGATCAGAATCCTAGCCTCTTTATAAAGAGAGATCGGGAAACCTAAGCAGCAGTTTATTTCTACACAGTTCTCAAGATTAAAAAGCACAAAATAATATACATATTATGCCAGCCCAGTAAACTGCTGAGAATAAATGGACTGTCCTCTGACATACGTACACAGTGAAAGATCCTTCATCTACCTTAACAAGAAGAATGTGCTATGGGCCAAGCACACCAAAGATCCTCAGACATCCAGTAGTTTGAGGAAGAGGAAACTATAGCCTCCCCTATCCAAGAGGCAAAACACTCGTCTTAACTTAACCCATAAGACTATCTGCTTACCACAATCTACCACTACAGACCAGTAATAGAAAACACCACGTCAGCCAATAAAATATTTCTGATGAATCATGATGCCATCAGTGAATACTACCTAGACATGCCGTAAATAACCAAGATCAGGCCTGGATAAGAGCAGAGGAGACTCACTGACAGAATTATGATTCACCATGCAGCATCAACCAAGACCAGGGAAGCGGGGTGGAGGGGTAGCATTCCTGAACCAAGAGAAAATCAAAATGTGCAGAGTCACCATCCTCCATCTATCTCCGTCAGAATATTTCTTAATCCAGCTAGGAAATGAGGAACCAGTGTGTCTGCTTGTGGTCTACAGAGCATCTTCAAACACATCATCTGTGCAAGAACTCATGGACCTGGTGATAGAGGTAACCTTGAACTTCCCTACGTTAGTAATCATGGGAAGTTTTAACCTACACATTGAAACTCCAGACATCACCACTGTTGCTGTTCTTAATATGATGCCAGCTCTAGGATTCACACAGGTGATCAAATCTCAAACCTATGAAAAAGCCATACGCTAGATATGGTGTTCTGCAGAGGAGTCGTCATCTTTGATCACAAGACTGGCAGCATCAAAATTAACATCCTATCAAGGACAGATAATTTTCTAATAACATTTTCCATAAAAGATGACCTAAAACAGACGAATCAGAGAAATCTGACTGCTGAGAGTTTCCCAGATGCACTGTCTTACCTCTGTGTGGATGAAAAAAATGACTACAGCTTCAGAACAGGTTGATATCTGGAATGCACACATAGCAATGATCTTGGACATAAAGGCCCCATAAAGGTCCTATGCTTTAGACACAAATGCTTCAGAACTATTGGTCTGTAAGTTTTAAAGATATCAACTTGAAAGAAAATGGCAGAAACCTCACCTAGATGAAGACAAGCTCAACTGTAGGAAGCACATGATAATGTACTGTTGAGCATTAACAGTAGCCAAATAATGGTATTTCTGTCAACGCCTTGATCCATCTGCAAATTCAACCAAACAGCTATTCAAAATAGTAGACAACACCCACAACAGAACCAGCATTCCCAGTCACAACTAACCAGCAATTATTCTGCCATATATTTTTTCAGCAAATTTAAGAATCTTCAACAGGGCCTATGGCTGACATCCTGACCTCTTGATCCCTACCCAGAACAGATAGTACCTCAAACCTTTAGCTGAGCTGCTTTAGTTGATGGACACAAAATGTTGTACCTGTGCCGATGATGTGCAGCTACTCATACCCATTGAAGAGGATCTACCCACAGCTTTAAGTAAACTGATTGCCTAACAACAATTCAGGAATGGGCAAAAAAAAAAAACCCAACTCTGCCTGAACCCAAGTCAGAGATTCTATGGGTTCCTAATACAAGTGGACAGGTATCTGAATTTAAAATACCATTTGGAAAGTATGAACTCCCCCTAAAATCACATCCTGGGATATTGCTAGACTCATCTCTTACTTTAATCCAGCAAATTCAAACAGCCAACTATTTCTATCACCTGGTCCATGCTGTGATAATGTCATGACTGGACTACTGCAACACTCTGTACATTGGTCAAACCAAACAAAGTTTGCACCAGCTCCAACTAACTCACAAATGACAGTGGGCCGCAAGCAGCGTGACCACATCATACTCTTCCTGCAAAACCTGCACTGGCTACAGTAGCCTATAAGGCCAAATTTAAAATATTTTTTCATTTTCAAAGTCCTCAGACAAATTGGACCAGATTTTCTAACAAATACCTTAGTCCTCTATGGGCCTTTGTGGACTCTAAGGTCCTCTCAAGGAACATCATTAACTGCACCCTTGTCAAAAGAAATTGCTTGATGTGATACCCACCAGTGAGCTTTTTCATGAGTAGTTCCCATACTCTAGAACTCACTCCCAGAGGAGCTACATATAACCTGAGACTACCTCTATTTCAGGAAGCAGGTGAAAGCCTGGCTCTTCTCTAAAATCTTTAATACTAAACCAAACCAAAATACATTTGCACGAGCTCCAACTAATTACCCACGTCTGAAGCCAGACTGACAAAGGTCTAGCCTAGCAGGCTATGAACCAGAAAGACCAGCATTCAAATCCCACTGACACTCCTTGTGGCCTTCGGCAAGCCAATTTAACCGTTCATTGCCTTAGGTACTAACTTCGGGGCCCTTTAACTAAGCACTAAAAGGGGCCATGCACTATGATTAGCGTGTGGGTTTCCCCATGCACTGAGGCAGTGGCGTAGCCAAGGGTGGGCCCAGGCTCACCCACTTTAGGCTCAGGCCCACCCAGTAGCAGCACATCTATGATGTGGCTGGCAGGGATCCCAAAGTCCTACAATCCGCAAACTCCCAACAACTGTCCCTCCTGTATACCTTGTAAATAGCAGATCTTCGCCTGAAGTGAGCAGCGACTGATGCATACTGCTCGCACCGGCCCCACAACCTTCCCTCTGACGTATTCCTACCTATGCGGAAACAGGAAGTTGCATCAGAGGGAAGGCTGTGGGGCCAACATGAGCAGTGTATATTAGTTGCTGCATGAGGCCGGTGAAAATCTGCTATTTAAAAGGTATGCCGGGGGGGAGGGGGGGTTTGAGAGACCATATGGCATGCACGGGAGAGAAGGAGAGACCAAATCACCTTTGGGATGGGGCATGGTTCTTCTGCCCACCCATCTTGGGCCCAGACCCACCCCAAATTGGGTGTCTGGCTACGCCCCTGCACCAAGGCCACTTTTAGTGCGGCTGCAAAATGGCCACATTTCCATTTTTTCTATTAATGGCCAAGCACTAATTTCCAAATTGATGTGTGGCCATTAGCACGTCAGCCCTTACTGACACCTATTTAGTAGGCGGAAAGGGCTCAGGCACTAACCATGCGCTAATCGGTTGGAGAGCGACAATGTAGCTATGCTAACCGATTAGTGCTGGGCATGCCTACTCTCCATCCCCAAACACACACACCCAGCACGTGCAGATGGCTGAACTACTGAAGCAGGGGTGTAGCTACGTGGGGGCATGGGCCCCCATAGATTTGGCCCTGGCCCCCCGCCGCCAACCCCTTCAACCCCCCTCTCCTACTGCTGCCGCCATCGGGTACTTTTGCTGGCGGGGGTCCCCAACCCCCACCAGCCGAAATCCTCTTCTCCGGCACGTCTGCATTGCTGATCTGCAAGCGCAGGCTTCTGTTTCTGTGAGTCTGACGCTTGCATTGGGGTTAATCCCCGCGCCTAATCCCCCAAATTCTGTAACACTGTGCCTATCTTTAGTGAACGCTCTTGACCCACCCATACCTCTGCCATGTCCACGCTCCCTTTTCAGTTGTGCACGAGTCTTTATAGAATAGAGCCTAGCAGGTTGCATGCATCAATTCAAATTGTTGCCAATTAGTGCCGATAATTGATTTATACCCAATTATTGGTGCTAAGTGGCTCGTTACACAATTATATATATAAATTGGATGTGCACCCAAATTTGCATGCAGTTTTGAGCACTATATATAGAATTAGGGGATAAGTATGTACAAATAAGGTAATCATAGTGGCAGTCAGAACAGGATCCTGTACATGGTATAGATCAAGGAGATGTTATGACAATAGATGGCATGAGCCTATTTGGCCCATTCTGTATGCTGTAGCCAGTGGGCGGAGCTTGCTGTCATATTGTGTGACCCCAAACATTTGCAGATGCTATTGAAAACAATAGCAAACTTGTAAGGTTTATGACTGCCTATGTGTGGTTTATGTTTTATTTGAAAGCTTCCGATATGTAACCCGAGGTTATTTAACATCTCGGGGGTCCTGGGGCTTGAGCCGAGTTCCATAGGCACTCTGGAGCGGCAAACTTGTTTTTGGAGCCGCAGGAGGCTTGCTTTATGTAGGGGGCAGCTTTAAGAAAGGCCCCGGCTCTGCCTGAGCCTCAGGGCCTAGTTTTGGGGAACCCCCAGAGGTAAAAAAAAGCTGTCAAAAAAAAAAAAAACACACAGGCAGTCATAAACCTCAAAAGTTTGCTATTCTTTTCAATAGTGTCTGCAAATATTTGGGGTCACACAATATGGCGGCTGCACGTTGGAGACTGCTTCAACTTTTTGACGTCATGACATCTCCTATCATAAAACCTCCTTGGTACAGATTTCCAATTTAATAGGAAGCCCACACAGGAAGAAGGCAGGCACAGGGCATGTAAACGTTCACTGATTATAGACCCCCATGCTATTACTACAGGGCCCCTGTCATGATAGAGGAGGACTAGAAGAAGAGAGAGCTACCCTATTTCTGTGACTCTCTCTAATGATCATGTGACCCCATTCAGGGTACTAACCCACAGTTTGAGAACCAACACCTTCAGGCCTGTAGAGGTTTTTATACCAGGAAAAGTGCTCTTTCAAATATAAGGGTCAGACCCATGCAAGGTTGTAAAAGTCATAGAAAAGGTTGTGATATTTACAGGTAGTCAGTGTAGGCTGCAAAAGATTGGAATAATACAGTTCCTGAAATCAGCTCCAGTAACCACATGTGTGATAACACCAAAGCAAAAAACTAAATAAATAAAAGTCTTGATTATTTCAAAAAAACATAATTTCATCTTTCTAGCAAAAGCAGTACTGTAATGTAACTTGAAACCCTTTTGATCTAAAGGGGTTCAAATGTTTGCAGTCCAGCAATGCTGTCAGGAGACCAAGAAATAAAAATTAAGCCAGAAAATCTTATATGACTCGCTCAGTATACGTAGGTCAAAGATTAGGCATAGCAGGAGAATTTTCACATCCAACTACCCAAGTAAGCTGGTTGTCGGAAAACAGTAAGGCTTTCTTGTGTTCTCTTTATAACCCCCCTCTTACTCCCCCCCTTTGGTTTTACAATTATTTGTTCCAGGATTCACCTCCTTTGAATTTTGGAGGTTATCACAATCTGTTTGGTCAACTCATCCCTGCCTCACAAGTACTTTCAGAGACAGCTGAAACATACATTGAAAAGGTGACATTAACTATATACTTACATAATATTCAGCAGAACTGACGGGCCTTCCAGCCCGGAGAAGTAGCATCTGAGGGAGGGAGCCAGCGCACCTGGAAAGACAATGAACATACAATTAGGACATGAACCATACCATACACACAAGGCTGATTTCACATACAACCTGTTCTCACAATGATTGTAAAAACTGATTCTTGCTGGGAATGCTCCATTGCAGCTACCTACCCAGTGACGGCTCCTCACTCCCCTCTCTCCCTCTCCTCTATCGGCACCTCGGTAACTCACTTCTCTGAATTTCGGAGGCATATCCCCTCCAGTGTATCTCTGAGGGATCGATGGCAGCAGCAGCAATTCAAATTAGCATCACTCGTCAGCTCCGCAGGCTTCCCTCTGCCGTGTCCCACCCTCCCTGACATTTTGATACAGAAAGTGAAAGTGCCTTGGTGCTTTGTAGCTTTTACTATATGAGACGTGGGGTAAGGAATAATATATTGTAGAGGAATATATTCGAGTTATTCCCCACGTTTTCCACGTCATCACTGTGACCCCTGACGCAGGTGCTAGTCACCGAAACATGGCCCGTGTCGGGTCTTTTTGTCAAGGTTCATTCATTAAAGAACTGTGTTCCATTTTTAAAGGCCCGTGGTGCTGTTTTTTTTGTTTGTGCCAGCCTGTATGCCAGCCTCAGATGTCATACTCAGGTCCATGACAGCGCATGCAGGTCCCTGGAGCAGTTTTAGTGGGTAATGCAGTTCACTTCAGACAGGCAGACCTAGGCCCATACCCCCCCTTCCTGTTACATCTGTGGAGCGAACAGCGAATTCTCCAAAACCCACCACAAACCCACTGTACCCATATATAGGTGCCCCCCTTCACCGTAAGGTCTATGGTAGTGGTGTACAGTTGGAGGTATTGGGTTTGGGGGGGCTCAGCACACAAGGTAAGGGAGCTATGCACCTGGGAGCAATTTCTGAAGTCCACTGCAGTGCCCCCTAGGGTGCCCGGTTGGTGTCCTGGCATGTCAGGGGGACCAGTGTACTACAAATGCTGGCTCCTCCCATAACCAAATGGCTTGCATTTGGCCGTTTTTGACATGGATGTCTTTGGTTTCGAAAATCGCCGAAAGTCAGAAACGTCCATGTCTAGAGACAACCAAATCTAGGGACGTCCAAATTTAAGGATTTGGACGCCCCTGACGGTATTTTCGAAACAAAAGATGGACGTCCATCTTGTTTCGAAAATACAGGTTTCCCCGCACCTGGATTTCGCCGTTTTGCAAGGACATCCAAATAGCAACTTGGACGTCCCTTTCAAAAATGCCCCTCCACGTAAACCACCTGGAATGTAGCTGCAAAAAACACAGAAAGGTGGTATAACAAGTCCCATTTCCCTTTCCCATTCTATAAACTACACCTAACTTTCAGCACAGCTGATAGAGTAATGCTTTTTCAGTATCAATTTTTTTGTTGCCATATACAGACTCCAGCCCTAAGCTACTACAGCTCACAAGTTCCAGAGGTGTCCAATCAGCCATGACCATGAGTGTTTCACCTTGGGTGGCTCACTACATCATCTATCGGACTGTTTTTAAAAAATACACACTTTAATTTTTAATAAATTTACAAATCAATTCACTTCAATAATCCATGATTAAGGAAATAAACATCCACAATGGATTAAAGAAATAAAAAGATATCATATTAGATCAGGGGCATAGCCAGACCTGACATTTTGTGTCTGTGGGGGGCAGAGTCAACATGGGGGGCACTAGGCATACAGGTGTGAGTAGTGCTTGGTATACTCCTAAATAATGCCTTAGAGTGCACTTGATAACGGATTTCTAAGTAAAAGTTCTGTGCTGCATCAACATAAACAACATGCATAATTATGCAAACCTTGGAAGCACTGACATTTTTAAATGAAGTTGCATTATCCCATAGCTTAAACTTTGTCATTATAACAAATATAAAATGATTTATTAAGCTGTATTAATAAAATAACTCTTCTTATCCCTTCCTCTGGCTTTACTGCTTTCTCTCCTTTCTGAAGCTGACATTAATCAATTCAAGTCCCTGGTGTTCCTGACAGTGTTCCTTCCACCCCCTTCTCCATACAAAGGAGCAGACAAATAAAGGATTGTCTGACAAATTACTTTGTGAAGTAAAATTAAGTCTTACAAAAAAGCTTCTCAGAGCCTACGTAGCAAGCTTAAAAGCAACAATTCTGAACACACAAATATCAGTAACTGTACCTTTTAAAAGGCAGCAGTGAATATACAGAACCGCAATATGCTTCCTATTGGAAAAGCCACATGTCAGACTCCTATGGATCCATGCATTTTCAATATAGTAGTACTAGAGTCCAGCTAAGGAACAGGTTATTAGAGATCATCTTCACTGGACCAAACTTGTTTTCCTTGTGCCATCACCATCCAGCTGGATAGGCAGTGTCTTAGGTGGAGGAGAAGGGATTTTTTTTTTTTTTTACATTTATATCCCACATTATCCCAAGCAAACTCGGGTTTAATGTGGCTTACATTTGAAAATACAGTGAGACAGAATAATAGAATTCAGTTATATCATGGGAGCAAGTAGATGGATATGTCTGAAACATTTAACAAAGTTGAGATAAGCATATATACCCAACTGAGCATTTAAAAGTCTGTCCTTTAATGATGCCACATGTTCAGAAATCATAGCCATATGTATAGATATGCACACACCACAACAGGCATCCACACACACATTGCAAAAGTAAACAACAACCTTTACAGAGTACATCCAAAACTTAATTTTTATTTTCTCACTTCCATCTTCCAAAATTATAGACAGCAGATGTACAGATCAGTAGGACCCAAAGCAGACCGTAACAAGTAAAGTCAGAAACAAAACAGTTTATACCTAATTGTTCAACAACCCTTAGAATTCACCTTTGGGTTTAAAAAGCAAAACCATGTGCATGTAAGGACTGGATAAACGAAATAAAACAAAGTTTAAAGCAAATGCCTTTGATATGTATTACTTGGTAGCAATAATGAAACAGTGATGGAATATTCACATAGCAAAGCAGCCTGAGCCAACAGATTTATTTCCCACTGAACATAATTAACTTTGAATGAACTTGGTGGCTAATAGTGTGCTGAACTGGACAATGTTGCCACATTTAGACTGACTCTGAGAAGAACTTCTGCATGAAGGAAGCCCTTACCTCATTATTCAATACATCTCTGTGAAACAGTAGTAATAAAAAAAGGGAAGTGTATTTTTATAATACAGCATTGCATTTCACAAAGCAAAAGGAGCAAGTTCCCACGTCATCTTTTTCTTTTGATGTAGGCACAGGAAAAAAAAAAAAGATGTTAAATTCTCCCAAGTCTCAACCTAAATAATGATTTTTTAAAAATTGTACTACTTATAAATAGTAAGCCTGATTGTTAAGCACTAGATTCTCATAACTTGATGTCTGTTTTAGTGGCCCTTTACTAGGTGAAAACATCTTTGTATGAATACAGGGAGTCCCTATAACCAGCCCCTCCAAATGACACAATGATTTAAAATTTATAACTAATTACTACTCTAACAGATGAAACCAATGTTTCCTCTTTGTACATCCATATGCTGCACAAGCCGGCATGCTTAAAAATATAATTGATATCAAATAAAAATGCTACCAACAATAAAGAACGACAACGTGGATAGAACAGCTCATAGGTTTGCTTGCTTTGTTTTGGGTGAATGGGGATGTCGGCTGCATGAAGGAGAGGGAAAGGGAGACTAACCTCATTGGCTTCAGCCATCATGCCATGTCCTGTTCTCAATCTAACCTTCTTGGTCAGCTCTCTCCTACTCACTCCCTTCTGGCTCCCTGCACTGCTGTCTTTTTTCAATTAAGCTCACCCTCTATTGCAGCGTCCCGTCTATGTGCGACAGGAAATTATAGCAGAAGGAAAGCTTCCGGGCTGCCAAATGCAGTGTGCTTACCTCACTGACGCTGTTGGCAGCCAGGAAAACTGAAGGACAGCAGTGCAAGGAGTAGGAGAGAACCCAGTAGTGCCCAAAACACAGGCACTTGACTGGCCACCAGGGTTTGGAGGGCATGAGGCTAGAATGGGGGGGGTCTGGGCCCCCAAGACTCTCCTCTGCATTAAAGTACAAATTAGGTAAAAGGAAAAATTAGATCCAAGCTATAAGATAAAAGAAAGAAAAAGGAAATATATTGAAGCAAACTTTAACTCCATGTGCCCATCACAGCCTACTTTACTAACAATGAATATCAAAACTCTGAGAAACTCACACAGATATCTTAAGTTCCTCTTTTGCTGAAATAAAATCCAAGAGCTCTTTAAAGTCAAATAAATTTTAAGTTATACCCTCAAAAATTATCACACGTACATAGGGAAATTTCAAAACACAATTGGCACCTAGCGTTAATCTTCACTACAAGGCCGAGAATGCCTGGCGCATCTTCTGAGTATCTCCAGAGAGATCAAAGAAAATACATATCTTTGAACCCATGAACTGCTCATTAATATTTCAGAAATAAAGATGCAGTATATGGTTGCGATCCAGTTCCAGGGCAAATTCAGATAAAACAAAGTTTATGTTTTGGAAATTCATCTTATTTAATATCTTCAATTATACATTGTCATCTTGAATTAAAATTTTAGGACTTGTGAAGTTAAAATGTTACGCTTTTGTAATAAATGAAAAAACCCCCCCATAAAATAGTAAAAAAAATTTTTTAGGACTTGTTTGGATTATTATAATGTTGTATACTTGGGACGCTCACCTACAACACAAGTTTAGAGGCCACTGCATTAATCGACCAACACAAGAACATGACAGCTTAAGGAAAAATAAACTAAAACTGGAGATCAAACTTTCTCCCAGATCCAGCATATTTTAATGCACCAAAACATTATTTCTCCAAAATTGATCTTTACTGTCTGCTTGAATCTCCAACTACTGGCTAGAACTAATAGAAAACCTATTTCTACATTTATTTTTTAAAAGACCCATGGACTTCATACAGTCCAGGCACAAAAACATTTCCACAGTGCTTTCCTCAGAAAACAAAAAGGCTGATGCTACTCTCAGGAGGCAGGAGCAGAAAAACATCTAGACACAGATGCAACAAGAATGAACATGTTTTTAATACTACTAAGTATTTTGCGGAATGGAAGGCATCGTTTTTGAAGAAGAAAGACAATTTGTTGTTCTACTATACTTGAGTTCGATGATTATTTGGGAGTTAAAAGTATTGGACACTTCTTGGTTTAAATTACTTGTTGTATCGTTCAAGGTGTACAAGTATACAAATTCTTTTTACTCCATCCAAGATTCCTGAGGCAGGCCTATGGCCGAAACACAGTACTGTGTCGAGTCTACAATAAAGTATACCCTTTTACACACCATCTCGACGTCCTGTAGTTATTGGTCCACTTCCCACTTCTTTTTGTGCATCAAGAACAAAACAACATAAAGGCCTCTTGAGCATTTCACAATCAGACCACCAAAGCCCATGATGACCCCCCATAGGCCCTACTCCCTCTACCCAACATAAGCAGAAAATGGGATGCAGCACATTGGGCCTGAGGTATAGAGAGGAATTTCCACTACTGCAAGCTAAAGGCCTTGGACGCACCTTAGCACAGCTATATGACTGAAGAACAAGAGTGCATGCATGTGTACCCGACAGTGAAGAGCAAAAGTACATGCATGTACATGCTTGTAAGACTGAAGAGCGAAGGAGCTGTATGCATGTGTCTAAACAATACATGCTTGCATGACTGAAGAGTGACAGTATGCATGTGTGTGCATAATAAATCAAGTATTCAGCCCAGGAATTTACTCACATAACTTAAGTTACCTGGACAAATTCCTTTAAAAACTGCCCTAATTGTTCATTGGTAATTTTTATTTGATATAACATAGTAGATGACGGCAGAAAAAGACCTGCACGGTCCATCTAGTCTGCCCAACAAGATAAACTCATATGTGCTACTTCTTGTGTATACCTTACCTTGATTTGTACCTATCTATATGTTAATTATGTCTCTGATCTCATGTGCAACTTTCTTTAAATTGGTCACCTTATTTTCTGACTCCTCTTACTCTCTCTTACCTATCTATATGTTCCATATTATCAATTAAAATATTCTATTATGTATTGTGTTGACATTACTGCCCATCACAAGAATCTAAGGTACTTACAATTAATAGTAATTAATAAAGGGGTTTGAAATTGGATCAAATAGGGTCTGTTACAATATTTAAATGAAGTATAACATAAAAATCATATACCGAATCATACTGTTAAGATCAGAGCTGATGCTAGGGTTTCCGGTGCTCCCCCTACAACCTATGACTTGGCGCTCTCCTCCCTCTTTCTCGCCCCTACCCCCAGTGTAGCATCTCCTGTATCTTTTCTCTCTTCCCTCTCTTCCTCTTCTTCTGCATCTCCCTTTTCTCTTTCTCCTCTTTCCCATTGCCCTTTTTCTCTTCTCTCCCCTCCCGCCCACCCATCCATCCAGCATTACCCACTGTCTCTCTCCTCCACCCAGCCCAACATTTCCCTAACTCTCTTTACTCTCTCCCACTCACCCATTCAGCATTTCCCCTCAAATCTCATTACCTCCTTCCTTTCTGCTGCTTTTACAGTTGCCGAAAACAAAAGTACAAGGAGCCTTCCGAATTGGGGGCGTGTACTCAAATTTTATTGCACAGACCCGCCACCCGCTTCAGGGGTCTTGCAAAAGGGTTCTTCTGCCAGTTTCTGTTTATTCTTGTTGCACATTAAGAAACAAGCTGCACTCGTGCCAATGTTGGCGTCTTTCAGCATTTTGATTGAGCATCCTTGGTCCTTAGCATTTTTTGAAAACTATGAACTTTTGCAAGACCCCTGAAGCAGGCGGCTTTGCCGAAACACGGACCGCGTCGAGTCTGTCCACTAAAATTTGAGTAGATGCCATGAGTTCTGAAGGCTCCTTGTGCCTTTGTTTTCTGCTCCGATGTGAGAGTACTTTGGTTTAACCTATTCTGTGTAGCCTGCTTTTACAGTTCCCACCATTTGCCACTGCTGTGCTTCATTCTTGTCAGCCCACAGCAGTAACCAAAGCTCTAATATGTGCAGTAGAGCCATTCTACCCAGATGCTCACAACTTGCAAAGGCCTTGCTGGTCCTGTCCCCTCTGACATGCACTTCCTGTTGTCGTGGGGGGGGGGGGGGGGGGGGGGGGGAGGGGGGAGGGGGAGCCAACAGAGGGTTCACAAGCTGCAAGCACATGGGCTGAAAGGCTCTCCTGCCCATACTGGTGTTTTGTTTGCTGCTGCAAGCCAGCACTCAGTGGGCTTGGAGTGGAGCTGTGGCAGTGGCTACTCTAGACAAAAATATATGGGGTGGCCACAGGGAGGCAGCCCAAAGAGACACTTCTGCACATCATTCTCACCACCACATCACATAACCCCCCCCCCCCCACACACACACACACACACCTGTCCTTTTAAATTAGTAAAAAAAAGACACCAGGCACTTTATGCATAAAGAAGCCTTTCCCCTCCAGCTAGTTTTATCTACCATGTAAAACCACCATTATAATTGATACAGGGTCAAATTACGGCCTACTGATGCCCTAAGAATAGTGCCCCTTGGCACTTCAATTGCTTAACTGACAAGACATTAAAACTCAATACATGCCGAGAAACATCATTATTGTATGAACTAAAACATCATATATATTTATAATGATTCGTAAAACACCGAATTCATGTTGGATAATGGGTGTGGCATATGGCAGTGAAAGAACCAAGGGCATGATGTGATCTCCAGCATCTCTCTCTTTCCTGGTTGCTCCTATATTTTCCTTTCTTCCCTCTCCCGCTTCTTACTTCCCTTCTGCCCAGGGCAGTGACACAGGACCAACTGTGGCTGGCCAGTGCAGCGCCTTGAGAATCAATGCATACTCAAGGCCTGCCAGCTGCCACCCCCTCTGACCTTCCTGTTGGTGACGGGAGGGGTGAGGCAGTAAGTCTTGAGCATGCATAGATGGTCAAGGTCCTGAGCCAGCACATCACATTGCATCATGTTATCACTGCCCTGGGGGAAGAGAGGTAAGAAGCAGGAAAGGAAGAGAAGGAAACTTTTAGGGGTGCCATGGCACCTGTGGCTCTCCCTGTTTCGACCCCTTTATTGAGACGAGGTGTACACAAAACGCTGAAAGGGAAATCTTTTGAAATATATGTGTATTCCTTTTTAAAATAGAAAGTACACATGTATTTTAAAAACCCACCCACACCATTCCCTCTTGAAATCTGTGCATGCTTCGGGTATACATGTAAGTGGTGGCGTTTATAAAATCGCTACTCCTGGGTGTATGCCCATTTACATGTACAAATTAGCTTTATACACATGTAAATTATCTTATCCCTTCTAAATAACCTGCAATAATACATCTAATGATCAATTATAAACAAAATTTCAATCAAGCCCAGACTGCTTCAAATAAATTCCTATGTCCTGTAAAGCTTTTTCCTAAGTGGCTACAAATTACTTTTATTCCCTTTATTCCAAGAAGAAAAAAAACACTCAAGTGTTTGTATTTTCTTATCTTGTTTAAGAGTTGCTATAGTCTATTTTCAGTAATTTCAATATTTGCATTCCACTTCCACATACTTCTTTCTGTTTAATATTCAATGACCCCGAGAATAGAGCAATCCTTTGTTGACTCAAATCAAATTACAAGAGGTCACAGAGAAAGGAAGAGGCAGGGCAAAAGAATGCAAGAGAATGAGTAAAATGGGAGAGAAGTTTGAGCTTTGAATGGGGAAAGGAAAATAATCAGACCTCAAATCCAAATCTAAATCCAAGTTGTATGTCAGGGTAGCTGAAGAAAATGGTAGGAAAGAGATTGGGAAAGCAATGAGACTGTTAAAGACAAAGAAGGAAAAAGGTCCAGGAAATCAGAGCCACAAAAATATTGGGAAAGAGTCAGAAACAAAGAAAAACATGAGACAAAATGAAGAGAGACAACAAGCAGACAGAAAGGTCTAGGAAATCAGAGCCACAAAAAGAGCCAGAAACACATAAAAACATGAGACAAAATGAAGAGAGACAACAAGCAGACAGAAAGGGCCAAATTCTATAATTGGCGCCTTAAAACTTATCGCCGAAAAATCACATGCTTAGCGCGATTCTATAAACTATGCCTAAAATTAGGCATGGTTTATAGAATATGCTCACGTGTCATTCTTGTGACTAAAATTTAGGCACATCCATTTAGGCCACCTAAAACTAGGCGCAGATCGGGTATATTTCATAATAGTACGCATAGTTTTTTGAAACGCCCATGAGTCATATCCCCCCTCAGCTGTTTCTTTTCCAAGCTGAAGAGCCATAACCTCTTCAGCCTTTTCTCATATGAGAGGAGTTCTATCCCCTTTTTAATTTTGGTCTCTCTTCTTTGAACCTTTTCTAATTCCACTACATATTTTTTAAAAATATGGCGACCAGAACTGAATGCAATACTCTAGATGAGGTTGCACCATGGAGTGATACAGAGGTATTATAGTATTTTAAGACTTATTTATTTATTTTATTTGTTACATTTATACCCCACATTTTCCCACCTATCTGCAGGCTCAATGTGGCTTACAAGTAACCGTAAAGGCATTTGCCGTTGCGGTTGATAACAAATACAAGATTGTGTTGTGGTCAGATGAGGTAGATGTGATTCAGGCGTCATTGGGTCAAGGGGAATGATGATAGTAAGTTGTCCAGTACGATCTTTGATTATGTTGTGTTGCTGGGTGTGGGGAGTTAAGTTGGATCGAAGGAATAGGTTTTTTTGAAGAGATGAGTTTTTAATGATTTCCTGAAGTTTAGGTGGTCATGTTTTGTTCTCACAGCATGCGGGAGTCCGTTCCATAGTTGTGTGCTCTTGTAAGCTAGATGCAAATGTTGTTTTGTATTTTAGCCCTTTGCAGTTGGGGTAATGTAGGTTTAGGTATGATCGCGCTGATCTGGATCTGTTTCTAGTTGGTAGATCTATGAGGTCTGTCATGTATCCTGGGACTACGCCGTAGATGATTTTATGGACCAAAGTGCAGATTTTGAAGAAGATCCGTTCTTTGATTGGGAGCCAATGCAGCTTTTCTCGGAGGGGTTTAGCGCTTTTGAATCGTGTTTTACCATATATCAATCTGGCTGCTATGTTTTGGGCGGTTTGGAGTTTTTTTGTGAGTGTTCTTTGCATCCCGCATAGATTCCGTTGCAGTAATCTGCATGGCTTAGGACCATTGATTGTATTAATTTGCGTAAGGTTTCCCTCGGGAAGAAAGGTTTTATTCGTTTGAATTTCCACATTGAGTAAAACCATCCCTTTCCTAATAATTCCTAGCATCCTGTTTGCTTTTTTGGCCGCCGCCACACACTGGGTGGAAGATTTCAGAGTACTGTCTACAATGATACCTAGATCTTTTTCTTGAGTGCTGACCCCCAAGGTGGACACTAGTATCAGGTCACTATGATTTGGATTGTTCTTCCCAATGTGCATCACTTTGCATTTGGCAACCTTAAATTTCATCTGCCATTTCGATGCCCAGTCTTCCAAATTCTTAAGGTGTTCCTGACAATGTTCACAGACCACATGCGTTTAGCTAGCACTGCACATCAATTAAAAATTTTAACCGCTTAATTGCATATAGTGCCCTTCACATTTCCTCCTGTACAGTGTAATATATAGACAGCAGATGTAAATTCTCAAAACGGACATACTTCAATTACTAAACTACAAATAAAATAATTTATCTCACCTTTGTTATCTGGTAATTTTATCTTTCTAATTGTCTTGTTCACTGTCTCTGGTTCTGCTTCCCTGTGCTCTGAACTGTTTCCTGTACCTCCTTGTCTATTCACTGTTTCTTTTCTTTTTCTTCTCTTCCTGCCCTATATCCATCTTTCACATTCAACTTTCTTTCATTATTCTTCTTCCTTCTCAAATCTATCTAGTTTCCATCTCTTCCCCCTCCTCTCCACAGACACCATCTCCTCCTGTCTCTCTTCTCTCCTCTTCCCCTTCTCTCCATAGGCACCATGTCCTCCCATCTTCCTCCCCTCCTATCCATGGGCACACTATGTCCTCCCCTCCCCTCCATAGGCACCATCTCTTCCCACGTTCCTCCCCTCCATGGGTCCGATCCCCTCCCTCTCTTCCCCTGGCACTATCTCCCTTCCTGTCCCCTAGCACCATCTACTCCCTTCTCCTCCCCTGGCACCATCTCCTCCCATCTCCCTCCTCTCCATGGGTACCATCTTCTCCCTTCCCTGGCACCATCTCCTCTATGATAACTTTCTGTTTTCTTCTTTTTCCTACCGCGGACCACCTCCCCTCCCCCACATCAATATCACTTTCTGTTTTTCTTCTTTTTCCCTCCGCCGCCGCTATCCCCCTCCCTTCCCACCCACATTACACACTCTCTCTCTCCCGTTTTTCCTGCTGTGGTACACCTCTCCCCCCCCCCCACATCATCACTCTCTCTCTCATGTTTTACTCTTTTTCCTGCCGCAGTCTGCCTCCCCCCACTCCATCTGCATCTCTCTCTCTCTCACCCGCTCCTCACAGCGCAGCACAAGGACGAGCAGCTCTTCACACATCAGCACACCTTGTCTCTGTGCCTCACCCGCCGAAACCCTGAAGTCGCTGTAACAGGAAATTCTTCCCCTTCTGACAGAACTTCCTGTTACAGAGAGAGGCTTGGAGCATGCAGAGGGGAAGGGGCTACCGGAACGTCGGAGAGGTAAGGTCCTGGCAGAAAAACAAGGGAGAGAGACTTGGCCAAATGCTGATTTAACTTACGTTAAAAATGTTAATGCAAGTTAAACATTCAACGCATTAATCACGTTATTAACATGTTAAATGTACAGCCCTAGATTTAACAACCTTGAATAGTTTTGTGTCATCTGCAAATTTAATCATCTCACTTGTTGTTCCAATTTCCAGATCATTTACAAATATGTTAAATAGCACCAGTCCCAGTACAGATCCCTGTGGCACTCCACTATTCACCCTCCTCCATTGAGAGAAATGGCCATATAACCCTACCCTTCGTTTTCTGTCCAATAACCAATTCCTAATCCACAACAGAACATTGTCTCCTATCCCATGACTTTTTAATTTTCTCAGGAGTCTTTCATGAGTAACTTTATCAAAAGGTTTCTGAAAAAGTTAAGAAGGCTAAAATATGAGAATGGATCTGAACGTTGAGTTGTTGTATAATTTGAAGATATGACAGTATATACTTGCTGAAGATTGTAATTCTGAGAATTTTTGATCTCAATAAAAAAGTTGAAACACAAAAGGTTTCTGAAAATCTAGATACACTACATCAACCAGCTCACCTTTATCCACATGTTTATTCATGCATTCAAAGAATGAAGCAAATTGATAAAGCAAGATTTCCCTTAGCTGAAACCATGCTATTCTGTTTTCTTCTGCCACCACATGACTCTCAGCTTTTCCAGAGATGGCACTGCCAATAAATCTATGGAGCAAATATAGGAGGATTCAAAAACTGGAGGGTGAGCAGGTTGGAACTGGAGACAAGATGATTAAAGGCTGACTGGTGTGTTCTGAATGGGGACAGGGATGGAGTTGGAGGAGGATGTGCTGGGTAAAAGGATCTGTGGAAGAGGGCTAGAGAATGTGTGTGTGGGGAAGATGGGCTTTGGAAAATAGAGAATGTGAGGAAAGGGAGGTAGATTTTATTTTATTTACACAAATTACTCTGAATGCAGTCGGCTGACCAAATGGACAGGGAACCCATCAGGACAGTGGTGGCATTGGAGGAGGATTCCTCCACCCCCCCCCCCCCCTCATCCAGTGTGTTGTCTGCTTTGTCCAACAATGATCTTGGCTCTCAAACATAAGTTATTTTTGTCAACATGACCCCCTCCCCCCGAAAATAGTGAAGACCATTGTCCTATGCTTTCAAGACTCTTGTTTTTCTATTATAAATAAACAGATTGATAAAAAATAGATTTTCATTTGAGGCCAAAACTAGCTACCGTGTTTCCCTGAAAATAAGACAGTGTCTTATATTAATTTTTGCTCCCAAAGATGCACTAGGTCTTATTTTCAGGGGATGTCTTATTTTCGGCGAAACACGGTACAAGCCAAACCCAAATGCACCACACTAGAGAACCAAACGATTACACATAAAAAAAAAAATCCCAACGATGGCCCCTGATAGAGGAAGAACGAGGAAAAGAATGTGTTGCTTTGTGTTATAGACGTCCGGCTCTCACAAGGACACAAAAAAACAAACAACCTCCCCTAATAAACCACAACACAGTACCATATCGCCATCACTACCTCCACACTAATGGGAACTGTGCTGGGTGGCTAGTTGCCAAATAGTGAGCTTCTGGTGGGAGAGAGTGGGCACCAATTGGGGCCAAACAAAAACTTTGCTAGGTCTTACTTTCGGGGGAGGCCTTATATTTAGCAATTCAGCAAAACCTCTACTAGGTCTTATTTTCAGGGGATGTCTTATTTTCGGGGAAACAGGGTAGTAAGTAAATCTTAAGAGGCTAAATTCAGAAAGACACATGTCAACTGCACAGGCATACTTGTCCTTTCAGAGTAAAGCTCCCAGCTAGAGGCAGTGATACAGTGTACACGTCATGGAAAATCTGACTCATTGACATTCATTTGCTTCTATCAACAGTCTAAGAGCAGCACTGAGACACAATAATTGTGTGTATATCTGCATCATCAATAACACACAGCGCAGCGGTACTTTATCTGTTCGAGTGAGGGGCCAGCAGTGAACCAAAGAGAACCCATAAGCAGGCAACTCACAAGAGAAAACTCCACTAAGAACAAAGAGAGAGCACATCTGGAGACTCCCTTAAGATGGCTGTTGCTATCGTCTGAAAATTTGTCCCTTTCTAAGAAGAAGAACCTTTACAGTTATTAAATTGTGTTCTGAATCACCTGATTTTCTGCTGAAAATATGTAAGATCTTTTCAGCAGAAAATCAGGTGATTCAGAACACAATCAAGAAATGCTCCACCTGAAAAGAATGGCCAACTCACGGCTCTCAGCAAGTGTACAGTTGGAGACGACATTTACAATGCTTTACATATATTCACTTACAAAAAACGGTGTTTGCACAACATGAGGGTTCTTAAGAAATTCTAAGTAACTTGCAAGGGGGCTCAGGGGCACAGCTGGGTAACAGTTCAGATTCTGACTACAACTGTCCAACTCCTTCTATGTCTTTTTCTCATCCAGCTTTCTAGAAACAAGAATCTTCTGGAGGTGATTAAAAATAAAAATATAGAGAGGAAGTGACGTCACGGGGCTGAATGGCCGCTTAAGCTACTAGCTCCCGAACCTTCCCACCTTTCTATAGCAAAAAGCGCTATATTTTCCTTCAAAACTACATTTGCAAGACTCCCGGAGACTTACCTGCACCTTGAGGGACAAAATGAGTAAGAAAACATCAGCGGTCCCGCGAGACAGCGAACGGACGGCAGTCCGAAAGTCAGCGCGGGGCTCCTCGCGCCATGCTTCCCCTGCCGCGCGGGAGTCATCGGGGTCTGATTCCGGCTCCTCACAAGTAGGACGAAGTGAGCGTGCAGCTAAATTTAAGAACCCGCAGGACTTAACAAAGTGTTTGGAGGCTATAAGGGCAGAGATTCGCGCCTCTAAGGACGAGATCCTGGAGCACGTGGACGCGCTCAGCGCTGACCTGAGAGAACTTGGAGGCAGAGTGGAAACGCTCGAAGAGCGAGTCGACGAACAAGCGGAAAAACATGAGAGCATGGAGGTGAATGTGGCTAAATTAGCTGCACAAGCTGAAGATTTGAAATACAAACTCGATGATATAGAAAATCGCGGACGACGCCAGAATCTTCGATTTCGAGGAGTGCCTGAAAATGGCGACAAAGAGAACGTTCCAGCCATAGTGCGGGCCTTATGCGAGCAACTCATGGGCGAGACCTTTGATGCGGACATGCTGGGAATAGAACGTGCACACAGAGCTTTGGGTAAACCCAGGGATAATAAACCAAGAGACATTGTAGTACGTTTTTCACCTATGCGGGTTAAAGATCAGCTATGGCAGAGAGCTCGTCAGAACCCGGTTCTACAACATAAGGACTCTCGAGTTTATATCCTTCCAGACCTCTCATTGTTACTTTAACTCAGAGGCGAGCAATGAAGCCAGTAATTGAGATTTTGGTGAAAGAGAAAATTGCATACCGATGGACTTTTCCCTTTGCAATCTGTTTTACCCTTAAAGGGGAACAGCTCCGCTGCCGTTCGGTGGAAGCTGCGTGGAAATACCTGCATGAGGCAGGTTTAGCTCTTAAAGAAACCTTACCGGTGGCGATGGCTCCCTCTACCAAGAAAAGGTTCCAAAAGTGGGAGAGAGTGGAGAATGCAGCGAGCAGCCAAACTTGAGACTGGTAGTTTGATTATGGTTGGATAAAACTTGGAAGGCAGTAATATGCAAAGGATGCTTGACTTGCTCAAATTTATATGTTTGTGAGTTATGAAAGCAGAAGGATAATGTAAAGATTAAATTAGAGGTGGGAGGGGGAGGGGGGTTGGAGGGTTTGAGGGGGGTATGCATTTGGTTCCGGGGTCATTGTTCCTCTGCTATCCATACAGTGGCGCACTGCGCTGTTTGGTGGGGGGATGTTAGGGAGGTGGGGAAATGTGGGAGGGAGGGATGTGGGTAAATAACAGACAGACAGATCAAGGGGAGAGAAGGGGGTCAAGGGAAATAGGGGAGCAGCAAAAAATTTATTTGTCCAGCGAGTGTTCCACTAAGAGTGAGGTAGATGGTTGACTTTAAAATTCTCACATATAACATCAAGGTTTAAATACCCCATTTAAAGACATTCCTTATATAAGGAATTGCAGTTAATGGGTCCTCAAGTGGTATTCTTACAAGAAACTCATTTACATAAAAAGCATGAACATTTGCTGACCTCTATGCAATACCCAAAAATCTTTTATGCTTCTGATGTGAAAGGTGTTAAGAAAGGGGAGTGGCTATAATGTTCCACAAAAATGTACAGATGCAACTTCTGCACTCCAAGAGGGATGCTGAGGGTCGTTTTCTATTCTTGCATGTTAAGCTGGATACTAAGGAATATACGCTGGCGAGTGTTTATGCTCCCAATGAACGACAGGAGAGATTTTCCTACAACCTTCAGAAGGAGTTGCAGAAGTTTGCTCGGGGTAAGGTGATAGTGGCGGGGGGACTTTAATGCTACTATGCAGCCTAGGTTGGATAAGACCACTGCACCTTCCCCTAACGATTGTAGAATCTCCAAAGCCCTGGGGAAGTTTGTAACGACTATGGACTGTATGATGTATGGAGACTTGACCACTCGGGGGGAAGAGATTATACATTTCATTCACATGTGCATTTCTCTCACTCCCGACTGGATTTATATTTTTTTTGGATAAGGGCTTCTCAGAAGAGGGGGGGGGGATCATACATAGGACATACGACAATTTCAGACCACGCCCCTGTGTGGACAATAATTACTTCATTGAAGGAAGAGACGCGTGATAGAAGGTGGACTTTTTAACAACTGTCTACTACAGGACCCAGAAATTGTAACTAACTTTCGTTCTGTGTTGAAGAGTACTTTGATATCAACCTGGATTCAGGGCCACACTGGGTATAGTGTGGGATGCATTTAAGGCTGTATCTAGAGGTTATTTCATAAAATGTGCAACCCAAGATCTAGAACCCATAAAGTAAGATTAGCTCAGTGCATGGAGCGGTTAGGCGCCCTGGAAGACAGGTATAGAGCCCAGGCTCAGTGGCTGACTTCCGCAAACTGCAAGCAATAAGATTGGAGCTCGCAGCTTTACATGATGAGACTTTGCAGTTTGTAAATGCACGCCTGCGACAAGTCATTATGAATTTACAAATAAACCAGGCAGGTTGCTGGCCACTAAATTAAGGAAAATGAGGGCAGATAGACACATCCTGAGAATGAAAGATGCTAGGGGTTCCATGCTGCACACATCAGATAAGATTAGAGAGCGGTTTGCCCACTTCTATGAGAACCTTATAAGGAGGATGCTGCTGTACAGACTGAAGCCATTGACCAATATTTGGCAGACCTGGGTATGTCGGCGCTGACTGACTCTCAGAAAAAAGTGTTGGAAGCCCCGGTGACAGTGAAGGAAGTAATTCGAGTTATTAAAGCACTCCCAACGGGGAAAGTACCGGGATTAGACGGATTTACTAATGAGTTTTTTAAGCTTTTTGGGGGAGAATTGGCACCCTATTTGACGTTGGTTGTTAATTCGGTACGTGAGGGTGCGCCTTTCCCGCCATCGATGATGGAAGCATGGGTGGCGGTGATACCAAAGCCAGAGAAAGATAATACGGAATGCGCCTCTTACCGCCCCATCTCGATTCTCAATACCGACGTAAAATATATTGGCCAAGACCCTGGCAAATCGATTGGGTGATATGCTGCCTAGCTGGTGCACCCCGACCAAGTTGGTTTTTGTAGCAAACAGACAGGCCCTGGACAACATCCGTAGAACACTGGATTTGCTCTTTGTGGCTCGGTCGAGGGCCTTGCCAGTGGTTTTACTGGGATTGGATGCGGAGAAGGCCTTCGATCGAGTCCACTGGGGGTATCTGGATAAGGTTTTGAATGGAGTGGGAATTGGTCCTTATTTTAGAACATGGATTCAGGCACTATACACCTCGCCTCGGGCCTGTGTAAGAGTGAATGGTGGTAATTCGCAAATGTTTGAACTGGGCCGTGGCACTCGTCAGGGATGTCCTCTGTCGCCTCTGCTGTTCGCTTTGGCGATGGAGCCCCTGGCGGCTGCCATTCGGGAGAATGTAGATATATCTGGAGTGCGGGTGAGGGATAAGGAATATAAGATTGCTCTATTTGCGGATGATGTGCTCCTGTCTTTAACTAATCCAGTGGTTTCCCTTCCAAACTTAATGAAAGAGATAGGAACCTACTCTAGGGTATCTGGCTATAAACTCAATGCGGGGAAGTCTGTGGGATTAGCAGTGGGGATAGCGCAGGAGCGTATGGAGGCGTTGAGGGCCTCCTTTGCATTTAAGTGGAACTGACCGAGACATTAGATACTTGGGGGGTACAGATCCCTGGGAACCTAGCGGACCTCTTTGCTGTTAACTACCCAGCTCTTCAGAAAGAAGGTCCTGAGGGATTTAGACAGATGGGATTCGTTGGAATTGTCCTGGTTGGGACGCATAGCTGCACTTAAAATGAATATATTACCCCGTCTGCTATACTTATTCCAGGTGCTGCCGCTGCGGGGTCCCCAGGGCCATTCAATATCTAAGCTTCAGGATGGCCTGATTCGCTTTGTTTGGCACCAGAAACGACCACGCTTGCCAGAGCATTCTGTGTATAGAAGTAAGCGAAGAGGGAGGTCTTGGAGTGCCTAACCTGTACTGGTATTATTGTGCAGCGCAGGCTAGATCGGCTGTGGAATGGTTCCGAAGGGCAGATCATAAGTTATGGGTCCATCTTGAACAAGACTTGATTGGCTCTCGTAGACTGGGGCACCTGATGTGGCTACCGGCTAATATAGGGGACAGGTTGAACGATTTCCGCCGATGATACAGGCTACATTCTACTATTGGGACCGAATGTTCCAAGAGCGGCCGACCTCTTGTGTCGGGGTTGGCCCCGATTGTTGACAATCCTATGTTTGGCCCGGAATGGGGAATACGGTTTTTCGTTAAATGGGCTACCTCGGGTGTGGAATGTTAGGTCAACTATATATAGGTGAAAAGTTGGTGCCCTTTGAGACATTGGTGGCGGGACTATAGGCTTCATACCTGTGAACATTATGCCTATGGGCAATTGATACACTTTTGAAAGAAACCGGCATATGTGGAGTGCCGAAGGAGGGAGGTCCATCCCTTGGAAGAAGTGTGTGTGGACTCTCGCAGTACACGTGGATTGATATCTCGTCTTTATGGCTATTTGGGACACAATTAAACCATCCCACTTGCATCGTAGAAGATGGGAGCAGGAGCTAAATTTCACTTTACCTGAAAAGGATCAGTGGTGCAATTGGAGAAGGGTATTTTGAAATCCACTATAGCAGTGGCTGTTAAGGAAAACTCGCTTAAGGTATTTATAGGTGGTATCTTACTCCGCAACGATTGCACCAGATGTCTCTAAGGTCACAGCGAGTTGTTGGAGAAAACTGTGGAGGAGAAGGGACAATGGGCCACATTTGGTGGACCTGTCCTAAAGCAGTAGCATACTGGAGGGGAGTCCGGTCTCGCCTTCAGGCCTGGGTGGGCAGATCTGTGGCAGTGGCATCCTTTAATCTTCTTATTGGGCCAGAGACCCACGGGCTTAACAAGTAGCCAATGGTATGGTGAGAGGGGCCTTACAGGCAGCTCGTATAAACCTGGCCAGAAGTTGGAAATCTCCGCTAGTACCTCATTGGTGGGTTGGATTACAAAGGTGCATTATATATGTGAGATGGAGCGATTGACCGCAGTTAAAAAGAAAACCCTGCCTAAGTGGGATAAAATATGGAAACCTTTTTTGAACGCTTGTCTGGATAATTACTTAATTGAAATGCAAGGGGGGAGGGGGGGAGGAGAGGGAGGGAGGGAGGAGGGGGGGAGAATAAGGAAGCTGTAAGGTTCCAGAGAGGGGTTAAATAATTTTTTCAAAAAACTGTTAAATTCTGAAGTATAATTGGATGATGGGATAGTGCTGTTCTTCTTGTTTCTATCTGGTACTTTGTTACATTTACTGCAGATTTGATATGGTGTGAAATGTTATGTACTGTTCTTGGCTTGCTTTGTCTAAATGACAATTAATAAAGACTTCTATAAATTAAAAAAAAAAAATAAAAATATAATGAAGTTTATCCAAATTGACAGAGATCTTGAATTTTCACTTCAGTTTCCATTTCTGTTTGCAGTGCAGACTTTTGCATTGTTATAACCTCGGTAATGGTGTCCTGGAAGGGTTTCAGAGGGAAGTTAGCAAGCTGTGGTAAAAGGAGCACTTTTACCACATCTTGAATTACCACGAGAGTCACCAACTTGTAGTATCACAGTATTGTAGGTACTGACCACAGTGGTAAATGAATATACCTGCTTGCAAGCCACCTCAGAAGCAATGTTATTTTAGCAGCCTGTAAGCATTGGGTTTCAAAGCTGTACACCAAAGCTCCTGGGCTGTGGATTAAAGGGCTAGTCAGAGCTCTAAAACACATCCCCATGAGCACCTCGACCCCCCTAATCCTGCACAAGACCCCACCCTCAATCACACATGATCTCCCACATATATGATCCCAACCCTCCAATCCTCAAACCCCTCCCGATTACCAACCTCCACCCCATTAGCACCCTACCCCCCAACCCCACCCCACCCCGAGACCCCTTGGGCCTATCTGAATAGGTCACTGGTGGTTGCCCAAGCAGAAGAGATCTCCAATCACTCCTGCCCTTGCTGGCACCCTCATTCAATATGGCACCCTAGCAATAGTCTTATTTTAGTCCAGCTAGTGCAGCAATAGGCCAAGGCAGTAGGCTATGTATCACCTTCTAGAACCCTGCAATCCTGGATCCTGAAATCCCTACTACTACTACAAATCATTTCTAGAGCGCTACCAGTTGTACGCAGCACTTCACAATTGAACATGAAGAAAAGACAGTCCCTGCTCAAAAGAGCTTACAATCTAAATCAGGACAGACAGACAGGACAAATAAGGGATAAGGGTAGGACAGACAGATAGGACACATAGGGAAAAGGGGACTATTGAAGAAAGGAAGACAAGATAAAGGTTACGAGCAAGTGACAAGTTAGGAATTAAAAACAGCATCACAGGTAGGCCTTTAGCCTGGATCTGAAGGCGGCCAGGGATGGAGCTTGACGTAATAGCTCAGGAAGTCTATTCCAGAAATAAGGTGCGGCGAGATAAAAGGAACGGAGTCTGGAGTTAGCGATGGAGGAGAAGGGTGCAATTAGGAGAGATTTGCCTAGTGAACGGAGTTCCTGGGAAGGAGTGTAGGGAGAGATGAGGGTGGAGAGGTAGTGAGGGGCAGCAGAGTGAATGCACTTATAGGCCAATAAGAGGAGCTTGAACTGTATACGGAAACGGATAGGGAGCCAGTGAAGTGACTTCAGAAGAGGGTTGATATGGGCATAGCAACTTTGGCGAAAAATTAATCGTGCAGCAGAATTTTGAACAGACTGAAGAGGAGAGAGATGGCTGAGTGGAAGACCTGTGAGAAGCAAGTTGCAGTAGTCCAAGTGAGAGGTGATGAGAGTGTGGATGAGGGTTCTGGTAGCATGCTCAGAAAGGAGAGGGCAAATGTTGGCGATATTATAGAGGAGGAAACGATAGATTTTAGCAATCTGTTGTATATGTGCAGAGAAGGAGAGGGAGGAGTCGAAAATGACCCCAAGGTTACGAGCAGATGAGACAGGAAGAATGACACTGTACAATGACACTGTACAATAATTATGTCACCTTTTCCATGGCCCTTGATCCAGGAATTGAACCCTAGTCCCTCTGCATGGCAGGAGTCATTGGGAAAGTCCAGTTTCAATTTTCTCAGCATAGGCATGGAACTTTCTAACACCGTAATATCTTTTTATAATAAAAGGTCTAAAGCAGGAGAAGGTATTCTCTGCAGCCTATCTGTGAGATGGAAAATGCTCTCTGAAGCTGCTGCTGTAAGTTGTTGTTAGTTTTCTCTCCCTGAAAGAGATCCAAGCCACACCCACGAAGTTCAAACTGCCTGTGGGGAGGGTGAGGGGAGGAAATGGCAGTGCTTGATGAAAAAGAGAGCTCAGTTTGATAGGAGATATACTATAGGATGTCATTCTGAGGCCAGGCTAAGTCTAAAGCAGGAGAAGGTATTCTCTGCAGCCTATCTGTGAGATGGAAAATGCTCTCTGAAGCTGCTGCTATAAGTTGTTAGTTTTCTCTCCCTGAAAGAGATCCAAGCCACACCCACGAAGTTCAAACTGTTTATATAATTCTTACATTGTAAAAACGCTTAAAAACACAGCAGATTTAATGCATTCCAATGATGGCATTTGACACAAAAACATCGGGGGAAGGACAAAGACAGCCCACGTAAGCTTTAAAATCCATGGAACATTCATAAAACTTAGAAAAATGTATAAATATAGGTCGAGAAACAACCAAACACACCTTATTTCACCTCCAGGAGCTGATCCTACATTTAATTACACAAGTAAGACACGATCAAGCATCCAGGACATAAATAACTCAAAAATGAATGTACATAATTAATAAAATAGATATCAGTAAAATTAAGGGTAAAAATCTAAATTAAAAAAATACCAATAGGTCCATTTTCATATTCAACCCCTGAGGGGTCACTGTCTGAAACTTGAAGACAGTGGTGTTCCTAGGTTGGCTGCCACCCAGGGCTCTTACCTCCTGGGAGTACAGGGAGCAGTTTCGCGGCTGGCGGCTCCTCCGGCTCCCTGCCCCAGAACAGGAAGTAATGTCAGAGGGAGCAGGGAACCGGTGGAGTCGATAGCCATATTACTGCTCCCTGTACCCACAGGAGGTAAGAGCGATGCACTTGTGGGGGTGGGGTGGGGGGGTGGAGGTGATTCATGGGAGGGAGGTGATGCGCCGGGGGGGGGGGGGGGGGGCAAAGTGGTGATCCGCCCTGGGTGGCTGCTCCTTGCACCCCCTTGCAGCATGTACCTGGGACGGACTGCCTCTGCTGCCTCACCCTTGGAAGCCACTGCTTGAAGATGAGCCTCTGTTCTGTCCTTAACAGGGCTCTATCCACATCTCCTCTTCTCCATGATATCTGTGGAACGGCCAAGGCAAACAATCTGTACTCCTCAAACATATGTGCTCTACATGCGGGTTTTCTTTAATCTGTCTTTGATGGCACTCTTATGATCTGTAATCCTCACATTAAATCTCCTCTTCATTTTGCCAATGCAGATCAGGTTGCAGGACAAATAACTGCAGAAACTACTCCAACAGTCTTACAATTAGAAAAGTGTCTGAGTTAAAAAAACTTCTCCAGTTGTTGGATGAATAAATGCTTTTATTTCCATGTTTCCCCGAATACACTGTATAAGAACCACACTTAAAATGGCCCAAGGCAGTTTCTTCTTTACGTTAAGAGATGGAAGTACAGATGGCATGGGCATCTCTCTCAGGTTCCTCTCCCTTTTATAGGGGATCATCAAGCCTTTATCTGACAAATGGTCTATATTTTGAACAATGTCAGTGTTTTTTCAAGATCTTTACTAGATCATTAGACATGGGTAAATAGCAATTGGTATACAACTTTATCAACCTTTTGTCTTTCTTTGTTTTTCAGCAACTCATTTCTATCTTCAATGGCAGCTCATTGGCAGCAGGTACCAACACACTTTTATTAGGATTTCACTAGTTCTCCTCATATGTTCCAGGTTTGGAACACAATCTTTTCAGTCTGATTTATCTTCAGCGCTTGACTGTGACAACTGCGATAATCTAACAATTTATTAATATCTGCAGGTTTTCTGTAAATATCATCATGATAAAGAAATTAGAATATCAAGAAACAGAATGTTCTTATTGTCAAATTGCATTTGGAACCTGATATTCAAATCTAACTGATTAAGCCAAAGGAAAAACTCACTCAACATAGAGGCACTACCTTGCCAAATGATAAGAATGCCATCAATATATCTTCTCTAAAGGAGAATATTCATGCTATACTGATGATTTGTAAGGAATGTTTTCTCAAAATTGGCCATGTATAAATTGGATACTAGAGGTGCCATAGTGGCACCCATTGCTGTCCCCTTGACTTGTTGATAAAAATCACCATCAAAAGCAAAAATGTTTTTGGTCAAAGCAATAGTGGTAATTTCTACAATTATTTAGTGGTAGGTGAGAGGAAGGTAATAAACAGAGAAATAAACAGAGAAATACAGCTTTATGTTTTATAATGAGTTAGAAAACCCAGATCCTTATTAAGTCCTGTTTGTTGGGTGTCAAAATATTCAATCATTCTTATTTCAAAGGTCTTACGTTCCTGTATTGTTTTAAAATTACCTTTCAGTATTCTTACTGTGAAATCACTGGTGCAGTGTTCTGGTCTTGTGAAGTGTTGGCCAACTCATTTTAAAACATAAAGCTGTATTTCTCTGTTTATTTCTCTGTTTATTACCCTCCTCTCACCTACCAACACCCATTCTGTTAGAATATCAATGAAATGCTTTGATGTCCCCATGCATACCCCCACCGTCCCACTCTGTCAGACAGTCAAAGTAATACTTTGATGTTTCTCTCATATATACTATCTGCTACCTCATTTGCTTATTTCCGATCTGAGGAAGAAGGGCAACCTTCGAAAGCTAATCAAGAAATGCATTAAGTTATGTCCAATAAAAAAGGTATCATCTTATTTTCTTTTCCATGTTTTATTTTGTTTGATTTTTATTGATAACCTTTAAGAGTGGACTAACACGGCTACCACACCTCTCTAATTAGGATATCGAAATTTGTTCATAGTTGGTAACAAATTAAGTGGTATTGGAAAAATTGCTTCTTTCTCAAAGATCACCCATCTAGGAGTGTCTTGTGAAAAAGTTGCCGAATACCATTGTTTAACCTGTGAAAACAAAAAGGCCAGGTGATATAGTTTAAAGTCGGGCATGTTTAGGCCCCCTTGGTGTTTTGGCATTTGAAGCTTTTTAATAGAGATACGAGGCACCGAAGATTTCCAAAGGAATTTAGAAATTAAAGTATTGATATAAACTTTTTAAAGTTAAATATATGGTCTTCATGTTCTGAGCACGTCTTTAAACCTTGCAGTGCAGGTTAATGTAATTCAACAAATATAATATTTAATTCCCCTTTTCTTACATATTCTTATGCTTATCATATTACCTTATAGGTAATTGGTGGAGAATAAAAATATATTATTCTTATAGAACTAGAGGACATGAATTGAGGTTGAAGGGGGGCAGACTCAGGACTAATGTCAGGAAGTATTTTTTCATGGAGAGGGTGATGGATATGTGGAATGCCCTCCAGCGGGAGGTGGTGGAGATGAAAATGGTAATGGAATTCATACATGTGTGGGATAAACACAAAGGAATCCTGTTTAGAAGGAATGGTTCCGTGGAATCTTAGTGGAGATTGGGTGGCGACGCCAATAATTGGGAAACAAAACGGGAGCTGGGCAGACTTCTACGGTCCTTGCCCTGATCATGACTGAATAGATAGGGATGGGCTGGAGTGCAAATTTTAAGGGGCTTCGATGTTAGCTTCAGAACTTAATACAAGAACAGTACTGGGCAGACTTCCACGGTCTGTGCCGTGAGAAAGGCAAGGAAAATCAAACTCGGGTATGCATATAAAGTATCACATACCATGTAAGATGAGTTTATCTTGTTGGGCAGACTGGATGGACTGTACAGGTCTTTATCTGCCGTCATTTACTATGTTACTATGATGCGCTACTGAGATCGTTTTTACTGTCTACAGAAGTCGTTTTATCATGATAGTGGGCTATAGACCCACTGTACCATATACTGCTTGGTATACATATGTTTAGTTGGTACTCAACATCACATCATATGACTCCTGAAGAAGGCGCCTCGGTGCCGAAACACAGCTGTGTAGAGTCATTTTCTATGTTTACCAAATAAACAGTTTTTTTCATTTATATGTCTCTCTCACTGATTGGAAAGAGCCTACCTTCCCCACTCCTTCTCCGCTTTGCATTGGACTGTTTCTTCATGGGGATCAAGTGCACCTCCACCTTTGTGTGGTCTCTCCTCACACTCTTTTGGAAGAACATGTGTACTTTCAATATGCCATGGACATATGCATATGGACAAACCAAACGAACATTCCAGAAAATTATAAGACAAAAACGTTTTCAAGCTTCATACTCCTAGTATATCATGGGGATGTATACAGACAACAGGAGGAGAACATGGGAGTGAGCAGGATTACTAAAAGGTGTGAGAAGGAAGTGGGAGAGCCAGTTGACTGCAAGAGTATTTAGAAAGAGCCATTACCAGCTAAAAGGGAGACAGCATATCTCTGTACAAATCATTGATAAGGCCTCATCTGGAACGCGGTGTCCAAATCTCTTCACACAACTAAGAAAGTTAGACTCAATGTAGAGCAGGATTACCAAAATGGTGCAGAGCTTGCACCACAAATCCTTTGACACATGACCTTGAGGCATGAATATGTACACTCAGATTAGAAGGGAAGACATTATAAAATGCCTTGTGGTTATAAATTCTAAAATAGACAATAGGACGATACCACTGCGTTTGAAACAAATGAAATTTTACCATCCAAAGTGGCTCAATCAATTAACAGTTGCTATTCAAAAAAACTTTTTTTTAATATACACCTGTTTTTGAAATATTCAACTTTTTTTTAACTTTTTTAAAACTTTTTTAAATATATGTAAAAAAGGAGGAAACAAGCCTCTGTATTCCCGTTTTCAGTACATAATTGTGTCTGTTAACCGGGATGGAATCTTCATAGGCTAAAAAACCTCCTCTTATTTTTAATCAACAAAAACACATCATTGTGACGAACACTTATCTTTTAGTGCCGTCCTTGCCGTTGCAATTTAGCTTCACTCTAATATGCCATGGGTAATACTGCTTAATGCTACATGAGCTACCTGTGGTTAATCACCTGGGTTGGCTGGGGTTGTAGTGGAAGCAAGCTCATAGCTCTAAAAGGTGTTTCCAGTAATTTCGTAACAGGGTATCTTAACACAGTTCAGAAAAAGTGTCTATTTTATGTGGCTCAGAATTTAGAAAGCATGCTCAACTCATAATATGGATGTCCAAGTTTGCATGTCCATTTCTCATGTATTTTTGAACAGGATCTACTACTACTACTTATCATTTCTATAGCGCTACCGGACGTACGCAGCGCTTCTGCGGACATACAGCCAGTTCTAAAATATATGAGAAATGGACGTCCAAGTGCTGGCTACATCCAGCGTGAACCTCCATTTTACAAACTGAAACATCCAAACTATGAATGGGGCAAAATAAAGGTCATGGAACTATTTATAGCAACAGAAGAACATCCATATTATGAAATGGCCACACAACTGTCCATGTGGAGGAGTAACCTAATGTTAGAACAGTCAGCTGCTCACCAGAGCAGAAATCCAGAGGTCACAGGTGCAAATCCCACTATAGTTCTTTGTAAATCTTTAAAAAATATTTTTTAAATTGTGAGCCCTCCAGGTACAGAAAAATACCTACTGTGATATCCCTTCTCCATCCAGCGCAGAATTGTTCAATCGGAACATCACCTGGACATGCATACAAGGTCTAAATAAGGATGTCCATCTTTTTTGACTTGACCGTCCCATTCCCGTTTGCAACTGGAATTGGACATCCATATTTTGGCCCTCCCTAGTCTCGTCCAAAACATGCCCAGAACACATCCCATTGCCATATGGACGTACAGCACTTTTAGACGTCCATATCCTGGCTTTATAAAACTGGGATTTCGACGTCCATGTATTATCTAAATACTGGTTTTCAGACATCCAAAACAGGAAGCTGGCTTCTAAAATAACAACCACAGACCCCTATATGCTTTTATAATGTAGGCTCTTAGAACTAACCCCAATAGTGCACAAATTTCTACTTGCTCTGAGCCAGGTCTAAATGTGGGTGTTCCTCTTACAAAGTTGTATCTTACAAAGTGCATACATCACAACTGTTCCCAAACTATGCTCTGCATCAACCTCTACAGGCAGATCAAGTAGAAATAGGCACTGTCATTCGGTGTGTCTCCATCTTATGCATATCTACTGCCCCACATTTTACAGCAGCCATTTTCTAGGTGTAAAACATATGGTGCATGTGGAAAATGCTTCATAAAATTACCTCCTTATAGCTCTTTTTTGAAAGAAATGGGGAATGGGTAAATTATCTCAATAATTTTATGCACAGATTCAGTGGGTCTTATTTGGATGCTAGCCTTTTCCCCAACCTGACTTGCCACTTGACAGCCCAGACCCAAAGCCACATTAGATGAGCTTCAGAGACAGCCGTAGATTGTGGTCTCCATTGGAGGACTATGGCTGCAATGATTTGGCCCGAGGGGGGTATAAAAGTAGGGGGAAATCTCCAGGTAGTTTTTAATAAAAGTTCATGGTGCTGTAGCTCAACTGAAGCCCAAAGGAGTGGGAAGGAAAATGTTAGGTCAAAAAGAAAAACAAATCAAGGGGTAAACACAGTGGTGCTGATCTTTTGTTTTGCACTGAGTAAGGAAAAGTGGAAGATGAGATAAATTTTGTAGTGGTGTTTTATCTCCTCTCAACTCACCTAACTCAGACAGTTCAACAACAATCCTAAGGCCATGCATTAGGGCTCCCGACAAGAACCTTGCATTCATGGATTATATATTTGGCCAGGTGTCACCACTGTGCAATGACTGGAACTCTTTACCTCCCCAGCATGACTACATCCTCCACAGTATCCCCTGCTCTGGCCAACAAAGGGAACTGAAGGCCCGATACAGGAATTTGGACCCAGTTTCCCTGCAATATGTATCAGGGATCCTTACAGAGCCCTGCAATCATATACCCTGATACATCCAGGTGTTTCATTTGAATGATGATGACCATGACTCCCCCCTCCCCCCCCCTTTGCACAAACATTGTCTCTGCAGGCAAGCAGCCTAACTACGACTTCAAACTGGGAGACTTTCCACATAGAAGCAGAATATTTTGATTCACACCTGTGAATAAAGGGAGGAAAGCTAGACTAACAGCAAGATGAGTTCCATAATTTTGTCTCCAGTACTGCTTTGTGCCTTACACTAAAAAGTCAGCAACATGTACAATTTCCTAGAATCTGGACCTTGAAACTTTACTCCTCCATACTGTATGGGTAGTTTAATCTTTCATCTTCCTGTTAACCTTTGCTTTTTCCGTGGCATCTACCAATTCTACAGCACAATACCTTAAAAGCAAAAAATGTTATATAATCTCATTTTGCCATTCAGCTATTGAAGGTTGCCAATAGCTAATATGCCAGGACTATCACAGGGCCCAATCTCATACAAGAGTGGCCTCAAGCATGCATCATGAGACCCTTCCTGGTCTTAACGTTTAATGTTTTGGAGGACGATGGAAGACTGTCCCACAGCAGCCAGGGCCACTGGGACTTGCATCCATGAAAATCTGCATGCTTGGCCTATGGTTTCTTCGCTGTCTGGGTCTGTCAGTAGAATAACTGGTGGCTGCTAACAATGGAAACCCATTTCCAGCTGAAGAACAGTAAGGAATTTTTTCAGATTCCAGGCTTGAGTACGGCCTCTATACAGCGATCACAGATTTTTAACCAATGAGCAGAATGGATTAAGTGTATAGTTTATGCTGTCAATTCCCTGGATATTGCAAATAATATACCTTGACTGCATCATAAAATGAAGGTGAAGTCGTTAAGGTGAGTGTTTCCAGTGTATTAAGCAGTGTGTGCTTACTTCTATAAGGCTGTTCTTACAACTTCCAGCAGGATGTGTCAGTTGGATTTAGGTGAGATCAGTAATCTCTTTGGGGGGGAAGAGAAGGTGGGTGGGTCTGTTAGCCAGAGGGCAGCTGTTAGTCTTATGGTGCGCACTGTGGAACCAGGTTTGAAAAAGGGCTGGTGGGAGAGTGGGTCAAGATGTGGCTGATTGGTATGAATTACCTGGGCATGCAGTGAAGCAGGATAGGTGAAAGCAGGAGGTAGAGCAGGTGCTAACTCCGCTGGGTACAATGGGTACGGCGCCCACACTTCAGGGTTACTGGGATAAAGTGCAGGCACTGTGAGCTCATCTGCAAGAAAAGAAGGACAGAATTATTGATTACAAAACAGAAAGAAAGGAATGAAGAAGCAAGAACAACAAAATAAGTTGACATTCTTCCCACTGGTTATGTGCTCAGACCAAGCACAAGAATTCACTGCCTACATCACTGAAGTGTTTTTTTCCTGTTGAAACAAATCGTTATACCTGCTCCATTCTCTCATCCTCATGCTCTCTAGACTTTTAAACCAACTGAGTGCAGGATCCTGTGGCACATGTTCTACTCTGCAGCAACCTTTGTATCTACTTATACCTATAGCCAAGGGCAAAAACATAGTAAAATATGTTTTAAAATATGTTTTAAAATCCCGCAATAATCTATTTATTTGTACCTGTTGCTTTGGCATCAAGTTAGCAAAAAGCCCTCTATTTCATTGTAAGCTCCTTGAGCAGGGACTGTCCTATGTTAAACTGTACAGCGCTGCGTAACCCTAGTAGCACTTTAGAAATGTCAAGTAGTAGTAGTAGTAAAATGCTGATTGGCTGGCACAGGGACAGCGGAACTCCTTTTTGGTAGGAGGTGCCAAACAAACCAATTTCTGGCCCCACCCCAAGCTCTCTAGTTGCTGATACTGTGCTGACAAAGTGCAGTTTGGCCATGGCCCCTGGGTCCCACCTCATTCTGCTGTCTATGGGCTGGCACAAATATTACATGGTATAAAAAGGCAAATAGGCCTGAACAATGGTGTATTTCCACTGCAAATACTCAAGACACATGCACAGATATATCACTCAATGATGCTGACGTTTACACACTAAGAGGTATCTAAGGTAAGCTTTGTATTAGAAATCACCTTTCACTCTCTTTTTATCATCTGTATTGCAGAAGGGATGCTGTTTGCATTGTGAATTCTTTTTCTCCTACTTGTAACATCACACAGAGATACTTGTGCAGCATGCGGTTTATTTCTGCATTTTCACATGGCCACAACTAACATTTGAACATGCGAGCAGGTACTTTAGTACTTCATGTTGGGAGCACTCATGTGCTGATGATCAGAAGCCCCCTGCTGTTCCAAACAGTGCTCTAAATATAACGCCGGAACAGTGTGGGGCTATAATGCCCCTATGATCAAAACTAATAGCATGCAAATTTATGTGCGTTATTAGCTCTGATTATAGGGGTACTTCTGTGGGAGGATTGTGCCTGGGCATTTGCTCAAGACACAATCTTCCTGCAGAAGAAGATGTCTGACAGGTCCTGGATTTTCTCCCTGACCTGTGAAACCTAAGCCTGCCCCCCCCCCCCCCACACACACACACAAGACCTGGAGGTCCGGTGGACCTCCAGGCCCCCCACCCCAAACCACAAAAACCCTGGTGATTCAGTAGGACCACTAGCATCCTCCCTCCCACCCCCTCCACATCGAACAAAAATGCCCTTGTGGTCCAGTGGGACCGCTATCTATCTATGTAGCCTGCCCTCCCTCCCCCCGGTGGCCTACCTCTCCATAGTAGTAATTGGAGGAGGGAGAGACTAGCACTCCCTCCCTCCTCTTCGGGTGCCTTCTCAAAATGGTGGCGTATCCTGGGATGTGCCGGGCGGGGCTTAACCCTTAAGTTAAGCCCCACCCAGTGCACCCCAGGATGCACCAAGAAGGGTGGGACACCGCCATTTTGTGAAGGTGCCCAAAGAGGAGGGAGGGAGTGCTAGTCCCTACCTCCTCCAACTACTACTATGGAGAGGTAGGCCGCTGGGGGAAGGGAGAGAGTGCGTGTTAGATAGATAGCGGTTCCACTGGACCACTAGGGCATTTTTGTTCAATGTGGGGGGTGGAAGCTAGCACTTGGGTTTTTGTGTTTTGGGGGTGGGGGTAAATCCTGGACCTGTCAAACCTGTTCAGTGGGTCTACCCCATTCCTCCCTCGCTGGCAAACCCTAACGCCAGCTCTAAACTGGCGTAGGGTTTGCAGCAGGAGCAGCGCCCTTGGTTGGTGCCCGCTGATCATGAGGGAGGAAAGTGGGAGACCCTTGTTTGCATGCAATTAGTGCTCACCGGTTCTGATCATCAGGCGGGTGCAAACACGGGTGCTAGTACGGTGATACTGGCCTCTAGCACCTGCTTTTGCTTCTGATCATTGGCCTGTCAGGGTATTGACATTCAAAGTGATTTGGCTGTTAAATCACTTGTTTGGGGCTTGAATAGCACCAAAGACTACTAAAGCGAAAACTGGCTATTCTGTGGGTGGTCCGGGGATGGAGCTGGCACTTATGCGATTAGACACCAATATACAGCACTTAACCACCTAAGTTATGCAGCCAAATCAGACTGCGTAAAACACAGTCTTCTCTTCAAATGGTGTTGCTTAGGCAGTTAAATGCTGAATATCACAATGAACTGCATAACAGGCAGCGAAGGCGGTGCCTGGACATTGAATATCCGGGAATAATGCTGGCGGCAGTTAAAACAACGCTCCTGTGGGCGTAAATACCCAGAATACACTATCAGGAAAGACTGCGCTCTCTTAACAATATTGCTCCTGTAATGAAAAAACCCCAAACAAAATTAAAATTCCCATAAACAACATGAGACAAAAAATTTCAGGCTGCACACACCCCTTTTAGCTATTGCAAATATTCTGCAGCTACTTCAGGCTGCTTAGGTTTGTTTTCCACTATTGGAATTCACAAAATAACTTTGTTGAGACGGGGGAATACCTCAAGGAGTTGATAGCAGGATGGACACAATTGAGTTTCACATTAAACTTTCATGCAATAAAGATAACTACATTTATCCCTTGGTCCATCCAGACCAGTATCCTGCTTCCAACAGTGCCCAACCCAGGTCACAAATATCTGGCAGAAATCAAATTAGTAGCAACATTTCATGCTACCAATCCCAAGGCAAGCAGTGGCTTCCCCATGACTGTCTCAATAGCAGACTATGAATGCTACTACTACTACTTAACATTTCTAGAGCGCTACTAGGGTTACGCAGCGCTGTATAAAATAAACAAAGAAGGACGGTCCCTGCTCAAAGGAGCTTACAATCTAAGGATTGTAGCAGGATACGTGAGAAGCAGCAGATTCTAGGAACAGCTGGAATATGTCACTTGCAAGGCCATCTTTGTCTTTTTCTTCTCCTGCAGATTGTAAACCCTCCAGAAAATAACTATTGTACCTAACTGTAACTCACCTTGAGCTACATTGAAAAAGATGTGAGCTAAATCATAAATCCCTCCCCCTTCACTTTCCATTCCTTCCCTCATTACACCTTTTTGATTTCATATTATTTGTATAAATATTTCTTATTGTTCTTAGATGTGGGGTATAATATTTCTCACTAAGAAACATCAATATTTGGTGACTGTACAATTGCAGAGCGTTCAACACACACAAAAAGACATCCTCATGTAGACCAGTTCGTGAAGGCATTGTGTCTGAAAAGCAGGGTAAGGTTACTATGTTTAGCCATCGGTTTATCTGCAGTTTAGGAAACCTTGCGTGACAGACTGACCCTGCCTGGTGCATCCTCAGGATGCACCGTGCAGGGCAGGGCACTGCCATTTTTGAAGATGACAGTACCGGAGACAGCAGCGAATAGATCTCACTCTTGCTGCCTGTTTAAAAGTATGGCAGGTGGGCTCGGGCAGGCCCAGGGGAGGAGTTTGGGGTAGGATGATGCCACTAGACACCAGGGATTTAATTTGTTTTTTTAGTCAGGGATAGAGGGATTGGGTCGAGGATTAATTGAGAGGGGCCACTAGACTTTCAGGGAAAGGTTTTTAAAGTTGAAGGGAAGGAGTGGTCGAGAGGGGGAGGGGGTTGACTAGATGAGGGGCGAATACAAAAGGGTATCCAGGGCAGGGAGGTTGGATTGAGGGGAGAGAGGGAGTGCTGCTAAACACTCACTCCACTCAACCAACATCTATGCTACCAAGGACCATGTTAGCCATGTGGCCAAACCTTTTTTTTTTTCTTGCATGTCACAAAACGTGTAATCACTGCATTAACATTCATTTTAATGTGGTGTGTGGTCAGGGGTTCCAGGGTTAATGCGAGTTAACACCTATACCGAAACCCATTCTGTACAGCTTGGCTAGTGAAACTCGCGGGAAAACAACATTAAACCTGCGATAACTGCACTGAAAGCTTTTCTACATCCACTCCTGAGAGCTCAGAGTCTGCTGCTATTCCTGATGCTGGAACTGTTTTGGATATTTGGTAGTTTGAGAGAGGTAAAAAGACAATACTTTGATGAGGGGAGGACAACTGGAGCTGCTTAGATATCCAGCCTGGATTAACTTTTTGCTTTCTCTTCTTTCTTGCACATAAAATGAGGGAGCCGGGGGAGGGTGGCAGCCATACCCAGAAGGCAGCTGGGCAGAAGCCAGAGCCAATAAAAAGAGGGCATGTGGCAGAAGACTCAGGCAGAAAGGGTGGGTCTCTCCCAAAGAGGTCACATGCAAAGGAGTGGCCAATAAAACTCAAGAGTTGTAACTAGCAGAAAGTAAAGCAACTGGTAACTCAGGATACAAACTCAGACCTGCCAAGTCTCCCGCTTTTGCGGGTCATCTCCTGCAGCCCCACCGAGAAGCCAGGATCTCCTACTGAGTGGCCTCCCCATCCAGCGGCAGCAGGAAATGCCTTCATAAAGCACCATCTCCTGCTGCCACTGAACCCACGGCACAGATGACGACATTTTATGAAGGTGTTTCTTGCTTAAGCTGGATGAGACCACTCCTTTTCCCTCTGGCCATGAATCAACTGTGCTGGGGCAGAGCAATGGATTGGGATAGAGTTGTGGGTGGAGCTAGGTGGGACGTGGCAGGCCCTAGATCTCCCGCTGAATGGGTCGGCCCCTTCAGCAACTCTGCAAACTGGCCTACAATATAATACACACACACAACTGGAGGCAGTCAACCACTAGGGTGGGCAAATGCTTTTGTACAAATGTACTCCTGCAATGAAGAAGGTATAAATTCTATAAGTTGGTGTCTCCATTTTAGATGTCCCAATGCTGCACGGTGAGAACCTACTGTAATGATGGCATCTGTGCGCTCAGATTCTACTACAGAATAGTAGAGTAACCCAGTATCAGCATGCCTAACATTTATTTACTTGTTACATTTGTACCCCACATTTTCCCACCTATTTGCAGGCTCAATGTGGCTTACATGGTTCCGGAGAGGTGTTGGTTGACTCCGGAGTAAACAATTACAGTTACAAGGTTAAGTTGTGGTAGGAAAAGGTTCATGTGGAGAGGCCACATGAAGGAAATCAAGAGCAGGTGAAGTTGTTTGGTGATCATTACGAACTGTAGTGTTATGGAGTTCTTTGGTGATCATTACGAACTGTAGTGTTATGGTGTCGCTAGGTTCATGCATTTATGATGGGTCAGGAGGGTATGCCTTTTGATTTACCTGCCCACAGTTTGTTTATTTTAATCACTTACATTCCTGCCCAAACCAAAGCGGATCCCAGATCAGTGCCCCAAATAATTAGTTAATGGGCTCCAATGATTTAATTATCGCAGCTAACAAGCACATAATTAGCACTAATTATAATTTGGGCTCTGAACTGGCTACGCGCTATTCTGTAATAATGGATGTCTAATTTGGATTGTGCGCAACTCAAAAGGAGGTGTGGCCGTGGTAGGGGCATGAGCGAGTCGGGGTGTTATGCAAAGATGTGCGTAGTGTTACAGAATAGCGGGGGATCTGTGTCCAACTTGCATGCCAGGTTTTAGTTGGCGAAAGTCCTCACACCCAAATTTGTCACTCAATGCTATTCTATACAGAGCGTTTATCCTAATTTACGACACCATTTATAGACTTTCAGCCCATGCCACCCTGTTGTCACTTAGGGGCCCTTTTACCAAGCCACACTAAAAGTGGCCAGTGCTGTTGTCAGCACGTGGGTTTTCCGTGCACTGCAGCCACTTTTAGCACAGCAGTGAAATGGCTGCATTTCCATAGTTTTCTGTAAAGGCCACATGCTAGTTTCCCAATTAGTGTGTGGCCATTACTGCGGGAGCCCTTACGACACCTATTTTGTTGGCTAACCCCCATGGTAATTGGCTAGCATGCAGCAATGTGCCTGCACTACCAGATTAGCGCAGGGCACGCCAACTATCCACCTCTAGTCACGCCTCCCACACTCAAGAATATATTTCAGCACTGGATTAGTATGAGGTGATGGAATGCCTCAGTGCGTCCTATGGCAGTGCTTTTTGTCGTGTGGTAGGTACGTGCTAGTGCCCTACATGCCTTAGTAAAAGGGCCCCTTTGGCAGCTAACTGTACACTTACATGGGTGACAGTATTCTGTATATTTATATCCTCAAGTAGTTCATAAAAATAAGTACTCTTATAGAACTGCCCTTCATATAAAACATATACCATGCTGTCATTTGAATATTTTTACTGCTGAAAAATGTCTATTGCCTATATCTGGCTTACTCCTGCTATGCACTGCCTTGAGTGAATTTCTTCAAAAAGGCAGTAAATAAATCTTAATATAAAAATACATGAGCATATATCAACTCTCCCCTGACTCCTGCCTACTCACCACTCTGGGAATGCCTACTTGTGGTGCATATATGAACCATCCTGGATAGTAGATGGAATTAGGCTTCCCAGCAATTACTGTCCTGTCTCTAAAAACCTGTTTTCAGTCATTGCAATGGTGACTTTCAGCTGTAGGCTCTGAGGGTGAACATTAAACTCTGCCTGGGGCTGGGCCCCACCTAAAAAAGGGTTACCTAAAAAGATCAAACAAACATTTTCTAGCATACAAAATCCCTTCTGGTTGCCGTATCTCAAAAAAAGATATAGTGGAATTAGAAAAGGTTCAAAGAAGAGCGACCAAAATGATAAAGGGGATGGAACTCCTCTCATATGAGGAAAGGCTAAAGAGGTTGGGGCTCTTCAGCTTGGAAAAGAGACGGCTGAGGGGGAATATGATTGGGGTCTACAAAATTCTGAGTGGTTTGGAATGGGTAGAGGTGATGGTCTGACCCAATATGGCTATTCCTATGTTCTTAGGTACAATGCACTGTACTTTAAAAATTAAAGGCAGTAGAAACAGAAACAATTCTTGTTCCTATCAGCCAAGAGTTTCCCCAATAAGGTTAGCTTTCACCTAAACAGGCCTCCTGATTCAAACAAATCCATTATCACATCATTAAAATTTCCTTTCGTAAATCTACCCACAAGGTAACTATATCAAGTTGCACTTATTTTACTTTGGTATATATAACTTAAGCATGCATGAGGAAAACAACTGCAGTTCATGGAAAGTAATATCCTTAGAAGGAATTCACTTTATAGCCTAAAGAGTCAATTTCCTGGCTTATAATTCAAAGACAGTTAAAAGCTCTCCTTGTTACTCTATGAGTCATTAAATTAGTAATTCAGACTAGCTCAGCACCCCTTCCCCACCACACTCCAGGGATTTTGAAGAGTTCTTCTGCACATACAGAGATAATTCTATAAAGGGGCAGCTATTTTTAGTACCCAGAATGCACCGATGTGGAGTTTAGTCTATACAGGAAAGTAGGTGCCGGTAAATCGTGTCCAAATTTGGGTGTGATCCTGAGATCCGCAAGCAAATAAATTAGATAATGAGCCGTTAACCATCAATAATTGGCTGTTAAGCAATCACTGACATTAATTAGCACTAATTTAGATTTGTGCACGGATCTGGCTGCATGTGATTCTATAAAGCTCCTCACCCAAATCCTCTCATGTGCAACCCCAAAATGGGGACAGGTCATGGGAAGGACAAGGGCAGATCAGGGGCATTCACAAAAGGTACGTGCAGTGTTGCCAAATTCCGGGACCTGCAACCTGTGCGCCAGGATTTATACCAGGTTTCAGCTGGTGTAAGTCCTTACGCCTAAAGTCGGACACATGAATCCTCATTAGGCGCTATTCTATAAAGGGCTCTCATCCCGCTGAGTGCTGATTTTTCCCGGCACCATATACTGAATCCGGCTCTATGAGCGTAAAGGTCAGAAACACTCCTTCCAGCATCCTTACAGCCGTATAAATACTCACACCTAGATCACAAAAGAACACATGTAGCTTAACGCATTCTACAATTGACACACTATAAAGGAAGTTTTAGAAAAGGCATACAACGGGGTGCCTATATGAGCAATAATGCATAACAATGCACTGCGAGCTATTCTGTAAGGTAGTGTATTAATGCCTTACCACGCAACTGCAAAGGGGGCGTAAACAGGGCAGGCCACTGGCATGTCTACCTCAATGCACACATCTTTCAGAATACAATCAGATGTGTGCATTGAGTGATGCTTTTAGACACGCCCACATATGCATGTTGCTGGGTTGGCATAAATGGGCACACCTTTCTTTTGGGTGAATGGTGTGAGTTTGTGCTAGTATTCTAAAACGGAATCAGGACGTCTTGATTTCATTATAGAACTGGCACTCCCTGCGCTGCATTGAAGCATCCAAAACGAGACACCACTGTACAGAACTGCACCCTTAATGTGCACATGCTGCCCAAACTCCACCCATGTGAACACCCACCTGCAAAGTGTACACCATCGAGTAATGGCACATGCTTACCGAATAGTGCGTTGCTAGAAAATGGCCAATCACGTGTGTGTGTGAGACGTTTCAGGATGAGTGGGCCCCAACGCACAGGGGTGACAGTGACAGTGTGTGTCCACATACAGGCACAAATGACTGGAATAGCGGCACGTATGAGACTGCCGCCAGAGTTCATGGCAGCCATTTTAAAGACACACGGGCATGAGTGAGTGGGGATTGCTCATGCCCTGCACTCACTGCAGGACCACCAGGGATTGTAAAGGTAGACCCCTAGGGGGGGGGGGGCTATGTTGGTCAGGCTGCTGGGGAGGCACTTCTAGGGGAGGGGATACTGGGGAGGCAGCAGCTGTTCAGGTGGGTAGGCTGTACTGTGAGGTAATTGGGCAGATGGGTGGCTGGAGAGGCACTTCGGGGGCAATAACAGGGAGGCACTTTGGAGGGGGGAGCAAATACTGGGAAGGTGGCAACTGTTTGGGTGGGTGGGCAAGGCTAGGCTGTGCTCTATGGCTGGTGGGCGGGCGGATGGGCCGATGCAGAGAGTCTCTGCATTATCCAGCTTTTCGATTATCTGACTACCTGTCGGTCCAGGTTAAGTCAGATAATGAAGACTCTACTGTATATGGAAGAGAAAGGCTGTCCTCCACGGACCTTATAATCTAGTGAAGACACACAGATCAGACAAATAAGTGTGTGGGGAAAAAGCGGGGATAACATTTAAGGTCTCAAACATAGTGAAGTTTAAGCGGACACAGGAATCACATTAGCTAACTAAGTAAGTCTAGTTTCACCACACAGATTCAGCTTTTCATAGTCTATATAAGAAAAGCTGGAAATGGGATAGGTGGGAGAGGCAAATGAGTCGTACAAATTAGTGCTTCCAGAGTTCTAGCCAATGGCTACATATCAGAAGACACCTGAAATGGAAATGTTGTCAAACCACAGCAGAACAATTCAAAGACCAATACTTTTTTTTCCTTTTTATCTGAAAAGCAGATAATTAATTCCACATTGAAATTCTATTTATTTATTTGTTACATTTGCATCCCACATTTTCCCACCTATTTGTAGGCTCAATGTGGCTTACATAGTACCAAGACCACACAAGCTTATGCCTACAACTGGCCTGTTTGCTTAACAGTAATTAAATGTAAGGATGGCTTCAGCCACCATGAATACAAACTTCACACCCTAATTGGAACCTTGGTATATTTAACCACTTCCTGTGGCAAGCTCCATCATCCAGCATCTGACATCACAAAAACAAACCTTACTGGCAAAAACACATACTGATCAAAAGATGTCACAGGAATTAGAAACTAAATGAACAAAATAAAATGTCATCATGAATGTGAAAATTCCTACCAATCCACCCACCCATTAAGGGTACACAGTTAGGACAAATTCACTAAATGGTGCCCAAATTTGGGTGTCGAAAAAAATGCTGAGCACTAGTCTATAAATGGTACTCTGCGTTGGGTGCTGTTTATAGAATAGCAAATCGCGCCAGGATACGTGCCCAACTTTTAGGTGTGAGGATTTATACCCCTGGGGTAAACCCCGCGCCTAAATCTGGAGTGGATCCCCCAAATTCTATAATAGTGTGCGCATCTTTAGTGAACGCCCCTGGCACGCCTATGTGCCACCCATGGCCACACCCCCTTTCCAGCTGCACGTTAAAGGATTTGCGCGCTCATCTTTATAGAATAGAGCTTAGCAAGATACACACTTAAATCCAAATTGTGCCAATTAACGCCAATAATTGAGTTAGAACCCAATGAATGACGTTAATTGGCTCATTCCTCAATTAAATTGCACACACAAATTGGACGTGCACAATTTTAAATGCCACTCATAGAATTCCCCTGCACATGTAAATACTTTCATCACAAAGACGCCCATTCTATCTCCTCATTCAGTACATTAGGTATTAACTATTTTGAAGAAAAAAAAATCCAATGGTGTTCACACTTCTCTACCTTAGAGAAGCATTTTCAAAAGAACGCCCCCCCCCCCCCCAAAAAAAAGTTCATTTCACAGCCATTTTTGAACATGAAAAATGTTGTGATTTCCTGTTTGAAAATATGTGAGAAGGACGTTCTTGTGCTAAAAACGTCCAAAATGAACAGCTATTTTTGCAAAATGAAACGTCCAAAATTCGAACGCCAAAAAAATCAGGCACAAAAATGTCTGGCATCATATATACAAAAATGAACACACAGACGTCCCTGCACAGCAGAGAAGCAGCCTATTGGTCAGTGCAGTGGACTTTAAACAACGGGACCCACGTACAAATCCCACCTTACTTCCTTTTTATGTTACTGTGAGCCCTCCAAGAACAGATAAAAACCTACTGTATCTAAAGGTCCACCACTACGATAGCCATCACACTTGCAGGTGTTTTATAAATTCAGCTACAGTAGGTATTTGTATGTTCCAGGAGAGCTCACATACTTGTACAGAAATAAAAACAGTTACAGTGGGAGTTACACCTGGGTCCCATTGTTCAAAGTTCACTGCACCGACCACTAAGCTATTCCTTTCACTTGTTTCTGCTCTATGAGTAATGGCCATAATACCTGAAGCTGTCATAAAGCCTGGTATCCACTGTCACTTCTTAGGAGGGTAGGAGGGAGTCAGTAACCACTGGGAGACGAAGGAGGAGTCATGGCTTCATCCCTCCAGTGGTCAGCCACTCAATCAGGGCACCTTTTTGGACCGTGGAAGTGATTGAAGCAGGTATAGATAAAAGCGTACATTTTTGCCTTGGATATTTCTTCCGTTTTCATTATCACTGAAAGATGTCCTAATTTTCAGCCCGCCACAGTCCTGGCCAAAACATAATGCCCCCAGTCCGAATAATTTGGTGAAGATAAGTACTCATCAATAATATATATATATAGATATATATATATATATATATATATATATATAAAGAATACCAATAAGCCGATGAAGACTTTAGTGCCTTGTTGGATTACCCTGAGAAATCATCATGCACTACTGAGGCAAATTTGGAGCAAGTCGAACTTGATGGTTACTGAACAGACCAAAATGACTTTAAGGAAAGTAATGTAGCTCATACTGTATTTGAATATCACACCATTTGTGCTTGAGCTTACCTGATGAGAAGAGTGGAGAAGAGAGAACGTACTTTTGAATACTTATGCTTATATTTGTACATTCACAGGGAGGAGATGTCATCTATGATTGCAATTACAACTGGCTGTGCCTTAGGTGTCGTCACTTGTGAGCACCCAATTGTGACACTGTATTGAGAAGCTGAGACTTCACCTCCTCCTGCATACATATTGATACACATTGGTATTCATTTTTAAACTGAATTTGGCTGCATTGCTTGGTATTTTTTTGGGACATATTTTTTGTATCAGTATACTAAATTAGCTTAATTTATTTCTCTGTAATCCAAAATAATTCACCAGGAACAAAATGTAGGAGAAAACTAACTTCAACAGCTCAGGACCACCGAGGGGGGTGGGGGGTGGCGGGGGAAAATTCCCCCAGGCTCGACCTCCAAGGGAGATCCGGCGCTGGAGTCTTTTTTCCCTCTCCTGACGAGACCTGGGTGATCGCGTCCCAACAGGTGCAGGAGAGAGAAAACTCTGGCATCGGGCCCCCCTTAGGAGGCTGGAGAGGAGCAGGCACAGGGCTTTGGGCCGGGGCCTCTAGATTGGCTGGCGGGGGTCCCCAGACCCTGCCAGCAGAAGTCTTCCTCCAGCGCTGTTCTTCATTCTGCCACATTGCCTGCCCTGCGGCTGCTTTTCCCCTCACTTCGCGCACGCTCGGTTTTGATGAAACTAAGCTTGAGTGACGTGAGGGGAAAAGCAGCTGCAGGGGTAGGGCAGACAATGTGGCAGAGTGAAGAACAGCGCTGGAGGAAGACTTCTTCTGCTAGCGAGGCCTAGGGACCCCCGCTTGCCAAACCAGAGGCCCCAGCTTGAAGCCAGCCAAGGTATTTGGAGTTGTTGGGGGGAGGGGATAACAGTGATCCTGGGGGGGGGGGGGGGGGGGTGGCAGTGATCCTGCCCCGGCTCAGTCTCTCGGCAGCCCTGCAACAGCTAAAACACCTACATTAAACAGCAAGCCTATGACAGGCTTATCTGAAAAGCCAAGATGATTTGTCTACAAGTAGAAAAGCTTCTGTAGACATCTCAGACATCACTGAAATTACCCAACCCTCTTTTCACAGAACTCTAAACAGGTTCCCTGAACAGAAACAATAAGCAAGACTCCATCAACAGATCAAAGGCTGCATAAGTAGTCACTTTATAACAGAAGAGTTTAACATCAAAAGAACGTAAGAATGTGCCATACTAGATCAGACCAAAGGTCTACTGGGATCAGCATGTTATCTCTAACAATAGCCAAAGTATCCAGCAGATTGCAGAGACTAGATCCAGTACTTGCTATTCACACCCACAGCTATGCAGGACCTTTCCCATTTCTATGTGGCTAATAACGGTTTTGGCATTTGGCCTCCAGAAACATGTCTAAAATCTTTTAAAGGGAACACCCATTTCAGCGGTCAATATAGCTAATTCTCTCAATGTGAGGAAAAACACTACCAGGCCTATCTATTGAGGCTGTGAGAAAGATAAATAACTCACCTAACACTCTATTGCCTCAGCGTTATTTCCTCACATTGAGAGAATTAGCTACTGACCCCGACACAGGCGTTCTGCTGAAACACGGCCTGTGTTGGGTTCTTCAATAAAGTCTGGCTGTCAACCCACTCTTAGAAGCCCATTGTGCTCTTTTGGCTTGGCTTTGTTTCCTGTGCTTTGGAGTCTCTCTCTTCTGCTGCCTTAAATCTTTTATGTTTAAATCATCTTTATTGAGAGTAAACCAAAAAGACACACCAAACTGTACCACTTTTTCATCAGAATAATCACAGCGAACATGGTCAACAACCCCAAATCAGTCAAAGGTAAACTGGTAAGCCCCCCTTCCCCCCTCCCTCAGTAACCTACTGCTGAACACTCCCCTAATTCATTAGTCTGCTATGGGCTGAAGATTTCAAAGTAGCCCATACCGCAGGAAGCGTGCCCTTGCACAGATCAAATGTTTTGAACCCCCAAGCATTTCATTGAAAGCAAAAAGATCATATAATGACTCTCCAAGTTGTCAAAGTGGAGGCCGTGCCTTCTCTCCAATAAATTAGAACGGCCTGCTTCGCCATCATGTCCAAACGACATAAGTACCCTCTGAGGCCTCGTGGGGGGTAAAGAAAGTCAGGATGCTGCAAACAATAAATAAAGATGCTGTGGAAAATACCAGGCATTGCACAGCATCTGACTCCAAAAAGTCTGAATAAGTTGACAAATCCAGAATATGTGTCCAAGAGCTGCAAACGTATGGTTACATTTTGGACAGGCGCCAGTTGCATTAAAGGCTGCTTTGTGTGCCTAGCCGGTGAGATGTACAGGCGGAGAGAAAAGCAGTGCTGTAGCTCCAAAAGAGATGCACTGCTTAGTCCCCGCTGAGTGCTCTGAACACTAAGTTGTAGCTGGGCTCCAGAAAACTCAAACTAGAAGTCCTCCAACCAACGCTTGGCCAAACGGTCTAGTCAAGGTCTTGAGAAGTACTGGAGGTATTTATGATGAAAAGCCAAGGGAACTCAATTTTCAGAGCCCAGTGTCAATGCCTCTGTAGGAGTTTCTTGTACATCCTCCCATAACTACTACTACTACTAATCATTTCTATAGTGCTACTAGACGTATGCAGCGCTGTACACTGAACATGTAAGAGACAGCTCGACAGAGCTTACCATCTAATCATAAATCCTCCCATGGCAAACTGTGGACATAATAACAAAGCTGGAAATACGCAAAGCAAACGGTATTAGGCAGAGAATAGGTTATCTGCAAGTCCACAAATGGTTTAGCCTTCCCCTCTTCCGTTAAAATGTGGTATAAATATTTGATCCCAACAGCATCCCAACGAGCAAAGACAGCAGATTCACTATTACTATTACTACTTATCATTTCTATAGTGCTACTAGACATACGCAGTGCTGTACACTTGAACATGAAGAGACAGTCCCTGCTCGACAGAGCATACAATCTAATTAGGACAGACAAAAAGGACAAATAAGAGATAAGGGAATTACAAAGGTGGGGGTGATAAAATAAGGGCACTGAACAAGCGAGTAAGGGTTAGAAGTTAAAAACAGCATAAAAAGGTGGGCTTTTAGCCTAGATTTGAAGACGGCCAGAGATGGAGCTTGGTGTACTTGCTCGGGAAGTCTATTCCAGGCATATGGTGCAGCAAGATAAAAGGAGCGGAGTCTAGAGTTAGCGGTGGAGGAGAAGGGTGCAGATAAGAGATTTACCCAGTGAACGGAGTTCCCAGGGAGGAGTGTAGAGAGAGATTAGAGTGGAGAGGTACTGAGGAGCTGCAGAGTGAATGCGCTTGTAAGTCAATAAGAGGAGTTTGAACTGTATGTAGAAACGGATAGGGAGCCAGTGAAGTGACTTGAGGAGAGGGCAAATATGAGCATAGCGACACTGGCAGAATATAAGTTGTGCAGCAGAATTTTGAACAGATTGAAGAGGAGAGAGATGGCTAAGTGGGAGACCTGTGGGAAGCAAGCTGCAATAGTCTAAGTGAGAGGTGATAAGAGTGTTGATAAGGGTTCTGGTAGTGTGCTCAGAAAGGAAAGGGCAAATTTTGGTGATATTATAGAGACAGCAACGACAGGTTTTAGCAGTCTGCTGAATATGTGCAGAGAAGGAGAGAGAGGAGTTGAAGATCACCCCAAGGTTACGAGCTGACGAGACAGGGAGGATGAGAGTGTTATCCAGAGAAATAGAGAATGGGGGGAGAGGTCGGTTTAGGGGGAAGATAAGAAGCTCAGTCTTGGTCTTGTTTAGTTTCAGATGGTGGCCAGACATCCAGGCAGCAATGTCAGACAGGCAGGCTGATACTTTGGCCTGCTGAGATTTCTGGTGTGGAGAGGTAGATATGGGAGTCATCAGCGTAAAGATGATACTGAAAACCATGAGATGAGATCAGAGTACCAAGGGCAGAAGTATAGATGGAGAAAAGAAGAGGTCCCAGGACAGATCCCTGAGGTACACCAACTGAGTACGATGGGAGAGATAAGAAGAAAACCAGGAAAGCACAGAGCCCTGAAATCCAAGTGAGGATGGCACATCAAGGATTAGGCTGTGATCAACAGTGTCAAAAGCAGCAGATAGATCAAGAAGGATAAGGATAGAATTGAGACCTTTGGATATGGCCAGGAACAGGTCATTGGAGACCTTAGCAAACACTGTTTCAGTTGAATGAAGGGGTGAAAGCCAGATTGAAGTGGATCAAGAATAGCTTGGGATGAAAGAAAGTCAAGGCAACGATGTTGACACAGCACATTCAAGTATCTTGGTTAGGAAAGGGAGGAGGGAGATGGGGCGATAGTTGGAAGGACAGGTAGGGTCCAATTAAGGTTTTTTAAGAAGTGGTATGACTTCGGCATGTTTGAAGGCATCAGGAACAGTCACAAGATTGAGGATATGACAGATAAGAGATGACAGTAGGAGAGATAGTGTTAAGTATATAGTGTTAAGGGTGGGAACAGGATCAGAGGAACAGGTAGTTTCGAGGAGGAAAGATGTGTAGTTTCCTCTTCAGTAAATTCAGAAAAGGAAGAAAAGGAGGCAGGGGTTGGAGGGTTGAGAGAATGGACTAAGGGAAGGAGAGGTGGAGGTGATTCAGTCCCCAGCGGGAAATCTGAATTGCATCGGATGGGGAGAAATAGTGACAGTGCTGCGGAAAAGAGGTGTCTCCTACACAACCACTGCCATGTAGCCCTCAAAGACTTCAGCAAACTGGGAGAGCTCCCAGCTGAAATGGGCAATAGAAAATATAGCAGTCTCTAGTGCGGTCACTGAAAAGTCTGTCATCCCCCTGTACCAATCATTGATGTGTCTCATGGCACAGGACACAGTTAAATAACGCATATTAGCTGTAAATCTTTAAAAAAAAACAAACCCCAATTCTGCTAACTGCTGAGACCACATTCTCTGGCAATACATTTCACAGCTTTATTGTGTGTGTTGAGTGAAAATATCTCCAATCTGCTATCCATTAGTTGGGAGTGTCATCTTAGTACTATTTGTAAGGGTAAACAACCATTCTCTATTTACCTGCTCAATCCTACTCATGATTTTATAGACATTTATCATAATCTCCCTCAGCCATCTCTTCTCTAAACTGAAGAGCTGTGTAATCTCTTTAGTTTCTCCTCACAGGAGAGTCACTCTATTCACTTTCTGTATCTTTGAAGATAACATGACCAGAACCACTTCAGTATTCACATCATGGAGTGATATTGAGGTATTATAATGCTCCTTATTTTATTCTCCACCCCCTTCTGAATAATTCCTAACATTCTGTGTCCCCCCCCCTCATTTTTAACTGTACTCTGCATAGAGAATTTCAAAATAATGTCCACAATGACTCTAAGATCCTTTTCCTAAGGGGCTATTTTACAACCGAATGCCTCCATTTAGGTACCCCATGGATGCGGGGTGGGAGGCTATTTTATAATGGCAGCGCACCTAACATTTACACATCCACAATTACAATAGCCATAGACCAGGAATAACTGGAGAGGAGGAGTGGCCTAGTGGTTAAAGCACTGGTCTTGCAATCCAGAGGTGGCCAGTTCAAATTCCACTACTGCTCCTTGTGATCTTGGGCAAATCACTTAACCCTCCATTGCCTCAGGTACAAACTTAGATTGTGAGCCCTCCTGGGACAGAGAAATATCCAGACTACCTGAATGTAACTCACCTTGAGCTACTACTGAAAAAGGTGTGAGCAAAATCTAAATAAATAAATAAACTGCAGGCACAGAAATATGGCAGGGACATATGCAACTTACAGTATTCTATAATTTACATGTATAAGTGGGAGCCACACCCCCTTGCATTTATGTGCTAAGTTATGCCGCTGTTGTAGAATAGTGTTTAAGTGCCCTGCTGGCACTTTTGCAAGCAAGTGTCCACTTAGACGTGTAAGTGCTCATCTTCTGTACATTTACAGGTGGAAAGGGCATGTAAATGCAGGCACCTGGGTTATACATTTGCACTTTATACTCCCTTCGGTATTTTGAACAGTTTGTAATACTGTTAGCAAAGCTGCCAGCAACCCATAATAAAAACAGCATTAACCCGGCACTGAAAACTACCCCTGGATTTTATGAATGGGGCAGGGATTTAGGTGCTGAAATTTGCATGCTGATCTCAAATTAATCAGCTTACGTGCTAATTAACTGCAATAAACTGATGTTAACAATCAATTACTGCAGTTGATTGGTATTAATGCTTCTCTTTTTCAGGAGGCACATTATTGGTACACGCTACCTGTGAACATGATAACTCTGCCTTCTTATCGATTTTTTTAGGAAGATATTAAAGACTTATTTATAGGAATACTAGTCTCATGAGTTTGTATTAGTGAGCTGTCGTATGTTCATTTTGTGATTTTGTTATTCTCTCTTTATTGTTGAGATCTCTTGCTTTGTGAACCGCTGTGAATCCTGTTAGGAACAACGGTCGGTATACAAGACTCAGAATAGAACTATTTAAAATTTGCACATGCATCTGCCCGCACCCTATTCTATAACCCCACGTGCCTAAATCCCCTAGCGCACAAAGCTAGGGGCAGAGGAATTCCAAATTCCAAGAGTTGGGCGCTGGCATTTACACCGAGTTCAGCTGGTATACATACTGGCACCCAGGAATGGGCTCTAAATGCTATTCTATAAGAGCGATCAACTCAGAGTGCCCTTTATAGAATAGCATTCTGTGCTGATTTTTTCCAGTGCCAAATTTGGGTACCATTTACTGAATCCAGTCCATAAAGCCTGTGATACTGCTTAAAAATCAGCAGGTATAAACAAGGGTTTCAATAAATATCCTCAACTTTAAAAAGGACTTTTTAAAAAACATAATTTTTATTGACATTTAAAAAAAATACAACAAACATTTGTGAAGGATGTGTGAAGCGCTTTTGGGATCCAAGATGACAAAAATTGGATCTTGTCCTTCACATTTCTCTGGCAAACCCAGAATTTTAATGTTATTTCTCCAAGATCTATTATTTAAATCTTCTAAATCTCTATCCAAGCGCTGAAGCTTCCAAGTCAGTTTAGGAATCTCTGACAGTTGAGCGGCATGTGCATTTAAACGATTCTCCGACTGCTCTATATGAAAGGAATGAGATGATTGTTTTATATTGAGAATTTCTTCTTTAAGTTCCGACAATGTTTCAGCGTTATCCTTAATTAAATCTTTAACCTGAAGTAATTCAGCCAACAAGGTTTGAAGAGAAATCTCATCGTGGATATCATTTTTATTTTTACATGGAGACGGTGGCTCCTGTTTCGACCGCTTTAGCCCTTGAGATGAATATTGAATCATTACCTCACTTTTATGAGGTCCTGATGAGGCCATGGTGCGGTATTTTCCTCAAATATATGTAAGCTGATGCTATGACAAAGAAAAAAAGTATAACAGGAAGCGGAGCTCAAACTCTATGCAGCTATCTTAATTCGTGCTGTATGCACCCCTAAAAAAAAACCCCAAAGGACTTTTTAATTAACTTTCTTATCTGCAGCTGCATGGTTAATTGTGAAATCGAGCAATTCCCCCTAAATAAGGAAGTTTAGACTGAATTGGTGTTGAAGTTCGTTATCCAGTAGCTCCTACTTCATGACTGAGTGGCATATCAAATGTTATTAAAACTTAAACCAGAGCGTCACTTTTTTGTTAAAGTTAAGAGAAGAAAGATGATTATTGGTTAGCCAATCTGAGACATGTTTCACTCATGAGCTAACAGCCATATGGCACTGAAAAAGAAGCTTATGTTGCTTCAAAAATCATGCTATCTTTGCATATTTGATAAGAAAGACAAAGTCTCTTAAACACTGTAAACTATTACAGAAAAAAAATAGAACAACAGCTGAAAGAGGTCAACATTTCTGAAAGGAAGATCACACCCTTAACAACCTTACAATAAAGATGCTTAAAGGAACCTTCAGGGGCAACAAGAACGGAAAACATTTGAAACTGGAATGATCAAACACTTTAAGACAGACACATAGAGAAAAGGGGGGAAAAATCACTCTCCCAAAGGGATAGGGAAGTAGGTTGCTAATTCCCTTGGACCAACACCAAGTTATCTCCCCTACTGAAAGGACAAAACTATATTTCACTAATTCACTCTAAGCTGATGGTGAGTGTTGAGGACAAGAGGGAACCTGAACCTATGGAGGCAGAAAGTAATGAAAGTTACCCAAGGGAGAAGACAAAATGGAGGTGGTGGAGGACTGGCAGACTAGCCTATAAAACAAGAAATCCAGTATAGTTCTTGTGTCTCACTTGCATATGAACATTTGCATATTGGAAGAGATGGTAGCACATCTCGGGCAGAAGCTTTTGAGTGGTTCTAAGAGTTCTGAACTTTGTTAAAATACTGTATTATTAGGACATGATGGTAGGAATGAACATGTAGAAGATACACTAACTGATACTTTACTTAAGCTTTTCACCTTAATCTGTATGAGTAGCTACAGGAAGGACATTTACTGCCTGGAACCTACTTAAGGTTGCGAGTAGTCTTAATGTTTCCCAAAACATGCTAGATTGAAGGACTTACCACAAGTAGATGTACCACTATAGATAAATAAGCCAATACTGGAGAATATACCACAGTACATAAGAATGCAGTGTACATACAAGGCTGCAGGTAAAAGTCAAAGCACTCTATGTACACAAGGAAAATAATCAGCCCTGTTTCCTCACAGGGTTGATACTTCTAATCAGTAGCATAGTCACTGATGAGCACAGGCCCACGCACCAACAGCAGCAGCGCAACTGGTCAGTGTATCTGACAGGGATCCCAAAGCCCTGCCAGATGAAGAGTCCTCTCGGAAGCCCCCCCCCCCCCAAAAAAAAAAAACTGTCTCAAACCTGGTGTAGTCAGTGATGCACCTCCAGCCACTGACACTGACATCCCCCATGCATACTCAGTTCATTTGCAGTCTTCAGTTACCTCTCTTACAAACCCTGGAATCACTGGTATCCCTGGAAGCAAAGACTTGAGGGCATTTTAAAACACAGGGCTACTCCTCTTCCCTTGAACTCACTTCAGGTATTGCAGCCAAGCCAGAAAACCCTGGAAGGAACTTTGCTCAGAGCCTCCTCCATTCTGCATACTCTCTGCTTGAGTCCTTGCCTTCATGACCAGACAAGCTAACATATCTATTTTTAAGTTGGCTCCGCTTCAGTGAGGGAGTGTTCTTTTTTTTTTTAACTTTGAATTTTTATTGAAATAACATCTCAAACATAACAACGAGCCATTGGCTCCAGCACATTACAATGCAACAATTTAATTTTTATTTTAACATTATGCTTATAACCCTTTTACCCCCCCATTCCCCCCACCCTTCCCACTCACCCTCCCCCCCCCCACTAACCCCTCAACAACTGATTCCCCCAACAGCCCAAACCCCCCTAAACCCCCTCAATATCTGTTAGATGAATCCATTCAGGTGCCTCTGGATTATATCTCCCCTTACGCTTATCAGTCAATTTTTCCAACTCTATAATGGTTTTAAATTTCTCAGCCCAATTATCTACAGTTGGAACAGCGGACTTTTTCCAATGCATTGCAATAGTGGTGTTTGCGGCGGCTAACCCCATCCTCTTGAATCTCTGTTGCCATCTCTTTCCCCTCTGGTTCCCCCACCCCAGGAGGCACCATTTAGGATCGCATGGAAAAGTACCTTCTAGAACTTTAGACAACCTATCCGTTATATCTTTCCAATAAGGTTGAATCAAACTGCACCCCCACCAAATATGAAAAAAAGTTCCCTTCTCCCTTCTACATCTCCAACAGCTATCATAAGCCTCAGGGAACATTCTTTTAATTCTATAAGGTGTATAATACCATCTGCTCAGCACTTTATACACATTTTCTTTAATAAGCACACACACCAAGGCTTTCTTGACTTCCAAGTATACCCTCCTCCATTCTGCCTCCGAAACATCCTGATTCAAGTCCTTTTCCCATGTCTCCATATAGGTCATTTTCATAAAACTCTGCCCCCTGAGGTGTCTATACATCCGTGAAATTCCTTTCCCCCACTTATCCATATCCCCCCATACTTTTTCAAATCCCTCTTGGTCTTTGAATTCCTCCCTGGCCCATTTCTCTGTACTAATAAACTGTTTGACCTGCATGTACGCATATGAGGGAGTGTTCTTAAGGAAACCAAACTTTATATCATTCACTCCCTCACAACCTCATATAAAATACTGACTGGCATAAAAGTGCACACTATGACATGATAGCATGTACTTTTGCTGGTGAGCATACGCAGGGGCAGAGACTAGGCAGAGAACAGATGGAGTTTGTGCATATGCTCATAGATTCTAAAATACCTTAATTTATGGGTGTACATGCATAAAGTACGTGTTTTCATTTGTGCCAGATTATGCCTAACTTGGCTGCCTCAATTCCCATCTCAATGCATTATCTAAAATGGGCCTTTTTGTGATTTTGATTGGCCAAATGTTGTAGCAAGATCCGAAGTGAGCTGTTCATCAGTGCTGTGCAATATTGAGTTACTAGTAATTAGTTACTGTAGCTAATTACTTTCTTGCAGTAATCAATAAAGTAGTTAGCTACTTATTCAGTATCCCAGTAACTGTAATTACTTACTTCTGAAGAGTAACTAGCACAACATGACATGAGATGACAGAGGATGTAGTTGGCATGAGTTGGCTCCTGGCCAGTTACATGGAACCTAGCCGGCTATCCAGTAACATTCAGTGGGAGACAGCAGGCTATCTCAGCTGAATATTGCCAGTTAGCACCTAGCATATAGAAAAGATGGCTGAGGGGAGATAGGATAGAGGTCTATAAAATAATGAGTGGAGTGGAACGAGTAGACGCGTGAACCGCTTGTTTACTCTTTCCAAAAATACTAGGACTAGGGGGCATGCAATGAAGCTACAAAGTAGTAAATTTAAAATACACCGGAGAAAATATTCAAAGTGTAATTAAACTATGGAATTCGTTGCAACAGAGAATGTAGTAAAAAGTTAGCTTAGCAGGGTTTAAAAAAAAAGGTTTGGATAGCTTCTTAAAAAAGAAGTCCATAAGCCATTATTAAGATGGACTTGGGAAGAATCCACTGCTTATTTCTAGGATAAGCAACACAAAATGTATTGTACTGTTTTGGGATCTGGTCAGGTACTTGTAACCTGGATTGGCCACTGTTGGAAACAGGATGCTGGGCTTGATGGATTTTCAGTCTGTCCCAGTATAGCAACACTTATGTACTTATGGCTATCCACTGATATTCAGCGTATCGCTGGCTAAGTTTTGCGGCCATATTAGGCTGCCGAAATAGCAGGCCTATCTTTAGTCAGTTTAAAGTTAACTGGCTAGCGCTGAATATCGGCTTGGCCAGTTAAAAATTTGAATTGTCTAAAAAACACCTGGATATTCAATGCAGGTCACCAGAAATGGCCCGGCTACCTCCCGTCGTCTGAATATTGGGCCCATAGTATTCTATAAGGAGCGCATACAAGTAGGAGAAACATCACTGTCTCGCTCATACTCCACCCATATATATGCCCCCTTGCAGTGATGCACCATAGCGCGTACATGTTCCCTTATAAAAAAGTGCTTGTGTGTGTAAGTGCCAATTAAGGCATCACTTACTTGCACCTGAATGTCCACTTGTAGAACTGTCCTTTATTTATTCAGTAAGGTTATCTTGCTCTCTTATCTGGCTTTAGATCAAGATCTAATCATGTTTTGAGTAGAATTTGTTCTGCACAATAGACCATTCTAGGGGGTTCACAAATGTTTTTCTCAGCACTCTATCCTGATGATCTCATATGATGGAACAAATCAAAAGCCACTGGTGAACTGTGAAATAATTTGCACTGACCCCTTTGAGAGTAGCATAAAGCAATGTTTGTTGACATTCCCATCTTTTCTTGGGCGTTGGTTCCTGCCTGGTCAGTTGTTTGTTTATAAGGATTCTATTGACGTCTTCAAAGAGCCAACTTGACCATGAGTTTTGCCCTTTCATGGAAATGTTTGGATAGATTGGTTGTGAAAAGTCAGCCTAAAGTGAAAAGTTAAGCTCACATACTTGCTAACTTAACACATCATTAAATGATTTTGTTAAAATAAACAGGTTTTATATCCATATTTTATTTGAGTTACTTTTGCAAGTCACATGGGTTATCCATCACCCTAGTCCAACTCTAGAGTGGTGCTGGATGTAGACGTCCGTAGTAATACTCTAGTTTTTTCTTTTCTTTCCAAACATCTACGACTGCTCCATGATACAGTATGTATTTGTACACTATAATCAACGGTTGGAACTTTCTGCATGTTATTTCAAAAATAATGAATATTGTCCCTAGGAAATAAGTAAAGGAAGAATAAAGACGCTGGATAATTCAGGACCCCAAATGACCAAAAGGTTAGAGGAACAACTTTCTCTGAAGTTGTATCCTTTAGAGCCATCACCGTTATCCTGCCAGCCTGACTGCATCAGAGCTCGCTATCACCACCTGCACAATACTGCTGTTCTGCCAAGGGTTCAGAACCAAATTTTAGAGCTGTGATACGATCTCCCTGGTTTGCTACTGAGCACAGAAAGAGTGGGATTGTAGTGGCTTCCAATTCTAACTCAGGGCCACAGAGAAGGGGAGAGATGGGGGGGAGGGCAAGATTCCCTAGGCCCAGCCTCCAATGGGGGGGTCCGGCGCCAGAAGGTTCTGCTCCCTCTCTCCTGCTCCCGCGATAACTCAGGTCCCGGCACACAGGAGCAGGTGAGTAACAGACCTAGGGAGGAGCAGACGCAGGAAGATAAGGGGGCGGGGGACGATGGTGGCCAGGGTGGGGTGGCAGTTGCAGTGGCCCTATCCCAGGCCTGGCTCTGTCTCTTGGAGGCCCAGCGCTACCTTCCAGAGTTACAAAAAAAAAAAAAAATCCTCTCTCACCAAAAACATAGTAGGTCTAATATTCAGTCAGTGGTGTTCAATGTTTTGCTGACCACTGCCGTCATTATCCCTGGAAATTTAATGCCAGGCCATGTCCAGGTTCTGGCACTGAATTTCCAGGTACATGGAGTCAGTGAAAACATAGCCGGTTGTGCTCAATATTAAGCACTTCACTGGCTATGGTGAACTGCATGAAGATAGAACTGACTTTTATTTATCCTATTTATGTAGTTACCTTGGACAGTTAAGTGCTGAATATCAGTACTTAACTGGCCAAGAGTTGACTCTGCCCCTGGAATGCCCCCCAAATGTTCGGTTTGATGTTGGACATTACCCAGATATTTCAGTGGCACTAACCACTGCCGCTGAAAATGAACGGTGAGCCCCAAGCGATTTAATCAGCCAGGAGCCATTTCTGTCCAGTTAGATCACTCTGAATATTGATCCCAGGATTTATTTCCAAAAGATCTTATGTTTACCAGTTGCTGCTGACATTCAGCCCCTACACATGTGATTTTATAAATTATGCACTAACATTTACGCACCAACTGTGCACGTAGATTGTTAGAATATGTGCACATAAACACATAAGTGCGCACATACATGTGTAAATACTAAAATTCTGCCTAAGCACTATTCTGTAAATATGCATCACAAAGGGAGGGCACCTAATGGGAGGCAATTTTATAACCTGGTGTCTACAGTTAGGTATTCTGATGCCATGCGCTGAGCACCAATTGTATAATGGTATCTGTGTGCCAAGATGCCGTCTTGGAGTAAGTCTGCATTGGCACGCCTAAATTTAGGTGCAAACATGTCAGGTCTATGGCAGGTGTATATGTTAGTGCCTAAATACAGCACATTAACCAAAGAGGTTTGATGAACAGGAGATGGTGTGATGTCACAAAGCTGAAGCCGGTCCACCCAAGGAGGATTTCATTCTTCACATGCAGCTGCTGCCATCTTGGTACACCCAAAACAATGTAATTGATAAGGCAAGAAGCTCCGCCTACTGGCTTCAGTCCAGATAATGGGCCAAGTACAGTGATACCTCGGTTTTCGTTGACTTCGGTTATCGCCATTTTCGGTTTTCGTCATTTTTTTTCTTCGAAAAATTTGTCTCGGTTTTCGTCGGTTGCCTCGGATTTCATTGGCGTGCCCACGCTGCTAATTTTGCGTTCTCCTGTGGCGTTGTTTCTCATTGTGTGATCATCACCCCTAGCTCCATCTTGGGTCCAAAAAAAGTTTCCACAACCAGCAGCCCTTCGAAGAAGAAGTCCAGGAGCATGATCGAGTTGAAGAAGGAAATCATTGAAAAATACGAGAACGGCATTAAGATCGCCGAAAATCAGCCGCATGTACGGGAAGTTGCCATCTACGATAAGTTCCATTGTGGCAAAAAAGGTAGCAATAAAGGAGGCTAATGTAGCGAAAAGGCGTGAATGTGCTAACAAAACAGAGATTGCAAACAACTGAAGATGTGGAACAGTTATTATTAATTTGGATCAATCAAAAACAGTTAGATGGCGATTCTGTTTCTGAGGCCATCATATGTGAAAAGGCCAGACTGTTGTATGCTGATCTCATTAAGAAAATGCCTGGGACGAGTGCTAGTTTACTTTTAGTAATTTTAAGGCCAGCAGAGGCTGGTTCGAAAAATTCAAAAGGCGCACTGGCATACACAGTGTCACTAGGCAAAAGACCAAGAAGGCAAGTGACCCCAGATAGTGCCTTGATACCTAAGGTCCTTATGGTGGGGGATTCCCCTTCCAAACAATAATACGCCAAGAGGCTGAAGGATTCATCCCCCAACACGTCTTCAACTGTGATGAAACTGGCCTCTTTTGGAAGTAAATGCCATGTTAAATAAATGTTCCTTTATTCTTTACATTAGTCTTTTGTATTCATTTTATATTAATTTCTTATTGCCTCGGTTTTCATTGGTTTTGGATTCTGCCGATTGTTTTCGGACGGATTATCTGTTTGGTTCTTACCTTTTCCCATGAACCATCAGCCTAATGAGAAAGACATGAGAGGAGGAAGAAAACTATGGGTCTCAACATTCTTCTACTGGAAGGTTTTCATTTCTTCTGCAATAACACTGATGATGCAACATTGTGGAAGGAGAAGGCAAAGTGGATAGCCTGACCCAGAGTAAGAAAGAATGAGGTTGAGAAAGTGAAAGAGGAGAAAGAAAAAATAATGGGCAGTAAGTGGCCAAGTTGATAGAGTATGATGAAGAGAAAGAAAAAGAAGGAAAAAGACCAAGAGAGAAGAAGATAATAATGAGAGAAAAACAATAGATCAGAGAGAAAGATGGGGGCTTAGATAGGAGAAAGGAGAGATAATGAATGAAGGGGTGGGTGGGATCAGAGGAAAGAGAGACAAGGTGCAGAGAAAAATGGGCAACAAAGTAAAAATTGAGGATGAAAAGGTCAAAGGCTGAGAAAGAATGTGAATGTTCTAGATGCACACATTCACTTTGTTGCACGCTGATAAACATCCTTATCTGCCAAACAGATTAACCATTTTCAGCTTTTAGCACATAAAAGCTTTTTTTGTGTGGCCAATTAAAAAGTTTAATTGGAATCTTAGTTCCTGAGCCCAATCTTTATACAATCATGTGCTGACCTATTTAGGCTTTCTCAGAGATTACAACTTCGATATCCAACTTAGGGCCTCAATTAAAAAAAAGTCTCATTATTTGACTTTACAAACAAAACTATGTTTAGAAGATTTTGTTTTTGTTTACTATATAACCTAAATGGTGGGACAAAGCAATCTTTCTGCATCTTTGCTCACAGTTAATATTGGCATTCTGTCATGTTGTAAATAAAACCAAAATTTTTATTGTGAAAGCTATTTGCCCCTCTGGTTCCTTTTAGATGGAAGGTGTTTTTGCCCCAGAACTCTTTATAGAAGGGACCATTGCTTCCCCAACTCCTGCTTGAAACTCTTATTTGTGCCTATGACTCTACAGTGCTTGAGTGATAAAACATACAGGCACTATCCACATTACAGCAAAGTCCTCTGAGAGGCAATCTGTTTCTAGGGTACTGCCTCATTATAAGAATTCTCATTCATGTGCTATGCTGCCTTCAAAGTGATCCACTGCAGTGCTTCTCAAACCTCTCCTAGAGGAATACCACAGTAATATACAAGTTTGTACATATCGGAGACCCACTGAATGCAACTTTCTCATGCATATTCATTGTGACAATCTGGAAAACCCAACCGGCCAGATGTGCCTCCAGGAGATTTAGACTGCTTAAATTTTAGGGTTTTCCCCCCTAACTGGTTGGCAATCCAACAAGACAGCGAATGTTATCAAAGCAATTTACAATCAAATATGATTAGTAATATCAAAGTTTAGGGGATAACCAAAAAGAAAGAAAAAAGAAACACAAAGAAAATAGAGTCAGTGTAAGTCACTAGTTGAATGTCATTTGCGAAATAGTTAACTGTTGATGCCTAAGGACTGGTTGAGTTTAGCTAAGAGGCTCAGGAAAAGACTGAACAGTAAAGAGGTCAGGACTAAGTGTCATAGGGCACTACACAGTAAAGAGGATGGGATACAGAAATTGATGAGTTTATTGAAATGTTAGTTTAAGAGGGAAAAAAGTGATGGTCAGGCATGTCAAAAGCTGTAGATAAGTCTAGTGAGACGAGGATTGCCATATTGCCCTTATGCAAGAACTTTCTAATTTTACTTGGTAGAGCAAGAAGACTGACAATGCAAAACACTGGATAGCACCCATCTCGCTGCTGGACGGCTGTCTCCATCTTAGTATTTTTCAGTTTTTCAATAATTTAAAACTTGCTAAGGTATTAGGGATATTAGTTTAATATAAAAAAGTCTTTGGCTTATATGGCATATTGTGTGATTTATTTAGTGTTTTCTTCTTAGAAAGTAATGAAATGTAATTAAAACTCTGGAAGAGAACTCCTTCCTTGTTATCTTAATTAGAATAACTTACTATAAATGAAGAGTTGTACTAGGGGAGGGTGAGATTGAAGACTAAACTAGGTCCTGCTGTGCCTTCTAGAAGCTATCTGTTTATGTTGTAGGAAATGGCAGAAAGTTCAAGTTTTAAAATTATAGGGAAAATGGTTTTATACTATGGAAACAAATGGGCTCATTTTCAAAAGCGAAGGACAACCATCTTTCGACATAAATCAGAAGATGGGCATCTTTCTCACAGGGTTGCCCAAATCGGTATAATCGAAAGCCGATTTTGGACATCCCCAACTGCTTTCTGTCGCAGGGACGGCCAAAGTTCAAGGGGGCGTATTGGAGATGTAGCGAAGGTGGGACTTGGGCGTGCCTAACACATGGACGTCCTCGACTCATAATGGAAAAAAAAGGGCATCCCTGACGAGCACTTGGACGACTTTACCTGGTCCTGTTTTTCTAACGACCAAGGCACAAAAAGGTGGCCGAAATGACCAGATGACCACTGGAGTGAATCAGGGATGACCTCCCCTTACTCCCCCAGTGGTCACTAACCCCCTCCCACCCTCAAAAATATCTTTAAAAATATTTTTTGCCAGCCTCTATGCCAGCCTCAGATGTCATACTCAGGTTTATCACAGCAGTATGCATGTCCTTGGAGCAGTTTTAGTGAGTGCAGTGCACTTCAGGCAGGTGGACCCAGGCCCATCCCCCTCCCTACCTGTTAGGAAACAGCGAGCCCTCCAAAACCCACCAGAAACCCACTGTACCCGCATCTAGGTGCCCCCCTTCACCCATAAGGGCTATGGTAGAGGTGTACAGTTGTGGGTAGTGGGTTTTAGGGGGGGGGGGTTTGGGAGGCTCAGCAGACAAGATAAGGGAGCTATGTTCCTGGGAGCATTTTATGAAGTCCACTGCAGTGCCCCCTAGGGTGCCCGGCTGGTGTCCTAGCATGTCAGGGGGACCAGTGCACTACAAATTCTGGCTCCTCCCACGACCAAAGGGCTTGCATTTGGTAGTTTCTGAGATGGGCGTCCTTGGTTTCCATTATCGCTGAAAATCAGAAACGACCAAATCTAGGGACAACCATCTCTAAGGATGACCAAAATTTCAAGATTTGGGCGTCCCCGACCGTATTATCAAAACAAAAGATGGATGTCCATCTTGTTTCGATAATATGGGTTTCCCCGCCCCTCCATCGGGACGTTTTGCGAGGACATCCTCAGCAAAACTTGGGCGTCCCTTTCGATTATGCCTCTCTAAGTTGTGCTGCAAAACTAAAGTTGAATCTCTAAACTGGGGTTTCCTGTGACTATCAGTTTTGTATTCCTTATTTGAACTGGCTAAGCTGTGCTGCAAAACTAAAGTTAAAACTCTATACTGGGGTTTCCTGTGACTATCAGCTCTGCTCTACACTGATGCTATGGTAAATTCTAGAATAGTCTCTTAACTGCTAGCCTTTGAAACTGTAATAGTAGAGACTTTAAAAGCTAAACAAAGAAAACCTTAAATTCCTTAAACTGCCTTTGCTAATTACATACTTAAAAATAAAGACACTGAAATAACCTATTTAACTCTAAAATCTACACTTCCCAAGTTTAAAAGCAATTTCCCAGCAAAAACTTAACAATGAAGATTTGTCCTGCTCTGAAAGTCCTCACTTCTGTACTATAATAAAATGAGGAAAATGGTCAAAAATAAGCTAAAAGGATCAGATGCTAAGGTTAGGATACGAAATCAGGCATGGACATTATTCAAAAATACCATCTTGGAAGCCCAGACAAATGCATTCCACGTATTTGCAAAGGTGGAAAGGAGAGAAAACAACAGAAGCATGGTTAAAAGGTGAAGTGAAAGAGGCTATTAGAGCCAAAAGACTGTCCTTCAAAGAATGGAAAAAAGACCCAAATGAAGAAAATAAAAAGCAACTTAAGCACTGGCAAGTCAGATGCAAAGCATTAATAAAGAAGGCTAAAAGAGAATATGAACAGAAACTTGTCACAAAGGCAAAAACTCACAGTAACAACATTCTCAGGTACATCAGAAGAAGAAAGCCTGTGAGGGAATCCTTGGGATCGCTAGATCACGAAGGAACAAAAGGGGCACTTAGGGAGGACAAGGCTCTTGGCACTTTTTTTTTTTTTCACTTCACAATACAACATACAAACCCTGATGTCAAATCAGTGACAGCAAAACAAACTCCCTCCACTACAAGACACTGTGTGATGTGAGACAAAACCATGCCAATAGACACTCGGAAGCTTACATTTCATAACAGTACCAACCCTACCTTCAAAAAGCAGCACTGCTAACGTTCTAGAACACCAGTACACCTCCGGGGGGGGGGGGGGGGGGGCTTTATTACTGATGGGAGGTGCAGGGGCTCCTTTCCAGCTGGAAAAGACAGACTGCTTCAGGTTCCTATACAGAACCGTTCCATTTAGGGGGGATTCTGACTTAGAGGCGTTCAGTTATAATCCACAGACGGTAGCTTCGCCCCATTGGCTCCTCAGCCAAGCACTTTTTTAGCTTGGCTCAAGGGATGACTTTCAATAGATCGCAGCGAGGTAGCTGCTAAGCTACGTATGAAACCCTGACCCAGATCCTATACAGAACCTACATATCAACAGAATCTCTCATCTCTTTTACACAAGGAAAACACAGGCTATCGCTTAGTTTAAAAAAAAAAAAAGAGAGAGGGCTTCTTTTAGAAAGCCATGCTAGTGATTCCTGCTTGGCAAATGAGAAGAAGCCCATTCAATTCCTATGAGCTTCCTCTCATTTGCCAAGCAGGAATCGCTAGTGCAGCTTTGTAAAAGAAGCCCTAAGAGACTGCAAAGTAAAAATAAATACGTGGACAAAAAAAGAAATAGAAAACTAAACCGCAGTGGATGCAGCAGAACCCCAAAAAAGGAGAAACAGAGATATATTTCCTTCAGTACAGAACAAAATACAAGAAATGCACATTTTCAAAACTGAAATTTCATTCTCTAAATATCAACAATAAATGTGTTTGTATCCTTGTTATATGACCACTTTCATTTTCCAATTGAGTTGGTCTTGGTCTCTCTGCTACTTTCTTTAGCTGCTTTTCTCTAAGTCCCTTTTCATGATCTCATTTCCTTTTTCTTCACTGTCCTGTCTTTTTCCTTATATTCGACTTTGATCTTCAGTTTCATCTTTGTCTTCATTTCTCTCATCTGTCTTTTTATGAACCTGTAACTAGATTTCATCCCTCCTTCTCTTCACAATCCTCAGTCTCCTTGTTCACCTACTTATCCAGCTTTCCATTTCTCACATTTTCCTCTCTTCTCCTCCAATTCCCACTCCTCTCTTATTCCTTCCCCACCCTATTCCCTGAATTTCATTCACTTTTTAGTCTCTCATTTCCATCCTCTGTATTCATTGCCTCCCCAATCTCTGCCTCTCTTATCTTCACCAATCTCTTCTCCTTATCTGCTACTCATTCCCTCTCCACCTCCAGTCCCTTTCTTATGTCTTACCTCCTTGTTCAGTCTCCCTTTCCCCCTTTTATCTCTTCTATTTCCACCTTCTCTCATGTCACATTTTATCCCTCATACTATTTGTAGCTGTCTTTTTCTTCTTTTCCCAGAAGCCATTGCCCCGCCTCTTCTCCCATATTTCCTTCTCCACTTCCCCAGCATCCACTTATCTCCTTCTCCAATATTTTTCTACCCTATCTTTCTTGAACCTTAACCCCAGCATCCATCTCTGTGCCCTTTCACCTTCACCTTTCTTTGCATATGCTCATGTTTCTCCCCCCAACAATATCTGTCCTTCTCTTCCTTCTCCATTACCAATGTCCTCCTCCCATCCTCTGTATCAAGCCCATCTTCAAGCCCCATCTCCCCAGCACCATAGATCCCCCTCCAACTACTCTGGCCACTGGAGCTATGCAAAAAACAAAACCACCTAAAAAATAAATGCAAGAATTCAAAGCCGAGAACAAGTATTTCCTGTATTGCATATGAAACAGGAAGTAGATTCTCTTTGATTTTAGCAGATATGCGGTGCTGGCAGTCAGAGCAGCTGGAGAGAAGAAAGGAGCTCCTAGCTCTGCAGCTGATATAATGGTGAAGAAAATAAGCCAAAGCAGAAAAACAAAGCTCCACACCTCTCAGCGGAAACTGGAAACAGTGGAGATGACACCAAAACAGAAGAACAAAGCTCCACACCCTCCACTGATTTAATGGTGCCAGGCCAGGCAGGTAGCAGAAATGAGTAGCTGGCACAAGTTTTGGTGGTCTCAACAAAAATTAATAAATAGGTTTCAAAAACAAGATTATTATATTCTCCCCCATATATAACTCTCAATAACTTATGAAGAATTAAACAATATCAATAGTTTGATCATTACTTTATACTTATGAGAATTGGGAATACATACCATTGACACTACTGACTCCAAAAAGATTCAGCATTACAAGAATGCAGTCCAGATACATTGGGATTTACAACAAATACTAAGTTAAGTGAAGCTTTTATTATTTTGATTTTGCAAGGACTTGATATCTACGGATCAGTTCATTTTTTCCAGGACTGCTTGGTGCAATGATTGACATCCTTAGAGTTCAGTTTTTAGCTGAATCAGGTTTGAAAGTCTTAGCACCATCACATTGATATATTTTATTAGCTATTGATGTTGTTTAAATCTCCATAAGTTGTGGTAGGGCAGGAGCCGCCAGGTCAGGGTCAGGGCCCAGTTCAGAGATACCAAGGGTGACCTATCCCAAAGAGTGAGATTTACTACCATAATGACAGATTGAAGGCCAATGAGTAAGGTTTTCTAGTAGTGCATCAGTGGCATTTTTTAGCATGTGGGAAGCATGCACGGATGCCAAAATTACTGCAGGATGCCTGAGTATGCCCACTGAAGTGCATTTTCCTGCACAGTAAGCATGCATTAGTGCTTACCATTGCTTAGTAAAAGGACCCTTTAATGTATGATTGTGCCCCAGTATCTGGCAAAAGGATGAGGAACTGGGTATTAGAAACACAGTCTCACTTAGAGGAGGTAGCAATCAAGTTGTATTAGTTGTGTTATTTTCCCCTTAAAGTGTTACAGAGTTCTTAAGCTGGTTGCAGTGCCCTAACAATGCAATATTTAGGTCACCCCACATGTAAAACTTGCAAATGCATGTTAAGCAGCTAATTACTATGTTAAAGCAGCTTGCGGTGTGCACTAGGTTATTTTACCACCCGAGAGCATCAGGTCACCAAGCTACAGCCTGATGCTCCCAGACCGCTTGTTAAAGGGGCCTAGAGGTAATTGGGTCACTGGTGCTATTTTGGGTGAAGGTATCGGTGAGAGCAGAAGTGACTAGGGATCACTCCTGGCCACACCACTAGATGCCAGAGGTCTTGAATAAGGTACGCCAGGACACAGGGAGAGGGTAGGGGAGTCTGAAGGGGGGGGATTCTATGGTTGGAGGTGAGCAATTTCAGGGGGGTTTAACCACTAAGGGGTCCTTCGGGTTGTGGGGGCTAAATCTGGGGGTAACCCAAGAGGGGCTTTCAGCTAGGAGGGTACATTCTGTCCAGTACTCTTGCCGAGGGGAGTTGGCCTATTTCAGGCCGCAATTTGGTGGCCCAGTGTTTCAAGGCCCATGGAATAATGCTGCTTGTGAGGTAGCTTGCAAGCAGTGTTATTCATTTGCCACAGCAGTCAGCAATCTGCAATACTGGGATACTGCAGGTTGGTGACTCTTACAGTAAATCAAGACGTGGTAAAATGCGGGCTTTTACTGCATCTTGATGAAGTCTCCCCAAGTGGTCATCTCTCCCAATCTCGTAATGAGCTCTTTGTGTGTGTCGGTGGAGAGGTGGGGGGGGGGGGGGGGGGGGGGGGGAGAAGTTTCAATCAGTAGTTTTTCATTTCTCTTTTTCCTTCCAGGTCATTCAGAATCAGGGATGGCCAGTAATCAATTTTAGATGTGACAAAAAGTTTGCTCAAGTACCACTATATCCTTAAAATGCAATATGAACAATATCTGGGATCTGTGGTTCAAATAAGGACACGTCCAACAAAATGCCTAAACTCTCTACATTTGTTCCACAATAGCTTGGGTATCTAAACTCCTCCTAATCTACTAATCCAAAGGCTTAGAGGCTTTCAACTTGAATTTATGAGTCTACAGTCACTCTGCCATAGTTAGCAAACAAGCATTTAACATTCTTCTTCGTTCTGCCTATTGCCCCCCCTCCCACCACCACCACACCTGCCATGTGCAATCAACTGAATGTCATCAGCAAATAGTGGCGAGATCATTCAAAACTTTACAGATACTAGTAGGTACAAATAAACACTGAGTAAAAGGAGAGATAATAGGGACCCTTATGGCAACCCACAGGGTAAGGGCACCATTTCCACTCATTCATCATTCCCAATGACAAACTGCGACGAAGTATTTACTGCATCCATAATGCTGCCCAACCCTGAATACCCACCCGACTCAAATGATTCAACAATATTGCAGGATCTGCAGTATTGAACGCCACAGAAAAATCAAAATAATATGAAGCGCAAATCAAGACCTCTAAAAGCAGCTGTCCACACTTCACTCACCAATAAAACCAGAACAGTTTTGTTGCCATAACATTACCTGAATCACAACTGTAGAGACACGGGAGCCAGCTCTGTGGGTGCTTGAGCACCTCCAGTATTGAGCAAACTCATTGACTGTGTCCAGGAAGATATAATTTCCACTGGGTTTAGCACTCCCAATAATTTTTAAAATTTCAGCTCCTAAGGTAGAGAGTGAATTGTTGCATTCTCCAGTAGATAATCAGATAGATGATGACAGACCACTTTCTCAAGCAGTTTAGTAAGAAATGCAATTATGAACCCAGCAGAAATTATCTGGAATCATCAATCCTGGCTTCTTTAACAGAGAGGGTTTCAGTTCTTTAGGTACAACATTATGATGCAAAACAATGAATTCACAATCTCCACTAGCAGAGCTAATACCACATTTTTGTACCCCTTAATCAAACGAGTAGGTAGTAGGTGTACAGCAGATCTGGATACAGAAAGATGCCATATCACAACTTCCAATTCACCCTTTACTGCTGTTCCCAAAGAAGACAAAATTCCTTCCATCCATCCCATTTCCAGATGGTCATTTGGGGGGGGGACGGAGTTATCAGGGTGGGATATCGTTAAGAAGTGTTATGTTATTGTTAAGCTCAGTTATTAGTAACTAGATCTCATTGCATAAAATAGGACCTGTGCTAAAATAGCTCGAGTTAGTGGTAAACTAACGATAACCTATGATAACTTTCCCTCTTAATCCCTCAACATCATTCTACACTTTGCTAACACTCACCTTCAGAAAACTTTAAAAGTGCTCCATCTTACCCTAAAAAAAAAACTCCTAAAAAATGTCCAGCTGCTAACCACTGTGCAAGAAGAATGGGCTTTGCAGTGACGGAGTAAAATGAAGAGAAAATATCTGTGGATAGCTTAGGCTTTCTGGGTTTTTGGAGCACTTTGTGGTGAGGGGAACCTGTAGGACAACATTTTGTTTTCCCATTCGAACAGGACCATATGCTGCACCTGTATTCGCACAACCAGCAGTGCCTGAAGTAATGTCTGACACAAAAAATGAGGGGGAAAAAAAATCTTTTAGAGCTCCTTTTACTAAGGTGCACTAACAATTAGCATGCACTAAGGGGTCCGCGTGTGTTTTTGACGCACGCTCATTTTTAAAAAGAAATGGCTGTGCGGTGAGTGAACCACTTACTGCACAGCCATCTTGGGGGGGGGGGGGCACTAACTGCCACCCATTGAGGTGGTGTTAAGGGCTCTCACGCTAACCCAGTGATAACCGGGCAGTGCGTGGCGCTGCCTAATTACTACCAGGTAAGCATCGGTGCTATAAAAAGAGACAACTTTTTGTAGCGCCGGAAATGGCACACACTGGGAATGGGAACTACTGCTAGCCTCCTGTGGTAGCCCGGCGGTAGCTCCAGATTGGTTTGCGGCAAGCCCATTGCTGTGCGCCGACCCTTTAGTAAAAGAGCCCTAAATGCTAAGAAGTCCATTTTGTACCTATGCAGTTCTTGGCATTTAGCTAAATCTGTTAGTGCACCTTGGTAAAAGGAGCCCTTAGTATGTGTCAAGGAGCTGGTGTAAATGTATACATATATAACCTATGTGACTGCATGTATTTTATAAAGAACACGTGTATTTTGTGACTCCTGCTCTCTGCCCAAACTCCATCCCAGAGCACGACACAGACATGTCACTTAAAAGTATAAGTGACCTTGTCACCACATCCATTGTTATATGTGTAACCCCTGAGGTAATTTTATTAAAAGCCCTTATACACAGGCAAAAATGCTTTTACATGGGAAAATGATGTTATAAAATGACAACTTTCGCTTCTTTCCTCTCACTCAGTGGGAGCGACCCAGAATACCCAAGTGCAGTGCCATGCAATGACAGACTGCCCGACTCATTCTTATAAACCAATGGTGACATCAAACCATTCTCCAGGACTATCCAGAGAGAAGACTGTATATAAATTTCCTTCTAGATCATATCTCATGGCTACAGGCCGGACTCTGAATGCAATGCAATGCACTAATTAATGTAATCTAATCATGTAAACCGCACTGAACCTTGACAAGGGGATATTAGTGGTATATATAAGACCTAATTTGAATTCAATTGAATATTCTAGGTGACTTCCATGAGTGCTGCAGTTTGAGGCCACTGGTACAGGTGAAGTTGAAACTGCACTAAAAAAAAAATTCCTGAGATGAAATGCATGTGCCAAATAACTGTCTTCTGAGTGGTTCTCTAATTTAGGGTCCAGTTATAAGCCAAAGTGATAGAAGAAAACTTCAATGGTAAGAAGAAAACAAAAGAGAGTGTGGTCCATAAATGTCTGTACTTTAATTATAGGAGATTAAAACTTCACACTGTTGACTTTTAAGTAAGATAAATAGTGAAAACTTGGCAGAGGCTACCACAACCCCCCTCCCCCCAGTCTGCTCACATTCCAAAGGACTGAGGTGGTGTTCATTCTTGGGACCTGAGCAATAGGCATGGGCACCAAGCAGAACTGGTACCATAGCTGCAACAGAAAAATGTGCTCAAGGAAGGTCAGGGAAGGGACAGGCTATTTCTCTCCTGTGTACAACAAACTTGTAAGATAAACCCAAAATTCATTATCATGTAACATATGCAAACCATGCTTAATGATATATGAAAACACATCAGTGCCAGAATTAAAAGTGGCTTCAGGTACCTACACAGGGGAAAAAAAACCCTTTTATAAAACAAACATGTCGACAAAGGTGAGCCGGTGGATATTGTGTATCTGGATTTTCAGAAAGGGTTTGACAAAGTCCCTCATGAAAGGCTCCAGAGGAAATTACAGAGTCATGGGATCGGAGGTAGTGTATTGTTATGGATTAATGGAGAAGGGTAGTTAGTGGGGTCCTTCAGGAATCTGTGCTGGGACCGTTGCTTTTTAACATTTTCATAAATGACCTGGAGGAGGGGGTAACTAGCGAGGTTATCAAATTGCTGATGACAGAAAGTTGTTCAAGGTTGTCAAATCACGGGAAGATTGTGAAAAGTTGCAGGAAGATCTTGCGAGATTAGAAGACTGGGCGTCTAAATGGCAGATGACGTTTAATGTGAGCAAGTGCAAGGTGATGCATGTGGGAAAGAGGAGCCCAAACTCTAGCTATGTCATGCAAGGTTCAGCGTTAGGAGTCACAGAATAAGAAAGGGACCTGGGAGTCATCATTGATGATACGTTGAAATCTTCTGCTCAGTGTGCTGCTGCGGCTAAGAAAGCAAATAGAACGTTAGGTATTATTAGGAAAGGGATGGAAAACAAAAATGAGGGTATTATAATGCCGCACCTAGAGTATTGTGTTCAATTCTGGTCGCCGCACCTCAAAAAAGATATAGCGAATTAGAAAAGGTGCAGAGAAGGGCGACGAAGATGATTAAGGGGATGGGACGATTTTCCTATGAGGAAAGGCTAAAGCGGCTGGGGCTCTTCAGCTTGGAGAAAAGGCGGCTGAGGGGTGATATAATAGAGGTATATAAAATAATGAGTGGAGTGGAACAGATGGATGTGGAGTGTCTGTTTACGCTTTCCAAAAATACAAGGACAAGGGGGCATGCGATGAAGCTGGAGTGCAGTAAGTTTAAAACAAATAAGAGAAAAATTTTCTTTACTCAGCGCGTAATTCGACTCCGGAATTTGTTGCCCGAGAATGTGGTTAAGGCGGTTAGCTTAGCAGAGTTTAAGAAAGGTTTGGATGGCTTCCTGAAGGAAAAGGCCATAGAATGTTATTAAATGGATGTAGGGAAAAATCCACTATTCCTGGGACAAGCAGTACAAAATGCTTTGCTCCGTGGATCTTGTCGGCTGATTGTGACCTGGATGGGCCACTGTCGGAAACAGGGTGCTGGGCTAGATGGACCTTTGGTCTGTCCCAGTGTGGCGATACTTATGTCTTATAAGACACTGATAGGCAGTTCAAAGGAATTAAGAAAACAACGTATTTGTTCAATTAGAGTTCATTTTACATCAAATATGTTTACTGTCATCACACACATTTAAAGAATACAATTCCAACAGACAAAAAAAACATCTAGGATTATCATCAAGAATCACTAGAACAATGACAATCTTTTCAAAATGCCCCTGTATCCCTCACCCCCTTCCCTCCCAGAAAATAATTCAGATACTTCCTTTGAACGACACACTGAAAGCATCACTGACACTATCAGCCTTATTTTAGAAAGAGAAGGATGCCCATCTTTCGACACAAATTGGAAGATGGGCGTCCTTCTCAAAGGGTCGCCCAAATTGGCATAGTCAAAAGCTGATTTTGGGCGTCCCCAACTGCTTTCCGTCGCAGGGATGACCAAAGTTCATGGGGGCGTGTCGGAGGCATAGCGAAGGCGGGACTTGGGCGTGCCTAACAAATGGGCGTCCTCGACCCATAATGGAAAAAAAGGGCGTCCCTGACAAGCACTTGGACGACTTTACCTGGTCCTGTTTTTCTTACGCCCAAGTCACAAAAGGTTGACCGAACTGACCAGATGACCACCGAAGGAAATCGGGGATAACCTCCCCTTACTCCCCCAGTGGCCACTACCCCCTCCCACCTTCAAAAAACTTCTTTAAAAATCTTTTGTGCCAGCCTCTAGGCCAGCCTCAAATGTCATACTCCCTGGAGTATGCATGTCCCTGGAGCAGTTTTAGTGGGTGCAGTGCACTTCAGGTAGGCGGATCCAGGCTCATCCCCCCCACCTGTTACTCTTGTGGTGGTAAATGTGAGCCCTCCAAAACCCACCACAAACCCACTGTACCCACATCTAGGTGCCCCTCTTCACCCTTAAGGGCTATGGTAGTGGTGTACAGTTGTGGATAGTGGGTTTTAGGGGGCTCAGCACACAAGGTAAGGGAGTTATGTACCTGGGAGCAATTTATGAAGTCCACTCAGTGCCCCCTAGGGTGCCCAGTTGGTGTCTTGTCATGTCAGGGGGACCAGGGCACTATGAATGCTGGCTCCTCCCACGACCAAAAGGCTTGCATTTGGTCGTTTCTGAGATGGGCGTCCTTGGTTTCCATTATCACAGAAAATCAGAAACGACCAAGTCTAGGGACGACACAAATTTCAGGATTTGGGTGTCCCCGACCATATTATCGAAACGAAAGATGGACGGCCATCTTGTTTCTTTTTTTTTTTAATTCTATTTTTAATTTCCTCAATACACAATACACTCACAAAGGACAAAGAGAGAAAAAAAATGCCCTGGCACACTCATCAGTCCAATACTAGAACAGAGTTCAACAAAACAGTGAAAAACAATCACGTAAGTGAAATGCATTCCATATCGAGTTTTTCTTTTTGTTATTCTCCCCCCCCCCCCCCCCCCACATCCCTTTCATACACGACCATCTTGTTTCGATAATACGGGTTTTCTCGCCCCTCCACCGGGACGTTTTGCGAGGATGTCCTCAGCAAAACTTGGGCGGTCCTTTCGATTATGTCCCTCCACATGTTCAAAGTATTAAGAAAAGCAGAATGAAGCCTAGCAGGAAAAGTCCGTAAATATGGAATCCAAAGAGTAACAAAATGTTTTCAGGCTTTCACACCACTGAAAGACGCTCCATGGTAAGGAGTTCAAACATAATATTCTTCCACTGCTTCAAAGTAGGAGGGGTGAGAGACATCCACTACAACAAGATACATCATTTAGATATTAGTGCAGCCTTACGCAGAAATATGCCCAGGTAACTGGTGTTGTCGATAACTCCAGTAATATCATCCAGAAGACACATTTGTGTGGCCATCCACTGCTGTCGATAAACAGTACTCAACAGGGTCCAGAGCCTTGTCCAAAAGAAATTAATAAGTGGACAGTCCCGAATAGTATGGCGATAGGTAGCATCTGGATGGCCACGCTGTAGGCATACCCATCTTCTTAGCCCAGGAAGGGTGTATATACATACGTAAGAAAAAATTAGAATGTAATTTCTGTAACTGTATACCACCTGCCAAGCAAGGGTCATCTTTCAAACTCAAAAGTAAATGTTCAAGAGTGTATTCCCCAAAGTCTCTTGTCCAGTGAGCTATTACCCTGTCCAGAGGGGTGCTCCCTATAGATTTCTTGACTGTAGCATAATATTGCCCAGTCAGACCCCTATGGACGGCAGGCAATGGCCAACTATCATCACAGTCAGATTCTGTGTAATGGATGAAGGGGAAGGGAAGAGATGGAAAATAGATAGATTTGAGAAGGAGGCAGAAAAATGGAAGAAAGCTGAATGTGAACGATCATTGCCAAAGATGGATGTAAGGTGGGACGTGAAGAAGAAAGGAGAGAAAAGAAACAGTAAATGGACATGAGGCCCTGGAAACAAGAGTTAAGCGCACAGACAGAGGGAATCTGAATCAGAGACTGGAAACAAGATGATTAGTAAAATAAAATCATCAGAGACCAAAGGTGGGAAAAATGATTTTAATTTCAGTTTAGTGACTGAAATATATCAGTTCTGATATTTTACATCTGTTATATTTTATATTTTGCATTGTACAGGAGGAAATGCATTTCTTTCTAGTTCTCTGGTGTTGCACTGCGTGCAGAGTCTAGAATCTTAGGGTTTCAGTTTACTTTTTGCCTGCCATAGTACTTTTAGTTTGTGTCACGTCCTACATTTTAAGAGGGGTTATCTGTACTCGGTATGTTTGACTGAGGCTAGGTGTTCTGGTGGGGATGGATGTTAGCACACATTAGTCTGCTTTTTCAGAGAAGCCACCTTTTAGAGAGAGTCTGCCTGCAGATTACAGCTCTGTCTCAAAAGCAACAGTTTTTTTCAGAGAAAATACCTTTTAGAGATAGTCTCCCTGCAGAGAACAGCTCTGTCTCTTAGGCTTAATCCCTCCCACCCTTCCCCACTACCCACCCACCCCTAGAGTGACATCTCTTAAATAGCCTCCCTACAGCCAAATTATCACTACTGAACTCTTCCAACTACATCTATTCCTAATTCATCACCTTCCCCCAGTAGCCCAGCCTACCAGTTTCACTCATTCCAACATTCCAGTGTTCCAGCAATCCAATTCTGCATTGCCATGTCCCCTATACACACTCTCTTCCTGATGCTGTCCCTTCCCAACCTACTTAACCCAAAAACACTTTGCACTGCTGCTACACTTTACCCTCCCCTTACCCTCATCACCTCACCTTCTCTTCTTTCCCCTTCCTTCTCCTTAGCCCTCAACCTTCAACATTTCCTTCCTGCTGTTGACCCATCTCCATTCCTCCTATGCACATCCCGCCTTCGTCGCCCTACCTCCCCTACCCTTCTTCGTATCCTCTTACTCCTTCTCCTACTATCCGCTGGGGACATCAATCCCAATCCAGGTCCCCCACACCAATCCTCATCCTATCTATGCAGACCACTCCGGAATGTCTCCAACCTCATTTCCATTCTCCTCCTCTCCCCCTCTTCCCTCCCCTTCTTGTGCGCCCTATGGAATGCCCGATCTGTCTGCAACAAACTCTCCTTTACCCATGACCTTTTCATCTCCCATTCTCTCCAACTCCTCGCCCTAACTGAAACCTGGCTCACCCCTGATGACTCTGCCTCAGTCGCGGCCCTATGCCATGCAGGCTCTCTCTTCTCCCATTCTCCCCGCCCAGTTGGCCGCGGTGGCGGCGTCGGGTTACTACTTTCGCCCTCCTGCAGTTTTCAACCTCTCCTCCTACCGCAGTCTCACTGCTTCTCATCCTTTGAAGTTCACTCCATCCGTCTATTCTACCCGCTGCCACTCAGAGTTGCAGTCATTTACCGCCCCCCTGATAAGTCCCTATCTTCCTTCCTTACCGACTTCGATGCCTGGCTCTCCGTTTTTCTTGAGCCCTCATCCCCACCCCTCATTCTCGGAGACTTTAACATACACGTTGATGACCAATCTGACCCTCACGCTTCTCAGTTCCTCACTCTAGCATCCTCCTTCAACCTCCAGCTATGCTCCACCACCCCTACTCACTGAGACGGCCATTGTCTTGACCTCGTCCTCTCCTCTACCTGCTCACCCTCCAATTTCTGCGCCTCAGCTCTTCCTCCCTCTGACCATCACCTGATCACCTTCACACTTCATCACCCTCCCCCGCAGTCCCGCCCAACACTAACCACTACTTCCAGGAATCTCCAGGCTGTCGACCCTCCCACCTTATCCTCCATTATCTCTAATCTCCTCCCTTCCATCATGTCCTCTGAGTCTGTCGACAAGGCTGTCTCCGCTTACAATGCCACTCTCTCCTCTGCTCTGGACACCCTTGCACCATCCATCTCCCGTCCCACAAGACGTACTAATCCTCAGCCCTGGCTGACCCCTTGCATCCGTTACCTTCGCTCCTGCGCCCGATCTGCTGAACGCCTGTGGAGGAAATCTCATACCCATTCAGATTTCCTTCATTACAAATTCATGCTATCCTCCTTCCAGTCCTCCCTATTCCTTGCCAAACAGGACTATTACACCCAATTGACCAATTCTCTCAGCGCCAACCCTCGTCGTCTCTTCGCCACCCTTAACTCCCTCCTCAAAGTGCCTTCCGCTCCCACCCCCTCCTCACTCTCACCTCAATCACTGGCTGACTACTTCCGCGACAAGGTGCAAAAGATCAATCTTGAGTTCACTACCAAGGCACCTCTTCCTCTTCAACGTTCAACCCTCTCCCTCAACCAACCAACCAACCCAGGCCTCTTTCTCCTCCTTTCCTGTTATCACCGAGGAGGAAACCGCCCGCCTTCTTTCCTCCTCGAAATGCACCACTTGTTCCTCTGATCCCATCCCTACCAACTTACTTAACACCATCTCTCATACTGTCACCCCCTCCATCTGTCATATCCTCAACCTCTCTCTCTCCACTGCAACTGTCCCTGACACCTTCAAGCACGCCGTAGTCACACCTCTCCTCAAAAAAACATCACTTGACCCTACCAGTCCCTCCAACTACCGCCCCATCTCCCTCCTACCCTTCCTCTCCAAAATACTTGAGCGTGCTGTTCACAGCCGCTGCCTTGATTTTCTCTCCTCTCATGCCATCCTCGATCCGCTTCAATCCGGTTTTCGCCCTCTACACTCGACAGAAACGGCACTCTCTAAAGTCTGTAATGACCTGTTCCTTGCCAAATCCAGAGGTCACTACTCCATCCTCATCCTCCTTGATCTATCCGCTGCTTTTGATACTGTCAATCATGATTTACTTCTTGCCACACTGTGCTCATTTGGGTTCCAGGGTTCTGTCCTCTCCTGTTTCTCCTCCTCTCTCTCCCACCGCACCTTCAGAGTACATTCTCATGGATCTTCCTCCACCCCCATCCCGCTCTCTGTTGGAGATCCCCAGGGATCTGTCCTTGGACCCCTTCTTTTTTCAATCTACACCTCTTCCCTGGGCTCACTGATCTCATCTCATGGTTTCCAGTATCATCTTTATGCTGATGACACCCAGCTATATCTCTCCACACCAGACATCACCGCGGAGACCCAGGCCAAGGTATCGGCCTGCTTATCCGACATTGCTGCATGGATGTCCAACCGCCACCTGAAACTGAACATGTCCAAAACCGAGCTTATCGTCTTTCCACCAAAACCCACTTCTCCTCTTCCTCCACTCTCTATCTCAGTTGATGGCATCCTCATCTTCCCCGTTTCATCTGCCCGCAACCTCGGAGTCATCTTCGACTCCTCCCTCTCCTTCTCTGCGCATATCCAGCAGATAGCCAAGACCTGTCGTTTCTTTCTCTTTAACATCAGCAAAATTCGCCCTTTCCTCTCTGAGCACACCACCCGTACTCTCGTCCACGCTCTCATTACCTCTCGCCTTGACTACTGCAACCTACTCCTTACTGGCCTCCCACTTAGCCATCTACCCCCCCTTCAATCTGTTCAGAACTCTGCTGCACGTCTTATATTCCGCCTAAACCGATATACTCATATCACCCCTCTTCTCAGGTCACTTCACTGGCTTCCAATCAGATACCGCATACAGTTCAAGCTTCTCCTTCTTACCTACAAATGCACTCAGTCTGCAGCCCCTCATTACCTCTCTACCCTCATTTCCCCTTACGTTCCCGCCCGTAACCTCCGCTCACAGGACAAATCCCTCCTCTCAGTACCCTTCTCCACCACCGCCAACTCCAGGCTCCGCTCATTCTGCCTCACCTCACCCTATGCTTGGAATAAACTTCCTGAGCCCTTACGCCAAGCCCCCTCCCTACCCATCTTCAAATCCTTGCTCAAAGCCCACCTCTTCAATGTTGCTTTCGGCACCTAACCTTTATACCTTTCAGGAAATCTAGACTGCCCCTATTTGACTGACTGTACATTTGTCCTTTAGATTGTAAGCTCCTTTGAGCAGGGACTGTCCTTCTATGTTAAATTGTACAGCGCTGCGTAACCCTAGTAGCGCTTTAGAAATGTCAAGTAGTAGTAGTAGTAGTAGTATGTAGGAATATATGTTGGCTCTCCTTTAGCCCTTTCGGTACCAAAGCAGTCCTGACTAAAAAATTAGCAAAGACATAGAAAGAGAAAAATATAGGCAGATAAAGACTGGCCTATCCAGTCTGCCCATGCTATCTACTCTCCCTATCACTCCCCTAGAGATCCTATGTACCTTTCCCAAGCTTTCTTCAATTCAGATACTGTTTTTGTCTCCTCCACCTCACTAGGAGGCCTTTCCACAAATTCCCCACCCTTTCTGTGAAGAAGTATTTCCAGTGGCGATCCTAGCCGGCATGACACCCGGGGCGGAGCGCCGATGCGCCCCCCCCCCATGAAATGACACCCCCCCGGTGCACGCCGCTGGGGGGGGGTGCCGCAGCGCACGCCTGTCAGCTGAGTTTGCTGACTTCGCTAACTTCGCTGCAGCTCCCTCTGCCCCGGCCGGAACAGGAAGTAATCTGTTCCGGGGCAGAGGGAGCTGCAGCGAAGTCAGCGAACTCAGCTGACAGGCACGTGCCGCAGCACCCCCCCAGCGACGTGCACCCAGGGCGGACCGCCCCCCCTTGGTACGCCACTGAGTATTTCCTCAGGTTAGTTCTATCCTCTTTACATTCATCCTAAGCCCCTCATTCCAGAGCTTCCTTTCTATTGAAAGAGACTCGCCTCCTGTGCATTTATGCCACATAGGTACTTAAATGTCTGACTTCCAATTAAAGGAAGCACATTTTACTACAACATAGTGACTATCCCTGTATATTCATGTGCTTCTCAAATTCCTCTTCTGTTATGTCAGGATAACACAGGATTATACAGTACTGATCTACTGTGCTCATAGTTGTGAACAATATTTCTGCAAGCAGCAGGGCAGGCTAAACCCTTTGTTGGGTAAGGATCTTAGGCAAACAAGTGTGTTGGACCCCTCCCCCCATCATAATATAAATAAATTTGAAAACTCCCACAAATGGAGCCCTGTGTAATTCTGACTGTAAAGGAAAACTAGCACAGGAAGAAATAGCAGGTAAAAAGCACTGCTCACCAATTTCTCCTGCTGACTGGAAGACAATACATTGGGGTGGGGAAAACAGACAGATGTCTGCCAGGAGCTGACTTACCAGGGCAAAAATCTTGCCTTGGGAGTCACGGAATTATAGATATGACAGGGCCTTCTCAACATTTGGGCCCTAGGCACATGCCTAGTTTGCCTATGCCTTAATCCTGCCCTGGTCAGCAGGGCACCTTGTATGTGGTGTGGCAACTCTGTTGATTTACCCTTAATACATTTCTTAAAACAATAATAAAACAGTACTAGAATAACATTACAGCTAATGACTTTCCCTCAGGCTTGAGTTTCTTTGAACTTGTCCTGCATCCTGGATTGATGACAATGCTGTACAGCTACAATGAATACAGACAATAAGGTACTGTTTGCTCCTGACGCACGGAATGCCTTCTATTGTGCTGCAGAACCTGATTGCCAGTTCCGGAAGGCAGCCCTCACTCTGCCTCCAAAGCAGTCTCCAGTGGCTTTGCCAGATGTATTGTGATGGAGAAAGTGTAACTTACCAAACTAATAAAAACAAGAGACTTGCAACAATTGAGAAAGCTGAAAATCTTGAAGGTAGAATGCAGAAAATGAATGAGATCCCAAGTAACAAATCTGAATTCATTGTACCTGCATGTGGGATCTTGGCCTCTAAAAGCAGCCACTCGACCATATCCGGTAATGAAAAGATAAGAGCCTGAGTCAATTCTCAATTCTGTGCTGGTGACCTCTAGCCAGTCAGGTTGTCAGGATATCCACAGTGATATAAATCTCAATGCACTGGATATTCTGTATATGTAAATTTATCTTATACATATTCATTATATATAGCTTGAAAACATGACTGTATGTGTGGGGTCACCAGAAGAGGCTTGGGAATCCCTGCACTTAACTGTCTTCCTAAAGACATAGAACAGGAGAAAAGCCTTAATGAATCAGGCCATATATTACTTGTTGATAGAACTCAACACCCAATTACACCATGGGGCTCATTTTCAAAGCACTTAGACTTACAAAATTACATCTAGTCTAAGTGCTTTGAAAATACATACCTTAGTCAGCAAAATGCACATTTCCTCTTAAACAAGATGCTTGCTGTCCAAGACTGTGGATGCTTGCACATTTTTCACATTCTGCTTTCTCAAAATACAATTAAAAAAGTACTTAAGTAGAAGTCTGTTTTTTGTTCTATACAGTGAGAAAGATCAATTAGAGATATCTCTCTATATAAAAGGCAACACCAACGTTCTATGAAGCCTCCAGCCGGAAGTGTGAAGGGGGCGAGATATCTGGTTTCCCTATGAGTGTCTGCCCCGCCCTCTCTGTAACACAGTCAGTGAAGGAAAACAGCAGAGCACGAAATCAAATCGCTGGCTCTGTAACAGTGAAGGACTCAGAGGGGGAGGGGAGAGAGGCCAGAGGGCAGGGACACACACACTCTCACATGCACACAGAAGAAAACATTGCTAGCCCCCGTTTCATTTGCATCAGAAACGGGGCTTTTTTACTAGTATTCAATAAGTGGGGAAAGCATGCAGAGCACGGCTTACAGAATTATTGCCAATTGCTTTGTGTGTATATCTGTATTCTCTCTGTGTTATGTCGCTGGCATGGAATAAGAGAGGTGACAGTGTGGTTTTAATGGAGCAGTATCCAAACATTCTGTTGACCTGGGAAAAATAATTAAAAGAAACCAAGAGTGGCACCATCAAACTACTATACTGGATGTCACTGTCAAATGGATTTTACAGTTTAAGCACAAGTCACCACTGTCCCACAGCAATAGGTATTAGTTGTCAGCATACATAGCAATTATTATGAAAGGTGCATGATTCAGTCAGTATGTTTCACAGTTAAATTTATAACAAAGAAAATGAAATACACATCTGAATCAGTAAGAAGCAGCACTGGGTAGGTATATGGAGGGGGGCATGTCTTGTTAATTATTTCTTTAAAAAATATATATATATAAACAAACATATGTACAGTACTGTTTATTATACATACAGTATACAGTCTCCGTTAACTGACTACGTCTGCCAGACGGTAAAAACTGTCATAGCACTGACATCCAGTGGCCTCCAGATAGGCCCGCACGGTGTTGAGACTCTCCAGCGCTCTTGCAAAAGTGACAGGAGGTTGTTGAATTTCATCAGCATGTGCCTCGCTGCTCATTTCATCAACTGTTTCATCATCAGCCATTGCCTGCGTGTAGGCGCATATCTCGACATCAGTGCTGTCATCAGCTGTTTGTAGATCGTAAGCAATAGCTACGTAGTGATGAAACTCCTCTTCAGTAACACCGGCTGGGATATCAATAGCCTGTTTCTTCTGACGCGTTTGCAACAGCTGCATCTGTTTCATCCCTCTCCTCATCATTAACAAAGCTTGCCCGCTTGTAGCAGTTCACAATGGTTGCCTATGTAACATGATTCCAGGCTTCTTTCTGCATATGTAGGGAATCCAACAGTGATAGATTACAAGCCAGTTCAACAGCACGTTTATCCTTGCCAGTCTGGTCATCCATAACGCTCATCAGACGACGTAGCACAAGAGCCCGATAATATTGTTTGAAATTGGCTATTATGCCCTGATCCATAGGTTGGATCAGAGAGGTAGTGTTTGGTGGCAGGAAGACCACCTTGATGTTAGACAGCCTGACATCATCACTTTGTGCCGCACAATTATCACAAAGCAACAAAATCTGACGCTTTTGTGCCCGTACTCTAGTGTCTAACTTCTTTAGCCACTGCTTCCAAATTTCCCCAGTCATCCATGAATTTGTGTTAGCCTCGTATGACACAGGAAGTCACTTAACATTCTTGAAGCAACGGGGCTATTTGCTCTTTCCAATGACGAAGGGTTCCAACTTCTCACTCCCATCCATATTGCAGCAAAGAAGGTTCATCAGTCGGTCCTTCGACGTTTTACTTCCTGTAGTTTCGGTTTGTTTGAATGCAAGTGTTCCATCAGGAATCGCTCGCCAGCAGAGACTTTTCATCAGCACTGAAAATGTCACGAAGCGCAAACTCGTTCAAGATGGTAGGAAGAACTGAAACAACCCAATTTTCAGCACCAAAGTCATCAGTGTCTTGTTTTTCACCACGCTGTTTCTTGAATTTTATGTTGTTCCTCTCCTTCCATCTTTCCAACCATTCAACAGTGGCTTTGAATTCAGTTAGTCCAAGACTTTCAGCTAGCTGATTAGCTTTCTTCATAAGCAGTGGACCACTGACAGGAAACTGTCTGCTCCTGACTTGAGAAAACCACTAAAGAAGAGCATCTTCTACCTCCTCAGCTTTTCCTGCACGTTTTCGTTTCCGGTGTGGAATTGTATTGTTATGCCAGTCTTCCAGAAGCTGGTCTTTCTGCTTCAAGATACGTGAAATTTGACTGGGATTGACACCATATTCTTTAGCAATAGATGCTTGACTTTGTTTGTTTTCTAATTTTTTAAGAACTTCTATTCGTTCAGCCAATGTTAAAGTTTTACAGTTGCACGACGACGACCCCAGTGTACACTCTAACAACATTCTTTCACTTATGCTGCCTGTGGCAGTTAAAGGGGTGGTAAATTTGAAATCTCGTTGGTTGTCACGCGCCAATCGGCTTCCATATTCCGTGCATGCACTTATGCGGAGTCTTTCCTGCAGAGGAGCGGTCTTAAACCATGCATATAAGCGAATCTTGCACTTATCAGTGGTGCGCTAAATTGATGGCGCCAAAAACGGGACCGATGTGTATATATATATATATATATATATATATATATATATACATATATATTTCCTTTTTAATTTTTTTTTATTTAGTTTAAACAAATTTACAACAAAGGAAAAGGGTAACAATAAGAAAAAGACGCCCCCCCCCCCCGCAATGGTCAGATAGCTAAAGACATACTATCGCTATTCAGTACATGGCTCACAATGCTAATACCTACCAAAACTCGCACAATACAAAATCCCCCCCAATCCTCCCCCCTGCCTTGCCACCCGTCATAGGGAACAAACCATAACAGGCCATGTGTTGAATCAGTGTAAGGTGGGGCAATACAGAGTAGCAATAGACCCCAGTTCGCTCAAGCAGGCACAGGCAGTCTCTTAAGCCAGCTTATATAAACCTCCCAAACCTTACGGAACTGAGGCAGCCTGTGCCTGTGACTGGCTCAGAGTTTAGACATCAAATACACTAAATTCACCTTGCGCTGGACCGGAACCTCCTGCTGCTTCCAAGCAGATGTTAGCACTAGATGGCCCACTGTAAAGATCAGGCCAAGATTAAGCAAACAGCTGGAAATCGTTAGGAACACCCGAACTCCCAAGATCTCAGACACCCACCTTGTTAATTATTTCTTGTGTATTTACTGTATATGTGTCTGTCTGTCTGTACCCAGAAGAATAGAGAAGAGGAAATAGACACTGGGCCTCTTCTAAGAAAACCACACTAGTGATTCCCAGAGTGGTAATGCTGAAAATGCCCATTCACTTTCAATGGGCTTCGTCGGCATTACTGCGTGGGAATCGCTAGCTCGGTTTGGTAAAAGAAGCCCAGTGTGTGAGGAACAATTCCCTAACTGCTATGTTACAGTTTGATACGTGGGAGCCTCCTCTTAGGCACCCTGCTGCTGCACAGTGAGAGCCCTGTTCCATAACAGCATGTGGTGCCCAGAATCTGATATACAATACTAGCATAACCCAACACTGGTTATGTGTCCTGTGCCCACAGTTATACTAGTCATAGACCCAGCATAACCTCAGGCACCTAAATGCAGCAAGGGCAAATTTCACCTCACACCCTCCTACCTTCCAGTACTCCACCCATCTCACTCATTTTCTATAGACAAAAACATAAATGCCACACCATACCCCAAACCCACCCCCCCCATAAAACTTACCGTATTCTATAAGTTGTGGAAGTCTGTGGCAGCCCCTCCCATGCTCCAGCCATGTGGATACCCCTGTGCATTTACACGCTATTTCACTTAGACATAAGATTTACAGAATAGTTAACTTATTTATTTATAGTTTGATATACTGCACAACAACAACCTATCTGAGAGGTTTACAATAAGTCAATAAATTCTAATGTAAGGAAATAGAAAGGAACTACAAATTGACAGAAAAGAACCAGACAGGAAAGATGTCTATAGGGTTAGAAGAACGCTTCAGTAATGGCTGGTGGCCTGCTCTTCAAAAGGGGCAAAGGTGGGAGGAGGGCAGATGTAATCAGCATTAGTATGGACTACAGTTCAGTTGTGGAATGCATCTAGTGTTTGAAAGTTTTGTTCCTAAATTGTCCTCTTTGAAAATTTACCAGGGCCAAAATGACTAAATTTATGTTCAAAACTCTTAACTTTTGGACCATAAGAAGTGGGTGGCAACAGGGACAAATTTAGGCTGAGGAAAAAAAAAAAACTTAGGAATTTAGCACCAATTTCAGCCCTGGAGGGGCAATTCTACAAAGGGGCGTGAGATGTAGGTGCCTCAATGCAGTGTGACGGGGGTGGGACACTATTTCTATAACGGCATTCGGACACCTAGATTCCTTAATAGAATAGTAATATAAACCATATCAGTATGCCTAAATGTAGGTACATCCATGTACACCTGGTTAATGACAGGAGAAAATGAGCACACCTACGTGTGTTTAGTCACATTGCTCTAACTTATATAAGTGTACAGTTACCTGCAGATGTGCTGGTATTCTGTACATTTACGCATGCAAGTGGTGTATAAATGCAGTGTACCCATAGAGTTGCCAACTAGATCCAGATTCGCCTGACAGGGTTGACTCAGTTCTGGCCATACCTCGTTGCATGCAGGGACTTGTGGTTCTGATTTCGCCATTGAATTCTCTAAGAAAAGCCAGGGTACAAGTCCCTGCATGCCTTGGGGCAAGCCCAGGACTGGATCAACCCTATCGGGAGAATCTGGAACTAGTTGGCAACCCTAGGTGCCCAGTTATAGAATTACCCGCAGATCCAAATGTGCAATGTTATTCCTACTAGGTGAAGAAGAACGCTCTGCTCTCAAGTTAGTGTCGCCTTAAGTTGGGAACTTACCTCTGAAACTGTGGACTTGCTTCACTAAGGGGTCAATATTCAGCCGGTGGTGGTGAGAGTTTTGCTGACCGCCGCCGGCATTATTCCTGGATATTCAATGCTGGGCCATGTCTGGGCTTCAGTACTGAATATCCGGTTTTTATGGAGCTGGCTAGCACATAGCTGGTTAAGCGGATATTCAGAACTTAAGCGGCTATGTTTAAGTTAGCGCATAAAGATAGGACTGTGTTTTATGCAGGCCCATTTATGCGGTTACCCTGGCCGTTTAAGGGCTGAATATCGGCACTTAACCAGCCAAGTGCTGACTCTGTCCCCAGAATGCCTCCAAAATAGCCAGTTTTCACTTAGGCGTTAACTGCTAACTGGTTAAGTGCCGCTGAAAATTAGCGGATAGCCCCGAGCAAGTGATTTAACCAGTCAGTGGCCATTTCTGGCTGGTTAAATCATTTTGAATGTTGATCAGTAAGACTTTTTCCCATTCTGTGTCTAGCATGAGACCCCATATTGCTATTGAGTAGACTGAAGGGAGTGGGGAGAAAAGAAAAAAGTGAAAATAAAGTAGATGTTACCCTCCACTTCTGCAAAGGGATTCCAAAATTATCATCACCCTGCTGATTTCCTGTCTCTTTCTGCCGTCACCAATGGCAATACTAGGTGTAAAATGGAAGTAAAAGTCACATGCCTTTCCGGTTCCTTCTTCTTATACGATGTTTGCAGAAAAACATTTTGATTTATTTTGGGTCTTTTTTGGACTTTTCCCCCTGATGTTTTGGACATTTTTGCATTTACCACACATGCAACTTTTTGGAGTAACTATATAAGCGGGTGCCTCCACTTAGACGCCTCAAAGTCATATGGTAGGAGTCTATTCTATAACAGAACCTGGTCATCCAGATTCCATTATACAATGCAAGTGTAAGGCGGTATGGGCGCACCCAACAATGCAGGCATCAGTACTTAGACCAGCCATACAGCAGGAGTAAGTGCAGGCACTTAGATGTGGCAGGGAAGTGCGTAACTTACAGCATAAGAGGGGGTATACTTATCTACTAACCATGCCCTCTGTACAACCCCTTAAAAATGGCTCCTATGTAAGTTATGCAGGTATTAAGAGTCACAGCAACAAGGGGTGGAAGTGACAATAGTAAAAGATTCAGGCGAACTATGAAGACTTAAACTTTCTGGAAACAGTTTATTGCCAAAATACACAGAGAGTAATCCACAAAGGTATGAGGAGGTGACCCTACACAGGCCTTGTTTTGGCGCTAAGCCTTCCTCAGGGGTCTAAAACATAAATGACCACAAACCATAAATAACTAATTACCATAATGAATGGGAACATAAAAGTGTGTCACAGTGAGACGTGAATAAAAATAATAAATAAATGGTAAATAATGATAAAAAGTGATAGAATATAATAATAATAATAATAGCAGTAATAATAACGGTGAAGGGTGGACAAAAGTGAGTGTGCAAATTGCATCACAAATGTGATGTGTGGTATGTAACTTACGTAGAAAAAGATCAATCATGTTACAAAATAAATGTGCCAAGGATGCAAAAAATGTCAAAGGAAGAAGGCTGTTTGTATTATGCATACCACTAAAGGTTAAACCAGTCAACGTCACAACTTGTGGATTAATAAAAATGGAGTATAACAAAGAACTGAAAGAAAACATAAATAAAAGATATAAATCATATAAAAATATGTAAAAACACCAGTGGATCAGTCATGCAGGTATTTAAAGAATAGCATTTACACACTGTAACTTTAGATAGTTTTCTTTTGTTTGTGTGACTGTTTTCTGTCCTATGTAAATTTGGTGATCTTTATTCATTTTGATCGTAAATCGCTTTGACCTTTGTATAAGTAAAGGCGCTATATAAAGCTTTAATAAACATAAGCATACATGTATGTAAATGTCAATATTGTGTACATTTACGCACATGGAGTAGATTCTATAAAGGGCGCCAAAAGCTAGGTGCTAAAAAAATTGAGCATGAAGCAAGTATTCTAGAACACTAAAGTCAGGCACTGAAGCTGTTGTAGAATACTACCATAAGTCGGTACTGGAGCACCAAACTTTAGGTGCGAACATTTACACCATGTCAAAGGTTGAGGTAAATGCACGTGCCTAAATACTGTCAGTTGTGTGCATAACTAGCAGTATTCTATAAACTTAGCAAGTAGGTTCCTGATACACCCCAACCTGCCCATGTTAACACCCCTTTTGAAGCTAAGCGCTATTGAACTTAGGTGCTAACTGGCTGATATTCAGAGTGATTTAAGTGGGCAGGAGAGGTTCTGGTCCGTTTAAATCATGGTGAGCTGCCGGACCACCGACATTCAGTGACACTGAATATTGTCTTTGACAGCCCATGTTAAAAGTGGTCAGGTCACGGACGGTACAAGGGGTGGCAGGCAAGAAGGTACCGGCCGTAAGACCACACTATCCGCCAGAAACTCCAAAAAGGGAGATCTGCAAGAAAGAGCTTGTAATTCTGACACATCCCGCTGACAAAATGGCTACCAAGAAAATCGATTTCAAGGTAAGATCTTTAATGGAGATAGAAGTCACCAGCTCAAAGGGAGGACGAACAAGCACTGAAAGGACCAAATTAAGATCCCAAGATGGAAACGGAGACTGCCTAGGAGGACACAAGTAAGTAATCCCTCTCAGGAAACGGAGAACGTCCAGATGACTGGCCAAAGACTTGCCCTTGATCTGTCACTGGTAACAGGACAACACCACAATCTGAACCTTCAGGGATGCCAAGGCTAGCCCCTTCTGGAAGCCATTCTGTAGGAAGTCTAAAACTTGTAGAATTGAAGCATGCAAAGACGAGATCGCCGCCCGATCCTCATACCAGGCTTCAAAAATCCATCAGACACGAACATATGCCAAAGATGTAGACCGCCGGCGAAACCGCAACATTGTATCAATGAACTCCACCAAGTATCCATGCTTTCTTAGCCTAGCCCTTTCAAGAGCCAAGCTGTAAGACAAAATCGAGCTGGATTCAGAATGAGCACCGGCCCCTGAGACAGCAGGCCCACTGACTCCGGCAGGTGCAGCTCAGGAGCTACTAGTAGACAACGTAGATCCACATACCTACATTACCCAAACCTACATTACCCAAATTGCAAAGGACTTAAATACAAAGCAACTTACGTATCCTGCTTCTCCTACATAAGTGCACAACTATGGAATGAACTCCCAAAAGCTGTGAAAACAATCCATAACCACCTAAACATCAGGAAATCACTAATAAAACAACCTCTTCAAAAAGGCTTACCCCACCGATCCACCATAAATCCTCACACCCAGCAACACAGCATAACCAATGATCATACTGGACAATATACAATCTTCATTCCCTCGACCCTCATGATGCCTGATACATACCTACCTCATTCAACCACAATATAACCTTGTATTTGTTACCAACCAATTTGGCGAACGCCATTACGGTACTATGTAAGCCACATTGAGCCTGCAAAAGGTGGGAAAATGTGGGGTACAAATGTAACAAATAAATAAATAAAATACCAGGGACATCTTGCCCAATCTGGAGAAAATAGAATTACGACACCTGCGTGTTGTTCTATTCTCTGAATCACACAACCCAACAGAGGCCAGGGAGGAAACACATAGAGAAGGTCTGTCGAATACGAGCGAAGAAGTGTATCGAGGCCCTCTGAATACTGCTCCTTCTTGTGACTGAAGAAGCGCGACACTTTGGCATTCCACTGAGTCACCATCAAATCCATCACCGGAGAGCCTCATCGGTGGACTATGGCATTGAACGCCTCAGAACCGAGGGACCATTTCCCCAGATCTAGCTTCTGTTGGCTGAGGTAATCCACCTGCACATTGAGCACTCTGGCCACATGCGACACCAACAGATGACTTTCTGCCCACTTGAGGAGGGTTGTTGTCTCTTGCACCAGCTTGAGGCTTCTTGTCCCCCCTTGACGATTGATGTATGCCACTGTTGAAGCATTGTCCAACAGCACTCACACTGCTTTGTCCTCCATGAGATGGAGAGACTCGCCTCCTCCACAGACCAGCGGCCTTGAAAATCTGCCCTATACAGTGGGCTCCCCAGCCCCGCCTGGCATCTGTGGTCACCTCCATCCAACGAGGATCCAGTTTCACTCCTTTGGACAAATTCCCGCTCTTGAGCTACCATCTGAGATCTCAATGTACCCTCGCTGGAAGCAGATGTTGAACCCCCAAGGAATCTGTCTGAGGCGACCACTGGGGAAGAAGAGACCGCTTCAGGCTCCGCATTTGAGCTCTGGCCCACTGCACCACCTCTAGGGCCGCCGCCATAAACCCTAGGACCTAAAGATAATCTCGAGCACAGGGGACTGTGCGACCAAGAACTGTCAATTGAGTGATATGAACTGCTAGAAGATACACCCTTCCCTGCAATGTGTCGAATATGACTCCTAGGTATTCCAATGTCTGAGTCGGTATTAAAAAGCTCTTGAGCGAATTAATCACCCAAACTAAGGACTCCAACACCCAAACTAAGGACTCCAAGAACTGTACTACATGTGCTGTTACCTGACAACTTGGCTGATATGACTTTGCCTGAATCAACCAGTTGTCTAGATAAAAATGAACCAGAACGCCTTCCTTGTGAACAGCTGCTGTTTCTACCACCATAACCGTGCTCAATGTTTGACGGGCCGTCGCCAACAACAAAGAACCTCTGAAGGGAAACTTACTTAATTTGGACTTATTTTCCGCATGCGCTGACCACTCGTGAAGCCACAAGGTCTGTCACGCTGTGAATCCCAAGGCCATGGACTTCACAGATGCTCGCAGCAAGTCATAAAGAGTGTCTGACAAAAAGGCAGACCCCATCTCCAACTTGGCCACCTCCTAGTCCACTAAGGAAATATCATCCGAATCCCTATCCAACACTCTTTCGGACCACTGAAAACATGCCCTTACCACCAGAGCTCCAGAAATGGCTGCCTGCATTGCCAAGGCCAAAACATCAAAACAATGCTTCAACAGTGTATCAATTCTATGGTCTTGTGGGTCCCTAAGAGCCATTCCGCCATCTAACAGGACGGTATTTTTCTTCATTACCGCTGACACCACTGCATCCACTACCGGAGGATGGGAATGGGATAAATGCGAACCATGGAACGTGCTAATCAAAATGGGGTGTCCAGGGTATTCCCCTGCGCTTGAACAATATCACATATCCTGATGCACAGGAAAGGACCTGCTAGAGTTGCGAACTCCTCTGACCAATCCGCAGTCTCCTGGATCTCGTCAAAATTCAACGTGCTCGCCACTAACGCATAAGCTCTTGTAAGTCCTCCTTGAGGAATACCCGGGCCACAGAAGGGTCCTCTCCAGGAGACAAATCTCACATTCCCTTAAACTCAAGACTCTTCACCTCCAAATGCCTCTGAGTCAATATCCAGCTCCTCAAAATCTGCTATACAAGGCCCTGCTTCCAGGTCCATGCTATCCTCCTGGTTCTCCCAGGAAATTCTGGACCTCTCTGCACCTGGAAGAAGCCCCCTGAGTGCTTCCTGCACCAGAGTAGTAGGAGGAGAGGACTGGTTTAAAAGAAAGGCTCTATATATGGCCAATATGAATTCTGGAGGTCTGCATTTTATATTGGGCTCTCTATATTTTTCAATATATTATCTCTGTGTGTACAGTATACATATTACACATAACAACACATACAAATGAATGGCCAAACTTATTCCTTTTCTATCTGCTTTTTAACCTTGAGCATTATCTGAAAAGCAGGAGAATTTTTAGCTATTTATAACAAAGAATGGCTTACACAAAAGCAGGTCTTAAAATATGATCCAGTATATAGAAAACATTTCTGGAATATCTCTCTCTTTTTTTTTTATTTACTGCTCCTTTGCGCACATTCAATCCTGTTAAAAATATATCCTTTTGCTTCCCAGAAGATATAAAACAGAACTAGAGTCCATTCAACCAATACTAATTTATCTAAACACAATCAAGAAAACAGACACATGCATTACAAGGTTTAAAAATTCCATCTTTAGATGATCCCAGAATTCTTTTTAGAACGCAGACACTTTCAAAGGATATCAGCAAACAAGGATTTCCTTTTAGCAGGAGGTTTCATTGACATAAATCTTTCAATGGTGAGGCTACAGAGCTTTAAAAGGGCTGGATTTACTGTTTATCTGTCTGCATCATCATCTCGAGCCAAAACTTCCTTTAAACAGCAAATTTACCTCTTGCAAGGAAAAACACACCCATGCTTCATACTCTGTCACTCAACATACAATTAATTGTCTATTGTAATAGTACAAACTGTATATACAAGCAGATCACATCTGCCTTGCTCATTCTCCTCCAGGAGTTTGATTGGCTGAAGCAAGCATTACACACCCATTTCAGCATGTCATCCCCTGTGTGTAGGACTAGCTGCTACCCAGAAATTAAAGGGGGTGATGCAATATGGGATATTGTTCACGTGGAAAATATAGAAAAGGGAGAGAGAGGGGTAAAAATAATGCAATAAAACTGAACAGCTAAAAATTCACAGACTCACTGGTTTTCAAAGCTGTCCAGGCATATAATCATAGTACGACTCTACTGTTTAAAGAAATGCCCCCAAGTGCCAAATAACATTTTTTATGCAAAACCTCTATGAAGCTTTCACTTAACTTGCTAGGTGAAAAGAATAAAACAGGTCTCGAAATGGTCCATGTTTCGCCGGAGCTCACGTACAGGACTTTTAACTGAAAAATCAGACGCATGTCCTGTACGTGAGGGATGTTTTTTCACATGTAAAGGTTTAAAGACTAGACAGCGGGTGTCTTGAAACAGCTATGGCGAAACATGGACCATGTCGGGACCCCTTTTATTCTTTTCACCTAGCAAGTTAAGTGAAAGCTTCATAGAGTTTTTGCATTGGGGCATTATTGTCATATGGGAATTTAGTACTGTATAGTGTGTGTTCACCTTTTCTTTTGGTGGTTTTTCCAGCTGAAAATTCAGACATATTTCAATTGGATTAAAATTACTGTTTCCTCCCTCCCCCCCCTCCCCCCAAAAAATTTAAAATCCCTAGACCTCTAGTACTCTACTACTTAATGGTTCACGCCATGCCCAGCATGATGTGAGTCCCAAAGCACAGGGGTTTCCATGGGAAGTGTCATGTTTTTAGTCTATCACAGAAGCACTCCACACTATCTCATGTGGCCAGTTTGCCTGCCTAAAGGTAGAAGGAAGACAAGGCAATAGCTGAAACCTTGAGGAACAAAATGGGCCTTGCAGCAGATAATAAACACTAATGATTAGTATGTACTATTCATTGGAAAATGACCCCCTAAATGAATTCTTTGCCTTGGTACTTACTGAGAAAAATGTTAGGGTCATACCAAACCAGCAACATGATTCAGAGCAACTAAAGCAAAGCACTGTAAACCTAGAAGTAGTAATACAGCAAACTGACAACTAAAGAATAACAGCTCACCAGGACTGGATGGCATTCACCCCAAAGTTATGAAATAACTCAAACATGAACCGGGTGATATTCATTGTGCAGTACTTAGTGGCATAGCCACTTAGCGTGGCACAGGCCCACCCAATCTCTCCCTCCCTTCTCCCACAAGTGTTCCAGTGTGTCTCAACTCCCCCCCCCCCCCCCGCATCTTTTAATCTTTTCAGTTCTTCACTGGCAGCGAGCAGCGACTCATAACTGCTGCTCACGCCAGCCCCGAGTCTTCCCTCTGATGCAACTTCCTGTTTCTGCAGAGGTGAAACAGGTCAGAAGGAAAACTTGGGGCTGGTGTGAGCCGCAGGTATGAGTTGTTGCTGGCTGTCAGTAAATAACTGAAATGTTTAAAAAGGTATAGAGGGGTGGAGTTAGGAGATACCGAAACATCTGCGGGGTAAGGGAGGGAGAGATGCTGGGAAAGAGATGGGGTTCTCATACCCATCCACTTTTGACTCCGGGCCCACCCAAAATTAGGTGTCTAGCTATGCTCCTGCACTGATAGCTGTAGTCTGAATTAAACCAGGATATTCAATGCCAGGCACTGAAAATTTGGGTCTTCAGCAGATCCATGTGGGTGTTTGTTGATATTCAGTGCCAGTACCTGCTCACCTAACTGGGCAAAGTCAGGACTGCTTTTTATGTGGTCCTATTTATCCAGTTAGGTATGCGGATAAATAGGATTATCACTGGTGCCTGCATATCTTCCATCTCCATCTCCAGGCTGCCCCAGCACTGCCTAGATTTTGCCAGGGTGGTCAGAGCCGACATTCTGCAGTACTACCAGGTTTAGTGCCGCTTATCGCCGGACCACCAGTTCAGTGTGGTTTAATTTGGCAGGAACCTCTCCTGCAGGCTTAAACCACGCCAAATACTGACCCTGAAATTTCTAGCCATTTACTAGTAATCTGTAACCCATCATTTAAAACAGCCACAATTAGAGAGTGGCCAAGGTCGTGTTTATTTCTGAACAGGGCTACACTTTAGACCAGTGAGCATGATGTTGGCTCTGAGCAAAATGACTGAAGCTTACCCAAAATAAAATTGATTGACCATACTGACAGACACAACTTAATGGGAATGAGGTGTCTTACCTAACCAATTTAATAGATTTTTTTAAAGGTATAAATGAACATGTAAATAAAAGCAAACCTGTTGATACAGTATATTTGTATTTTCAGAATGTATTTTACAACATCTCTCATGAGGGGCTCCTTGAGAAATTAGTTATGGAATAGGTGGTAGTGTTCTATCATGACTTGATAACTGCTTAAAAGATAAGAACCAGAGAGTAACAAAATTTAGCGCATGGGCCCTTACCGCCACCTATTTTGTAGGTGGTAAGGGCTCACTCGCTAATCCTGTGCTAATCAGTGCGCGGTAAGACCTTTTAAGCTGTTAGTGCTTACTGCAGCTTAGTAAAAGAATTCCTAATAATGGAATGCCTCAAAAAATCTGTCCTGGGATCTGTGCTGTTTACCATACTCAGAAATGACCTGGAAATTGGATTATTATTATTAGTCGTATTTTTGTACAGTTTCCAGATGTACAGTGGTAGTAAGTGTTCAGGTAGAATACATCCCTACCCTGAGGAGCTTACAACTATAAGAGAGGTATCTGAGGCAATGGGAGATAAAAGGGCTCAAATATCCAAAGTGTGATTTTCAAAACTCGGATGAGAGACATTTTTTTCTACAGTGCAAGCAAATCACAAGGGGGCATGTTGGGGGCAGAATTTGGGCTTTCCCAAAACGTGGATATTTTTCAGCTGTAATGGAGCAAAGCTAAAACGCCCTAGGCTAAAAGTGAGACATTTTGGCCTAAATCTGTTGCAATCATGACTAAGACACAAATAGGTGCCCTAAATGACCAGATGACCACTGGAGGGATTAAGGCATAACCTCCCTTACTCCCCCAGTGGTCACTGACTGCCCCCACCCAAAAAGGTGTGAAAGAAACAGTATATCCCAGCCTCTGTCACAATTGTGACTTTTTCTTGGTTTGTGCTCCTCTCGCCCTCTGGTGGCCAGAACCGGTGGCTGCCATAGACTTTCCAGACTCTCTTTCCTGTCCGGTCCAGATATTTTAGCCCTCCAGTCTTGCTTGGAAGTTTGGCAGCTAGCCTCACCCTTAGCTGCCTTGAGATTGCTGCAGCTGAGCTCAGCTGCTGATGGGTTTATTAGCCACCTGGAAACTTTCTGCTTTGCCTTTGCAAATGCCAAAGGTCCAGGTTAGTGTTTGGTGCTGATAGGAGCACTTCTGTCTTGTTGTGCTGTTAGGAGCACTTCTGTCTGCTTGTTTGAGCTTCCCTGCTGTACCCTTCTGGTGCTGATAGGAGCACTTCTGTCTTGCTGTGCTGCAGGAGCACTTCTGCCTTGTCTTATGTCTTACCTGTATGCCTTGTTCTTGTCTGGGTGCCTGTGGGCACTCCTGTTTTGAACCCTAACCCTGTTTCTATCAAGCTTGTTCTGTATCCTATTCCCTGTCTGAGAATCCCGTATCCTAGATGCATTGAGAACAAAAATATATAGCAAATGGCTATTTTCGAAACAATAAGTTGGATGTTTTTCTGGTTTGAAAATGGTCATGTTCACTACTGGATTTTTGGACTCCCCCCCCCCCCCCCCCCCAGCAAAAAAAAAAAACGTCCAAAATTGGGTTTAGAAGTCATACCTTATATTTTCCTCACTATCCTGATGTTTATTATAATGCCAATCTTTGTTTAATATTTTACTGTTTGTACTGTTTAACTATACTATTTGTACTATAGTCCTACTACAGCTTATGTAAGCCACATTGAGCCTACAACTAGTGGGATAATGTGGGATATAAATGCATTAAATAAAAATAAATAAAATAAATACCTGAAAATTCTTGGATTTCCATTGATCGAAATCTCACACTTGAAAGCCACATGAAGAATACAACTAAGAAGATGTTCCATTCAATCTGGAAACTCAAAAGACTAAAACCTTTCTTTCCTAGAAGCATTTTTCGCAACCTAGTACAGTCAATGGTGCTAAGTCATCTAGACTACTGCAATGCACTATATGCTGGCTGTAAAGAGAATATATCATCAAGAAACTTCAAACAGCCCAAAACACTGCAGCCAGACTCATATTTGGAAAGACAAAATATGAAAGTGCTAAACTCTTAAGAGAAAGGCTACACTGGCTTCCAGTTAAAGAACGTACTGTGTTCAAGGTCTGCACGTTGGTTCATAAAATTATTCACGGAGATGCCCCAGCCTACATGTTAGACCTAAAAGATCAGCACGCACATTCCTAAATCTTCACTTCCCAAGCCGTAAAGGTCTAAAATATAGACTAACACATGCGTCCAGCTTTTCCTACATGAGAACACAGCTGTGGAACGCACTACCACTTGACCTGAGAACTATTTACGACCTACTCAACTTTCGAAAATTACTAAAGACTTATCTTTTCAATAAGGCATACCACAATGATCAATAATAGGAATTCTATCGCATCACTACTTACCTGTTACTCTGTTTTCTTTTTATACCGGATTGCTCAACTCTATTATGATATACTTGTTCTTCATTTAATACCAATTGTTTCTTCACTCTTGAATGGCGTATGCCATGATGGAACATTGTAAGCCACATTGAGCCTGCAAATAGGTGGGAAAATGTGGGATACAAATGCAATAAATAAATATCGGAAATGCCCCTCCACTTGACTTTCTCAAGGTCACAGGGAATCTCAGAGGCACAAGAATGACTTGATTGTTGATTTTTCTTGGTCTTGTCCCATTCTTTTAACAATTAGGCTGTTAGCAACAAGTGAGGTTATCACATTTTGCAGGTAACACAAGATTATTCAATGTCATTAAAACAGCAGAAGATTGTGAGGGATTGCAAAAGGCTCCTGTGAGACAAGGAGACTGGGCATCTAAACTGCAGATGAAATTTATATTTCAACATTTTTATTGATGACAATTCAAAAGAAACACATTCAACAATATGATTTACAGATAGTCAGTTAGGAAAATGTACTCAGTAAATACAAAGTAATACTATCCGTCATCAAACTTTTCACATTTTATCCCCCCCCCCCCCCCCCCTTACTATTAGTGTTTCGCTATTATTGGCAACAAAGGAAAACTGGGAAACATACAGCTGGTAAATTGACATCTTTGTTAACATCCTCTCGTGAGTTAATATTGTACTATATATTCAACTGTGATAAAGTGATGACCGGACCTGACTGTCCCCCCACACACCCTTCTGGTAATAATCAAAGTACAACCACCGAGTACATCTAGCGTGTCTTATACGTACTTGATGTTATTAAATTATTATGCCCAGCATTTTATACAAGATGTAACAGAGTTCCATCAAATATCTCTTATACCAAAATAAATAAAAATTCAGATGTCTAGTGCATACAAAAATGAACCTTTCCAATTACAAAACCTTTTCCACCTTCCTAAATCCCCCCTACCCAGCCTCCCGACCTCTCCCTCCCCCCAACCTAATCCCTCCCCCCTCCCCCCTTCTCCCGAGACCTGAAGGATCTTAACCTATTCCTCATGGAAGAACTCAACCTGCATTAAGAAGTAGACTCCGACCTCTAGGGCTTAAGATGTGTAAGTAGGGACCCCAGAGAGCCAGAAACGTCACTCTCTTTCTCTGCGAGAGTCTAATCTCACTAGCCTCCCAAGAAACCAGCTGATGCAACTGATTTCTCCAGTGCCAGTATGCGGGAGGGTCTTTAACCGTCCAATACTGTAGAATACATTTCCTAGCTATTAAACACATCTTACGAAGCATCAGAGTTGTAAAGCGGTTTTGACCTCTAAAGGACCCCGGAAGATCTAAGATTAATTGCTCAACATTCCCCAGGATCTTAATCCCCAGTCGTCCTTCCCAAAAGCCTCGAACCTGAGTCCAAAATCTTTGCAATGCGGGACAACTCCAGAACATATGCAGCGTACCTGGGCTCACTCCACACTTAAGACAGTTTGGGCTACGGTCCTCTCCCATATGCGCTAGTTGGGTCGCTGTCACATATCCCCTATGGATACATCGGTATGCACATTCTCTCAATCGGGCATCCGATACCAACAAGGGTATGCGCGCCACTGTCCTTGGTATATTCCAAGACTCCAGTGTCATTCCCAGCTCCCTCTCCCATGCACACCTCATTGATCCATATTCTCTGGGGGGTTGCCATCTAGTTAATGTTTTACAAAGCAGAGAGACAGTGACCTCTCCCTCGCCCCCTGAATTGAAAAAATCTTGAATTTTGCCCCCCAATTGACCTGACAAGGAAGCCCCCGGTAGTGAAGCCATATAATGCTGTATTTGTCTTATGGCAAATCTATTGCCCCAGGAATCCCCCACCTTATTTAACAAGTCTGCAGTTGAGAGGGGCTGCCCATCTTCGCCCACCAGATGTGCCAAACATGTTACCCCCCGACTCACCCAATCAGCAAAATGTCTGCTCGACATCCCAGGCAAAAACTCACTATTCCCACAAATGGTGAGTTGATCCGTCACCGTCGGATCACCTCCAAGCCTACGTACAAGCCTTCTCCACACCTCTCGAAGTGGTCATAACATCACACTCTTACGTAGTCTTTCTGGGAAATTACCGGTTTTATGATGTAGCAGTGAAAAAAGCCAGTAGGGTTCAAAATACGCCTTCTCCAGCGCAATTGGGGTATAACGTTGTGTACCCAGGAACCAATCTCCTAAGTGACGTAGCTGACATGCCTGATTATAGAGCGCTAGATCAGGCATTCCCATCCCGCCACGGCTCCAACTGCCAATCAGGTGGGAGAATCGAATCCGTGGTTTCCTACCTCTCCAACAGAAGTTCGATGCTAAAGCATAGAATCTCTGAAGGTCTTTCCGATATAACCAAATTGGTATTGTCTGCAGTACATAGAGCCACCTCGGAAACAGCACCATCTTTATGAGATTTATTCTACCCAGCAGTGACAGTGGCAAATCCATCCAACCCTGTAACACCTTCCTGGTCTCCTCCAGCAACCACTTAATATTTAGCTCGTGTAAACGAGAAGTATCCATGGGTAACAAAATTCCTAAATATTTAAAAGAGGTTTGCGCCCTTTTTAGAGGAAATTCTCCTCTCCAACATCTCCAGACCTCCTCTGACGAGGCCAAAGCCTCTGACTTGTCAAGATTTAACCGGAGCCCCGCATAGTCTCCATATTCCGAAACGATCTCCAGTAATGCACTTAAAGATTCTTGCGGATTCGTCAGATGAACCAAAATATCATCGGCAAAAGCTGCCACCTTAAATGCCTCTTTTCCTATCTCCATCCCTGCTACTGCAGGCTGTCTCATTATGTCCCTTAATAAAGGGTCCAACGTTAGCACAAACAGTAAGGGCGATAGAGGGCATCCTTGTCGCGTTCCTCTGCCTATTGCAAAGTCTGATGTTACAAACCCATTGACTAGTATGCGGGCCCTCGGTGTCGAATATAATGCTTTGATCCCTGACAAAAATCTCCCTGAGAATCCGTATTTTCGAAGGGCCGCGTATAGAAATTCCCAATGGACCCGATCGAACGCTTTTTCTGCGTCAAAGCTTATTAATACAGACTGTTTGTTCCCTCTTTTGCTAGCTTCCAAGGAGGTCAACACTCTGCGGACATTTTTTGCGATTGTCCTTCCCTTTATGAACCCTACTTGGGCATCGTGTATTAATTCCGGCAAAGTTTCCGCTAATCTGTTTGCCATGATCTTAGCCATTAGTTTGACCTCAAAATTCAGGAGTGAAATAGGCCTATAAGATGCTGCTAATTCCGGGTCTCTTCCTTTCTTAGGAATTACAATAATACAGGCAGTATTTAGATCTGGAGGCACCTGTTCTTGATCTATTAAAGTGTTGAACATTGCAGTTAAAGGGTCTATTATCTCTTCCCCCATTATTTTGTAAAATTCCGCCCTATAACCATCCACCCCCGGCGTTTTAAACAGCTGGCTTTGGTTAATGGCCAGCAGCACCTCCTCTGTTGTGATGGGATTGTTGAGCTTCTGCTCCTCTTGTGGAGTGAGACTTGGCAGCTGTAACTGCTCTAGATACAGGTCCCCCGACAAACCTTCATCTGTTGGGATTCCATATAGCTCTTTATAATAGTTATAGAAGATCTCACTGATTCCTTGATCTGTGGAGACTCTTGTCCCCTGTCCTCCCTTCATAGTGAGAACCCTAGCTTTCCCTTGTTTAGCCGCTATCAGCCGTGCCAACAGCCTCCCCCCTTTGTTGCCATGCCTATAAAGCTGATATTTGTAATAATTCTGCGATTTCACAGCTTTTTGATGGAGGGCTACATTTAATGCCGTTTGCAGAGATAGTAAATGTTGTTTATTCTCTAGGGAGGGTTGGCGACCATAGTATCTCCGAGCTTTGCACACTAGCTGACTAAGTCGTAATATTTCTTTAAGTCGGGCTTTACGTTTATGTGCCATATAGCTGATAATTTCTCCACGGAGTACTGCCTTAGCTGACTCCCAGTAGAGAACTGGATCATTAGCATGTATTTCATTATGTAATTTATAATCCCGCCAACTTTGAAGTATGGACGCCTTAAAGTTTGGATCCCTATAGAGTTCTATTGGAAACGCCCATCTACCATATCCTCTTTGTTCCCCCCCGGGTGACCAGCACATTTCCACCCAGGCGTGATCCGAGATTACAGTGGCGCCTATTACCGAGCTCATCACTGAGCCAAAGAGCTGCTCTGAGACCAGCAAATAATCAATTCGGGCTTGCGTTCCATGTACTCGGGATAGATGCGTATAATCCCTTCCTTGTGGGTCAAGTGTCCGCCAAACGTCTACCAGCCCCATCTGTCGACAAAGATTGGGCAGCCCCCTATTCTCCTGGACAAGATTCTGTCTCCGGGCCCCTGTACTGTCCATCAAAGGATCCATCACTGTGTTGAAATCTCCGCCCAGTATCACAGGCAAAGTGTTATGTCGTAACAATCTTAAGGTAAGCATCCTATAAAACTTCCTGTCATATTGATTCGGGGCATATACATTCCCAAACAACACCTTTTGGCGGTTTATGATAACCTCACATATCAAAAATCTCCCTCCCGGGTCAGTGAATCGTACTTCCAATTTGTCAACTATCCCTTTTCTGAACAAGATGGCAACCCCTCCTTTTTTCCCCTGAGCTTCTGCGGAAACACATTACCCCACCCACCAGGTACGTAATTTGGCATGCTCCACTGCTGATAAGTGGGTCTCCTGCAACAGAGCTATGTCTACTTTGTTTCTCTGCAAGTGTTGTAATATTTTAGTACGCTTAATGGGAGACGTGATCCCTCCTACATTCCACGTCACAACTCTCAGGGTTCCCAGTTCTCGTGAGATACCAGTCCTTGAGATCTATATCTCTCTTGCCTAGAAGAGGGGTGTCCCAGCCACCACCCCCCTCCTATTCCTAACATGTTCCATCTTCTTCCTTTCCAAAACCTTATTAAACCAAACCTCCAGGTCCCTGCGTCCCCCCAGTCTCTAACCCCCCCACCCTCACCCCTACAGCTCCCCTCCCCCCCTCTAATCCCAACCCCTCATTTGAACTTCCCCTGTCCCCTAACGGGACCATCACATATAACGCCTCTTACCCCTTCACCCTCTTGTAAGCTATTACCACCTCAACCACCCAACCTTAATTCCCTTACAGTTATAACAGAAATATATGAAGATAAAAGGGGGTGCTCACATAACCTATATATTAATAACTTGCATGTCACAAAACCTCTGCCTCTGATTCCTCAGCAGATCTCCACTGCTTTGCGGGGTAGCAACCACTTCTGTCGAGTATCTTGAAAGTCCTGCGTCCCCACCAGCACTCTCATTTCGTCGGATTCCATATTCTTAAACCAAGGTCGTCTCGTCTGCTTCCCACAGAACGGAAGATTATTATCTCTGGTGAGGCCCAGTTGCCAACTCCTCATGCCTCTCAGTTCCATGTTAACTCCCCCCAGGGGTGCTCATATGCTAGGTTTATTTTAATCAATGGTGCATTGCACTCTTTCTCTTAATGTATAAGCATTTGCTGAGTCTGCATATTGGAATCAACAGATAACATGCAGTATTCTACTGCTGTAACAGTCATTAATAATCCAACTTCTAACAGTAACCATTTGTAATCCTTGCCCTGGAAGGCTGTTCGGTCTTCAGCACTCCTTCATGGGCCATTTATAGATCCCCTGATACCTTATGTTCAGCGTTCCTCTAGCGAACTCAGAAAGGCCTGCGCTTGTTCCACGGCAGTGAAGGTTTTTATCTCCGCCTGATAAGTTACCCGCAGTTTCGCTGGGTACTGTAAGGCGAATCTAATCTTCTTTTCAAACAGCTTCGTGCAAATCGGGGAAAACTTCCTTCGTTGCATCGCCACTGCCGTGGAGTAGTCCTGAAAACAAAGCACTTTCTTGTTTCCATAGCTTAACTCCCGATCCTTCCTCAAGGCCTGCACTATAGCCTCTTTGTGTACAAAATTCAGCAAACGGCAGATCACCACTCGCGGCCTCGCATTGTCTGAATGCCTGGGTCCCACCCGGTGCGCTCTTTCCACCTGGATGGCGCCGAGATCCTCCGGAAGCTGCAGCTGTTCTGCTAGCCAGTTTTCTATGAAAGCTCTTAAGTTAGTAGTTTCTATAGCCTCAGGCAGCCCCACAAATCTTAGATTGTTTCTACGAGACCTGTTCTCAAGGTCCTCCAGCTTCTCTTCATATGCCTCCACTTGGGTTCTGAGTTTTTTATTGTCTTCCTCTATTTTTTGTACCTTATCCTCCAGGGCCCCGTGTCTCTGCTGAAATTCCGTCAGCTCCTTGTTTAATTGTCCCAAGTTTTCCTGGACCTGAGATAGTTTGTTGTCAATGGGCCCCAGGCGCTTATCTAGCAGCGGCTCCATAGCGTTCGTCACCTCCGCTACCACCTCCGCCACCCACACCGAACTTACAGTGTGCGCGGGCGGGCTCGGCGGGGCCGCCATTTTCTCCTCGCCGCCTCGCGTCTTTTCTTTGTCTCTTCGAAGAGTCTTTGCCGCCATAGGGTTTCGCTGCGTTTTGGTCAGCTGGAACTCTTCACCGTAAGTTCCTGTGTTGTAGGTGTAAATTTGGTGGTTCGTTGCAAGCTAATTCCCCAGTTTTTGAGGGTTTAGCGGGTAATCCGGCAGGAGCGGGTTTTTCAGCAGCCGCTCTTGTTCATGGCGTCACGTGATCCTCTGCAGATGAAATTTAATGTGGAAAAGTGCAATGTGATGTATATAGGGAGAAAGAATCCTACCCACAGCTAAAAAATGCTGGGTTCAGAGTTAGGGGTCACCACCCAAGAAAAAGATTCTGGAGTCACTGAAATTTTAAGGCCAGTGTGAAAGTTTTTCTTTGATTTCCTAATATATAATTTCTTCTTCGTATATGGATTTCAGAAGAACCATAGTACTGAGACCATGGTAGCTTATATTGTTGCCCATGGCAAAGCTTCATTAAGTTGGGGACAGAACACAACCTTGTTCAGTTTGACCTATCCTGTGTCTTCGACCTAGTTGACCATCATATTATATTGTCTAGGATGAGTGATGTGGAGGGGCATTTTTGGTATGACGTCTAAGTTGGACTTTGGACGTTTTGCGCTAAATGTCCCAAATCTGAACAGCAAATGTAACCATTTTCGAAAAAACAAAACATCTATCTTTTTCTTTTTGAAAATACCGTTTGAAACAAAGTTTTGTGCTCTGCGCCGTTTATCTTTTCAGGTCATTTTCGGGAAAAAAAACCCCGCACAAGTGAAAAATGTAGAAAATCAAGCCATTGGGATGTAGGAGAGGCCAGTATTTTTAGCAGACTGATCCCCCAGACATTCCAGGACAGCAATGGGCTAACCTAGGGGGCACTGCTGTGGTCTTAATAAAAATGCTCCCAGGTACACATCTCACCATTGTTCCATATCTTGTTTGCTGAGCCCTCTAAAGCTCACCCAAAATCCACTACCCCCAACTGTACAACAGTACAATAGCTCTTATGAGTGAAAGGGGCACCTATATGTGGGTACAGTGGGTTTCTGGTGAGTTTTGAAGGCTCACAGTTTCTACCACAAGTGTAAAAGGTAGGGAGAGGTATGGGCCTAGGTCCATCTGTCTACAGTGCATTGCACTGACCACTAGACTACTCCAGGGACCAGCATGCTGCTCTAATAGACCTGGCTATAATATCTGAGGCTATTATAGAGGCTGGTGAGAACTATTTTTATTCACATTTTGGGGGTGGGTGGATGGAGTAAGTGACCAATGGGGGAATAAGGGGGGGGGGTTATTCGTGATTCCCTCCAGTGGTGATCAGGTCACTTAGGGCACTTTTTTGTGTCTCATTCATTAGAAAAACAGTTCTAGGCCAAAACACTGAAGTTTTCACCCTAGCTGTTTTAGTTTTGCTCTATTATGGCTGTAAAACGTCCAAGTGTTAGGCATGTCCTAAGCCCACCCTAATCCCACCTTCAAAATGCCCCCGACATGCCCCCTTGTGATTTGGATGCACTGCAGACAAAATACAAAGATAACCATCTGCAAAAAAGGTTTCGAAAATGCCGATTTGGACGTATTGAGAAATGTGTCCAAATGGTGCTTTATGACACACTTTGGATGCTTTTCTCTTTCAAAAATGAGCCCCATAGGCATTTGTGACAATGTGTTAAACTGGTTTAGTGGTTTTTATCTACTCCTAGTTACACAGGTCAGAAAAGTGGCAACTTTTCGGTTAGTTGGAGTCCTGGTTGTTGGGTGCCACAAGGCTCCCCTTTGTCACACTACTCCAACCTTTTGGCACAGTATTAGACAAGTTCAATGTACCTTTTTTTTTTTTTTTTTTAACCTATGCTGATGACATTACTACATTGTTTCCTTTATCTAGGGATTGGACTACAACATTGAATGATATTATCATGTGTGTGCAACTTATTGAAGACTGGAATATGGCCTATTGACTTAAATTGAATCGTGAAAAGACAAAAGTTTTGTGGTTGGATCCATCTGACGCTCCCGAATTCCCCAGCATTTTTCTATTGGAGCAAACGCTTTCACCTTTGAATCTTGTTCCAGGATTCTGGGGGAGGAGGTGGACAGTCTCCTGACCTTTTCTTCTCATGTAAAGTCTTTAATAAAAAAAAATCTTTTTATATGCTGAGGAAATTGAGGGCGATACACAATTATTTGAGCCTGCGAAGTTCAGACTATTAGTTCAGGCAAGAAATTCTACCTATGATAGATTACTGTAATGTTATTTATGTTAGATGTTCAAAAACTTTGATTAAATGTTTAAACCATATTCAGAACACAGCAGCATGATTATTCTATTTGGCCAGTAGGTTCGATTCAGTTACTCTGTTTCTAAGAGAACTGCATTGGCTCGCTGTGGCTGCAGTTTAAACTTTGTACTATCATTTTTAGAATTAAGTATGGTGATGCTCCATAGTATTTGAACGACTGGGTCACATTTTTACATGGTGGTTCCGCTGGTAGAACTCGAAATCAGATGCTGTTATGTTTTCCTTCAGTAAGGCAGATCAAATTGCAGACTATTTGATTCTTCACTTTATTACCAAGCTGTTTTGGTGTGGAATTCACTACCTCTGCTGATTTATGCACTCACAAGCTATCAGGTTTTTCAAAAGGCTCTTAAAATTTTGTTATTCAACAACTGTTTAAGAACTAGTTACTATGAGGTTAGTAATTTGTAATTAAAAATCTTTATTACTTAGCACATCTGCATTATTTTAGAACTAGATAGTATAAGGCTGGTACATTATGGCTCCTGGATAATTGTTTCCAGTTTTGTTTAATTTGTAATCCACACTGGTATGTGCGAAATAGAAGACTTGTATAACATAACAGCCATAATGGAACAAAACAAACTGAAGAAAAAGCACTACTCTATAAGCCGCGCTTAACGTTAGGCATGGTTTATAGAACAGTGCTTACGCCCAGGAATTGCGCCTAACTTTAGGAGCAGCCATTTGACACAACTGAAACGTGGTACAAATATATGCGCCTACATTAGACATATATCTCCATTATTCTATAACAACGTGCATTAATATTAGGAAAACCCCCATTATGCCCATGACCCTGGCATTGTCAAGTCCCCTTTTTCAGGTTGCGTGTAAATTTTACGAAGGTGCCAATTAAATCTCATTAGTGCCAATTTTATTACTTATTTTATGCTTACATAATACTACTATTTATTTATTTGTAGCATTTATACCCCGCTCTTTCCTGCTTGATAGCAGGTTCAGTGCGGCTTACAAGTGTGGTACAGAGTATCACAGGGATAAAACAAAGTATGGTACAGAGTATCACGGAGATAATACAAGTATGGTACAATGTATCACAGAGATAGCACAGTTATATAGGATGGGACAATAGTAAGAGATGTGAGGAAAGGATAGGAGTATGGGTACTGGTGGTGTGTGTTAGGTTTGAGAGTTAAGTTGGTTGATTGGGTAGGCTTGTTTGAAGAGGTAACTACTCTTCAACAGCTTTCAGAAGGGTAGGTGTTCATTTGTTTTTCGGATATGTCTAGGTAAGGCATTCCAGAGTTGGCTGCCTATAACTGAGAAGTTGGATGCGTAGTAGGTTTTGTATTTAAGGCCTTTGCAGTTGGGAAGATGAAGATTGAGATATGTTCGAGAAGATTTGGACCTGTTCCTGGCTGGAAAATCGATCAAGTTGGACATGTAGCTTGGAGATTCGCCATTGAGGATCTTGTGGATCATTATGTGGGCTTTGAAGTTTATTTGTTCCTTGATAGGGAGCCAGTGGAGTTTTTCACGAAGTGGTGTTGCGCTTTCGAATCTTGATTTGCCAAAAATGAGTCTGGCTGCTGTGTTTTGGACGGTTTGGAGTTTTTTCATGATTTGGGCTTTGCAACCGATGAAGATGCTGTTGCAGTAGTCGGCAAGGGTGAGTACTGTGTGAGTACTGTAGGTTGCGGAAAGTTTTCTGTGGGAGGAATGGTTTTACTCTTTTCAATACCCACACATCATGTTGAACATCTTCTTCGTCGTGGCTTTTGCGTAAGTTTCTAAAGTTAGGTGTTTGTCTAATGTTACTCCTAGGATTTTTAGATTGTCAGATATTGGGATTTTAACTTATCATAGTAACATACATAGTAACATATCATTTCTATAGCGTTACTAGACCAGCTTGTGTTATGTTTATTGTAACGTTGCTTATGCAGACATTACTAAAACTAATTTTGAGATGCCTGCAGACAATTCAAAATACTGCAGCTAGGATTTTATGTCAGGCAAACAGATACAATCATGTTACATCTCTTCTCAAGTTTAAAATTCTAACTCTTACATATAAAACATTTTATAGCAATTAGTCTGATTATCTGTCATCATTGATTATTCCCTATACTCCATCTCGTACCCTCCGTTCTCTTTAATAGACTTGTATCACCCCATACTTCCAAAGCTAGATGGGAGTCAACTAGATCAAGTGCTTTTTATTTCATGGCTCCTGCTCTTTTGAATTCTCTGCCACAGCATCTTAGATCAGAGAAAACGTACACCTCTTTCAGGGCTGCTCTGAAAACTCATCTTTTTTAAATTTATAGCATTCCTTTTCCTAATAATTAAAAAATATATTTGACAGTTCGTAAATCACTTCGGCTTGTATTTGAAAGAGACGGTATATCAAGTGAATAAACGATAAATGAATTATTGATACAAATCAGCTTGTTATTCAATTAAGTTGTGTATGCCAATTGGACGTGTGCTCAAATTTGTGTGCGCAATTTTTGGCAACTTTTGTACAATTAGGGGATATGCGTGCACATAGACACATAAATACTAGTATTCTGAACATTTATGTGCGTAACTGGTGGGCAAGTACTCAACTCCCTTGTCTGGTTTCCCTAAAACTAGTCTTGCTTTACCCTGCTTCCCAGCCCACATAAAATGTTGGCCCCTTTCCACTCCTGAGAAGGCTGTATATCCCAAGGTCAAAGTTCTGTCTCCCCTTTCCACTTCTTACTGGGGCATGTGCCAGCAAATAACAATAAACTCCTAAATTTACTGCCGCAGTGTCACAGATGAGATTTCACTAAGATCAGCCAAGCTCTTAGGAGAAACTGGTTGAGCTCCCACACAAAATTTATGTACTTGTTCTACCGAGCTGCTCATATTGCTGTTTTTCTCTTTGCGTTTGCTGGTGCTTTTAAGAAAAGGAGGATTAAATATTCTAATATCAACCCCTTCATGCATGTCAAATGGATGTCAGTTAATAAGGGCAATTGGTCCCCTTAGTCTGCCCAGTTGCCTTGCTCACCCTGCTCTATCTTCCAGCTATACCACTTTAATTCTGGCTATATTTTGATCAATTTTTAGCACTACTACATGTACACGGCATTGTACAATGGTGATAAGTATTTAGCTACAATAACTCCTTGCCCAATAACTCCTCCCCATGAACTCCGTTCGCTGGGTAAATGTCTCCTGTTGTCCCCCTTCTCCCCCACTGCTAACTCCTGGCTCCGTTCCTTCTATCTCGCTGCTCCCTATGCCTGGAATAGACTCCCTGAGCCAGTACGTCAGGCTCAGTCTCTGGCTGTCTTCAAGTCTAGGCTTAAAGCCCACCTCTTTGCTACTGCTTTCGACTCCTAACCATGACTGTCTTACTCAACACCCTCTCTTATCACCCCTACCACTGCAATTTCCCCACCCCTAGCTGTCTGTTCGTCTGTCCAATTTAGATTGTAAGCTCTGTTGAGCAGGGACTGTCTTTTCATGTTAATTTGTACAGCGCTGCGTAAGTCTAGTAGCGCTATAGAAATGTTTAATAGTAGTAGTACAATAAGAGAGGGCAATTATGCACCAATAATTAGATGCCTTCTCTATAAAGGAAACCCAGGTAATAGAACTGGCATGTCACCCTACGTGCCAAGGCAGACAGAGTCATTTCCTCAGGTCCAAACTTAGATTGTGAACCCTCCAGGGGCTGGGATATGCCTACTGTATCTGAATGTAACTTGCCTTGAACTACCACTGGAAAGGTATGAGTTTGACAAACCAAAAGGAGTGGAGTAATTGCCTAATGGTTGGCACGAGGGTTACCATATGTCCGGGTTTCTCCAGACATATCCTCCTTTCTGGTGATTGTTGGGGCGTCCGAGCGTTTTTGCTTGTGACAGTTTATGTCCAGGTTTTAATTCCGGGAGCCTGCCCCTGCACAGTGCACTCACTCTTTTCACTTTCCGTGTGCTCCAGAAGTGAAAGCAGAAGCACAGCTGACGCCCACACCCCCCCTGCCCTCAGATCCACTCTTGTGCACCGCTAGTACTGCTGTGACTTCCCACCCCCTCCTTGTGCTGCTAGTACCTCTGAAGGAGACCCCTCCACATACTCAGACTCCGAGCCAGTGCCAGAATTCAGGAGTTCCTGCTTGCTGCTGCTGACGGTGCTGACTCCCACGACTATGCTGGGAAGTCCTCAGAGTAAGAGTCCAACTCCAGTGCAGGCACAGAAATGCTGCGTGGTTCACTCTCTCTCCCTTGATGAAATTGCACTGTAAAGAGTGAACAGATGCATATCGGGCTGCTTCCTCCTCTTGTGCCTTAAGGCAACTGCTCATGAACCGCGGGGATCTCTGTACAGCCTTGCACAGTTCACATGAGTAGGCAGCTCTCTAGGCAGGCACAGGGGGAAGAAGCAGCCCAATATGCAGCCATTTACTCCTCCTCTTGCACTGGGATTTCAGAGAGGGAGAGAGAGAGTGAACAGCAGAGCTGTTGATGCCTTTGGTTGTATTTAGCAGGAGAAAGGGCAAGTTGAGTGAGCAACATGAGTGGGGGGGGGGGGGGCGGGGAATGTAGGGGAGGGGAGAAGGGACGGGAAGGGAAGGGAAGGGGAATGTCCTGTTTTTGTCTCTGCAAATATGGTAACCCTAGTAAGAGCCAGGGATGGACTGATTTTTGAGCGCTTTTTGTGGACTGGAGGAGTGGCCTAGTGGTTAGAGCACCAGTCTTGCAATCCAGAGGTGGCTGGTTCAAATCCCACTGCTGCTCCTTGTGATCTTGGGCAAGTCACTTAACCCTCCATTGCCTCAGGTACAAACTTAGATTGTGAGCCTTCCTGGGACAGAGAAATATCCAGAGTACCTGAATGTAACTCACCTTGAGCTACGACTGAAAAAGGTGTGAGCAAAATCTAAATAAAATAAATATTTACTGACTCTAGCCCTAATTCACATATGCATACCCTTAAAGAATAGCACTTAGGGTGCTTGAATGCCTATGCAGCATGTTTTGTTGCATTTATGCATGCATGGAATTCGTACAGTTATAGAATTGCTTTTTAGACTATGATCTAGGCAAACAAATTTCTAAGCATAACTTTTAAGCTCCTAAATTAAGATACATTTTCAGCTGAAAAGTTATGGACCCTTTTACTAAGGCCACGTGCAACGTGTGTCAAATTGGAACCACCGCCCGGCTACTGCATGCCCTGGACAGTAATTCCATTATTGACATGCATCCAAAACAAACGGTAGAAATTTTCTACCTCGTGGCGCTTACCCGGCGGTAATCGGCAGTGTACGCATGCAGACAATTGCCGCCCAGTTAACGTGTGAGACCTTACCGCTAAGTCAATGGGTGGTGGTAAGGTCTCATGCCGAAAACGGATGCGCGCTGCTTTTAATTTTGCTGCACGTTTATTTTCGGCCATAAAAAAAGGCCTTTTTTGCAGGTCTGCCAAAAAATGGACCTGCGCGCGTCCAAAACACATGCCTACACAAGCGCAGGCCATTCTTTGGCGCGCCTTTGTGAAAGGGCCCCTTAGGCTCCTAAGGCCTTTTTTTACAAAGCTGTGCTAGCGATTCCTGCATGGCAAATGAAAGGAAGCCCATTCAATTCCTATGGGCTTCTTCTCATTTACCACTCAGGAATTGCTAGTGCAGCTTTGTAAAAGAAGTCCTAAGTTTGGCTGAAAATAGGGCACAATTTTAGGAGCTCAGTTTTTTTTAAAATGAATATTCAGTCTTTAGTTTTTTGCCCATCAGAGCTGTTAATAAATTATTGATGGTAATTAGTGCTAACTAAGACTTACATGCGATCTCCCTATGTGCTATTCTGGTTGGTTAAATGTACAGTTTAGAAAAGGTGTTTTTTCACCCATTAGGGGAGATATTATCCCGAGCCCAATTCCTAAGAATTAGAATGGCTGAGGGGCGTAGCTAGGTGGGGCCACGGGGACGTGGGCCCCCACAGATTTAGCCCTGGCCCCCTCTACTTTCCATCCTCCCCCCCACCCCGGCCGCCGACCCTCCCCCGCCACTTTCAATCCCCCCTCCTGCTGCCGCCGAAGTCTTCTTCAGCGCCAGTCTCCAGTACCTTCGCTGATCTGTTTCTGTGAGTCCTGATTCCTGACGTCCTGCATGCGTAACACACGCAGGACGTCAGGAGTCAGGACTCATAGAAACAGATCAGCGAAGGTGCCGGAGACTGGCGCTGAAGACTTTGGCTGGTGGGGGTTGGGGACCCCCGCCAGCAAAGGTACAAGGCAGCAGCAGCGGGGGAGGGTCGGCAGCGGGGGAGGGTCGGCGGCGGGAGGGGGGGGTCGGCGGCTGGGGGAGGCAGGCTAAACTGTGATCCCCCCACCTCGGGCTCTGGACCCCCTCCCGCCGACTTCTGGCTACACCCCTGGAATGACTCATTGTAAGAAGTTAGTAATTACAGGCCTACTATGATAAGTAGTACTATAGCCTCTATCCCACTTATTACCAAAGTAACAGAAGGCTTAGCTGCTTGTCAGTTTGACAGCTATTTAGAAAACTTTGATATATTGCATAGATCTCAATCTGGATTTTGAAAACACTTCAGCGCTGAGACAGTGGTGGGTGCTACTGCAGCATAGGGGAGGACATTACTGAGTGAAGGCAAGTGTGCTATTTTGATTCAGTTTGATCTCTCGTGCGTATTTGATTTAGTTGACCGTGAGATTATGTTATTTTTGTTGAGTAATTTGGGCATCCATGGCACTGTTCTGCAGTGGTTTGCTGGCTTTCTTGGTAATTGGTCTTATCGGGTGCAGGGTAATGAAGTCATGTCAGAGCCTTGGAAAGTTTCTTGTGGAGTACTGCAGGCATCCCCCCCCCCCCCCTTTCGCCTACTCTATTTAATATCATGTTGCAGTCTTTGGGAATAGTTTTTGATCAGGATAAGATGCAATTTTTTTTATATATGCTGATGATGTTACTGTTTTCTGTCCTGTTCCAGCTGAATGGCCTAAAACTTATGCAGGAATTTTAAAATGCTTTTACTTATTTGAAAATTGGATTACGTCTTTATAAGCTTAAGCTCAATAAAGAAAAAACGAAATTTATGTGGTTGGAATCTGCGACCCATCCTTTTAGGCTTCACCAGTTTACAATGGGAGCAGATAATTTTTTGTTTGAAGATTCTGCTAGGATTTTAGGAGTCATGGTTGATGGTAGGATCAGTATGTCATCGCAGATAACTCAGGTGTTAAAGAAATCTTTCTTTTTTTTAATTGAAAAAAACTTCACCTTACAAAAAAAGCATTTCTGACACAGTTTCAGGTTGACTGCATCCAATGGAGCAGGTCCATGTAAAATTTGAAAAGCTGTAGTGCCCAATTAGAAAGAACCTAGGCTTTAACAGGAAGTCAGCGTAAATTTACCATATAGGGAGATAAAGAATCAAATCTATCCAAAGAGAATATCAATCCAATTGCCATATTCTGTACTAATTGCAGGCAATGCAAAGAAGTCTTGGTACAACCTGAAAAAACTATGTTGTAAATATTGAGGCGGGATAAAACGTAGAAACATAACATAGAAACATGACGGCAGATAAAGGCCATATGACCTATCCAGTCTGCCCATCCTCTGTAACCCCTAATTCCTCCTGTTCCTAAGCGATCCCACATGCTTATCCCATGCCTTTTTAAACTCTGGAATTGTCCTCGACTCCACAACCTCCACCGGGAGGCCATTCCATGCCTCCACCACCCTTTCTGTGAAATAATACTTCCTTAGGTTACTCCTAAGCCTATTCCCTCTCAACTTTGTCATATGCCCCCTCATTCCAGAGTTCTCCTTCATTTGAAAAAGGCTCTCTTCCTGTACATAAATGCCCTTGAGATATTTAAACGTTTCTATCATGTCTCCTCTCTCCCTCCTCTCTTCCAGCATATACATGTTGAGGTTCATAAGCCTGTTGCTATAATTTTTGCATTCAAGACCGCCTACTAATTTCGTAGCCGCCCTCTGGACCGACTCCATCCTGTTTATATCTTTCCGTAGGTGCGGTCTCCAGAACTGCACACAGTACTCCAAATGAGGCTTCACCAGAGACTTATACAACGGCACTATCACCTCCTTTTTCCTGCTGGTCATGCCTCTCTTTATGCACCCAAGCATCCTTCTGGCTTTGGAGTCATGGTTGATGGTAGGTCAGTATGTCATCACAGATAACCCAAAGCCTAAATAGCAAGCCTAAATGTGAAAGGCTCAAATGCTTTTTTGTAAGATGCACTTTGGGCACCATTTATTGAATCTGGCCCTATCTATACATTCAGGGCCCTTTTACTAAGCCGCGTTAAGCGTCTACGTGCGCCCAACATGCACCAAAATGGAGTTACCACCCGGCTACCATGTGGCTCTTGCGGTAATTTCATTTTTGGCACGCGTCCGATACGTGCATCTGAAATATTTTACTTTCAGTCATGCGTATCGGACGCGCGCCAAGTGGCATTTGACGCACAGAGGTTATTACCATCTGGTTACCGTGTGAGACTTTACTGCTAGGTCAATGGCTGGCGGCAAAGTCTCATACCCAAAATTTTCATTTTGCCACACGTACATTTTTAGCAAAAATTTTTAAAAGGCATTTTTTTTTTTTGCAGGTGTGCTGAAAAATGATTCTGCACGCGCCCAAAACATGCGCCTACACTACTGCAGGCCATTTTTCAGTGCACCTTAGTAAAAGGACCCCTCAGTGCTGCTGCTACTTATATGGACAACAGTACTGAATATACAAATTGATTTGTGCACCAGTGTAGAAATTAATGCAGTTGTCACACAGGCTCAAAATCCAGCCCACTGTCATCATAAAACACACACACATTTGCATAAACTTGTACAAAGTTAACCAAATGATCTTATATTTTCAAATCTTTCAAACAGTGTTTGCGTATTTCTTCCCAAGGGGAATCTTTCGCAACCTGGTACAATCAATGGTGCTAAGTCACTTAAGACTACTGCAATGCACTTTTTGCTGGCTGTAAAGAACAAATCATCAAGAAACTTCAAACAGCCCAAAACACTGTAGCCAGACTTATATTTGGAAAAACAAAATATGAAAGTGCCAAATCCCTAAGTGAAAAGTTACTCTGGCTTCCTCTTAAAGAATGCATTACGTTTAAAGTATGCACTCTTGTTCATAAAATCATTCATGGAGATGCCGCGGCCTACATGCTAGACCTTATTAACGTACCACCCCGAAATGCCAAAAGATCAGCACGCACATTCCTGAATCTTCACTTCCCTAGCTGTAAAGGACTAAAATATAGATTAATACTTGCGTCCAGCTTCTCATACTTGAGTTCACAGCTGTGGAATACATTGCCATTTGACCTGAAAACAGTTTACAACCCAATTAACTTTCGTAAAGCATTGAAGACTCATCTCTTTAACAAGGCATACCACAATGATCCATAATAAGAACTGTAACACATTACCACTTACTTGATATTCTGAAGATATTCTCTTTTTACCTGATCGTCTAATTTTACTATATGTCACCCATATCCTATATGTATTACAAATTGAATGTTTTCTCTTTTTACCTGATAGTTCATTTTTTATTATGTTCCCATGTTCTCTATGTAATACTAATTGTATCTTTTATTCTGGAATGGCGAAAGCCATGACGGAAAATTGTAAGCCACATTGAGCCTGCAAATAGGTGGGAAAATGTGGGATACAAATGCAACAAATAAATAAATATATGGAACAATTCAGAGTTTGATCTGTTGTAGTTTCCAATTTGCACATATTCCCCCAGATCACCAAAATCCAAGCGGATTCTGTAAAAATGTGGATAACTTAACAAGCTTCATAAGCTAATGAGCGCTGACAACAGCACTTAACAAGAAATAATGAGCACTAATTGGCACTGATTAGAATTTACACTAACAAATCGCTAAACGTATTCTGTAACGAAGTGTGCCAAACTTCTAATGTGTGCAGGCAAAAAGGGGCGTGGTTATGGGCAGGGAAATGATCGTTTCGTGGGCGTTCCGAAATGTACGCGCATAGTTCTAGAATATGGCCCAGTGAGTGTAAATCTTCACACTGGGATTTGCGTCACATTTTTGTTGGTGTAAATGGATGCGTGTAGTTTTAGGCGCTAAGATATCAACTAAGCGTATTCTACAATCGGTGCCTAAATCTAGGCGCCAATTATACAATACACTTAGCTGGAACTGATTTCAGTCCTGATTTTTTTTTTTTTTTTAGGTACCATATATAGAATCTGGCCCATAACTTTAAAATATTCTAGCACTGCACTGGTCTCAGAAATACAAAAAGGCTACTTATAGGCTGTCATGTCTTTTATTACATCATGATTGCACTTGGGTTTATAGGGGGCTTATAGGTCCCCTCATATGATATCTCTGCACCAATACAGAGTACAGAGGGGGACAAATTTATGCTCACAGAAGCAGATTTTCAAAGCATTAATTTTTCAGAGTCTAATCGAGAAAGACAAGCTGTGTGGACTAAAAGAAGGTAGGAGAGGAAAATAAAAATCAGAGTCAACCGGAGACTGAAGTGGATCTTCTGGCTTCCATCTCTTCTCCTTGCCCCTCTTGCCTTTCTAATCCCCTCTCTACAGAGACTCAAAATTCAACCTCTCTCTGTTTTCCTCCAATATTACCAACCTTCCTGCAGCTTTACTATTTACAAATGGAGATCCTCTTCTCCTCTCTTTCACATACATTTTAACTCTTAATTTTATATAAGTTTTCAAACTATTTACACTGTCTTGAAAGATAACTTTCTAGGGCGGTATATCAAGTTTCAGGGGTCCTTTTACTAAGCCGCATAGGCGCCTACGGTTGGAACTACTGCCGGTAATTTCATTTTTTAATGCATGTTCACTACACACGCCAGAAAACACATTTTATTTTCTGGCGTGCAGCGCTAACTGGGCGGTAATTGGCATTATACGCGCACAGATGATTACCGTTCAGTTAACGCATTACACCTTACTGCTAAGTCAGTGGGTGGCGGTAAAGTCTGAAGCCAAAATAGAAGCGCGCCGATTTTTATTTTGCCGCACGTCCATTTTTGGCCCCAAAAAAGGGCCTTTTTGCAGGCATGCTGAAAAATGGAGCTACGCGCGTCCGATACACGTGTTTACAACAGCACAGGCCATTTTTTGGCGCACCGTGGTAAAAGGACCCCTCAATAAACCTGTAAAGTGATGCTCTTACCCCTTAAGCATTCACAAACTTACAACAAGCACATTCAAATCCTCAACATATTTCACAGTGAAGAACTGGAGAACTGATACTTTCATAAAAATAATTGATAGCACATCACTGCCCCGAATCAATATTGTAAGCCCCTTTCTGAAGACAAATTTAGAACTTTCAAAAGAATGACTTAGAATAAAGAAAAGTATAATTCTCCTGGTTGATAACACTTCTGCCTCTTTCTTGCCTCTGACTCTAGGGGAAGAAGCTAGGCTGGGGAGAAGTACCAGACTCCAAGAATTCAAACATTCTCAGCGCCTATATCATCAGTAAAATTTACAGCAGGAAACAATAATGTAAATCTGATATACAAAGAAGATATTTGATCTTTCATGATACTTTTCAAATTTAACAATTTCTCCTAGACAGGCATGTTGTGTTTCAACAATTTTTCTTGATGATCCAGCATGTTAAACACAGCCAACAAGTTCAGTATACACTGAACTGAATATCAAAACATATTTAATAAGAACAAGGTAATAAATTCCATCATCAAAGTTTTAACAACTTTCTCCCCCCCACAAGGTTTTTATGTTCATATCTGTTTATATTAAACATTTTTATTGAAGTAAACCAGAAATGTCTGAAAAACAGTACCAAAAGTGTGTTCTTGAAGTTTAATAATCCTAGCCCACCCAAGCTCTAATAACCCCCTCCCCCCATCTATGCCCCAGGAGGCCTGGACTCTTATGACCCCCCCCCCCCCCCCCCCCGAACAATGGACGGAGAGGCAACACATAGCAGCGTTTTACCACAATCCCCCACTGACAGGCATGCCATCCCTCTGACCTCATGTTCACCTGCTTTTAAATTAGTTACCTTATTTTCTAACTCCTCTTACTCTTTTACCTATCTATATGTTCCATCTTTGCTTATACCCTACACTATCAATTAAAATATTCTATTACATATTGTGTTGACATTGTAAGTATTATACTATGCCATGCTTTGTATTGCTATTTGAATATTTTTACTGCTGTAATTTTCTATTGCTCATGTTTGATTTATTTTTATTGTACACCACCTTGAGTGAATTCCTTCAAAATGGCAGCAAATAAATCCTAATAAATAAATAAATAAATGTTATGAACTTGAAAATGTCATGGTAAACCAAAGGAGAAAAACATTTTGTAAGTTACAATCATCTTGCCATACCTTGCAGTAAAGCCATCACAAGCACAAACTAAAATAAAGCGAGAACTTACACTGCTCTCTAGTAATGAATTGAGGTATGGTGCTCAGCTGAGGGGCACTAGGATTTGGGGTTCCCACCAGCTTGTTCTTGGCCATCTTTGTGTTTGCTTTGGCAAATTCTAGCCGGAGTGTCTGGGGAATTTCAGGGTCAAATCGAATTCCCTGCAAAAAAAAAAAATCAATTGAAATTTTTAATAGATATGTTATACAATTTCTGAGACTGAAGGTAACACACCTCAATATTGGGGGAGAAAATAGCAATAGCTCACATTATGGCTTTCAGCAAAGTGCGTTAGTTGTATTGAAAGTACATTTTTGATCTGTAAAATAATGAATTTGTATTTATTTTTTTTTTTAACATTTGATTTATTAAAGATACATTCAAGTTGCAACTATCCTTGTTCTTATGGGACAATTGATTTTGAGTTACATAACCTTTTAAATTACAGCACAGTTTTTGGAAACTGTTTCATATCCAAGAGCCTCCTGTACATAATATTTGAAAAATCACTTACACATCGATAGAAAGTCAAGAAAAATATCAAGGTAATGTACATTAAAAAGCAGCCGTTAAGAACATTGGGGGGGGGGGGGGGGGGGGGGAGGGGGTATGGTCCACGTTATCTAGTGAAGATTTGTTAATAACAGCCAGAATAAATTCTGAGATCAGACCAAGGAGCCCCACTGAAGCTTCCATTACAAATCTGGGTTAATAATTGGGTTATTTTTGGTAGCCAGCTTTAAATTATCAAACAATAATAATTGGAGTATTAATGACCTTTCCAGGTCTCAAAATGAAATACACTCTTCAAAATAAGGGCTCCTTTTAGTAACCCACGGTAGTGATTTCCGGACGGCAAATGCGACGAAGCCCATGGGAATTGAATGGGCTTTGTCGTATTTGCCGTGCCAGGAATCACTGCTGCAGCTCAGTGAAAGCATGTTAATCCCACATCAGGAAAAACAGAATGTTACCATCATTGCAACCAAGGAAGAATGTTCAGATACCTTCTTGAACTGTACCACTATAAGTAACAATAGTCTGCTCAATAAAGATATCACATTTGCAAACTTAGAGAAAAAGAACAAGAGAGTGGTATTTTTGTGATTCAGTACATTCGACAAGCTTGTTAGCTGACAGAAATGGCAGTGATTTATTCCTGGATTTGTAAGAAAGAAAGAATGTAGATTACAATATGGATTGTTTTTAATACACATGCACCATGAATGGGGAGATTTTGGAAGGAGTGTGATCATTTTTGCACCTAGAGGAAGCAAGATCCAGGTAAGTGTGCTCATTGATGGATTTCGATAAGGGTTATAGATAGCAAGGTTAGCCTCTGTGGTGGGCAGAATTTGGGAGAGTGGGGGGTAGAGATGTTTTGTTGTTTTTTTAATGTTTTTTTTCTTTGTGTTATTAATTGTTGTTTCTATGTTTGAAATCTGTTTTTTGAAAAATTATAAATACAATAACATGAAAGGAACAACACAAACTAGTCTTTAGTAAAAAACTCCCTCAATGTTCCAAAAACAAAAACAAAAAAATCTTATCTGGACTCATCCATTTCATTTTAATGGCTTCATCAGGGGTGATATTGATGTTGTAATATCAGCATTTCAAATACTGCCATTGCAGCCCAAATGAATCATAAATCAGCCTGCTATTTTCAGGCACAATATTCACTCCACAATGTATCCCTTCTTTTGAAGATACACGTTCAGTTTGTCGTGAGTCTTTTATGCACCCGCATTACACTTATTTTTTGAGTACAAGAATTTCTCCAGCATGGTTTGTGGATATTTAAATTTAGGACACCTTATTAATGGTACATAATTTTAAAAAATACACTTGCAGCTTCGATTAGTAATGGGTTTAAGATATGGCAGCTTTGTATTTTAAGTTTTGCATACGTGACTGAGGTGAGTGATTTAGGTAGGGCATAACTTCAGTGTAGGAATCTGTAGCAGTCTTGCTTATTCTGTTGACCCAGTAGGAGATGTACTGGTATTCTAGTTTCTGATGTAGTATTTGAAGTGCTGCCTTTTCACAGGTTGGGCTGGTGCTGTTTGAATCCTGGCTTTTATGGTATTGTGTTAAGCAATGTAAAGAATGCACCTGAAAGACAGAATCTAATTAAAAATTATATTCCTTTATAATATGATGGAAAGTTACTCAGGGAGGTCCTGCTGCACCCTGCCCCTTGCCTCGCCCTGGTGTCCCAGATTTGCAAACCAAAAATCTGGTAAGCGTATGTTAGGTAGAGCTCCTTCGAGAAGGACTGTCCTTCTTTGTTAAACTGTACAGCGCTGCGTAACCCTAGTAGCGCTCTAGAAATGTTAAGTAGTAGTAGTAGTAAAAATGAGATAATGTACTGTTGTTATGCCACAAACCATGTATTTGATTTTAGAGGGTATGCAAAGAGAGTGTGCCAAAACATGGAAGAAAGAGGAAAATGTTGAAAGAAAAGCTGCAAAAGGCTTGGACAAATTAAAGGGACTGGGTAAGGACTTTTTAAAACAGCTAAGCAATCATACACAAAGCAAAACAGAACGAGAGAGAGAGAACAGGAACTCAAACAGGAGTCAAAAAAGAGAGGTGCATCAACTGTAAGAAAACAGATAGGGTAACACGTTTTCTCTTTGATAGAGAGAGTGGTGTATGACAGAGAAGGGGGGGCAGAGTGAGGGGAAAACACAGGACAGGGAAATGAGTGCAGGGGGAAGTTGCCTACAAAAACGTAAATGATGTAGAACAGGCTTGGGGCAGAGAGAAGAGGAGAGGGAGTAAACAGATCAAGGAGTTGGTAGTGGATCTTCCGGCCTGAATGAAAATTGATAACTGTGCTGGGATTTAAGAAAGGGAAAGACTGCCTAAATTAAGCCTCACCCTTTAAGCAGGGGTGTAATCACCGGGGGGGGGGGGGGGGGGGGGCTCAACTCTGTGCTCAAACCCCCTCCAATGCATGAATAGCTGGCAGGGATGCCCAAGTCCCGCCAGATGAAGAGATTCGCTGGCTGAGTCCCCGCCCGTGCTGCTTCAGCAGCGAGGAAGCTGACAGAGTGCTGCAGCTGTAGATTCCGCACTACCATGCATACTCAGTTCTGAGCATGTGCAGAAGTACTTTTCTAGCTTCACCTTCTCCCCCCTCCCTCCAAGCCTGATCCTACTCCAGTCTTTGCTGTTAGTTACTCTGGAAACTGGCACATCAAGCTCACTCCACAAGCAAGATGACTGGTGAAATGCAAATAGAGGTTTTAAATTCTGAAAGTGTTCAGATATATTAGCTGTATGTAAAGAGCAGCTGGGGTGGTGAAGGAGTCTGTTGGTGGGGGGGGTTATTTGTAGAAGGAGAAGGTAGTTTGTCAGATGGTGTTGCAGTGGCAAAGGTAGACTTAGGAGGCAGTTTGCAGGGTGGTGGGGCAGTTGAAGAAGATAGTTTTCAGGGTGGTAAGAAAGTTGTGGGATGTTGGTTTTGGGGGTGGGGCATTTTGTAGTGTAGTACGAGAGTTGCTGGGAGTTAGGTTTTGAGGTGCAGCAGGAGTGGCACTAGGGTAGTTCTGTGGGGTGGGACAGTTGCAGGAGTTAGATTTTGGGGGTTGTGTAGTTTGAGAGGTGGTGTGGGGGTATTTTGGGGTGGGGCAGCTGCAGGGAGAGTTTTCTGGCGTGAGGTTGTTTGTGCAGGGGGCAGTTTTTTGGGATGACAGCAATTTGGGGGATTGAGAGAGTAGAGAACAGGGAGAGGAACACTGAAAGAAACAATCCTTCAACTGCTATGTTTCATTGTATACACGCTTCTATGCTAGGGAAGCTGGAATGCTTCCTATAGAAATGCATTGGGCCATTTTGGGGGAGGGGTGCAGGGGCTTATTTCTTTGGAACTACTAGTCTGATTTGGCCCATTTCGTGCCATGTTTCTTACCATGTCATTAAATTTCTAGAGAATAACTTTGTCCCCAGACAAAACCAGATATTTTTGACCCCCATTTATGTTCGGAAAGTTTAAAAAAAAAAAAAAAAAAAGATTAGCTAAGTAAAATTAACAAGGCCACAATTTGCACAAATAAACCATCTATTCAACTTTCAAGTTTATTAATATTTTCTATACTGCCCATCGGCACATCATTTGGGCAGTTTATATTGTAATCAATGCTAATGTAGAATAGAAGAAAAGAAAATACAACATCTTCAATATTGATATTACAGAGATAAATCAGATTCAATACTCTGTGGAATAAATTATTACTGAGAGAATCCTATTGACAATGACACAAGGCCAGAAGGAAAACGATAACTCCTTAATAGAAAAAACGCACTTTGAAGAAAAAATAAAATGCTCCTGACAGGCGGGTGTCTCAGAGGATGAAGATCACCAGAGATAATCAGAAATAATCAAAACATAAAATTGAAATATGTTGTAAGCAAGAGATATCAAATTATTTAGAGAAAATCCTAATTATGTATACAGTGAAAATGCCACCAACTAATGGTGAAACAGAAAGGTTTTGGAAAAATTTATACGAAGACCCCATTAAAGCTATAGGAATAGCCTGAAGTAATACAAGAGTTGGAAGACTGGACCTTATAGGTTAATCACTTGGATTTGAGGTTAGTCCCGTGGTCCACCAACTTAGGGTGAGGACCTTGGACCCTGCTTGGGAGGTAGTAGCTGATTCGGGAATGCTAGATGGGAGGTGGCGAGGGGGAAGGGAACTAACCCTTCTAGGATCCACTGTGTAATTCTCTGGGTGCTAGAAGAATGAGTCAAGTATTCAGAAGCTTTAATAGGAACCTCATTTATATAGGATTTACATAGACAAGTAAACCATGGAAATTCCTTGCAAATAGGACCGGAGAAGGCAGAAAAGGCCCCTGTTACACCCAATGGGAATACCTGTTCTCCCTAATACTTTCTATGAGCAACAGTGGGTGGGCTGCTGTGGAATCACCACCTCACCCTGACCATAAAGGGGGATTAAATTCAGGACCCTACAGGTAGTGGGATTAAGAAGTTGGAAATTGATCTATTTCTTTCTGAAAGTAAGAGACCCTTTACTGGAGAGGATTGTGCATAAGTACATAAGTGTTGCCATACTGGGACAGACCAAAGGTTCATCAAAACTAGTATCCTGTTTCCAACAGTGGCCAATCCAAGTCACAAGTACCTGGCAAGATCTCCAAACAGTACAATACATTTTATGCTGCTTATCCCAGAAATAAGCAGTAGATTTTCCCAAGTCCATTTTAATAATGGTCTATAGACTTTTCTTTTAGGAAGCTAGCCAAACCTTTTTTAAACCCCGCTAGCTAACTGCTTTTGCCACATTCTCTGGCAACAAATTCCAGAGTTTAATTACACATTCAGTGAATAAATATTTTATCCAATTCATTTTAATTTTACTACTTTGTAGCTTCATTGCGTGCCCCCTAGTCCCAGTATTTTTGGAAAGAGTACACAAGCGATTCACATCTACTCATTCCACTCCACCTAGTATTTAGTATACCTCTATCATATCTCCCCTCAGCTGTCTTTTCTCCAAGTTAAAGTGCCCAAGCCATTTCAGCCTTTCCTCATAGGGAAGTTGTCCCATCCCTTTTATGATTTTCGTCTGCTTTTAATGAACTTTGCTTTTTTAAATTCTGTCTTTATAAATAAACTATAATACCTCTTTTAAACCCCAGCCTTTAAATTAACAAAGTGCAGAGTAAAAAAATAGATTGCCCTAGTAACCTTTTCAGCTATTCTATCTTCCTCACACCTTAACACCTACTGCAGGCCGGTAGCACTACTACCTCTCCTCCAGGCAAAGAACAGAAAATAACTCTTTTAAGACAAAGTTTATGCCTTGCTACTATCCTTGTTAATGCTCTTGGCTGCTACCTGTAGAAGAAAATTTCAGTTTAAAACTTTGGGGAAATGGGTAGTACACTATGAGGCTTATTTTCAAAGCACTTAGCCTCCCAAAGTTCCATAGAAACATATGGAACTTAGCCTCCCAAAGTGCTTTGAAAATATGCCTCTATGGAAACTAGGTAATAAATCTTGCTTCTTTTTTTTTTTTTTAATGAAGATTGAACTAGGCCCTTCTTTGCTATCTAGAGGCTATCTGTTAATGCTGTAGGCTGTGGCAAAATGTTCAAGCTTTAAAACTAGTTAATAAAGTTTGCTTTTTAAAAATTCCCTTTAGAGCCTTACTCTTGCGATTGATTTATGCTGTGTACAAACACAAAAACATCTTTCTGCAATATATAATTATTCTAAATATTCTAATTAGTTGCTGTTTTTAAATGGTTTACATAAGGGGCATAGCCAGACTTCGGAAAGGGATAGAAAATAAGACAAAGAAAATTCTAATGCTTCTGTATTGCTCCATGGTATGATCACATCTTGAGTATTGTGTGCAATTCTGGTTGCCATATCTCAAAAAAGATAATGGAATTAGAAAAGGTTCAAAGAAGGGCAGCCAAAATGATTAAGAGGATGGAACTCCTCTCACATGAGGAAAAGCTAAAAAGATTAGGACTGTTCAGCTTGGAAAAGAGATGGCTGAGGGGGGATATGATAAAGGTCTACAAAATACTTAAGGGGCCCTTTTACCAAGCTGCGGGTAAAAAAAACCCCTAAACGCATGTGGCCATGTGGTGGTAGTCCTGAAAGAGCGAGCGGTAAGCCTGACGGACTTACCACCACTCTGTAAAAGGGCCCCTTAGTGGTGTAGAATGGATAAATGTAAATCAATTTTTTACTCTTTCAAAAAGCACAAAGACTAGGAGACACTCAATAAACTTACATGGTACTACTTTTAAAACGAACCAGGAGGAAATATTTTTTTACTTAATGAATAGTTAAGCTCTGGAACTCGTTGCCAGAGGAAGTGATAACAGCGGTTAGTGTATCTGGGTTTAAATAGATTTGGACGAGTTCCTGGAGGAAAAGTCCATAGTTTGCTATTAAGGTAGACATGGGGAAAGCCACTGCTTGTCACTGGGATCAGTAGCATGAATCTTGCTACTATTTGGGATTCTGTCAGGTACTTGTGATCTAAATTAGCCATTGCTGGAAACAGGATACTGTGCAAGATGGACCATTGGTCTGACCTAGTATGGGGTTCTTAGTTTCTTAGGTTAAGCTGCGTAAGGCACTAACACATACCTAATGCAACACAAAATGGCGTACCATGGGATACACTTAGGAGTCCTATGGCAACTGCCAAATCAGTGTGCCCTGATCCATGTGCTAAAAAATGGTTAGATATATATATTTTATTTTGGGAAAGGGCATTTCAGAGGGCAGAGATGCCAACTTACCAGGTTTCAGGCTGGAGAATTTGTGGCAGTCCTGGATTTCTGACCACTCCATCCTGGTGCATTATGGGACTTGCAGCACTGATTTTAATAGTCAGGATCAGGTACCACAAATCCCACACTGCTTTGGGATATAAGTTCAAAACCAGGACTGTCTCAAAATCTCCAACCTGGAACTGGGTAACTTGGCATCTCTGAGAGTTGGTGTTCTTGTGCTAAACAGCGCATCCACACTGGCATGTGCTAACTGGATGGTTCAGGAACACTGCATAAATCTGTACCGCCTACAAAATGGGTGATGTTAAGTGCTTATGTAATAATTTTTTTAAATGGCCACATGCTAATGGCAACTTTAGCACAGGGCCATTAGTCAAAAAAAAGAAAATTGGCTATTTCACGGCTACTGTAAAAATGGCCTTAGTATGCGGGCTAAACCCACGTCAGTGCACATTAAGGTCACCTTTTGTCACAATGAACTAAAAGGACCGTTTAATGATTTTACTATACCCAGAACTGGAGATATTTCTTCTGCAGATATAGCCAATCGAACATGAAAAGCCCAATAAAATCAGACAAATTCTATTTATCTTAGATTCTTTAGCTAGCAGTTTCCATTTGTGAAAATAAATTACATGTATTTGCTTTTGTAGAACGGTTATGACATTATGATTTTTTCCATGATAAAAATGGAATGTTCCAGAGAACAATATACCATATTTCACTTTTTATCTCTCTTTTCTAATAACAACAGAAGACAAATATCTCTATCAGCAGATTTCCAGTAGACCATTAATCCTACAAATCTACCTCTCCAGATATCTCCTTAAAGCTCTTGTGAGCATAGTATCCACTTACTTACTGTGGGGCCCTTTTACTAAACCGCGTTAAGTGCTAATGCAGGAACAAAGGCTTACTGCAAGATGCATTAAAGTGTGTTACAGTAGTTTGCCTCTTAGTGGGGTACTTTTACTAAGGCACGCTAGCGTTTTTAGCACGCCTATGGGCGTCTCTAGCATTTAGGGCCCCTTTTACCAAGCTGTGGCAAAAGGGGACCTGTGATGGCGTCATTGCGTGTTTTTGATGCGCACAGAGGCCCTCTTTTACCGCAGCGGGTAAAAGGTAGGTCTTTCTTTTTTTCAGGAGATGGCCGTGTGACAAGTGGAGCACTTGCCGTGTAGCCATTTCGGAGGGGGGAGCCCTTACCGCCACCCATTGAGGAGGCGGTAAAGGCTCCCGTGCTAACCCAGCGGTAACCAGGCAGCCCATGGCATTGCCTGATTACTGTCAGGTATACATCAGCACTACAAAAATTTAAATATTTTTGTAGCGCCGGATATGACGCATGCTGGGGGTGGGAACTACTACCGGGCTGTTGTGGTAGCACGATGGTACTTCCTTTTTAGCGAGCGGTAAGCCTGTGTTGGAATTACCACCACTTTGTAAAAAGGGCCCTCAGCGCGCACTAAAAACACTACTGTGCTTTGTAAAAGACCCCCAGTGTGCAATATTTTTGGGGGGAAGGGCAGAGAATGGGAAGGGAATGGGCATGGAAGCATTATCGAGCTCATGCACTAATTGGACTTAAGGTGGAAGCAACTCCTAAACAAGAAGTAGTAAGTGCTACCATGTTATTTTTTGCAAGTCCCGAACGCTAGCCTGCCAAAAAGAAAAAAAAATGTCACATTTAATCTGGGCTTAGAGTGCAGGAAAGTCTCACATTAAAATGCGCTAAGTCCAGATTTTGCCATGGCTTAGTAAAAGGGCCCTTATGTTAATAGTGGGTTCAACATTCAGTGGGACTTATCTAGGTAAGAGCAGCTACTTCCATGTCCAAAATTACCACCAGGTAAGCATGCTAGCCTAACGGTAGTCTCGTTTTGGTGCATGCTGCACGCGCATAGGGCATACCACGCCTTTGTAAAAGGGCCCCTTAGTGCATGGACTTACTATATGTGTCTCCATGAAGTGTACTTGCTGCTTTCCTGTTGTAAATTGTAGTTCTTTTATTTTTTTTCCGGTTATGGATTTTATTATATCGTGTACAAAGCTGTGATCTGCGCACCAGTCCAGGCAGTATATCAAGCTTTTAATAAACACAAACATAAACACTATTTGGAGAGTGGTGGTTATTTATTTATTTCCTGTTATCTGATATACCGCCAGTCACCAGATGGTAGCTAAGCAGTGTACAATTAAAAGCTCAGAGACAGCGACAAATAGAAAAGGAGAATTTAAGCGGGAAAGCAGATATGATCTGCCTTATATAGAAAGGGCCTTGTTGAAGAGCCAGGATTTCAAAAGCTTTTTAAAGGTATAGTATGAGGTTTTTGTTTTGAGATAAAGATGTAAACTACAGCATTCCAAAGTTTGGGAGCAGCATAGGCAAAAAACTGTGGTTCGGATGGTGTCGAGCCTTTTAACTGAGGGAGATGGGAGGTGGAGAAGGACTTGCTGAGAGGAATGCAGGGGGGTCAAGGGGAGGAATGGGGAATGAGTACATTTGAGAGGTGAGCTGGAGCTGATAGGCAAAAGGTCTTTATAAACCAGAAGGAGAAGATTAAAATTAATATGGAAAGAAACGGGTAGCTGCTCATGTTTAAGCAGGTCACAGGATCAAATTTGCAAGAATTAAATAAAAGTTTAACTGCAGTGAACTGTAAAAGTTGTAAACACTTAAAAAAAAGAAAGAAGTAGACCAGAAAATAGTGTGTTACAATAATCCAAGTGGGTGATAACAAGAGAAAGAAGAAGAGTATGAATGGATGAAACAGGAAGATAAGACTTAACCGAATGGATTCATTGTAAAGCAAAAAAGGAAGACTGAACCACTTTGGAAATGTGATTATTAAACATAAGTTTGGGGTTGAAAATGACTCCTAAAATACGCAGATTATCCATGTAAAACATGGCATGACCTTCCTTGACAAACATAGGGTGAGGAGACAGTGCAATACAGATTAGAAAAATGCATTGTTTCAGACTTACAAATGTTAAGTGAGAATCTATGATTAGAAAGCCAGATTGCAGTTTGGTTAAGACAAGAATTGCGAGGAGAGTCTGTGGAATCCATAGTATAAGAATAAAAATTTGGATATCATCAGCATAACAACAGGGACAACCACAAGATTGGATAAGTAAGTGTACTAGGCTGCGCATTTGGTTTGCTACTCTCTAAACAACTTACGAAATATTATAAAATATTATAGAAAAAATTGTACAGGAATTAGAGAGAATTAAGTCTTTAATTACTCACCCACCATCACAGCATCAGATATCAGTTGTAAAGTTATAACAGGACTTACAAAATGTAACATCAGTACCTCTGGTAATTATAAATAATTAGACTAATTATATAAAGAAGAGAAAAAGAAGGAAGAAAAGTTTGTTCCTCATAGAAAGGTCACAGAACAGAGAGAAAGAAAGAAAGAAAGAAAGAAAGAAAGAAAGAAAGAAAGAAAGAAAGAAAGAAAGAAAGAAAGAAAGAAAGAAAGAAAGAATATAGAGAATTAGTTTCTACGAAGGGGGGAGAGCAACCCCTTTGTGAAAAATAGGCCATTGGATGGAACTGAAACTCTCTCTCCAAGCATGCCTAGTTTTTCCGAGGTTCTTTGTCTGCAGCACAGTTTTATAGGCTGTGGTGAGCATCCACCTCTCCTCTGCCCTGGACCAATCATAGGTGCTACATATGTGCTGGAGACTTGTAATAGGGTCTTTCATATGTGCTGAAAGCTTGCAATTTGTGTCCTTGCCATACCTCTTCTCAGTAAATTACTTCTGTAACAGGATATACCAGGTATCTGAGTTGCCAGTTGCCTTAGCAACATTTTCACCATCAGAGCATGTGACCAGCCAGAAATTCCTGCATGTGGCTGATAGGAAAAGAGATGGGGGGGGGGGGGGGGGGGGGTGAGAAATAATGCAGCATACCTGAAGCAGAACTTTATATCTTATAGCTAAAAATTATAGGACATAAGATTATGGGGTTAGCAGTGATTTTCAAACCACTAACCAGGTAACTGCCCAGATAAAGATAGGGCAGCTGTCCTAATTTTATCTGTTTACTTATCTGTGTGCGAATCTGAATATTGCCGATACCCAGAAAAGTGCCGATGGCCCAAATTATACCCAGATATTCAGTGTTGGCTGGTATTCAGATACTAGTATTGTAAATCCATATTTTGACTACTGTCATAGTTTACTTTTATGTATATCTAAACAGGCCTTAAAGTCATTATAAATAGCTCAAAATGCTGTTGCATGTGTGATAAAAGGGTTATCTAGTTTGAGCATATAACATCAACTTTGATTTCTTTGCACTGGTTGCCAATAGAATCTTGATGATTGTATTTAAGGTGTTGACTAACACGATCTCAGTAGCGGTTTCATCAAAATTTACATCAACCTTCCCGTACTTTGTGGTCATCCTTGGTGAATTTACTAGACGTACCCTCATTTTGTGTAATACATTGGAAGAATATAGAACATCCATCTTCTATGTTGCAGGCCCGAACTTTTGGAATGAATTGCCAGCTCTATACATTCTTTTGAGAAATCCACAAGAGTTTCAAATTGCTTTAAAAATAATTTTATTTCAACAGGAATTTGGAAGAGTTTGAATAAATCTGCTTAATAAATTTCATGATTGAAGATGGGATAAAGCAGGGTATGGTTTATTAGTTTTACTTTCTATTTTAATGTTGTTTTAGTTTTTGTAATGTATCTAAGTTTGTAATTTGTTAAATATTGTTTTTATGAATGTCAGTTGTAATCTGCCCTAGAATTTTTAGATACTGCAAAATATAAATGTTAAAAATAAACAAATAAATAAATATCCATGTATAAAATAACTGAGGCTGCTGGTGTTTAAATCAGTCACTTACCTCATGCCACTATTTCTTTTTGATGTATCAAAATTAATTTTCAACCACAGATATGGATAATGGGTAATGCATTTGCTATAACACTTTTCTATTTACACTTTTCTGTGGTACAAAGAGGTTTATATATTACATAAGGTACAGTCAGATATTGAAGCGGTTCAGAGAAAAGCGACAAAAATGGTATGGGGTTTGTGTCACAAGACGTATGAAGAGCGACTTGATGACCTGAACATATACCCTGGAGGAAAGGAGAGACGGGGTGATATGATATAGATGTTCAAATATTTGAACGGTATTAATCTACAAACAAACCTTTTCCAGAGACGGGAAGGTGGTAGAACTAGAAGACATGGATTGAAGTTGCAGGGGGGGCCGACTCAGGAATGTCAGGAAGTACTTTTTCACAGAGAGGGTGGTAGATACCTGGAATGCCCTTCCACGGGAGGTGGTGGAGATGAAAACGATAATGGAACTCAAAAATGTGTGGGATAAACACAAAGGAAACCTGCATAGAAGGTATGGAACAAAAGAGGTTTAGCGGTGATTAGATGGCGACATCAATAATCGGGAATCATAGCCAGTGCTGGGCAGACTTCTATGGTTTGTGTCTTGATCGTGGCTGGAATTTAATGAAGGGGGGAGCAAGAAGATCTGAGATGAGGAAACAGGCTGTAAAACCATAGCAGTACAATCCTCTAAGTGACAATGGGGTAAACCCCAGGAGGTTGGCTGGGCGTTTCATGACAGTAATGATTTCAGAAACTAACAAATCATGTGACTCTGGAAGAGGTGCTAGAGCACATTGACAACTAAACAGCAGAAAATCGCCGGACCTGATGATATTCAACCCAGAATTCTATAGGAAAAATACAAAATTATGGACCTGCTACTTGCAATCTGCAATATATCATTTACATCTGCCTATGTACCCAAAGACTTAAGGTTAGCCAATGTAATGCTGATTTTCAAATAGAGCTCAGAGCAATATAAGTAACTACAGATCAGTAAGCCTGATGTAGGTACTGGGAAACTGATGGAAGCTATCATTAAACACAAAATACTGGTCATATGGGTAAACATGATGAAGAATAAGAGCCAGTAAGAATGTAGAAAAAGAGGTTGTGCCTCAGAATTCTTTGGATATGAATTAGCACGTGGATAAAGATGAAGCAGTTGATATACAGCCCCATCCGTCTCATGTTTTCCTAGTATTTTAGAACAGAATATACTGAACTAGAGGATGTTTACAATATAGCTCAAATGGACATTTATGCACCAAGGGCCAGATTCTATATATGGCCCCTAAAACATTCACACAGTAAACATTTCAGACTAAGCGTATTCTGCAAGCCGCATCTTGATTTAGTCATGGTGTATAGAATATAATTAGTTGATATTCTAGCACCTGAACGTACGTGCGTCCATTTACACCAACGAAAATGTGGCATAAATCCCTGTGTATAAATGTACACGTACTGTGCCATATCCTATAACAATGTGCATAAATTTTGGAACGCCTACGAAACGCCCATTTCCCTGCCCATAGCTATGCCCCTTTTTGCCTGCGTGCATTACAATTTAGTCACAGTACATTACAGAATACACTTAGGGATTTGTGCACATAAATTCAAATTATTGCTAATTAGTTCCCATTATTACTTGTTAAGTGGTGTTAACAAGGCTGATTAGCTTGTTGAGCTAATTAAGTTACGCGGGTAGCTACAGAATACACTTGGATTTTAGCATGAAACTCTAGGCGCACTATATAAAATCCGATAGCAAGTGCATGCAACACAAACATCCATTTTAGGAAAAAAAAACACTGAAAATTTCAATAGGTTGAAAACCAGCACATACTAGTCAGTTTAGAAATATAAACATATATTTTTCAAGCACTGTGACAAAGACTGGTACTCCTTGCCAGTTTGGCTTTTTTGGGGGAACAAAAACCATTGGGAGATTAAGGAGACAACCTTCACTAATCCTTCCAGTGGAGTAGTACTGCTCAATCAAAGCAGTATGCCAAAACCTAAATGTGCTCGGTAGCAGGTATAGATCCTGACATCAATCTATTAGGACATCAGCATTTATACCACATAGCCTATTGTTTAGTGGAGAGGGCTGAGAAAAATGGAAAACGGGTTTGATTCCCTCTGTTGCTCTTTCTGAACCTGGAAGTCAGGAACCTTGGAGTACAGCTCAATTCAACTGATCCCCCAAATCCAAACTACCTTCAAGAACAGCTTCTGTCACCTTGGAGAACTGTGCTACTTGTCTCCATACATTGAGAAGGCAAGCCTTGTCTCAGTTGTGCATGCCATGATAACATCAAGACTGGATTACTGTAATGCACTGTACACTGGTCTGACTACAAAGAGTCTGCACCAGCTCCAATTGATCAGAATGCTGCAGCAAAATTAATAGAAGGTTGTAAGCGACATGACATCACACCATTTTTGCAAAAACTTCACTGGCTACCAGTACAATACAGGACCAAGTTTAAAACTCTATGTTTGATCTTCAAGGCCCTTAAAGTAGTGGCCTAAAGTACTTGAAGAACAGGATTACCTTCTACAGACCGTCAAGGTCACTAAGGTCCTCCCAAGGAGTATCCCTAACCACACCCTCTCCAAAGGACATCACATGACATGATACTCACAAGCGAACCTTCTCCAGCGTAGCCCCCACAATCTGGAATGCACTCTCTGAAAGGCTTCACATAACACAAGACTACCTCTACTTCAGGAAGCAGGTGAAAGCTTGGTTCTTCAACCAGGCCTTTAATACACACACATGGAATGATACCGGCTTCACATAGCAGGACATGTTTATCCACTCCTACCCTAGCTAAGATAACATTCAAGCACCTTTCTGATCTCATTCACAACTTCCTTAAGTAATACCTTATTTTCTTACTCCTGTCATCTATCTTATCTATATATTCATCTTTGCTTACACCCTATTCTGTTTATTAAAATATTTTATTGTGTATTGTGTTGGCATAGTATGTATTTGAATATTTTTTTACTGCTGTAATTGTCCATTGCTTATGTTTGACGTATTCTTGCTGTACGCTGCCTTGAGTGAATTCTTTCAAAAAGGTGGTAAATAAATCCTAATTAATAAATAAAGGGCTTATAGAAAGCTCCAAATTTCATTAAATCACTAAGCTATTCTTAGCAGCCTAAAGATGTGCCTTAACAAGTTTATCATGTATCTGCACTCTTCTGTTGCTTCATGTGTCAAATGTTCTGTGAGTTTGTAATGTTTGTGCTTTCTTTCCCCATTGGTGTTAGAATTAGAGTACATCTTCAACATCTTCAGTCCTTCTGTGACTGTTCTCTTGTGCTTGACTGCTTAAATATTTTAAATTTAAATACTTTACTTTTTGTCTATTAGATTGTAAGCTCTTTGAGCAGGGACTGTCTTTCTTCTGTGTTTGTACAGCGCTGCGTACACTTTGTAGCGCTCTAGAAATGTTAAATAGTAGTAGTAGTAGTAAGTCACTTAACTCTCCATTGCCCCAGGTACAAAAATTTAAGAGTGCGAGCCCAGTAAGGACAAAGAAAGAACCTATTTGAAATATATAAGTTGCCTCGCTAATTTGCTCAATTTCTTTGAAGGCATGAATAAACATGTGGATAAAGGTGAGCCGGTTGATGTAGTGTATTTTGATTTTCAGAAAGTTTTTGACAAAGTTCCTCATGAGAGACTCCTGAGAAAATCAAAAAGTCAAGGGATGGGAAGAATGTCCTTCCGTGAATTAGGAATTAGTTATTGGACAGAAAACAGAGGTCAGGGTTATATGGCCATTTCCAGGGCCGCTAAGAGACTGAGCTGGGCCCGGGGCTGCCGCGCCCCCCCCCCAATCACTACCACTGTCGCCTCCCTCTCCTGCTCTCAGGCCGCTGGCACCGCAGTCCCTGGTCTCCACCTGCCCACCCCCATTGACTGCCCCCTCCGTCCGCCACCGGGCCCCCTGCATTCAAAATGGCAGCGCCTCACCTCCCTGTTAAAGTGGCAGATCACCTCCCTTCAGGCCCTCCCTCACTGTGCCCCGCCCTCGCAGAAACAGAAAGTTACAGCAGACGAGGGCGAGACAGTGAGGGAAGGCCTGAAGGGAGGCGTTCTGCCATTTTCACACGGGTGTGAGGCACAGCAGATTTGAATGCAGGGGGCCTGGTGGCGGACGGGGGGGGGGGGGGGGGGGGCTGTCGACGGAGCCGAGGGCGGGCAGGTGAGACTGGGGACTGCGGCGCCGGCAGAGAGACCCCAGCGCCGGGCCTCCCTTGAGGCCTGGGCCCGGGGAATTTTGTCCCCCCTGCCCCCCCACTCAGCGGCCCTGGCCATTTCTTTCAATGGAGGAGGGTGAATACTGGAGTGCCGAAGGGATCTGAACTGGGACAGGTGCTATTTAATATATTCATAAATGATCTGGAAATTGGAATGACAACTGAGGTGATTAAATTTGCAGATGACACAAAACTATTCAAAGTTGTCAAAGCACAAGCGGACTGTGAACAATTGCAGGAAGACCTTAGGAAACTGGAATACTGGGCATCCAAATGGCAGATGAAATTTAATGGACAAATGCAAAGTGATGCACATTGGGAAGAATAATCCTAATCATATTTACCTGATGCTAGGGTCCACCTTGCAGGTCAGCACTCAAGAAAAAGATCTAGGTGTCATTGAAGACAATATGCTGAAATCTTCTGCCCAGTGTGCAGAAGCAGACAAACAAGCAAACAGGATGCTAGGAATTATTAGGAAAGGGATGGTAAATAAGACCAAAAATACTTTAATGTCTCTATCGCTCTATGGTGCAACCTTACCTTGAATATCTCAAAAAAGATATAGCAGAATTCAAAGAACCACCACCAAAATGATAAAGGGGATGGAACTCCTCTTATATGAGGAAAGGCTAAAGAGGTTAGGGCCCTTCTGCTTGTAAAAGAGGCAGGTGAGGGGGGATATGATAGAGGTCTACAAAACAGGAAGAAGTGAATCAATTTTTCACTCTTTCATAAAGTACAAAGACCAGGGGACACTCAATGAAGTTATATAGAAATACTTTTAAAACAAACAGGAGGAAATACTTTTTCACTCAAACAATAGCTAAGCTCTGGAACTTATTGCAGGAGGATGTGGTAACAGCGGTTCGCGTACCTGGGTTTAAAAAGGTTTGGACAAGTTCCTGGAGGAATAGTCTGCTATTGAGATAGAAATGGGGGAAACCACTGCTTGTCCCTGTGATTGGTAGCATGGACTCTAAAGAGAAGGACTTTCTTATACTAGACCTGTTTCAGTCACGTCCAAGTTACAAAAAGGTGCTCTGATTGAACAGCTGACCACCGGAGGGATAAAGGCATGATCCCCTCCTTAATCCCCTTCTCTTTTTGAAAATGGCTATGAGATGGACATTTTTTCTGGTACTTAGAAGTCCTTTCAAAAACACCCCTCTGCACATGCCTAAATGTTAGGTGACCTGATGCCAGGTTATGCCAGTATCCTATCATTGAACCCAGGTGCCCAGTTCTGTTACAGAACAGGCTCCTACCATGTGGCTTTAGAGCACCTAAATGGAGGTGCCAGTTATAGAATTTCCCCCTCTGTGTTTTCAGTTACTTCAAAGAAATATTCCCTTCATTTTCCAATAGCTTTAAAAATGAAATATAACCTGTCCTATATTTCTAAGAAATACCGTGCCCTATAAAGTCTTCACATTCTTGTACTTTTTTTCACTTTCAAAAGGCTTAAGTTGTTTGTTTCACTGATCTACACAACATACTGTACAATTTCAACATGAAAAACACAATTACAGAAGAGGAGGAATTGCCTAATGGTTAGTACAGTGCCCTCAGAACCTGGGGGAACTGGGTTTGATTCCTGCTGCAGTTCCTTATGACTCTATGCAAGGCACTTAACCTTCCAAAATAAGTACCTGTATATATAGTATGTCAACTGCTTTGATTGTAACCACAGAAAGGCAGTATATCAAATCCCATCCCCCTTCCCTTAGAAATAGTCAAACATAAGAATAAGCAACCAAAAACTCTTGATTGCATAAATCTTTACAACTTTTGTCCGGTTACAAAAATTGCTTAATCAAGCCCTTTATAAGTTAAATATATAATCACAGCAGTGGGGCTGATTTGAATAAATGTTAATCCTGCATGAAGAATCAAGCCGCTGCTCTGTGAAGTTGAAGCAAAAGTCTAAACATGCTGAACATAAACCTGCCAAAAGAACTCTGGGATAAAGTTACTCAAAAGTATTGATTGGATAACTAAAGGAAGAAGCAATAATTTAGGGCATGGAAGTATAAAGCTGAGGGTGAGAGAACAGCAGAGGCGAGGCATGGGGAGAGGAAGAAAAACGATTGCTTGTTTCTGGCCATCCCTGAATTTAACCAGTCCTTCAGACAACTAATCATTCTACCCTCATCAGATGAATCTCTGACACCTGTTAAAATGCTATCAAATGGTTATAGTCAGAAGAGTTTGGCATCATTTACACGTGTATAAAGCTGGTTTCCACATGTAAATGGGTATGCATGTTTAAGAAACAACTTTGGAAAAGCCGCTACTGACACAGGTGTACACACACATTTCAAGGTGGCGTGTTCTGGGTGTGGTTTGGGTGGCCTTTAAGGGGGTAATTTTATAAAAGGGATGCTGAATGTGAGGCCTGTTTTGCACCTATGAAAGGCCTTTTCTAAAATTACCCCACAGGTTGTTTGTATAAAAATACATGGACAAGAAGGCACACGCTTTTATGTGACCAGTGTGTAGGCTTGTTTGGGGGCATAGCTGGGTTTACACATAGGTCACTACTTCTCAACCAGGACGGTCCTTGGCGTGCCTTAATTAGGGTTACCATATGGCTCCAGAAAAAGGAGGGCAAATTGAGCCAGTCTGGGTTTTACTTCCATTGCGTTCAATGGCAGGAAAACCTGGACTGGATCAATGTGTCCTCCTTTTTCTGGAGCCATATGGTAACCCTAGCATTAATGGTGACTGCCAGGGGCATGGCCAGATATAGACTCCTGAGGCTTTTGCTCCATCTCTGTTGGGTGGTGCTTATTTATTTATTTATTGCCTTTTTTTAAGAAATTCACCCATGGCAGTGTTTAGCAAGAAAACGATGGACATGGGGAAAAAGAAAATCATAGCAGTAAATAACAATATACACTTCCCCAAATTCTATAGATGGCGCCTTAAGTTGTGTGCACTAATTTGGCCGCACTGCCAAACTGCACACACAACTTAATTAACAAGCCAATCAGAACCGATAATTGGATCTTAACAAGCAATTAGCAGCACTAATTGGCTTTAATTAGAGGTTACATGCACAACTTTCTAGGCATCCTATATAATAAAACGCACCTCCAACATTCTGAAGCTGACTGCATGGCTGAGGCATTTCTGCTCTCTGTATCCATCTCCTGAATTGACATCACGTACTTCCGGGTTCGTCACAAGCAGAAGTGACCAACCACACGAGGTTTCTCGGCTTCAGAATGTTGGAGGTGCATTCTATTAAATAGGATTGGTCAGTTCCTTGAAGCACAGCCAGAGCTCAGCGTCCTGCACAGTAACGCTCAGACACCAGAGAGAGGGGGGGGGGGCCTGACACCAGAGAGGGGGGAAGGTATCTCTGTCACACACACACACACACACACACTCTCTCTCTCACAGTCAATGTCTTTCTCTCTCTCACTCTCACACACTGTCTCTCACACACTCTATGTCTCACACTGTATCACATTCACTCTCTATGTGTCACACAGTCACTCACACACTCTCTTGGTCTCATACACTCAGTCTCACAGTCTCGCACACTGTGTCTCACGTACGCACTTGCACACACTCTCATTCTCACACACACACTCTCTCTCTCACAGACATACTCGCATCCAGTCTCACTCTCTCTCTCACACACACTCGCACATTCACTCTCTCTTTCACACACAGTCACTCTTACATACACTCTTTCAAACATACACACTCCGAGGAAACCCTTGCTAGCGCCCGTTTCATTTGTGTCAGAAACGGGCCTTTTTTACTAGTATTCTATAATATGGTGCGTGTAAATTCTAATGCACAAAGTCAAAAAGGGGGCGTGGCCATGGTTAGGTTGTGGGCGTTTCAAAAAAAACAAAACAAAAAAACTATGCACACTACTATGGAATACACCCGATCTGTGCCAGGTACTTAGGCCTGGTTTTAGGTGGCCTAAATGGGTGCACCTAAATTTTAAGCGCAAGAACGGCACCTGAGCATATTCTATAAAGTATGCCTAACTTTAGGCACATTTTATAGAATCACGCTAACCGCATGGTTTTAAGGCGCCATATATAGAATTTCCTCCATTATGGCATACTGCGCTACATACAATGCAACACAATATGCAATAAGACATCTTAACAGACATCATAGCGTGTAAGCAGAGGTGAAGTATTTAGACAGATAAGATAGAGTAACAGGAATCAGACAGAAATATAAGTGACTAACTTAAAGAGCAACTGCACCTGAAATCAGAAAGGGGCAGAAAAATGATTCAGAGAACAAACCCTTTGGTTTTTGCTCCAGCATTTCTCTTCCCAATCCCATGAAGGGAATTTGATGGGAGAGGGTAAAACTGGAGTAGACAGAGCAAACAGCAACTACTCTGCTTCTTACTCATCCTGTAACTGATGAGAAGGGGAGGAGGTAAGACTGGAGCAGACAGTATAGGATAAAGAATGGCCCCTTTCCCTTCTGTTCTGTGGGGGGGGGGGGGGGGCACAATAGCATAGAAGAGGAGAGGTTAGAAAAGGTAGGCTTATCTTTGGTTGTATCTACTCCAGTCCCGTTTCTTCTGTCCCCAGGAGTGTATGTTGCCAGTGGGAACAGGAAGAAGGGGACAACTTGAGCAGAACCACCCTTAGACCACATCCATGAGTCCCTGTGGGTGATCTATGGTTTATGGTTATTTTAGATTTGCTATATCACAATGACTGACTGGCAGCTCTTGGCAGTTTACAATACAATAAAACAAAGTTTCATTAGAAAATGAACGGAACTACAAAATTCAACAGGAGGAAGAGGATGTAATTGCTGAGAAGAGGGGATGAATTCCAGGAGAAGGCTGCCTGTCTCAAGCATTGCCATATTTGGACAGACCAAAGGTCCATAAAGCTCAGTATCATGTTTCCAACCATGGCCAATCCAACTCACAAGTACCTGGCAAGATCTCAAAAGAATAAACAGATTTTATGCTGCTTATCCTAGAAAAAAGCAGTGGATTTTCCCAAGTTCATCTTAATAATGGCTTATGGCCTTTTCTTTTAGGAAACTATCCAAACTTTTTATTAAACCCTGCTAAGCTAACTGCTTTTACCACATTCTCTGGCAATGATTTCCAGAGGCCTTTTTTTATTACTTATTTACATATTACATCAATACAGAATTGAATGAGAATAATGAGCTAATACCAAGAAACATGTATCAATAAGAATAATTCAAAAAAGTCTGAGAAAAGGCGTTAGCTCAATATAGTCCACAAAAGAGAGAGGAGCAAGAATCCCAACTATTCCTATTCCAAGGAAGCGGAAATTTAAAGGAAACAAACTTAGGGCCCTGTTTACTAAACTGAAGGCTCGCTAGCATTTTTGGAGCACGCTGACGCTAGGTCACAGATATCTGAGGTATGCTAGTATACAGCGTTTTAATGTCCATAGTCACTAACAAACAGCCTTGGGCAACATTATGAATCTGTCGTATTTTAATCAAAAAGTCAGTAGTGTCTTGTATATGAAACTGCATCTGAAGGACAAATGGTTTAAAAAAATGGTCCAAGAATTTTGATAAAGGTTCCAATAATGTACCCTGCAAGGAGACAACAGGTCTACTACTACTACTATTTAGCATTTCTATGGCGCTACAAGGCATCCGCAGCGCTGCACAAACATAGAAGAAAGACAGTCCCTGCTCAAAGAGCTTACAATCTAATAGACAAAAAATAAATAAAGTAAGCAAATCAAATCAATTAATGTGAACGGGAAGGAAGAGAGGAGGGTAGGTGGAGGCGAGTGGTTACAAGTGATTACGAGTCAAAAGCAATGTTAAAGAGGTGGGCTTTCAGTCTAGATTTAAAGGTGGCCAAGGATGGGGCAAGACGTAGGGGCTCAGGAAGTTTATTCCAGGCGTAGGGTGCAGGGAGACAGAAGGCGCGAAGTCTGGAGTTGGCAGTAGTGGAGAAGGGAACAGATAAGAAGGATTTATCCATGGAGCGGAGTGCACGGGAAGGGGTGTAGGGAAGGACGAGTGTGGAGAGATACTGGGGAGCAGCAGAGTGAGTACATTTATAGGTTAGTAGAAGAAGTTTGAACAGGATGCGAAAACGGATAGGGAGCCAGTGAAGGGTCTTGAGGAGAGGGGTAGTATGAGTAAAGCGACCCTGGCGGAAGATGAGACGGGCAGCAGAGTTTTGAACCGGGGGTTACAAAGTGTCTTGTGTATTTTAGGAATCATATAAAATTTTGGGATACTCAGATTTTTTACTTTCAAGAACTTCTGTTCAGCCTTTGTAAGTTGTCCCTGAGAAAAAGCTTTATCAACAATTACAGCAATCTTGCTAGCAAGGCTAAAAGTAGGATCCTCATTAAGTGGGGGAATACCATTGGGAATTATTTAAATGTTGCATTACTTCCACATAATAATCATCATGATGCCACACCACAATGGCTCCCCCCTTATCTGTAGGCTTAATAATCATGAGGGGATCAGATCCATTTATGCTGGATTTGCTCTGAACAAAGGAAGTCCGTAACTCCCTTATATTAGTGCCTTTTCTGAAGCATCACCAGGGAAAGATCAGGATACAGTTCAACCCTCACACCCTTCCACTTTATACTGCCTTTGGAGCAGGCTATAGATAAAATTTACTCTTTCAGTGCAAAGTCACGCACGCAGGTCAGAATATTGCTGCCCTGATTTTCTCTCCTCGGGACATATACCCAATAGATATGACCAATCTTAATAACATGCTCACCTTCGTCCCCTCTGTCAAGGCTCAGTATGTATTTTGCAATATCCTGGACAATGGCAACACAGGGGCCATTTTACTAAGCCGTGTAAGGGTCTACACATGTCCAATGTGTGCCAAAATGGAGTTACCGCCCGGCTATCACGTGGCTCTTGTAGTAATTTCATTTTTGGCACGCATCCAATACGTGTGTCCGAAAAATATTTTCGTTCACACGTACTAGGTTCACACGTACTGACGTGCGTAGGTCATTATCGCCCGGCTACCGGGTGAGACTTTACCGCTAGGTCAATGGCTGGCGGTAAGGTCTCAGACCCGAAATGGACGTGCAACAATTTTCATTTTGACGCACGTCCATTTCTGGCAAAAATTTAAAAAGCCATTTTTTGCAAGTGCGCTGAAGAATGATCCTGCAAGCGCCCAAAACAAGCGCCTACACTGCCGCAGGCCATTTTTCAGTGCACCTTATTAAAAGGACCCAACAATTATTAAACGCAGACTCTTCAGGGATGTCCCTCACCTGTACATTATTGCGGTAAAACCAATTCTCTAAGTCCTCCATCTTGTCCCACAATTCCTGCAGATCATTCTAGAATGAGTCGTGAGAATCTCTCACTGTGTCTATATGGTCCTCAAAGAGAGCATCGAGATTTTGCTTTATTTCATCCATGGCAGTTTTTATATCCTGTCTCACACAGCATAAATTCTTTTTTTCAGCTCTGACATCCATCGAGTAATCTTCTGGGAGTGACTAGTTAGCTGCGTGCTCATCAGTGCTGTAATCACCTTCGGATTCTTCCAAAAGCACTGGCACCATCTTGACACCACATGACAGGCAGGCACTTGGAATCCAATAGTAGTCAGCAATTAGGCAAAAAAGTGCCTGCACTGAATTATGTTACAGACCCTTAGCAGTCCTTATCTGGTCCCACTCTAATTGTACTAATATGTCTCTGTAAAGATGATGGGTAGCCCGATAAGCCTTGATTTGACAGATCGCAGGAACAGAGCCTGAGACTCAGGTTGCCATTCTGGACGTTGAAGTCACTTCTTTGCCCCTACAAACGTAAACTTGCGGTGTTCACCTGTATGCCCATAGATTAGGCTCTCTCCAACCGCTCTGACGATTCTTTCTCTCTAATGCATCCTGCCTACGCAGCAACAGGAAGCTGTGACAGAGGGAAGGACCCCGAAGTGAACTGACCGCTGGTAGTGCTGCCCAACACTGTATCTTTAAGTTTGTAGGGTCTGTGTGTGTGTGTTGGGGGGGGGGGGGGGTAGGAGGGAAGTAAGGAGGCGATGCCAGACACGCTGGGGAAATGTGCCAAGTCTGGGCTGGTAAAGCAATTTTTGGGGGGTGGCATTTGCCACCCTGTAGCAACACTTATGGAATGAAATGAGAGGAGATGAGTGAAATTAAATGTTGAGAGACAAAATGTATCCAGGGGATGAGAATAAAAAGTGTTGTTGTGAAGAGAAAGAGTTGAAGGGGCATTTTTGAAAGAAAGTCCAACTTAGAATAGTCAGACTCCCGATATTCAGTCAGGAAAAGAGAGAGAAAAAAAGAGACTGAGACAAACATGATTAAGAAAAAAAATCCACCTGCAGAATAAAGATAGAGAAACACATTATATTTTCAGTCTGGTGATTATTATTTTTTTTTATTTGTTGCATTTATATCCCACATTTTCCCACCTATTTGCAGGCTCAATGTGGCTTACATAGTACCGTGATGGCGATTGCCAATTCCGGTATGACAAATACAGAGTGGTATTGTGTTAGAGTTCATGAGTGACAGAATACATTAGGTAATCAAGGAGGAAGAGTTAAGTTTTGTCCAGTTCTAGTATGAGTTTCGTTGTGTTGCAGGGTTCAGGCATTTAAATTGGATCATTAGGGTGTGCCTTTTTGAACAAGTTGGTTTTTAATGACTTCCGGAGGTTTGTTAGGTCGTGCATTGTTTTCATGACGTTTGGTAGTGCATTCCATAGTTGTGTGCTTATGTAGGAAAAGCTGGATGCATGTAATGCAGTAATCTAGTAACTGGCTCTGGAAGTAAGCCAGAAGCTCTAAAATTCTATTCAAAATCTCTGACCTGGACATATGCCCCATATAGACAGCCTTTTTGCTGTCATAACTTCATTCGATTACATAGCTGGCAAGTTGACCGAATATCACGATTAACCAGCCAAGTTGTAGCTCCGCCTAAGCTTCATTCCCAGGCTGCCCATAACCTAGCCAGTTAGGAAATGGCCAGCTAAAAGAGATATTCAGTGGCACCACCCAGTTACGAACTGCTAAATATCTCGGCCAGCCATCTCAGCAGGTTTAACTGGGCAGGAGCTTTGAATATCAGGCCCTATTGGGCTCATTTTCAAAAGAGAAAAACATCCAAAAAGTGGCATAAATCTGCATTTGGACGTTTTTCTCACAAAAACGTCCAAATTGGTATTTTCAAAACCAATTTTTAGATGTTTTTCTATGAAGTCCGTCAGAAGTGTGTTCAAATCACAAGGGGCGTGTTAGGAGTGTGTTAAGGGTGGGATTTGGACGTTCCTAACACTTAGATGTTTTTCAGCCATAATGGAACAGAACAAAACCGTCCAAGACTAACACTAACACGTTTTGAGCCAGACCTGTTTTTATAACGAATAAGGCACAAAAAGATGCCCTAAATTACTGGATGACAACTGGAGGGAATCAGGGGTGACTTCCCCCCTTACTCCCCCAGTGGTAAATAACTCCCCCAGTGGTAAATAACTCCCCCAGTGGTAAATAACTCCCCCTCCACCCCCTCAAAATGTGATGGAAAACATTTCTTGCCAGCCTCAGATGTTATACTCAGGTCCATTAGAACAGCATGCAGGTTCCCTGGAATAGGCCCATATCTCTCCCTACCTGCTTCACTTGAGGAGGAAACTGTGAGCCCTCCAAAACTCACCAGAAACCCACTGTACCCACATATAGGTGCCCCCTTCACCCATAAGGGCTATGGTAGTGGTGTACAGTTGGGGGTAGTGGGTTTTGGGGGGCTCAGAAGACAAGATGAGGGAGCAATGATGAGATGTGTATCTGGGTACATTTTATGAAGTCCAATGCAGTGCCCCCTAGGTTGCCCTATTGCTTTCCTGGATGTCTGAGGGACCAGTCTACTAAAAACGCGGGCTCCTCCTACATCTCAATGGCTTGATTTTGTGTGTTTTGCACTTGACGTTTTTTGCTTGAAAACGGCCCAAAAAAACAAAACATTCAAATCACAAAACCTTGTTCAACAGAATTTTCGAAAACAAAAGATAGACATTTTTCTTTTTTTAAAAATGACCTTCTTTCCTATTCTGATTTTGGATGTTTTTTGCAAAACGTCCAAAGTCAGACTTAGACGTCATATCAAAAATGCCCCTCTTGGACTCTCAACCTAAAAAACCTGTTATAAAATTACCCACAAGTATACATCTTTCCTATTGTGCAATGTCAACATTTATTCCTGCTGAGTCATGCATAAAACATCAGCACGACTGCTTGTTTGGACCTGAGCTTTGGAGGAATGATTGAGGGGACAATTTATGCTTACCTCTCTGGTGTTTAAAAACCTTGAAATAAAAATAAAAAAAGACTTAGTTTTGCAGCTTATCTCCTTAATTGGCTCCCCTTGGACATGCCGTTTTGAAAAATCTGGTACTTATATGTGTTAAGTGCCAGTACTTACACATACAAAGCCCCAAGTCATGAATGTGTTTTTAAATCAAATGGATTATCCTGCTGTCTGCCATAAATAATACGTATATTTATGTCACGGTCATACATGTATTCTACAAAAGATTCTGTGTTCAGCAAGCCTTATGTTACAATAGGCTACAAACTATGAACATCCTGACTTTGCTGACTTTCCCAACAGACAACCTATACAAAACTAGGCTTATAAAGATTACATTTAACCTATACTCCTGGAGGAATCCTAAGCAAAAATAAAATAAAATAAAAATAAAAATTCTGCACAAGAATTTTGACAGGTTTGTGCAGTTTTTTTTAATTCTGCATTTTTTATTTGTAATTTTTTTTAGTAGAATTCCCCCAGCACAAAATCCTGACTCTTCCATGCGTAAGCTGTTTCCCAGCTGTGGCTTGATTTTGCTCTCCCACCACAGTCTCACTCTCATATGTCCCCACAGTGCACACATACACAAACCTGTTTATGTTTAATTGGACTTAATAGACTGCCTTTCACTAGTATAGAGGCTGACTAATTTTGGTTTGGGTTTCAGCTTCAGTGCCAAAACCAGATAAGGCCATGTTTTGATTTCAAGCAAAACTGCGAAACTCCCCTCTCCCCTGACAAAAAGCCTGTCTACTCTCTGCTCCCCAACCCATGACCGAAAGCCTCCGCTCTCCCACCACCTGAAGGCCCTCCCCGGGACCACCTTAGAAACCCTGGTGATCCAGTGGCCTCATCAGGGCAGCAGTGATCCCCAGTTGCTCCTACCCATGCCGACTCTGTAGTCATAATGGCTCCTGTGACTTCCCATGGCAGCTTCATGAAATTGCCGTAGGAGACTGCAGCAGCCATGGAGCCAGAATGAGCAGGAGTGACTGGGGAATTCTCTTGCTCATGTCGGTTCCAATCTAAAAATGGCTGCTATGGAAGGTCCTGACAGACATTTTGAATCAAAGCCAGCATGGGAAGAATCAACAGAATCATTCCTGTCCTGATGAGGCCACAAGACTTCCAGGGCTTCTAAGGTAGGCCCAGGGAGGTCCTATAGATGGTAGGAGGTGGCAGCAGCGGCTTTTTGTCGGGGGGGGGGGGGGGGGGGGCAGAAAGGCCAAGCAGCCCACTTTTGGTTGGGGAGGCTGTACGACCCACTTTAGGTTTTGGCTGAAATTGGGTGATGCATTTTGGCCACAGATTTAGTTTCGGCCGAAACAGAAAACCCCGGTTTCAGTCACCTTCTTTTGTAATACTATCAAGGCTGTTTACAAAATGATTAAAAACAAAATTAAAGGGTCTAAGCTGTGGCAAAAATAGGCCTTAGCGTGCACTTACACAGGATTTACCCACATGCTTAGGCCATTATTACTGCTACTCTTCAGTCTGACCCATGAACTGATGCTGCCATTAGTGTCAGGCTTTCAAGGCAGAAACTAGGTTCGTGAGCCCTTGGGCCACTGCCGTGGAGCAGCAGTAGCAGGCAAAACCACCCCATACCAGAGACAAGGCAGAACTCTTACAGAAACAGCTAGACTTCACCTGCGCTTGACCGCCCTTCCCCAGCAGTTGAGTCCCTGGGTGCAGGCGGCTGGCAGGACTTACCGGACAGGGCAGGCACTGGATACCAACTAGGCTGAACAGGGACTGAGGGTCAGAGGGGAAAGGAATATACGTGGGCAGGAAGGCAGGAAACTGGGCTAGGACTCACAGACAGAAAATACTACACAAAGCAGGAAATGGACAAGCTAAAGGACAGGAACTGAAAGCTGCCACACAGCCACTGAAACAGGGTACAAATACTGACAGACAAGAGACAGGACTGAAAGCTGCAGAGCAGCCACTAAAACAGGGTACAAATACTGACAGATAAGAGACAAGACTGAAAGCTGCCAGGCAGCCACTGAACAAGAAACACAGACAAACAGAAACTAAACACAGAAATACAAACAAGAAACAAGGCAAGGAAACCAGCAATAAACCTAAGCTAAACTACACACAGACTAACTAGAAACAAACAAGAAGCTAATACAAGAAACCAGACTAGGCAGAAGTGCAACAAGCACCAACAAACCAGGGATCTTAGACGATGCAAAGGCAAACTCAGAAGGTTCCAGGTGGTAATAAACCCATCAGCAGCTGAACTCACTGCAGGAATCATGAGGCAGCTACGGGTGTGGCTAGCTGCCAAACTTCAAACCAAGTCTGGAGGGCTGGAATATCTGGACCGGACCAGAAAGAAAGTCTGGAAAGTCTATGGCAGCCACCGGTTCTGGCCACCAGAGGGCATGAGGAACACAAACCAAGACACAAGCAGAAAGCATACTGAAGCACAGAGAGGCTTAACACACACAGGTGCAGTGTAGTGAAGTAATCAGAGCCATGCTGGAAGCAGCCAGCACACAGAGACAGACACAGAACTAACTCAGGAAGAACAGACAGAAGCCAGCTCAGAAGCTGACCGCCGGAAATAAGGTGAGTCTGAGAGGGGTCATGACCACAATCGTGACAATTAGCATGTGGCCCATTTTTAAAAAATTACCATGGGAGCACTTACCAACAACTATTTTGCAGGCTATTTTATGGTTAGTGCAGGAACACCCATGCTCCATCCCTGATATGTCCTCCTCATAAAAAATGGCAAAACTTTAGTGAATGGTTCTAACATAAGAATATAAATCCAAAGAGTTTGCGGGTGTCTCCACACAGTAAATTCAAACTAACAAATGGAACCTCAAATGGAACCTCAAATCCCTTGATAGGGAGAATATCAATGTAGAGCTACCACTACCATTATAGGGGTCCGTTTTTATCATTGGTTCCTTACCCAAAATAATGTGGAGCTCACCAATTACCAAACTAAAGACAACTGGGTCCGGAGACAAAGAAAACTGGCTGCTACCCTCCCCCCCCCCCCCCCCGAACACTAAAGCTCCCAAACTGCCCATACTATACTAAATCCCCTAACGAGCCCAGCAGAACATTACTGTAACTGAAAACCAATCTTCGGTACTTAGCTGCAAGATGTGGAATATCCAGAGCCAGAGGGGTAACTTGTGGTGTGCTCAAAGAGGTGATGTTGCAATCTTGCGTTGCAATGTTGTAAATCCAACAGGATATAGAACCCTCCAACAAGCGTGCCTTGTTTTGCCTATTAGAAGGCTGCTTCAGGAAGGGCGCTAAACCACATTTAAGTTAAAGACTCAAAATGACTTAAATAACTAAGTCCTGGTCAGTGTTCATACAAAGATGGCGCAGAGGGAATCCTCGACGCTCACAGTTTAAATCCCGCGGGGCTTCATAAGCCTGGACCAATGAAATAGCTCGTCGGCTCCTCAAATCTGATGATGCCTCCACGTCATGGGAATCAACTACATATGTTCAATAATATACATTCCATTCAATGTTTTTATTAAGGCTGTTTGGTTCCACTGTGTCCAATATATAGATCCAGTGTTGTTCCCAAAAGGGTGGAGGTACACCGGTTCCTACGTAAAAGGTTGCAGAAGCAAGAAGTAGGAAAGGGAGACTCTTCTAAAAACCGGAGGAGACGTTTATAAAGAAACAATTCTTTATTGCAAGTGAAGTGACGACTTAATACAGCTGTGTTTCGGCACTAGCTCGCGCCTTCTTCAGGAGTCTTATGATGTATAGCTGATTGTGTAAAGACGATAGTTTGTTACAAAAAACCTTTCATATAAGGTATAAACTTCCCACTGTCAGAACAGAGAAGAGCACCGTAGTGTAGCAATAGCTTCAATGAAACTATCGACTTTACACAATCAGCTATACATCATAAGACTCCTGAAGAAGGAGCGAGCTAGCGCCGAAACACAGCTGTGTTGAGTCATTGTCACTTCGCTTGCAATAAAGAATTGTTTCTTTATAGACGTCTCCTCCGGTTTTTAGAAGAGCCTACCTTTCCTACTTCTTGCTTCTGCATCTCTACCTTTCCCCCACAGTTATCCAAACTTGCAATGAGTCACTGCCAGCAGAAGTGCTATAGACAGGCCTCCTCTAGCTGACTCCGGCGCCTTCCCTCTGCTGCATCCCACCCACAGGAAGTTGCATCAAAAGAAGAAGGACATGGTAGAGGAAAGGTGCTGGAGTCAGCTGAAGGAAGCCTGTCTATAAGTATGCAGAACCACAGGGGAAAGGGAGAGATGCCAGACTCACAATAGGAAGGGGGCACTCAGGGAGAACAAGACCATAGAGGAGAGATTGAATGAATTCTTTGCTTCAATTTTTATGGAAGATGATGTAAGAGATCTATCAGTACCAGAAATGATTTTCAAGGGCGATAATGCAGAGGAACTGAAAGAAATCTCGGTGAACCTGGAAGACTAACTACAAGAGTAATAAATCACCTGGACTGGATGGTATACATCCCAGAGTACTGAAAGAACTCAAAACATGAAATTGTTGATCTGCTGTTCAGGGCCGGTCTTAGCAAGTGCGGGGCCCTATGCAGACCAATTTGATGGGGCCCCACCCTAGCCCTGCCCCCACCTAACTCCGCCCCCACCTAGCTCCACCCCCACCCTAGCTCCAGGGCCGACTACCCCTCCCTCCGAGCTCCCGGGCTGCTCCCTCTGAGCTCCAAGGCCCCCAGCTCCAGGGCTTCCCCCCCTAGGGCTCCCAGCTACAAGGCCCCCCTCCCTCCTGGTCATTTTTAACACCCCCTCCAAAATCCAGTACTAGGTATGCCGAGAATACGAAACACTCAGGACTTATTGAGCAATTCTACCATACCATAAGCAGTCATTTCTACTAGTCACACAAGGAAAAGGAAAGCATCTTAAACACTACAGTGAGCACTAGAACATCAATTCACCTATTGTAAAATAAAACCAGACAGAATAGTACAGATCGTCGATCCTGCACAGTCAATGCCAACTGAAAGCCATGTCTTTTTCACAAACACAGATACACCCTAATCCACTATAGAATAAGTAGTAATATTTAAACTTTCTATTTAGACAAAAATTAAACTGAACCACCAAGATGCCAGACTCTGCAGACAATTCAACACCACAGAAACAGAAAATGACCCCTAGTACTGTGCAAAATATAAAGACAGCAGATGTAAATTTGAAAAAAACTAACAAATACCAATCACCACTTTACAAATTAACAAATAGAAATAAAACAAATACAGAAAATAAAATAATCCCATTTTATTGGACTAATACATTTGGCTTCCAGAGGCCAAAATCTCCTTCCTCAGGTCAATACAGTATAGTACTGTTACAGTATCCTATCCTGACCTGAGGAAGGGGGTTTTCTTCTCTGAAAGTTAAGTCGAAATGTATTAAAATTAGTCCAATAAAAAGATTACCTTATTTACATGTTCTATTTATAAACATTTATTAACACAGCTAGAATACTATATCCTAAAGCAAAAAAATAAAAATATATATTTTATTTACAGTTTGTTGTCTCTGGTTTCTGCTTTCCTCATCTTCTTTTCACTGTCTTCCTTCCATCCAGCATCTGTCATCCAGTGTCTGCCCTCTGTGCTGTCCCCTCCATCCAATGTCTGCCCTCTCTCCCTGCCCCTTCCATCCACATCTGCCCTCTATCTCTGCCCCTTCCATGATCCATCCACCATCTGCCCCTGTCTGCCCTCTCTCTCTCCCCCATCCATCCACTGTCTGCCCTTTCTCTCTGCCCCTTCAAACCACAATTTGACCTCCCTCTCCCATCCATCCAGGGTTTGCCCTCCCTCTCGCTACCCCATCCAGGATCTGCCCCTCTCTCCGCCCCTTTTTCAGTCCCCAGTTCCAGCCCCACTATCCCACCAGTCCCCCATTTCAGCCCCAGCCCTTTTCTCCCACCAGTCCCGAGCTTCAGCCCCCCAGCCACTTCTCCCTATCCCGTTTTCAGCCTCCAGTCCCAGTACTAGCCCCCTTATCCCATCTACCCTCCTTTTCAGCCCCCAGTTCCAGCCCCCTTCATCCACATGCCTTGTATTAGGGCCCCCTTTTCAGAACCATTCTCCCACCTGACCCACGCATGCCCCATTTTCCCACCAGCCCCAGGCATGGTCCCCATTTTCCCATATGGCCCCTTCTCAGACCCCAGTGCCTGCCCCCTTCTCCCATCCGAGAACCCCCTCCCCAGTCCCCTTCTCCCATCCAAGAACCCCAGTCCCCTCCCCACCCGTCCCCTTCTCACATCCGAGAACTCCCTCCTCAGTCCCCTTCTCCCATCCAAGAACTCCAGTCCCCTCCCCACCCGTCCCCTTTAACCATCCAAGAACCCCCTCCCCACCCCCTTCTCCCATCCGTGAACCCCCTCCCCACCTCGGTCCCCTTCTCCCATCCAAGAACCCCAGTCCCCTCCCCACCCTTCCCCCTTCTCACATCCGAGAACTCCCTCCTCAGTCCCCTTCTTCCATCCAAGAACCCAGTCCCCTCCCCACCCGTCCCCTTCAATCATCCAAGAACCCCCTCCCCAGTCCCCTTCTCCCATCCAAGAACACCAATCCCCTCCCCACCCGTCCCCTTTAACCATCCAAGAACCCCCTCCCCACCCCCTTCTCCAATCCGTGAACCCCCTCCCCACCTCGGTCCCCTTCTCCCATCCAAGAACCCCAGTCCCCTCCCCACCCGTCCCCTTCAACCACCCAAGAACCCCCTCCCCACCCCCTTCTCCCATCCGTGAACCCCCTCCCCACCTCAGCTTTAGAAATGTTAAGTAGTAGTGTCCTTCCCATTTGAGAACCCCTCCCCACCCTTCCCCCACCTGAGAACCCCCACTCCACACACCCTTTTCCCATCTGAGTCCCCCCCCAACCTACCTACTAGCTTTGTTCTCCTGCCGCCCACCACCCTCACTGGCTTTAAAAAAAGAATTTGGAAGCGCCAGAGGGACAGGCAGCGCCTCGTGTCTGCCCTCCCTGCTACTAAAAATGTCTTCGACGTCGTCATTGGGCCTTCTCACATTGAGTCCCGCCCACCCTCACGATAATTGGAAGTTACCTCAGAGAAGGCCCAATGACGACGTCGAAGTCATTTTTAGTAGCAGGGAGGGCAGACACGAGGCGCTGCCTGTCCCTCTGGCGCTTCCAAATTCTTTTTTTTAAGGTAGGACAGGGTGGGAGCAGCGGGTGCAGGGCACCCCCCACCCGCTGACAGCCGGGGCGGACCGCCCCCACCACTCCGCCGTCGCGCGCCATCCGAGGAAGGACTGGAACTCGGGCGGGCGGGGCAACCTTAGGCACACCGCGCGGGGCCCCCCTAAGCGCGGGGCCCTATGCGGCCGCCTCGCCTTAAGACCGGCCCTGCTGCTGTTAGTGATCTTTAACCTGTCGTTAAAATCGTCTGTAGTACCTGAAGATTGGAGGGTGGCCAACGTAACGGTGATTTTTAAAAAGAGTTCCAGGGGTCATCTGGGAAATTACAGACCGGTAAACCTGATGTCAGTGTCGGGCAAGTTAGTGGAAACTATTATAAAGAATAAAATTACAGAACACATAGACAAACATGGTTGAATGGGACACAGTCAGCATGGAGTCAGCCAAGGGAAGTCTTGCCTCACCAATTTGTTTCATTTCTTTGAAGGTGTGAATAAACATTGTGATAATGGTGAACTGGTTGATGTAGTGTATCTCGATTTTCAGAAAGCTTTTGACAAAATTCCTCAGGCGAGACTCCTGAGTAAAATAAAAATTTATGGGATAGGATGTAATGTCTTTCTGTGGATTAGGAATTGGTTATTGGACAGAAAACAGAAGGTAGGGGTTAAATGGCTATTTCTCTCAATGGAGGATGGTGAATAGTGGAGTGCCACAAGGATCTGTACTGGGATTGGAGCTATTATAATATCTATAAATGATCTGGAAATTGGAAAGACGAGTGAGGTGATTAACTTGGCAGATGACACAAAGGGCGGGCAAAAAAGAGTGGGCTAAAAATAATGAATCTAAATCTATTCAATTTGCTCAAAATTGTCAAAACGCATGCGGAGTGTGAAAATGTGAAGGAAGACCTTAAGAAACTGAAAGACTGGGCATCCAAATGGCTGATGAAATTTAATGTGGACAAATGCAAAATGATGCACATTGAGAAGAATAATCCGAATCATAGTTACTTGATGCTAGGGTCCACCCTAAGAGTCAGCACTCAAAAAAAAGATCTGGGCGGCAGCAAAAAAGCAAACAGGATGCTAGGAATTATTAGGAAAGGGATGCAAAATAAGACTAAGAATATTATATAACCTCTGTATCGCTCCATGGGGCAACCTCACCTTGAGTATTGTGTTCAATTCTGGTCACCTTATCACAAAAAAGATATAGCAGAATTAGAAAAGGTTTAAAGAAGAGCAATCCAAATGATAAAGGGGATGGAACTCCTCCCATATGAGCTAAGGCTAAACAGGTTAGGGCTCTTCAGCTTGGAAGAGAGACGACTGAGGGGGGATACGACTGAGCTCTATAAAATCCGAAGAGGTGTAGAACGGGTAAAAGTGAATCGATTTGTCACTCTTTCAAAAAGTAAAAAGACTAGGGAACACTCAATGAAATTACATGAAAATACTTTTAAAATAAATAGGAGGAAATATTTTTTCACTCAAAGAATAGTTAAGCCCTGGAACTTGCTGCTGGAGGATGTGGTAATAGCGGTTAGTGTATCTGGGTTTAAAAAAAGGTTTGGACAAGTTCCTGGAAGGAAAGTCCGTAGTCTTTTATTGAGATGGACATGGAGGAAGCCACTGGTTGCCCAGATATTGGGTTTTTGCTAGATACTTGTTACCTGGATTGACCACTGTTGGAAACAGGATACTAGGCTAGATGGACTATAGGTCTGACCCAGTATGGCTATTCTTATGAGAGAATATGAGAGAAGTTTATGAAATCATGAGTGGGAGGGAACAGTTGTTTAACCTGTCAACACAAAAACAAGAGGACACTCCATGAAACTAATGATCGATGCAGACTGAAAACGAATAATAGAAGGTATTTTTACGCAGCACATAATTAAGCTGTAGAGTCTGTTGCCAGAGGATGTGGTCAAAGCAATTAGCATAGTGGGACACAAAAGAGGTTTGGACAAGTTCCAGGAGGAAAAGTCCATAAAACTTATTAGAGTTGGGACAGCCATTGCTCATCTCTGGAAGTAAACTATAATATATAGATCTTGTTTTCTGGATCAGTGAGTAGCTGTGGCCCAGATCGATCACCATCACAGACAGGATGCTGGGTTCACAGGACATTGGCTTGACTCAGCACGGCTTTTCTTATGTTATCCTCATAGCTAGTTTAAGTGCTTAAATAAAATAGAAGAGAAGAGAATTAAAACACATATTGGAAAAAAAAAACCCACACACATTGCTACTCTTATGGCTTAAAATGCTCTGTACATGAACAACGAAGAAAAGTCAAAACTGAAATTGCAGATCATTTTTACTGCTGTACACTTCTTTTTAACTAAAAGTTCTATATTTTTACCAGTCTGAGTGAGCGATCCTTACGTCTCGTTGCTGTTTCTAAAAATAATAAGCGCTTCCTAATATGGATTTATATGCTAGAATCTAATTGTAAAAACCCTGCACATGAATCCTGTGTTATTGTTTCAGCATGCTGGCAGGCAACATCTTAGGCTACATTAGCAGGCACGTGTACAATTTTAATAATTTAAGGGAATGCAAGACACAATTAATGGCCCTCGGCCCTTTAGCAACAAAAGATGTCAGTCTTGCTGCAAATTAAAAGTTCCAAGTCACCCTTAAAAGCTCAAAAGATGAAATGACCTAATTTGCTTGGCAGTGGGATGCGAGGCTGAGAGCACAAGCCACATTCCTCTGACAACTTTAGAGAGCAGCACCATATTTGGTAGCTGGTACCCTGCTTTGCCTTTCTCTCTTATCCACAGGGATTAGCCAAGTCAGATAGATGTAATATATTAAAGGAACAAGAAAAAAATAATAAAAAAAATGAAACTAAAAAAAAAGAAGGGGTTTCTCTCTGTATTTCGCAGCAATGCTGGATAAGGGAACGTTCAGCTGGCAGTAGGACTCCATCCAGAATGTCACAAGGAGATGTATTGTGTGCTCACTGCAGGTGCCCTGATTTGTCAAAGGAGGCCGCTGAAAGGCAATAACTTAGTATTATAGACAAGCTATATCTACCATGGGAGGGGGGGGGGGGGGATTCTCTAACAGGGCACTGATGTCAAAATTTCAAAAAGCTGTCTATTTTAGGCAGGAAACATAGGGATCCTTTTACTACGCTGCGTTAAAAAGTGGCTTTAGCTCGATCTTAACACAGGTTTTTCTCATGCGCTGACCATTTTTACCTCAACTGTAAAATGGCCAATTTTCTATTTTTGTATTAATGGCCATGTGCTGTTGCCATTAGTGCACAGCCATTCAAAAAAAAACTTACAATGTGAGCAACTTACCGTCACCCATTTTGTAGACAGTAAGGAGTCACATGGTATTCGTGCGCTAAACAGCACGTTCCAATGTGGACGTGCTATTTAGCGCAGGAATGCCCACTCTTTGCCCCCTGATATATCTCCCCCCCTTCCCCCTAATTTTTTTTAGCATACACTAATATGGAATTAGTGCAAGGCACCTGAGCATAACCGACAGTATCTCATTTTAATCTGTGTTAAGCATGCGTTAGGGCCTAACACTGCTTAGTAAAAGACTAATGTGCACCAAAAAATGGCCTGCGCTGGTGTAGGTGTGTGTATTGCACGAATGCAGGTCCATTTTTCATTTTCTTCCGATTTATGTCCTCTATGAGAGAAGCTTGGCGGAGATTGGGTGGCAGAGCTGGTGGTGGGAGGCGGGGCTAGTGGTTGGGAGGCGGGGCTAGTGCTGGGCAGACTTCTACGGTCTGTGACCTGAAAATGGCAGATACAAATCAAGGTCAGGTATACACAAAAAGTAGCACATATGAGTTTATCTTGTTGGGCAGACTGGATGGACCGTGCAGGTCTTTCTCTGCCGTCATCTACTATTTTACTATGTGTCGAAAGATGGGCTTCCTTCTCTTTCGAAAGTAAGCCTGTTAGTGTACTCAAAAGTCTTTTCTGGGTAAGTTTGGGATTAGAAGTGTCCTGCAGTTTGGCACCTGAGTGCATGAAGACATCAACGGGGCTGGAAAGGTAGGATGGGAATCTGGCATTCTGACTGAGCAAGCATCCACAAGAACATAACATTAGTGGTGTGAAAACAGTTACGACCCCCTCAAAGATACTATTAACACATTCTCTGTTAAAAAAGTAACACACTAAAAGACAAGTTTTGGTTTTAAACTCTTTTAAATAATTTAGCAGCCACATTTGTCTTTGATGGGGGATTTCATGTTCACACTCTGAAGTGAAAAAAATGCTTGCCCTTGTTTTAGATGTTTAACACTTCTGATGTATTAACTGCTGGAAAACATATTTCACCACCAGCCATTATTACTTAACTCTAAATCCAATATACTAAAAAATTCCTTTTATATAGCAGGCAAAAGCAAACTGGTATCCAAAAATCATTAGTGTATTGCTCTATCTCACAGAATGCCAGAAACCTATCATTGCCACACAATATGGTTTCCAGGATCTGAAAAGATGAAGTTAACTACAGAGTTGGCTCTAGGCATGGTCCACAGGGGACCTGGCCTAGTGCCCCACATCTGTTGAAGCCTGAACAGGGATATAATAGCAGTAGAATGGACCATGAGGAATGGAAGCTTAGGTTGCGTCAGCACAGAAGAGGCTGACTTGGCTTAGTGGTGCTCACGGAGACATGGTTCACAGAGAACCATGAGTGGGATATCGTCAGTGCCGTAGCGAGGGTGGCTGACACCCGGGGTGGTGCGCACCCCCCCCCCCCCCCTTCCTAGGCCACTGGATATCGTTATATTGGCTACAGTCGATTCAGAAAGGGGGCGTGGCCATGGAATGGGCAGGTTGTGGGCGTTTCAAAAAACTATGCACACTATTATAGAATACACCTGATCTGTGCCTAACTTAGGCCAGGTATTTAGATCTGGTTTTAGGTGGCCTAAATGGGTGCACCTAAATTTTAGTCACAAGCATGGCCACTTTTTCCAGGAACTATTTTAAAGTTCCTTCTCCAATATTTTAGGGGCCCTTTTACTAAGCCGTGTAGGCGCCTACGCACGCCCAATGCACGTCATTTTGGCGTTACCGCCCGGCTACTACGTGGCCCTTGCGGTAATTTCCTTTTTGATGTGTGTCCGCTACACACACTGGAAAATAATTTTTATTTTCTGGTGCGCGGCAGAAACTGGGCGGTAATCATCATTCTACGTGGTTCTACGCTAAGTCAATGGCTGGTGGTAAGGTCTTTTTCAGCAAAAATTTTAAAAAGGACTTTTTTACAGGCGCGCTGAAAAATGGATCTGCGTGCACCCAAAACACACGCCTACACTAGCGCAGCCCATTTTTCGTAAAGGGCTCCTTAGTTTTTAAACAATTCCTCAACAGATCAGTGTTTATTGAAATGTCCTCTTTGGTATTAGAGAGAAATTTCCTCAACACATTAAGGGCCCTGCTTACTAAGCTGCGCTATCGACAGAGACACCTATTATATTCCTATCGATGTCTCCAGCGTCAGTGTGCCTATAAAGTTTGTGCCTACAGTGCAGCTTAGTAAATAGAGCTCTAAAAAGTTTACTACAAAAATTCACAAGCTCGTTTAGTTTTTCAAATTCACAGACAAACTGTCTTCTTAATACCAGTTCTAAAATTAAAAAAAAAAATTAGTCACTAGCATATTTACTTCTATCTAGAATCAGAAGAAATTCTAATAATCATTCAATCACTCATAGGTTTCTTTCAGAAAATGACTCATAACATTTAATCAAAGATGTTTTTAAACACTTACTCAAATTTACCCTCACACTATTTCACCAAAATTTTCACACGGTTCTCAAATAAAATCTCTTATTTACTTTCCTTAAATCCTGTCACACTCTGACACTTTCACACAGACCTTCTCTTCAGAGCCCAACCTCCTTCGCTCCCAAAGGACTTTGAGAGCTGACCCTAGAAACAGGTTCTCACGCAGATCTGTGCAGCCAATCAGATTCTTACACAGACATTCTCTGCACAGCTTCAAACGTTTTTAAAATCATAAATTTATCATATAAAAACCTCTCATTTTTGCTTTTAACCACCATACATGTCACAGCCATGCTCTTGACTGACTTTATAAATCTCAAAATTACTCTACACAGGGAACTAATGTTTTTCAGTGTTTAACATATGAAATCAGCACCACAAAAAGGTCACAGCTCATATCTGCCACCTCTAAACTTCCATTTTTAATACTGCCAGAGTGTCAGAACTATTTGAAATATTTTAATTTTTAAGCAGGTGTCATTGCCAGTCTCCTCAGACACCACTGTTCATGAACGAATTTTTGCGCCATTTTCTGGCTTTTGTGCTGCCTCCTATGCCTCCCTTTGCTCCCAGCATCCTTTTGGGCCTTTTGCTGTGTGATCGCACATCCCAATTGCACAATTGAGCAGATAGCAGCACTAGTGCAGCTCTCTAATGCCGCTACTCTCCGGACCTCTCCTGCCCCTCTAGCACCTTAAATAATTACAATTTATTTTCCTGGTATTTCTAAAACCTTTAGGGGCCCTTTTACTAAGGTGCGCCAAACAATGGGCTGTGCTAGTGTAGGCGCTTGTTTTGAGCATGTGCAGATCCATTTTCAGCGCGCCTGTAAAAAAAGCCCCTTTTTTTATTTTTGCCGAAAATGGACTTGTGGCAAAATAAAAATTGGCACACATCCATTTTGGGTCTGAGACCTTATCACCAGTCATTGACTTAGCGGTAAGGTCTCATGCGGTAAGCGTGCGGTAATCATCTATGTGTGTAGAATGACAATTACGGCCCGGTTTCTGCTGCACGCCAGAAAATAAAAATTATTTTCCACCGCGCGTAGCGGACACATGTCAAAATTGAAATTACAGCAAGGGCCACGTGGTAGCTGGGAAGTAACTCCAAACTGGCGCACGTTGGGTGCGCGTAGGTGTGTACGTGGCTTAGTAAAAAGGCCCCTTAATCGGGTCTCCCCTGTGCTCTGGGCTGAATTCCAGGCATCCGCACATATGCAACCCATGACATCACCGTCTGTGCATATGTAATATCATGACATGCATGCGCAGCAACCTTCCTGACCTGGCTCGAGACTCCAGCAGAGTCAGGACCTCTCCTGCTGCTTCTTCCCAGCTGCCTGCATCCGTAATCAGCCCAAAATGGCCACAGGTGTCACCCAGCCATGACTGCCATGAAAATCGAGGATCAACCCCGCAGCAGTGTCATGGTGTCTCCCAATTCCATCCTACATCAGAAGCACTTTCCCAGGTAACATTTTTATTTTTAAAAATACCTCTGGTTACATTAATGTACTCATGCGCTTGGCCATTTGCACTACTTTCCTTTAAAGAAAAGTAGGCACCTACTTTCCTATACAAAATAGGATTAAAACAGGCATCATAACCTGCGTCTCTCCTGGGCTCCCTGTCACAGAATTACCCTCATACAGTCTGAGCATACAGAGAGGAGGTACCTTCTCCTGTTTTGGGTCTCCCTGCTTCACTCTGAGCCTAGGGTTTTTAAATTCCTCCCCTGGGCCTCACCTGCGACTCTAGATTCCCCAGCATTACCCTTCAGGTAGGCTGGACTTAAGAAACACCAGGGTTGTCTTCTATATACCCTTTCACAGGGACTCTACAAGTAGAATAGGCTTCCTCTGAGCTCAGTAAGCTCACTTTATTTCCCTGTAATTTCTCTCTTGCTCTCTAAGATTCATCTCATGATCAGTGGTGACAGAGCTCAAATTAACATCAGCTGAGTTATGCTGCAGAATGAAATCTTACATTAGATGTGGAGCCAAGCACCATGATATGATCAGCTGAAAGGGTTGCACACCTGGCGTCTTTCCTCTCCAAAGTTTCCATAAACCTAAAGCTATGCACTCCGGCACATTGTGTTAAAGGTCCGGCTCTAGCCTCCAGTGTATCTGCTTTGTATAGTGACACTAACAAAGCATTGGCAGAGCCTCTGAAGACAATCGTAAAGCCTTTCTCCGTGGAGACTAGATGGTCCAGAACAGTTTATTTTTGATAGACTTAACAAGGTTTCATTAGTTGAATTTTGGCAGTGCCTTCTAATCCTTGTTGTGACATGATTTAAGTACAAGATATGAGTAATATTTGAAATGAAACATCCAAACCAGTAACTAAAATGTCATTTCACAGGAAGGTGTCAGTGATTCTGCTCTGGATTATTTTCTGTAGTACCTCTGGTGCATTGTTAATCCACCTTTTTCAGGATACAGTGAACCATACCATTTCCCCTACTAACAGCATCTGACATGCAGTTAAATTAATGTGATTGCCGTATTAGTCCACTTTTAAAGGTAATAAATAGAAATTTTAAAAGAAAAGAAAATGATACCTTCTTTATTGGACTAATACATTTTTTGATTGCTGTATATACTTGACTACAATTCATGCCCATGAATAAGTTGAGGGCAGTTTTAGACCTAAAAATAGCAAAATTCCTGTCCGAAGACCCCTCAGCTGGGTCAGTACCTATCTTATCTTCCTTCCACCTTCTGGGCTCCAAAATTGCTCCCTCTCTCCCTCCACCAGTCCACGGGTTCAGCGTGTCAGTCCCCACCGTCGTACCTTTAAAAGTAGCTTCTATAGAGCTGCAGCAGTGCAGCAATCCTCCTATGCCTGCTTCCTGCCCTGGAGCACTCTGATCCATCCTGCTGCCCCCTCTGACTCAACTTCCTGTTTGGTAGGACAAACCAAGGAGGTTGAATAAAACAGGAGATGAAGTGAGCCTATCTAGTCCATTGTAAGAACTGAAGCCAGTAGGTGGCGCTTGCTGCAGTTTTAGTACAAAACAATAGAAAATGCTATTGAAAACAATAGCAAAAGATTATTAGAAATAAGGGACTACCTATGCGTGGTCCATCTGTAACAAGTCTATAGCTATTTCAGTTGGATAGGCAGTGCCTTAAAAGGTGGAGGAGAAAAGATTTTTACTTTTTTTTTTTTTTTTTTTACTTATTGGACAGCTTTTTAATTTATTTGAAAGCGTCCCACATGTAGATATAAATATGTTTTTTTTGTTTGAAGGAGTTTTATACCAACAGGTTTCTGGTGTCACGATGGGAGCAACGATGGCTCCTCAGTGGCGAACCTACACATGCGTGCCTTTGAACAGAAATTCATCTATACTGCTGCATTATTTGGACATGTGGCTCTCTGGGTCTGTTTCATTGATGATATATTTTTTCTATGGACAGGGAACAAACCAGAGCTACACCTATTTGTTTCCTATTTAAACCAATGTCATCCTCGCATCAACTTTACTATGCACATGAGTACATGTGAAATTTCATTCCTGAATGTCACTGTCAAAAATACTGGAGACAGTTTTATCACTACTGTTTTTCACAAAGAAACGGATAGAAACACATTTTTATTGTATGGGAGCTGCCATCCTAGAGCATTAAAAGACAGTTTGCCCTTTTCTCAGTTTCTGAGACATCGTCGAATCAGGGGCATAGCCAGACAGCAGATTTTGGGTGGGCCTAGGCAAGAAGTGGGTGGGCACCAAATGTTCTCTCCCCCACCCCCACATCAAAAAAATATCTCAGCTGGTGGGAAAATGCTTCTCTCCAGTCTCCATCTTGGTAGTCTGCAGCAGGCATGCACTGAAAACTGAGCATGCGAAGGTGTCAGTATTGTGGAGAGCAGCATTTTCATTACCATGTGCTACTGTTGGATGGGCCTGAGCCCTAAGTGGGTGGGCCCTGGCCCACCCAGGCCCACCTGTGGCTACGCCACTGCGTCGAATATGCTCCCAGGACCGTGATTTCAAGTCACATTCTAGAATCTTGCAAGCAAAATTATTAGCAAGAGGCTACCCCGCACAGGTAGTACGGAATGCTTACCGTCGTGCACGCTATAATCACCGTGATCAGCTATTGGCCCCGAAAACTGCGACAACCACAGCAGATGAAGATGTGTGGACATATGTTATGCAATATAATCCTGCTTTGCCCCGTATCACTTCAATATTGAGAAAACATTGGCCATTGGTACAAACTCTGCCTCTGTTTAAAGACACTCACATTCGAGTAGCTTACAGTAGAACTAGCAATTTAAAAGAAATTTTGAGTCCTGCAGTTTTACCGAGTCCGAGGACAATGTTGAGTCATTCTCTGGTAAAGGCAGGTCATTTCAAATGTGGTAACTGTATCTTTTGTCCCATCATGGAAGAAACGTCAATTTTTGTGAACCCGGTGAATCATAAAAAATACTTTCTTAAGGCGGTTACAACATGTAAATCTAGTCATGTAATTTACTGCCTTACTTGCCCGTGTAAGAAATTGTATGTGGGCCAGACTTCCAGGAGCCTTTCAATACACATAGCTGAACACAAGAGTGCCATTCAGACCAAAAAGATTGGATTACCCTTAGTGGCACATTGTACACAGCATCAACATACAATTTTTGATTTGAAATGTGTAGCTCTACAAGCAGTGATTTGCTCACCGAGAGGGGGTGACTTTTGTAAGATTCTACTCCAACAAGAACAGAAGTGGATATTTAAACTATGTTCTCTTGAGCCGATTGGCTTGAACTCACGTATCGAGTGGTGTCATTTTTATTAGATCTCAGACACGGTCAGTGATTGGTTATCAGTCTGACAGCGTCTGACATACTACTACTACTACTTAACATTTCTAGAGCGCTACTAGGGTTACGCAGCGCTGTACAAATTAACAATTAAGGATGGTCCCTGCTCAGAAGAGCTTACAATCTAAAGGACGAAATGTCAAGTTGGGGCAGTTAAGATTTCCTGAGAAGAGGTGTAGTGATTAGGTGCCGAAGGCGACATTGAAGAGGTGGGCTTTGAGCATTGATTTGAAGATGGGTAGGGAGGGGGCACGGCATATGGGCTCAGGGAGTTTGTTCCAGGCATGGGGTGAGGCGAGACAGAAAGGGCGGCGCCTGGAGTTGGAGGTGGTGGAGAAGGGTACTGAAAGGAGGGATTTGTCTTGAGAGCGGAGGTTACGGGTAGGGACGTAAGGGGAGATGAGGGTAGAGAGGTAAGGAGGGGCCGCAGATCGAGTGCATTTGTAGGTGAGTAAGAGAAGCTTGAACTGTATGCGGTATCTGATTGGGAGCCAGTGGAGTGACTTGAGGAGAGGGGTGATATGAGTATATCGGTTAAGGCGGAAGATAAGACGTGCGGCAGAGTTCTGGATGGACTGAAGGGGGGATAGATGGCTACGTGGGAGGCCGGTCAGGAGTAGGTTTCAGTAGTCAAGGCGAGAGGTAATGAGAGAGTGGATGAGAGTTCGGGTGGTGTGCTCGGAGAGGAAGGGGCGAATTTTGCTAATGTTATAAAGGAAGAAGCGACAGGTCTTGGCTATCTACTGGATATGCGCAGAGGAGAGGGAGGAGTCGAAGATGACACCGAGGTTGCGGGCAGATGAGACGGGGACGATGAGGGTGTTATCAAGTGAGAGAGAGAGTGAAGGGAGAGGGGAATACATCAGGTATATTAGTCAGGCTTAGATCAGCTTGTCAGATGTCGAGTGAAGCTATGTGAGGAGAACACATGACTTTTTCAAGTATGAGACTGTTGGTATTAGGTGAACGTTACAATTAGGAATGACCGAGGAATTGCTAGCTGTTGTGCTTTATTCGCAGAAGTTGCCTTGTCACCGAGACCCTGAAGCAGCCATAGCGTGAACCGCTGGCCATCGTCGGCTTGGGGACATCTATATATAAAAAGAAGGCAAGCTGCTCGACACAGCATGAGGAGATTCCACTGCTGTGAATGAATACCTAATGCTATGCTGTCATCTACCAGCTGACTTCCTCACTATATGTCATTATGCTAAAGGATGTTCCCATGTTTGCAGGCTTCCACAACCCATTGTGTTCTTCAAATGTATACCAGAGTAACTCCCCTTTGGTATTGTTCTGTTTTGTTGTTCTATTATTGCAATACTGTTCAGTCTTCTCATGTTACAAGCTAGTTACTCTCTATGCCTTTGAATTTATCTGCTTTGCCTCCAATTTACACTCTTACTCTGTCCATTCCCTTCAAATCCGTTTGCTATAAGATAGCTGCCCATGAGTTAATCCCATATCTCTCTTACATATAGTTTCTATTAATGTACGAGGGTTAAATAGCCCCATTAAACTTTCCCTTTATCTCAAGAACCAAAAAGCTGATATTACATTAATTCAAGAAAACTCATCTTAATGAGTTAGACAATAAAAGACTTAACGACAATCGTTTTACTCTACTTGCATACTCTTTTGCTTCTTGCAAACATAATGGTGTCACGTTCCTCATGGGTAAAAATTTCCCTGCTACCATTAGCAGACAAATTTCAGGCAATCGGGGTTGCTGGCTGTTATTGGAAATGAATGCAAACAATACTTCTTATCTCTTTTAAATATTTAGGGCCCCAACTCTGACACGCTATTCTTTTTTCATAAAATTACTTCTGAACTTTTACAATTTGGCTCTTCTAACCTTACCATTGAGGAGGACTTCAATCTGATCCAAGACCCCATCTTAGATATGCAATCTAAATGTTCCTTGAGAAAGTCCAAATCAGCTACTATTATTGACTATTTAAAAAAGACCCTTGGTCTGGTAGTTCCATGGAGAATTTTATACCCCATGGACAAAGCATTTACTTTCTTTTCCCCACCTCATGCCAGCTACTCTCGTATAGATTTTTTTCTTGGTTTCCTTCTCTATTTTGCCCCATCTCTCAAGTGCTACTATTCTCAGCTCTACCATCTCAGACCCTTCAGCAGTATTATTATACCTCTCTCTGTTGTTTCAGCTAATAAACCCAGACCTCTCTGGAGAGTTCAAACTTCTCTGTTACAGAATACTACTTTAACTGAACAAATTTAACAATTGCAGACTATTTTAACTATAACCAACCTTCTAATGTTAGCACTAGTAGTTGGTGGAATGCCTTTAAGGCTACTGTTAGGGGAGCTGTAATTTGTTTCTCCGCAGGTAAAAAATAAAGAATGTAAAAAAATATTAGATGGCCTACAGTTTAAGATCAAATCCTTAGAGAATCATTATCTCGCTAATCAAGACTCATCCACCTACGCTGAGCTACAAAAATCCAAAACTAAATTTAATTCTGTGCCCTCTAATGAAGTCCTTTCATGCATTCAGTTGCCAAAACCTAGGTTCTATGCTGAGAATAATAAATCTAGCCACCTCTTAACTCAATTTTTAAAATCTAGAAACAACAGACCGAGAGTTACACAAATAATTGACTCTTCTGGAACCTCTCATTCCTCACACTCTGGAATTGCACACCAATTCAAGAACTTTTACAAAAAAATTATACATCCCTGAGATCAGTTTCTCAGCCTCTGCTTTTCAAGATTTCATCAAATCAATCTCCTCTCCAACACTGCTCTCCCCTTTCTTTGAGAGCCTAGATAGTGAGACCATGGAACAAGAAATTCTGTCAGCCATTAAAGATCTCCCTACAGGTAAGGCCCCTGGAAATGACAGCTTTAATGCTGAATTCTACTTAGCCTTTCCAGAACTTTTAGTTCGTAAACTATTACAATTATATAACGTACTGCCCCTTTTACTAAAGCACGATAGCGATTCCTGGTGCAGCAATGCTGACAAAGCCCATTCGCTTTGAATGTCACGTGGGACTCACTAGCACGGCTTGGTAAAAGAAGCCCTTAATCGTTAAAGACTCCTCCTATAAAGGCTCCTTTTGAGAATCTTAACACTGTGATTATCCCCCAAGCCAGATAAAAATCATAGCAAGGTTGAAAATTATAGACCCATTTCCTTGATTAATATTGATAATAAAATTTATGCCAAAATGCTTGCTATGAGATTACAAAAAAATCTACCCCTTCTCATTCACAGGGATCAGAATGGTTTTACCTTTACATTTAACTGACTGTCCAATGATGACTCTAGACTCTTTTGGAATATCCTGTGGAATACTAACTCACCATCTGAATTATACATTACTATCTCTTTAGATGCAAAGAAAGCGTTCAAAAGGATGGAAAAGGATTATTTATTTTTACTCCCTGAAATGGTTTGGCTTTGGAGACAGGTTTCTAAACATGAATACGCTTCTTTATAATAACCCACAAGCCACCGTTTCGGTTAACGGTATCACATCCCTTCCCTTTTTCCTGAAGAGAGGAACCAAGCAGGGCTGTCCTTTATCTCCTTTACTTTTCAATCTAGTCCTGGAGCCTCTTGCAATGGCTATCTGATCCAACCTCTCTATCCAGAGAGTCTGCTTATCCAGCAATGTTTTCAAACTCTCAATTTACGCAGATGATATTATTCTCTATAAAACTGTAGAATCCATTCCCTATAGACTCTCTTTCAGCAAACTCAGGCTATAAAATCAATTGGAGTAAATCTACAGTTATGTTCCCTATGTTCTCAAGCATAATCTTTCATAGTTCCCTTTCACATGGGAAAGATTAAGTACCCTGGCATTTGGTACAGTAACTCTGTTGATGAAACTATCCATCTAAACTCTATCTCTCTACTAAACTGGAGTAAATCTGCATTTGGATGTTTTTCTCACAAAAACGTCCAAATTGATATTTTCAAAACTAATTTTTAGAGTTTTTCTATGAGGTTTGTCAGAAGTGCATTCAAATCACAAGGGGGAGCGTCAGGGGCGTGCTAAGGGTGGGATCTGGGTGTTTCTAACACCTGGATGTTTTTCTGCCATAACAGAACAAAACAAACAAACAAACAAACATTCAGGGCTATAAGTTGGACGTTTTGGTCTAGACCTGTTTTATTAACAAACTAGGAATAAATGCCCGTTTCTGAGGGCAATGAAACGGACTCTAGCAAGGGGCCCCCTCCCTCCGAGCTACTTGCCTTGTTCGGTGTTGGCGTCGCTGTGTGTGGGTAGGGTTTTGTTTTTTTTTTTGTTTGCTGCGCCTCTGTGGCCATGCCTGTGGCGTTTCGGTTTCGGGCCTCGAGTGTTATAGCTCCGCCCTCGACGTCATGACGTTTTGACGCGAGGGCGGTGCAGACACTCCAGGGCACACCGGCTAACTCGGGCTCCTCAACTTCCGTGGAGGCTTCAGAACGTTGGGGTTGCCTTTTATATATATAGATAAGCCACAAAAACGTGCCCTAAATAACCAGATGACCACTGCAGGAATAAAGGAATGACAACCCCTTACTCCTTTAATGGTCACTGACGCCCTCCCACCCTGCAAAGATGTACATGAAATAGTATATACCAGCCTCTATGACAGCTTCAGATTTATGGCCAGTCCTATTAGAGCAGCAGGCAGATTCCTGGAATAGCCTAGTGGTTGGTGCGGTGCACTGTAGAGAAGGTGACCCAGACCCATAATCCACACTATTACACTTGTGGTGGAAAGTGTCAGCCCCCCCCCCCCCCCCAAAAAAAAAAAAAAAACCCACCCAAAACCTACTGTACCCACATATAAGTGACACCTGCAGCCATAAGGACTACTGTAGTGGTGCATAGTTGGGTACAGTAGGTTTTTTTTGTGGCGTTTTGAAAGGCTCACCATACAACATAAGGAGGTAATGGTGAGATGTGTACCTAGGACCTTTTATGTTAAGTCCACTGAAGTGCCCCACTGCTCTGCTGGGATGCCTGTGTGGCCAGTCTGCTAGGAAAGTTGGCTCCTCCTACATCCCAAAGGTTTGTTTTTGTGCGTTTTTCCACTTGGATTTTTTTTTTTTTTTAATGGTCCAAAAAGATAGGAAATGGCCATTTTCAAAGAAAAAAGATAGACGTCCAAAGTCGGATTTAGACATCATATCGAAAATGCCCCTTTGAAGAAGTGAGTAAGTGCAGGCACCTTAGATACACTCCCTCACTGAAGTTACAGTTCAGCCACTTTATGGAAGGTGGCACTAAACCTGCTGTGCCAGAGGCTGACGTTAGCTGTAGAAAGCCAATGTAGCAGAGCCAACAAGAAGTAAAAAGCCCTCTGCCAGAGCACAACGGAGAGGCCTGCGAGGAGAGGAGCTGCCCTGGAGTTTAGGTCTCCACTACCTGTAGGTAAACTACCAGAACCTGGATAAGGCAGGCTAAGTTTTGACTTTAGCTTTAGAATCCAGCTGACTACTATTGGGAAACCTTGCATATAGCCGTATGTACTGTGGACTTGTGGCCTTGTCAGCTACAGGCCTGCGTAGAATTTGTGTAGGAACTTAAAGAGAACTTGTTTTTCAGCTTACTGGCCCTGTGAAGTAACAGGGTTCAGTGTTACTTTAATAAAAAGAAGTTTTGTTTTCATTATTCCCTTGTCTGGCTGTATTTTATAAAGGCCTCCTGTACCAACTCGGTCCACATAATCACCCCCCCTTACATAATTTTGTAAGTCTAAGTGCTTTAAAAATACACCTCTATATTACATTCATGACAGTAATTTTTGTGGAATACATCCCCACATATTCTAGCTCAGAAGGAATTATTCTCCTCCTCCTCCACTCTCCAGTTAAGCTTTTGGATAAGGACTGGGAGACAGAGTGAATGCTGGGGACAGGCGAAGATAAAAGATTCAAGGGTTAGGTTGGGTTGGAGCCTGGGTGGAAGAGTTTTGGGGGGGGACTGGCTGAGGAGGATGAGAGAACGATGCGGGACTTGCGGGGATTTGGATTTAGCTCACGCCTTTTTACTAGTATAGGAGGGACAGAATGCAGGGGGAACAGTTGGAAAGAGTGAGAGTATGATGGGACTGGCTAGGGACTGAGAGGAAGAGTGAGTACTGGGAGACTGATCAAGGAGAAAAAGAACATGACAGAATATGCTTCAGAAATGATAAATGCTTTTTAACCATTAAATTCTATATTTCATTTATAACACTGATTTCTATCGAGTAAACCCACCTATCCTCAGGTTGAAGAGAGATTATTTCTTCCCCTCCCCCCTCTGCTAATGGGTATCCAGTTAAGGTTTGTGGAAACATTGCCAACTCTACCCAGTTATGGCTGGACAGCTCCTGTTATCTTCCCAAATAATGCCGGAGAAGGCAGGAGTAGCTCTAAACTTCGGATGCTGTTCTGAGACCAACCTTTACAAGACAGTAGTATTGGGCTCTCCTACCTACATCTTCAGCAGTATTCTCAGCCTCAACTAAATGGATCAGAAATCAGAAAATAACCTCGGGTCTCATGCTTAACAGTGCAGAGCATGAACCAATGAACCAAGGCATTAACTTGAGTTACTTATCAACCATTTCATTCCATTGTTTAAATTATGCACACCCTAACAACACCATAGACACCACAAGCTCTCTAAATATTCTTTGTTGAGAAAGGAGTCGACTGTAGTGCATTCAAATCTATTGTATCTCCTGCAATTTATTTATTTTGCATAGTAGCTCAAGGAAAGTTTTATTCATTCATGTGCAGTGGATATTCCCCTGTTCCAAAAGAGTAGAATATAATGTTAGTACAGGGCCCTCATGTCATTACCTATATTTTAGCCTCACAGCTCCTAGATTCTGTGGGGTTGGTATTCAGCAAGACTGCAGCTAAGGGTCACTGCTACCACTTTTAAACCCAGAGGAGGATGGGGTGGGAGCAGAGGGGGTCTGCTCCTGCCCCAGCCTGCTAGACCCAGGGATTACCTCGGGGTAAGTACCAAGAGCGGCAAGGTGTCCGGGGGGGGGGGCAGTTAGAGGGTAAAGAGTAGAGCAGGGGAATCTGAAAGGGGGATGGAGGAAATCGGGGATGCAATCGAGGAGCTGGGGAGACCTGCTACATGAGATGATAGGCCCCTTACTTGGATCCCAGCAAATATTCAGCCAGAATCCATTTAACAGTCTTATCGGGGTCCTGAAGAATAGCACTCAGCACCCAGATAAGTGCTGGTGACTAACTCCTGACTGGTCATACCTGGATATTCAATGGCAATGTCCAGACATAGCAAAGCATTGAATAACAGAGTCTAAGCATTAAAAAAATGCTCACCACCTCTGGCTAAATATTGGCTGGTGTATATTTGTGTTATACTGTATTTCTACGGTGTTTCAGTGCCTTGGTTGTTCCTGAAAGCTTATGGTCTGTAAGCTTTAATTCAACAGGTCAGAGAAGTACTTGTGGTTGACTTTCCCTCCACTACTGGGGGTTCTCAGCATCCACTCCTGTCTCAGGATATAGTCTCTTCTGTAGCTGGTCATCCAGGAGGCAGGACATGCTAGAGAAGCTGCACTGCAGACAAAGAAGGGCTTGAGCTGTCTCTGCTGAGACCCCAGGAGTGTCTCTCCTTTTCACGCTGAATTTCACTCAAGCTTCCAGAGAGTTTCATCACAGCTGTATGGATTCAAGCTCTGTAAAACTACTCTTAATTGTAACTTGTCTCACAGTAAGTTCTTGTTTGTTCATTTGTTCTGTTAATAAAAGTGTGGAAGTTAAGAAATGAGACTGGCTTGTTTTTGAACTGGAACGCTCTGCTTAGTTATCTGCCTAATTATAGAGCAACACAAGCAGCAAGGGAAGAATAATCTGGTAAAATAAGAAGGTTGGACCGTTCTTAAACGATAAAGAGAAAAAGTAGAATAAATTTACCAGGGCTTTTTTTGAGGGGGTACCTGGGGGTACTGAGTATCGGCACCTTTTCTATTGTCTGCTAAAATTGACCCATGGACCCCGAGTTTTAATGAAAGATCTCAGGCTCTACACACCAGTTCTGCCTTGTCATAGATTCTGTGACTGGTTGCAGGGTCCTGGCTATTATGAGGTGGGTCCCTCAGTGATTTAAATAAAAAGGAGGAGTTAGAACTGTGGGCTCTGGGATTGGTGGATGTTGAAAGGAACTAATCCTATGAAATAGTGACGTAGTTGTATTGTATAAATAGCTAAAACGCTGCGGCCATCTTTGATATATGGCGAATAAGCATGGAGTTGGTTTCCAGCATTATTTCAGGTATTTTATTATATAAATCCATCTGATAGGGAAGATGTAAATTAAACTAATGCTTGACAGCGTATGTTTTATTTTCTAGGAGACATACCTTGAAACAGCAACTTTTTTGCGAAACATGAGTTCATGTCGGACTGAATGTCTCCATAATAGAAATAAGGAAGAGAGATTGATACAATTTTAAGCTAACTAAAATTTAAATTAAAATAATGTTTGCACTGACAATAATAAAAGTTGGGATCAAATGAGGAATATCTGCCCACCATAAAAGTGCCTGGCTCACATTAGCCTGAATGGTGGTGACAGAGATGTCTGATGGATCCTATATAATAATGCCTATATGAATAGTATAAAGAAGAGTTTGTTATATAGTATGTGAGCTGGGTATTACATGTTGTATTATATAGAGGACCCCCTCACTGAAAACAAGAGTGATACTGTGTAACACTATATTCCTATGGGCATCTAATCATTAGCGCACATTAGTAAAAGGACCCCTTAATTATGTGGTGCTTAAAAAATTATTTTCTCTTATTTGTTTTTAATGTACTATTGTACTTTATAACTTCATGACTTATCCGCTCCTTGGCCGGCCAGTTTGAGAGGTTCCCGGAAGCACTGGGCTGTGGCTTTTTGACCCGATGCTTCCATGATGTTAGAATAATGCTGCTTACGAGGCTGATCACAAGCAGCATTATGCATACACTGCACAGATCAGTAACCTGCAATACTAAGCTACAAACAGTTGCTGACTCCCTTAGAGGGGCATAATCAAAAGGGATGCCCAAGTTTTGCTGAGGACGTCCTCGCAAAACGTCCCTATTGAGGGGCGTAAAAACCCGTATTATCAAAACAAGATGGACGTCCATCTTTCGTTTCGATAATACAGTTGGGGATGCCCAAATCTTGAAAATTAGGTCGTCCTTAGAGATGATCGTCCCTAGACTTGGTCATTTCTGATTTCTGGCAATAAAGGAAACCAAGGACGCCCATCTCAGAAACGACCAAATGCAAGCCCTTTGGTCGTGGGAGGAGCCAGCATTCGTAGTGCACTGGTCCCGCTCACATGTCAGGACACCACCGGGCACCCTAGGGGGCACTGCAGTGGATTTCATAAATTGCTCCCAGGTACAAAGCTCCCTTACCTTGTGTGCTGAGCCCCCCAAAAACCACTACCCCCAACTGTACACCACTACCATAGCCCTTACGGGTGAAGGGGGCACCTTTTATGTGGGTACAGTGGGTTTGTGGTGGGTTTTGGAGGGTTCATATTTACCATCACAAGTGTAACACGTGGGGGGGGGGGGGGGCTGGGTCCGCCTGCCTGAAGTGCACTGCACCCACTAAAGCTCCAGGGACCTACATACTGCTGTGATGGACCTGAGTATGACATTTGAGGCTGGCATAGAGACTGGCACAAAATATTTAACAAAAATTTTTTTTGAGGGTGGGAGGGGGTTAGTGACCACTGGGGGAGTAAGAGGAGGTCATCCCCGATTCTCTCCGGTGGTCATCTGGTCAGTTTGGGCACCTTTTTGTGCCTTGGTCGTAAGAAAAACAGGACCAGGTAAAGTCATCCAAGTACTCGTCAGGGACGCCTTTTTTTCTATATGGGTCGAGGACATCCATGTGTTAGGCACGCCCAAGTCCCACCTTCGCTACACCTCCGACGCCCCCATGAACTCTGGTCGTCCTCGCGATGGAAAGCAGTTGGGGGACGCCCAAAATCGGCTTTCGATTATACCGATTTGGGCGACCCCATGAGAAGGACGCCCATCTTGCGATTTGTGTCGATAGATGGGCGTCCTTCTCTTTCGAAAATGAGCCGTTGGTTAATCAAGGTGCGGTAAAAGCCTGACTTTCACTGCATCTTGGTAACTTCCTCTCTAAATTTTTAAAGGCACACTAACAAACTGAACATACACTAGTGAATGCACAACCCTAATTCAATTTAAATATCAATTTTAAAAATATGCTTATTGTATTTATGTAGACAAAACCTGATTTCACTTAGATTATATAGCGTTGCTCTACTCATTAACTATATATAATACTCAAACATTTATTATACAATTATTCATGGTTCAGGAGGATGCTCTGGTAGTTGTTTACTTTAACAAACTTGGGCTCTCTGGCTACCCTTACTAGTCTCTTTGTCCACTGGAACTCACCAGAACAGCATTATTTGATTTTGGCCACCTCTCTACTATGTATTGTGGTGCTCTCCGCCCTTACTGTCTGAACTTTTGCCCTTGCAGGTTGAGAACTGGGCCAAATACCTTAAAAGCACATCAACCACATGGCTGCCTCATGAGCCAAAAATTAGCGCACCATTTTACATCACGGAACAAATTCCACAAAGAAACAGAGTACTGTCAACTGAAGTCTTTTAGTTTCCTGGTGGCACCAGCAACAGGGCCTCAACTGTGCTTAGAAGGAAAAAATGTAAGTAGTAAAGAATGTCTCTGAGTCCATTCAGTGACCCCCTACTCTCACTGAGACTACCATCTAAGATGCCAAATGTTAACTCACAATAAACTTGTGGGGTGGCTGCAGCACAGAGTAATTTATCAAACGGCACACCAGAAAGAAATCTTCGCAAGAAAGAAAGCCAAAAGTAAAGTTTTTTTTTAAGGTATAAATGTGAGTACAGTATAGGTAGAAAGTCTGAGTCATTTTCTAGGGCGCTCTTTTGGGAGGCTGCTACAATGGATCATTCCTATAGTTAATACAGGGTCCCACAGAATGTTCTGGATGCTAGCTGTTATAGAGACAGTCTTCAGAAAGAGGGGGAGCAGTTTTCTTCCTCTCATTCCGGACATGATCTGCAGGAAAGACACAGATAGTGTCCAAGCTGTGATAACATAGTAACATAGTAAATAACGGCAGATAAAGACCCAAACGGTTCATCTAGTCTGCCCAATAGTCACACTCATTATCAAGTCATAATTAACCAATAATGAATGTGATATAAAATACTTAATCATTGCCTCTGTTTAGCATTTCTGGGACACAGACTGCAGAAGTCGGCCCGGTACTGTCCTTAGGTTTCAACTACTGAGGTTGCTGTCAAAGCCCACTCCAGCCTATCCAAATCCCTCATCATTTGTGGGACACAGACCGTAAAAGTCTGGCTGGCTCTGTCCTCATGGTCCAAATTACTGCAGTTTCCGTCAAAGTCCCCTCCAGCCCATCCTAAACCAAACTGCTCTATGCCGGACTCAGACCATACAAGCTTGCCCAGCACCATCCTTATTTCTTCACAGCCGAGCTGCCATCTAAGCACCACTCGACATGCAAACACACATGCAACTATTAAAGTTTTGTTTTTTATACCATTCATTTTTTAATTAGAGGTCTTCTGTGTTCATCCCAAGCCTTTTTGAATTCCGTCATCATTTATTTTCTTCACCACCTCCCTCAGAAGGGCATTCCAGGCGTCAACCACCCTCTCCGTGAAAATGAATTTCCTGACATTACTGCTAAGTCTACTACCCCTAACAACAATTCATATCCTTTAGTTTTACCGCTTTCCCTTCTGTGTGTGTGTCTTGAGAGGGAAGGGAAAGGGAAATGGGACTTGATATACCACCTTTCTGAGGTTTTTGCAACTATATTCAAAGCAGTTTACATATATATTCAGGTACTTATTTTGTACCCGGGGCAATGGAGGGTTAAGTGACTTGCCCAGAGTCACAAGGAGCTGCAGTGGGAATTGAACTCAGTTCCCCAGGATCAAAGTCCACTGCACTAACCACTAGGCTACTCCTCCACTCAGAGTCCAGAGGAAGAATTTGGCAAGATCTCTATTTGATTTCTGGAGAAGGCAGCGGAAAGAAAAATGTTTTAGAGAAAGCTGCAATAATTCTGGATGACAGTTCTTACCTTATACTTAAGATGTCTGTTTCTGCTACAACTAAGTCCTGAGAGACTTTAGGAGGGTGGGGGGTGCCAGCAAGGAATCTGGAAACCAGTCAGTTGCTTACTGAAAGTTTTTGGAGAAAAGGAGCTCACATCCTGATTTATTCAATCACTATAGTCTTGGGCTACCCCAGTATTACTTCAGAAGGAGAAAAGGAGTGTATGCCCATCTGATACTGCCAAAGAGGAGAAAGGAGATTCTGCCATTGCCTCTGAAGGCACTTGCTCTATATTTTAAATTGTGCTACTTGCCCATTAACCAAGACTCTGCTGCTTATTAGAAATAACATTAGATTTCACAGACACAATAACATCAACTGCCTCAGAAACTACGTCATACAAGCTCTCTCAACCAATGATTCACAAGTGTAGGTTGGAAGAAGCCCTCAGGCCCTCATGAATGACACTAAACCACACGTTTACTAAGGGATGGTCAACAGAATACTGCCAGTCTTCTAGCAAGAAGATCAACTGAGGATCTGACCATATCAAAGGCCTAGAGGCCATACCTGAAATATACATAACAAAATAGAGTCATGCAGAAAAAACAAATCCAACATGTGCTCCAAAGAATGAGTAAGGCAACTACATATTGTTCATAGCCAAGCTACAAGAGGTATACAATCTAACAAGGACCTACCAAGGTACTACCAACCTGAATATTCAAATCACCCGCAATCATCTAGTGTGAGAAGTCTAGGTGAATATTCCAAATAGACTGTATGGCAGGGGTCCTCAAATCCAGTCCTTGAGGTCCACAACCCAGCCTGGTTTTCAGGATTTCCACAATGAATATGTAGGAGATCTATTTGCATTCACTGCTTCTACTGCAGGCAAACAGATCTCCTACATTTCTTTCAAGTTCTGTGTTTTTATTCACCAAATTCTATATGGTTCTGCTCCATCATATGTGAACAATCTCATTGAATTACCCCCACGTAATGCCGTATCATCATCCAGAGAATATTTCATTCTGCATCTATTTGTAGGAATGTAATCCATAAAACAATTCACAATGCCAGTTTCTCATATCAAGGTACTAAAATTTGGAATTCTCTACCAAAAACAATTAAATGCACAGATGCTCACCTGTTCTTCAGAAACCTACTGAAAACTCATTTTTTCAATTTAGCCTTTCAGAAAACAAAGAATTCTAGTTGAACATTATCCATTCATACAATTAATTTCACTTCTTCGTTCCTCCCTAATCCTATCTAGCCCTAATTGTACCCATATTTATTCATCTTCACTTCTTTGTTTACAAACTTAATTATGATTTTAAACTATCTACCCTTAAGAACTGTTGCATCCAGGTTAATTCACCACATATGTTATATTTATTTTACAAAGCCAATGTTATAGCATTATTTACTGTATTTTATAATCTGTTTCTGTAATTTTCAAAATGTATCATTCATTAAAGTGTTTGTTATATAAGCCACACTGAACCTGAGTCACTCTCTGGCTAATGTGGGATAAAAATGTCATTAATAATAATAATAATAAATACATGTCACCCCGCCATCCTGATCTTTAAAGTGCAGTTGAAAGAAAATTTCATTGTCTTGGGAACATGTCCTGACTGAAAAACTATCTTTCACTACAACACAAAATGCCAAAAGAATTACAAGACATCAGGTCAAAAACCACTGCTACCTACTGCTTCTTGGGCTCTAGGCTAATATCAAGTATATTATCTTATCAGTCCACAGTCTTGGCTCTTACGTTTAAGTTTTTTTTTATTGTGACCCCCACTTAAAAACATTAAGATCACAGCCACATGGCTTTTTAAAGGGACAGAAAGGATGAATGCAATGTAAGGTGTTTAGTGTTGGTGTGAGATGCTACTATGAGAACTTTGCTATGTAAGGGCATGCAGAGGAACCCCATCCATGTAAATGGGATGAGAGCTGATCCAGGAGGAGAAAGGGTGCTCTGTAATGCATTCACAATTATCCAAAATTAGTCTAGCTTACCAATGCCAAATGTCATGACATCCCAAATTTATGTGCTTCTGAATCATGGCATTTGTAGCTGGAAAGAATTGAGCTTGAAGAGACATGCTAATGGGTTTTTTTGTCTGATGGACAGAAAAAGTTCCTGTTTTCAGCCCTGCGTAAAAGGATTCTTGTAGTTAGAAGCATGAACATGTTGCAGTCAGTGAAACCCGAAACTTTGTTTTTATGTGAGCGTGCTGCAATAGTAGGATCACTGTCAGATAAAATAAATCCGAAATCATCAGGACACACTCCTGGGCTCTGGAGGCATTAGGCTGATTTGGACACGCTTGTACTTTTTCTGTCCCATTAATTCTGGGCCTCGTTCTGGACAGTTTGCACAGATGCACTTTACAGTCAGTGCTTTGTCTCATGGCTGCATTGCAGAAGTCTATAATCTTTGCACAGAAACTATTGGGATGCAGTAGGCAAGTTATGACTTGGTGTCTAGGCTTAGGCACCACATACACGCATCAGAGGCCCAAAATTGGCAGTTAGGTGTGTAAGCACACAAGGTGCTATTGTACAAGGATGCGTTAAGTGCTAGTGGAAATAGCGCTCAAAATTTGGCACCGGAAAAAATTGGCGGTGAACGGTATTAGGCATTCTAGGATTGGTGCTTTTTATAGAATAGTGTGTAGCACGAGGATTCATGCTGAACTTTGGGCGTGAGGAGTTACACCACCTGACGGATTCCCCCAAATTCTGTAACACTGCACATGCCCCTCCCACAGCCTCACCCCCTTTGCAGATTTGCGCAGAAACACTTAGGCGCTATTCTACAAATGGGCACGTGTGTTTTCACGTGGATCTGCCATGGGCACGTAAGCGTGCTTTCATGTGGCTCTGCCATTTTTGCCCTGTTTCAGCACCTTGCATCTGTTATAAGGCTTTCTTGCGCCAAAACTTTGGCATGGAAGTAGCACCTAATATTCGGCGCCATATAGAATACTGTAAGTTGCACTTAGGCACAGCCCATTGACCAATTTGGGTTTCCGTTAGTATTCTATAATGACATTTTAGTGCCCAGATGCAATTATAGAATTGGCATTCAGCATGTGTCATCGTCGCACATACGTGGACATGCCAAGTTCTAGAATTGCTCCTAATAGGAGATGATCCTCTATACATCGCCTAAAACTAGGTGCCAGAATGAAATCTGTGATGACAATACTGTTCGCAATTGCCAATACAAAGTATTAGCATAAGTCCACAGTTACACACCTATGCCAGCTCATGGCACCTAACTGTTACTATTCTATCACGTGTGCGTGTAAGTACTAGGCATGCCCCCCCACCTGCCCATGCCCTTCCCAGGTCCACACCCCTCCCCCCCTTTGTACTTGCACATGCGATTTTCAGAATCCCAATTAAGAACAGTTATTATTATTATTGTTATTTACAGCCCGCCTTTATCCAAGGTGGCTTACAACAGAACATACATTATTTATTTTTATACATTTATTAGGATTTATCGTATTTTTTAAGAAATTCACTCATGGCGGAGTACAGCACGAATAAGTCAAACATAAGCAACAGACAATTCCAGCAGTAAAAATATTCAAATAACAGTACAAGTTTGGCATAGTATACTACATTACACACATAAACACAATAAACAATAAAACATTTTAATAGACAGCCTAGGGTATAAGCAAAGATGGAAGATATAGTGGGGCATTTTCAATATTACATGTAAGTCCAACTTTGGATGTTTTGCTAAAAACGTCCAAAATTAAAGTGGGAAATATTGCCATTTTCAAAACAGAAAAACAACTTTTTGTTTTAATGGCTATTTGTTAGATGTTTTTGTGCTCGGTGCGTTTATCTTTTTGGTCCAGTTTCAAAAAAAAAAAATGTCCAAGTGAAAAATACACAAAATCAAGCCATTGGCATGTAGCAGGAGCCCAGCACTCTTAGTAGACTGGCCACACAGACATTCCAGGAGAGTAATGGGGCACCCTCGGGGAACACTGCAGTGGACTTCAAATAAATACTCTCAGGTACACATCTCACCGTTGCTCCCTTATATTGTCTGCTGAGCCCCCCAAAACCTACTACCCCCAACTGTACACCACTATAATAGCCCTTCTGGGTGAAGGGGGCACCTATATGTGGGTACAGTGGGTTTCTGGTGAGTTTTGGAGGGCTCACAGTTTCTTCCTCAAGTGAAGCTGGTGGCTGGCTAGTAATTTTTTCATCACATTTTGGGGGGTGGGAGGGAGTTATTGACCACTGGGGAAGTAAGGGGAACTCACCCCTGATTCCCTCCAGTTGTCATCTGGTCATTTAGGGCACCTTTTTGTGCCTTATTCGTTATAAAACCAGGTCTGGCTCAAAACGTGTTAGTCTTGGATGGTTTTGTGAAAAACATATAAGTGTTAGGAACACCCAAATCCCACCCTTAACACACCTCTTGTGCCTGGGCTCTTGAGTGCATGCCCAGGCTCAATCCTGCCGCTTTATTTCCTTATGGTCAAAGCTAATAGCATGCATATCTTTTGCATATTATTAGCTTTGAGTATGAGGAAGTTATTCTTGGGCACTGTTCCAGCGGTAAACGAGTTTTGAGCATCGGGGCCTGAACATAAAATTGTGCGTGCAGGTTTATAGAAATAGGGGGTATGTCTCTTATTTTTGACTTAACAGTTTCCTCTCTCTCTCTTTTGGGTTTATAGCTCAGTTGGGATCTGGTGTTGTAAGACTTCATTTGCATCCACCCAGGGATTTTTTCCTTTGTCTTATTTCCCCTCCCAACTTGCTTTAGTCCAGTCTTGGCACTGATGCACTAGGCTTCTTTTCAGCACCATGCAATCGGGGGCCTTAAATCCAGCCACAAAGGTGTTGCCATTGTGCAATGACTCTCAGGGCTGGCTGAACTATTAAGCAGAATAGGCTTTCGCCTGGAGTGTCAGCGTTTAGGGGGTGGCAGGGAATAGTTGTAGTCAAAGCAAAGAACCATCAGTGCATATTTTTACCTGCAGACAGAATGGGCATTTTCATTTTGAGTGGAGGAGTGGCCTAATGGTTAGTGCAGTGGATTGTAGACCTGGGGAACTGGGTTCAATTCCCCCTGCTGTCTGATGGTTAGCAGTGGGTTGAGATCCTGGGGAACCTGGTTCAGTTTCTTCTGCATTTCTGTGTAATCCTGGGCAAGTCACTTAACCCTCCATTGCCCCAGGACGAAAGTACAATGTACTATTTAGATTGTGAGCCCACTAGGGACAGACCCAGTACTTGTAAAATGAAATTGTAAACCAATGAATGAATTTTGTTTTTGTGTTGACAGATGCAATTCCATATGGGACTGGTACTTTCAAATGACGGCGTTCTCTCCTTACAGGATCCAGTGTTTTAATTTTGTCGGGTTATGTGTTTTTGATGCATCTACTAAGCTGATTCTACTATTTCTCAGATAAGCTGGACTGTTGGTCATAGACTTATGACAATTTTGAATCATGCATATAATACTCATTTTGATAAGTGTAAAGGGCCTCTTTTTATGGGATATAGGTCTTACTGGGTGACTACTGACATTCTAGTGGAGATTTATTTCCTGCTGTATAGCTTTTTTCTCCACATTATAGAGATTGTGGAACATCATGTGATTAATCAGCTGTAGCCACCAGACTGGAACTTGATTCCTGCTGTAAGTGTTTAGCACTGAGATCCTTCTCCTTTTTGATTGCTAAAAAAATGTTTTTAACTAACTCTATCCTAGCAAGGAAAAGGACATGAATTGTAACAATTTCCATATCATTCCTTCGGGGGAGACAACCCACTGGGGTACAACTGCTCAGAAACAGAACTTTTCTAGCTATTGGTTTTCACTAATCCTATTTTGCCCATCTCTATCTTAAACCCAGCACGCACTCATTCTATTTCCCATTGACGATTACAGCACTCACATTGACTCATATCACAGAACAATACTACAGATCCCTGTTTGGGGCTTTTTCAGCCTCAATAATCTCAACATGGCATTTCTCCCCAGGACTGGCCTTCCATCTTTCAAAAGACTATTCACTGCAAGCCCTTTTTAAAACTAGAAGAAAATGAAAAAGAAAGAAGAAAAGGAGTAAAAGAGCAGTTAACACTTTATTCAAGACCCGCCAGATCTTCTACCTTAACTGCTGTCCTTATTACTTTGCTGTCAGGAAAGTTTTTCCATCTAGAACAATCACTTTAGAGCAGATCTGAGAAGGCTGTACAAATTGCAAGTTGTGATGAGATTAATACACAGGTCCCCATGAGGAGGAAAAATCCCCCAAGACTACAGGACCTAGAAGCCTTGTTGAGACAGGGAAAGAAAGACCAGGAGTGGCATCCTAGCAAAGGGAATGGTGAAAGGAGCTCAGGGTCCGAGAAAGATTTGCCACTTTCCCCAGCCCCCACTAGAGGGAGTTATAAGGGATGAAGCTCAGTACCCTTGGCTGAAAAAGCAGTACGTGATCCCTCCTGGGTGTGGTATGCAGAGGGAGAACTTCTGGAGGGCTCTCGAGTAACAGGAAGCTGAGAAAGAAGGTTCTGGAGGTGCAGAACCCATGGAGTAATTGGAGGAGGAGGGGGCCCTACCTATGGAATTCACAAAGGACCCAGCCGTAATGGATTGGGAAATGACAGAACAAGAAAACTCCAGCTAGTAAAGGCAGCGTGGAAGGACCCAGGTGAAGATATACTGTGTAAGAGGGAGGTGAGCTGCCAGCCCTTGTTATAGAAGGACTACAGATATATATATATATATATATATATATATATATATATATATATATATATATATCTGTGTGAACTGGAGAAGTGAAAGAAATTGATTGCTATTATCACTGCTGAATGGATGAACTTAATAAGATAAACTGCTTGAACTAAGGAACATACCAAAATATTCTCTTTGCCTTGATCAGAAAGAGGGAAAGGTTGTAAAACTGGGCAAGGGCCCAAAAGACTATTACTACAGGCCAGGGGCGTAGCCAGTATGGGGCCACGGGGGCCTGGGTCCCTGTAGATTTGCCCCTTGACCCCCCTGCCGACGACCCCCCTCCCGCCGCCGCCTACCTTTGCTGGCGGGGGACCCCAACCCCTGCCAGCAGAGGTCCTCTTCTTCCCAATCCCGCGGAAGGCTTCGTTCTAGTCTGACGTCCTTCCGCGGGATTGGGGGGGGGGTCAAAGTTGGTGGGGGGGGGGGGGTAGCAATGGCGGGGGGGGGGGGTCGGCTAAAATGTGCCCCCTCACCTTGGGCTCAGGACTTCCCCTCCCCCCGAAGTCTGACTACACTCTTGCTACAGGCTCAAAAACTGTGGTGAAGAAGTGCTCCCTATAATTATTAGTTGTGAACTTCCCTCTTGGGGAAAACCTTGAAGCCAGACCCAAGGGAGAGGAGTTTAACTCCTAGGAAAGCCGCCACTGGACCTTTTGGGATTTTTGAACTGAACTGTGTGTTTGGCGAGGATACAGGCATTTAGAGGGGGACCCGCTGCCGCTTCTGGAGATAACAGCAGAGGCTTCGAGGGATTACAATCGGAGACATCCAGGCTGGGATGTCTCGAGTTCCACTAATATTTTGGAACAGGATCAGCTAACGCTCAAGCTCTGCTAGTATTTTAGAACAGGATCTGCTGATGTACAGCCTATTCTAAAACAGATGCAGAAATAGACTTTCATGCAGCAGTTTCATGCAAGAGCATCCATTTTTTAGTCATATATTGCTAAAATATCAATGGTCAAAACAGGTGCATAAATGTTTACATGCCAGCACTTAAATGTTTATATTATGAAGTAGCAACATAAACCTTCATTTTTCCTGAAGTTGACACAGAGCTTGGTATCCCTTCACAGTTTCACATTTGAGGGGAAAAGGAGACATCAACCATCAGGGGATTAAAGGGGTGACTGTCCTTATCCCTCTAGTGAACTGCTGCTCACTTTTCTGAAACCTAGAGGCCCTGGTAGAGTTGTCATTCCTGATGTCAATTTTTTTGGGCGTAGATGCATTCCCCTTCTGAAATGGAAATATGCATGTATTTTTTAGGCCCACCCCAGTCCCACCAACACAACTCCAGACTACACTCCCTTATCAGATGCACATTTTTCAGTTTTAGATGTTTCTATTGTAAAATCAGGATTTATATGCTTAGGCAATATAAGCATCCAAATGCCGGTTTAGTCATGTCTAAAACATAAACAGTACTTCTAAAATAAGCAGCTTAATGTCAATGACAACATAAGTGAACACTGATCACTTTGAACTGATGGGTCCTCCTCAATCTATTCACCAGGACTAGGAGGCATGCAATGAAGCTACAATGTAGTAAATTTAAAACAATCATGAGAAACATTTTCTTCACTCAACGTGTAATTAAACTCTGGAATTCATTGCCAGAGAATATGGTAAAGGTGGTTAGCTTAGCGGAGTTTTAAAAAGGTTTGGACGGTTTCCTAAAGGAAAAGTTCATATACCATTATTAAATTGGACTTGGGGAAAATCCACTATTTCTGGGATAAGCAGTATAAAATGTTTTGTAGTTTTTTGGGAACTTGCCAGGTATTGGTGATCTGGATTTGCCACTGTTGGAAACAGGATGCTGGGCTTGATGGACCTTTCGTCTGTCCCAGTATGGCAATACTTATGTACTTATATGCACTATATTTCAAGCCTTTGCTTCCAGCATAATGCTTAATTCACCTAGTATATGGTGAACTTGATTGATGTGATTCCTTCTCGGTGATAGAACTATGTATGTTTTATACATGTGGGGTCTTCTTCATGCTCATTTAACGCCTATCCTGCAATTCTAACACCCTATTCATCAGATTTACCTTTATCAAAGTCTCAGCTTCCTTCACACTATCTGGCAGAGAATCCTATTTCCTTCCCAGATAATAAACATGCAGTGACAGAAGCTAAATCAAAGTTTCCAGGCCACATGCTTTTCATTTCATAAAGCATAAGAAGTTTGGGTTTCATACCATGACCTCAAAGCTTCACCAGTTCCTCCCAAGGAAAGATGTCAGATGAACCACTATCCTCTCCATTCTCTCTCTTCAGTAGATAGGTGTGCTCTTCATCTAAAGAAATTGATGGAGGTCTCCCGAATATGTCAGGCTTACCCTACACCAACGTAGTTCTGGTAGAAATCCTCACCCTTGCTTATCTGTCAACCTCTAGGGTGTTTTTCCCCCAAATGTCAGGCTCACAAGACTCCCCGTTTTTGGAACAATGACATCTTGCATTCATTGGTCACAGCCTTCAGTTTCCCTATAAAAGACTTCTTCATACTCCATAGTTTTGTTTTAATGTTCCTAATTCCACCCTAGATTCTATTAATGCTGGTTCATTTATATGAATAATTTCTAGAACCTTTGACTGCAAATCCTCTCTTCCAAGATGTAGAATCAAACTACATTACAGCTTTTTGCCATTAAATCAGCAGTCAATGTCACACCAGAGTGCACTTGAAAACATGCTCCACAGTACAAAGGATGTTCCTGTTCAAGTCCTGGTATATACTGCCATTGTAAAATATGGAATACAAACATACTGTAAAGGACTGCCCAAAACATGCCCGCTTAAAATTTCTGTGCTGCTATGTCCATAAGTACATAAGTAATGCCACACTGGGAAAAGACCAAGGGTCCATCGAGCCCAGCATCCTGTCCACAACAGCGGCCAATCCAGGCCAAGGGCACCTGGCAAGCTTCCCAAACGTACAAACATTCTATACATGTTATTCCTGGAATTGTGGATTTTCCCAAGTCCATTTAGTAGTGGTTTATGGACTTGTCCTTTAGGAAACTGTCTAACCCCTTTTTAAACTCTGCCAAGCTAACCGCCTTCACTACGTTCTCCGGCAACAAATTCCAGAATTTAATTACGCGTTGGGTGAAGAAAGATTTTCTCCTATTTGTTTTAAATTTACTACACTGTAGTTTCATCGCATGCCCCCTAGTCCTAGTATTTTTGGAAAGCGTGAACAGAAGCTTCACATCCACCCGTTCCACTCCACTCATTATTTTATATACCTCTATCATGTCTCCCCTCAGCCGTCTCTTCTCCAACCTGAAAAGCCCTAGCCTCCTTAGTCTTTCTTCATAGGGAAGTCGTCCCATCCCCGCTATCATTTTAGTCGCCCTTCACTGCACCTTTTCCAATTCTACTATATCTTTCTTGAGATGCGGCGACCAGAATTGAACACAATACTCAAGGTGCGGTCGCACCATGGAGCGATACAACGGCATTATAACATCCTCACACCTGTTTTCCATACCTTTCCTAATAATACCCAACATTCTATTCGCTTTCCTAGCCGCAGCAGCACACTGAGCAGAAGGTTTCAGCGTAGTTGCCCATAGAGCGATACAAAGGCAATATAACATCCTCATTTTTGTTTTCCATTCCTTTCCTAATAATATCTAACATTCTATTTGCTTTCTTAGCTGTCACTGCACACTGAGCAGAGAGTTTCAACATATCATCAACGATGATCTCTTTACTGGTTGGTGATGCCTAATGTGGAACCTTTCATTATCCTATATAATAATTCTCACCTTCAACAGGATGTGCTTGGGACCGTGCCTGCCGGAAGTGGTCTGCTAGGCAGGCACGCAGTGACATCAGTGACAGACAATTTGGCAAAGCAAAACAATCTGAGTGCTGGCCATTAGGACACAGGGTTGATAGGAGAGTTTTAAAAGACTGAAGGAACCGAAAGTGTTAAATGGGGGGAGGGGGGGAGTTCTGAACGACTGAAAGACATGAACATTTGGGAAAGGAAAACAATCTGAATGCTGGCCATTAGGACACAGGGTACATAGGACAGTTTTAAAAGACTGAAGGAACCAAAAGTGTTCGGGGGGGGGGGGGGGGGGGGGGGGAAGTTCTGAATGAATGAAAGAAATGAAAATTTACGAGAGGAACACAATCTGAATGCCGGGCATTTGTACACAGGGTAGATAGGACACTTTTTTTAAAAAATGAAGGACGTGAAAGTATTACATCTTGGGGGAGGGGTGAGGAGGAAAGCGGTGGGGTATCCGGATACTGGGCGTTAGGGCCAAGGGGATACATAGACTTTTGAAAGCCTTAAGGAACTCAAAGTGTGGGAAGGAGGAGGAAAAGGAGGGGAGGGAACGGGGTGAGGGGCATTAGGAACAGGGGAGGGGGCCCTGTCACACACTCTCATTCTCACACACACACTGTCACACAGACAGTCTCACTCTGGCTCTCTCTCTCTCTCTCAAACATACACACTCCCAGGAAAACCTTGCTAGCGCCCGTTTCATTCGTTCCAGAAACGGGCCTTTTTTACTAGTGTAGTTATAATTCGGGTTCCTCTTTCCCACATGCATCACTTTGCATTTGCTTACATTAAACATCATCTGCCACTTAGATGCCAAGTCCCAGTCTCGAAAGGTCCTCTTGTAATTTTTCACAATCCTCTTGCAATTTAACAACTTTGAATAACTTTGTGTCGTCAGCAAATTTAATTATCTCACTAGTTACTCCCATCTGTAGATCATTTATAAATCTGTTAAAAACCAGCGGTCCCAGGACAGACCCCTGGGGAACCCCACTATCTGCCCTTCTCCATTGAGAATACTGACCGTTTAACCCTACTCACTGTTTTCTATCTTTTAACCAGTTTTTAATCCAGCCTCCTAAGGTTCCTCTGGAGTCTTTCATGAGGTACTTTGTCAAACGCCTTCTGAAAATCCAGATACACAATATCAACCGGCTCCCCTTTATCCACATGTTTGTTCACCCCTTCAAACAAATGAAGTAGATTGGTGAGGCAAGATTTCCCTTTACTAAATCCATGTTGGCTTTGTCTCATTCATCCATACTTTTAAATATGTTCTGTAATTTTGTTCTTTTTAATAGTCTCTACCATTTTGCCTGGCACCGATGTCAGGCTCACCAAAACAACAAATGATACAAAAACAAAATATCATAAAACACAATAAACATATCAAACAACATCAAAGACACTGCGGCTTAACTTCAAAATACTGCTACTGTCATCTATAGGACCATATTAAATACCATCATAAATAAATGTTTTAGAGATTTTACATATGAAAAATCCTTTGTAATATCATCCCCTAAAACGCTAATAAAAATCACGTGGCCCGCACACAGGCAGATTTCTGATTATGTGACCCTGTAGAAACAAAATTTGTGCAGCGCATACACAAACAAATTTCTGACTTGTGGAACACTGTTGGAAAAACACCCCTGCCTTAATACAACCAGCCCCAAGAAGTAGAAACAGACTTCGATCTTGAATTCAACCAACGCATAATACTGCTACTACTGTATCACAGCAGGCTGCTAGCAGAGGAGCAAGTGTTTTTATTTCTTAGCCACCAGCTGTGGCGTACACTGAAGCAGCACCATTTCAACCCACTTTCAGATGGCGACAAGCATTCGCAAGCAGTATAGACTGCTAGGATGCATGGGATAAAAGTTCTGCATGAAAATAAAATGCACTATAGAATCTTATGGATAGAAATTCTAATGAGAATGGGAAGAGAATTGTAGTAGGGGTCGTACTACCCTCCACCTGGACAGAATAAAGAGACAGACAATGAAATGAAACTACAGCAAATTTGGAAATACAACTGTGATTACAATTACTCCAGTACTAACTGGACAAATGTCACAACAGGATATGCCAGGGAGGTAAAGTTTCTAGGTGGAATAAATAACTGCATCATGGAGCATTTGGTACAGGAACCAACACAAGGGGGAGCTATTTTAGACTTAATGTTTAGTAGAACACAGGATTTGATATGAGAGGTAAGGGTGCTGGCAATAATGCACTGGAGGGAAGGTACTAAGGAAATCTACCGGGCTAGTATTTAACTTTTAAAAGAGATATGGTAAAATGAGGAAAATGGTTAGAAAACAATTAAAAGGCGCAGCTGCAAAGGTTAGGAGTTTACAGCAGGTACACAAGTTGTTTAAAAATAACATCTTGGTAGTCCAGACTAGTTAAATTCTATAGATTAAACAAGGTAGAAGGCAGGGCTTAATTTGCAGATAAAAAGGAAGTGGAACTGTGGGGCAGGGAAAAACTTGGGTAGGCCAGGAGAAGAGGATATGGATTAAGGATTACAGTACTGTTCTCTGCTTTGCTCCAGGCTCACAATGTACTTTCCTCTTCCCTGCAGGTTGCTTGGAAGGGAGGGGTTAGAGCAGAATGCCCTTGCTTCTCTGGTACTGAGTACTAGGCTGATGGACCTTTGGCTTGTCCCGGTATGGTGAAGCTGATTGTATGTGCTCTAACCATGTGCGTACAAGGTTCATTTGTATAAAGGAAAGGGGCCATAGTGAAGAGAATGTTATATCTGGATGTCACAAAAGAAGTGCACTGCAAGGATCAGGAATTGAACTCTACAATGTATAAACTTATTCATCATTAGATTCTAAACTGTATGAAGTCTACAGTGAACAATTTCTTAAAACATCTGTTTCGCTGTGGCATTTATTTAGAGTAGAAAAAAACTCTTGAAGAAAGAAACAAAAATTAGCTGAAATTCAAAAACTAATTAGACCCCCCAAATAAAAAGGTATTAATGATCAACCACAGTTTTATCATGTTCATAGCTAAATGCACAAAGCTACATTTGTAGCTGAAAGTCACCGCTGCTTTTTGGGGGTGAGTCTGAAAATCCAAAATTTCTGAATTTTAGACTAAAGGGATAGAGCTGCTGCTGGTTTTTCATGGTAAGAGAAGATCACTTGTTCACTTGCAGACATCACTATAGTTTTATTTATGTTTGGTCAAATTCAGACTGCCCAATCAACACACACTAGAGGGGCAATTCTATAACGGGCACTGAAAAATAAGAGCCCAATATTCAAAAACGATTTAAACAGCAAGGAGATGCTCTTGATCATTTAAATTGCCTATCCAGGACTAATTAGGTATTTTCAGCGGACTTAACCGGAGCGTGTCGCTGAAAATGTCCAGACAGCACCCAAACTGAAGGAGCATTCTGGGGGCAAAGTTGGCATTTAGCCAGTTAAATGCTCATTTTCAGCCCTTAACCAGCTAAGATATAAACATAAATAGGAACACATAAAACACATCCTATCTTTATGCGATTCTTCATAGTTGGTGAAGTACAGAATATCACACTAAACCTGCTATGTTTTCCAGGTATGACGAGCTGGTGAAAACATAGGCAGTTAAGTACAATATTCAGAGTGGAGAAGTAGCCTAATGGTTAGTGCAGTGGGCTGAAAACCTGCGGAACTGGGTTCAATTCCTACTGCAGCTCCTTATGACCCTGGATGAGTCACTTAAGCCTCCACCACCCCAGATACAAAACTTAGGGGTCCTTTTACTAAGGTGCAATGAAAAATGGCCTACGCTAGTGTAGGTGCGTGTTTTGGATGTGATCCATTTTTCAGCCATTTTGGGTCTGAGACCTTACCGCCACCCATTCACTTAGAGGTAAGGTCTCACACATTAACCGGACGGTAATCAACTTACATACGATGTCGATTACTGCCCGGTTAAGGCCACGCGCCGGAAAACAAAATATATTTTCCGGCACGCAAAGTGGATGCGTGCAAAAAATGAAATTGCTGCCTGGGACACGCGGTAGCCAGGCGATAGTTCCGAATTGACGCTCACTGGGTGCGCGTAGGCGCCTACGTGATTAGCTCACTAGAGACAGAGAATGTACCTGCATTTAATATATGTAAACTGCTTTGGTTGTACCCACAGAAAGGTGATATGTCAAATCCATGGCCCTCATTCTGACATGCCAAATAGAAAACATCAGAAAGACAACTGTCCCAAATGATGTAGCCCACTTTCCTCCAGCTCCTTCAATCCAAATCAGTTTCTGTGAGAGCTATGACAAATGAGACTAACCTCACCAGTATTTATTCTAGATGAACAGCAAGAGGGCATAGGACTCCAGAACATATGTGGCCTGGCTTTGATCAAAATGTGTTGCTACTGTTTAATGACTGGGAATCCCTTCATCAGGAAATGATGAACACCACCTCCAAAGTATCTCCAGCCATGACTGGCCAAAGAAGCAAAAGACAGGTCTGGAATCCAAACGCACAAATGCCTTCTTTTAAGGTCTTCACATCCATTTTATTAAAGGTGGGACCATCAGGGTAGGAGGAAAGATTACTGGTGGGTACTTAAAAGAAAACCCAGTCTAGACCTTTGGAAAAGTATGCAGGATTAGAGATGTGAAAGAATTACATGCAAAAGCACAAGGATCCCACCGTGGCCTCGTCTGTGGGCAGTTAGGATAGGTTACTAGCCACAGAGCAGGCATAAAATGGAAAGACCGATCCAACTTAAATGACTAATCTCTGCAACACAACCAAACTAAAGCATGTAATGGACATAACACAACTCTTCCATTCTCCGATTCCCTAATGTGGCTGTGCCACATGAACTTGATCTTACCACAATATCACCCTGTATTTGATTACACCAGAGCCTGCAAAGGCCTCTCCGGTACTATGTAAGCCACATTGAGCCTACAAATAGGTGGGAAAATGTGGGATACAAATGTAACAAATAAATAAAATAAAATAAAATAAAGACAGAAAGCAGCAAAGGGTGTGGGTTTCTTTCTCTGTATAGGGAGCATTTATTGAGAGACAGAGGTCAAATATAAAAACTACAACCAGGTCTGCTCCCAGCCATGCAAGAAGTGGTTGCTATGGACAAGTTACTTCCCTAAGATAAGGGCTAATGACTTTTCTGTTCTTTACTTTGTGTGAGCAAGAAAAGCCCAGGGCCCCATGCTTTAATTGTCTGGCCACAATAAAGTATGATGACAACAGTGCTTAATTTGTAGACAAAAAGGAGGAGCTCGGGAGAGGGTAGGCAGGCCAGGGACCAGAGCAGCAGGAGAAGACGGGCTGGATTCAGGAGTAGACTGTTCTATGCTCTGCTCCAGGCTCAACCCTTTCTCTTCTTTTCCCTGCAGACTGTATGGAGGGAGAGCATGGAGCAGAACACCCTTGCCCCTCTGGGGTCTGAAGAAATCAAGCCTTCCTGACACAGTTAAGTTACTAAGTTTCTCCTTTCTTAAAGGCATCATCGATGGGCTGAGGGGTTTCTACTAGGGCACTATGGGGCCTTCTCCAAGCTGGTTAGACAAGGCAAAGATACTTCCCACAAACCTGCCAGAAGGTACCCCATCACAGCCAGATAATGAATACTGATTGTGCATAGATGCATGACACAGACACGAGTTACAGGTCTTCATTCCAAACCATTTCTACTTCTGTGATGCAGGATTTCCCATCCTTCCGCAGAACTAGGTACTTACATTCAATGAATTCTTAGCAGCTTCTGCTTCTGAGCGGCTGTCAAAGCTGACAAATCCTACAGGCTGCAAAAGAAAAAGTCAAAATCAGACAATGAAGAAAGTCAGTGCCTGCATTCTCCGAGAAGTGACTGCCCAACCCAATACTTTATTAGGCCATTGCCCTTCCTACCATGCACACTGCACAGAAACATGAGGAAAAAAAGATTGATTATCTAGATATGCTGATACAAATTAAGCATTTTTTAAATTGTTATTTAGAAGCCTGCAGCAACTCTGCTTATAAAAAAAGTGCTTGAGATGTGACCAAGCAACATCTAAATGTGAACTTATGGAGAAGCAAATGCAGGAACTCCAGACCAGGACTACTACTGATCCACAGAGGACCTGAAGACATTGATCCCCAGATTCTATAAAGCTGCACACCCAAATTTCCGGCTGGTGTGCAAATTTAGACATGCAAGTAATTAGGCGCCAATTTGACTTGTAGCAATAATAGTCTTTAAGGGGTCCTTTTACTAAGGTGCGCTGAAAAATGGCCTGTGCTAGTGTACGCGTGTGTTTTGGACGCACAAAGATCCATTTTTCAGCGTACCTGCAAAAAAGGGATTTTTTTTTTGCCGAAAATGGACATGCGGCAAAATTAAAATTGGTGCTTGTCCATTTTGGGTCTGAGACTTTACTGCCACCCATTCACTTAGCAGTAATGTCTCACGCATTAACCGTGTGGTAATCGTCAGTGCACGTACAATGCCAATTACCGCCCGGTTAGCGCTGCACACTGGAAAAAAATATAAATTTTCCATTGCACATTAAAAATGAAATTACCACCCAAGTCACACGGTAGCCAGGCAGTAGTTCTGAATTGGCGCTATGTGACTTAGTAAAAGCGCCCCTAAGTGCGTTAATTGGCGCTAATTGGCCCTGATTTGTAGTTACACATGTAACTAATTAGATTGTAAGCTCTGTCGAGCAGGGACTGTCTCTTCATGTTCAAGTGTACAGCGCTGCGTACGTCTAGTAGCGCTATAGAAATGATAAGTAGTAGCAGTAGTAGTAACTGCACTTGGACGCTATTCCATTAAATGTAGCGCCTAAATTATGTAGCATATAGCAACAAAGGGGGCGTGCATATGGGCAAATCGGGGCATGTCTTCCAATTGTACTCTGAGGATACAGAATACTATGACCTGACCGCCCAACTGCCAACCTTAGGAGTAACCATTAAAACCACCCTTTGACACAGTGTAAGTCAGGGGTGCTCAGTGTCAGTCCTCAAGGTTCACAACCCAGTCGGGTTTTCAGGATTTCCACAATCTGCATGAGAATTTTTATTTTTTGGAAAAGGCTTTTTAGCTTTTTAACACGAGTAGTTGGCCACCCAGTAAACTGCTCGCCTTTGGGTGCCATCTTAGATCACAGTGGGTCCTTTCACATTGTTGGGGCGAGCAAGCGTCTTTTGATTCATAAAGCTTGTCTCATTGACAAGAAATGCATTCTTCAACATTGGGTGGGTCAGACCCTGCCCACATATTGGCAATGGCGGATCCAATTTCATAATTTGCTGTTGTTGGAAGTGAGAGTTGCTAACCATATGTTCAAGAGAAGAAAACATTTTTCACATGTGTGGATGGATTATATCCAATTATTGCATCCAACAGCATGAAGATTTGTATAGAACAAATTATACTTGACAAGATTCTTGGGATTTAACTCAGATTTGTTGTTTCTAGGTGCTTCTTGTCGGGGATATAAGAAACAAGTCCCCTGACAATGAGGCTGGTGATAGGTGGGGTGAGCTAGGGTTAGATAGGGGGGTAGTATTGTTGTAGTTGGCCATGGAGAGCTATAGGTAATAGGGTTTGGGGTTAGTGAGTTTCTACTACAATTGGGATCCAGAACTTCTGTTTGTTCAATGCTTTGTTCAATCTCACATTGCAGTTCACCTGATACTATATGCTTTTGGGTAGAATTTCATATGTATTATTGTTCAACAGTTGATGTATTGCTATTTTGAACCTGAATAAAAAACGTTGACATTAAATAAGCATGAGATCTATTTGCATACAGTGCAGGAAGTGAATGCAAATAGATCTCATGAAAATTCACTGGGGAAATCCTGAAAACCTGACTGGATTGCAGCCCTCAAGGACCAACACTGAGCATCCCTGGTATTAGTGCTTGCACCTAACATAAGGCCTGCTTATGCCAACTTATGCTCTATTTTATAACGGCAATTTTCTACACAACTAACATTATTGAATTAGCGCACATAGTTGATATCCCAGCGCCTACAACTACACGCACACAGAGATATATGCGCATTGGGCCATATTCTATAACTACGCATGTAAATTTTGAACTTCCCACTAAATGCCCATTTCCCCACTCATAACTGCGCCCCTCTTCAACTGCACGCATTAGAATTTAGGCGCAGTTCATTACAGAATATACTCAGTGAGCTGTGCGCGTAAATTTGAATTACCAATTAGTGCTTAATATTGCTTGTTAAGCCAATTAAATTATGCATGCCATTATAAAATACGCCTGGATTTCGGCACGCTATATAGAATCCGGGGGAATATGTGTAAATTATGAAAGAACAGTAAATTATAGCATGTAACTGTGTGCTCTACTCAGACTCTGTCTATGTGCACGCCCACCTTCAAACTACACACCACCACTGTCCCCTCTAAGCTGAGCAGGAGTCCTCCACCTACAGTCCTGCCAGTGGGTGGCGCTGTTTCACTATCATATTTGCAATAGTGAGGGACAGAAACGTTTTGCAGCACTCCAGGGAACCTGCCTGTATTGAAGCATCACCCCCTACTGGTAGCAATGCAGTTGGAGGACACCTGCTCAGCTTAGAGGGAACAGTGCACACCACCCATTGCATTTAGGTGTCACTTAATAGAATAGTATGTAGCTGGAACATTTGACATGCAAGCGCATTAATATACACAGATACACATGTATATGCCGGTATTCTGGTCATTTACATGCATTCTTGTTGCCTGTTTAGGCTGATCTGATCGCTCTTGCCTTTCTGTCTCCCTGTCTTATCCAGGCATTATAGTGTTTTTTTATTCTCCTTAATATTGTATGATGTAGTTGTATTCACTTTGTTTTGTGTACGTTAGCCTTGATTAACTGTATTATTAGCCACATTGACTAAGGTTGCTGGGATAATGTGAGCTATAAATGTCATAAATAAATAAATAAATATTGCTACTTTATAGAATGGGCTAGATGTACTGTAGTGTGTTAATGCCACTCATTCACATTATTAATAAACAGGTCTGATTGAATAAAAGGGACCCTGCATTAATGCATGAGCTAACATGGTAATGCACTTTAGTAAATCTGGCCCTGAAGACCCTGCATGTGGGTCAAACTTCATATGATGATCCTTTCTTTTAGTTTCCGCTTGAACTAAGTGACTCAGTGGTGTAGAAGCAGAGGGTTAATAGCATCTATATGGGAAATGCCAAAATACTTTTCAAGTACTGATTAAGCTGAATGGTTAAAAGACCAAACGCTTCAAACTCCCTAGTTTCATAATTCTTATGCTGTTGTCATAGAAAATTCCAATCAACATCTCATCCTATAGTGCTCAAGAATCTGCTACCTTTTTAGGCCAATGTTCTGAATTAAAGAAAGATGTCCGACAGTGCTCTGTACATCTCGAGCAACCTTTGTGTTTGCTGTTCTATCCTCACAAAACATGTCAGGAGACTGGGCATGAAGACTCCCAAGGGCATGGACTTATTTCAAATCCACATCACAAAGGAAAAGAAAACATCTCAGAAGGCAGGCAAATCCCCATTTCAGCTGACTGTCAGGATGACTGCTCTGGTCATTCAGCTCAGTTGAGGGATGAGAGAAGGCTTTTTAAAGTTTGATCTCTCACAGGCCGGGGCATATGTCAGCAGGGCAGCCACTGATCTGCCTCACTTGAAGGCACCTGACAAATATCACCTTTACAGCTTGTTTTACAAACGAGTGGCTACAAATGGAAGCAGTAATATTTTCAGGACACACCCGGTCAGGTTTTTAGGATATCCATGATGAATATGCAGGAGATTAAATCTGCATGCACAGTCTCCATTGTGTGCAAAACTCTCCCATGCATATTCATTGTGGGTGTCCTGAAAGCCTGATTGGCTGGGTGTATCCAGAGGACTAGGTTGAGACCCAGTGAATTAGGGGGTAATTCTGTAACACAGGTGCTAACAGTTATGCACCCCTTACTCATGGAAATGATTAGAATAATAGCATTTTTGCATACATGTGTGCATATTTGTGCATAAAGGCCAAACTTCTGCAAATACCTGCTTAACTTACATAGAGCACATTCACAAGGCAGTACATACATGGGCAGGTCTCACACTTATGCACTTACGCACTCACTCCTATCTCTTAAGCACATTCTATAAAGGAAAGTGGGTGTCTACATTCTTGTATTAGAACAGGCTCCCATCTGTGCCCTCTGGGTGCCTAATTCTTAGCACCTAACCATAGAATTGCCCTAAGCAGATAGCTGGCTCCTTTAAATGATGGGGGGGGGGGGGGGGGGGGGAGCAGTGTTAAAGCCATATGCACTGTCTGGAAGTGGATGCTCCTGAGCAACATGCACTGACTATCTAACAGCCTCTTTGTAACTCTAATAATCAACCATTGTTTTGAGGAAATCTAGGATTGAAAAGGTGCTCGTGGTACAGCATCAATGAGTTGCAATTTGAACTTGGCCTTTTTACTTCTTCATGTGTGGACATCCCTTCTGAGCACAATCAATGAACCTTTTCATTCATTCAAGTATTTATATTCTGCTTAGACCTTTTCTTAAATGAAGGGCCCTGGATATAAAAAGCTGTCAGATCCCCCAGTTATGATGCTACTTCAGGCCCTCTTCAGTGAAACAGGCAGCCATGTTTTACAGAACACTTAACCTCAGAAGCTGCTTTAGGTGAGGGACCAATTTAACATGCACTGAGCTCACTGGTCTTAAGAAAAAGTACACTATTTCTATATTATATCCTGCTACATTTCTGGAGTGCTAAAACCAGCTCTTACCTGTTTTGATGTGAGTTTTATCAAGGAACCCTCATAACCCTGAAAGCAATAAAATAAAGCTTTTAGCAAAAACATTACTGAACTGAAAAAGTAACCAAAATATAAACTGTGATCTTATGATATTCAAAGGATGTATGCTTCTAACATTGTTCGTGAATTGGCTTCTTTGAAATTTACAAGAACCGTGTGCCCAGATATATATTCAAAATTTCACTAAACTAAATTTAGAAGCACAGAAAATGGGTGTCAACAGAGGATGATTTTGGGCACTGAAAGAATCTGGGAGCTCAGCACAATTTTCAACACTAATCTAGACAAATGAATGTCAAGCCTAAATTTATACGCACAACTTTTAAACTCCTAAATTAAGATGAGGTTTCAACAGAAAACCTAGGGGTCCCTTTACTAAGGTATGCTAATGGATTTAGTGCATACTAATGATTAGCGTGCACTAAATGATAAGACGCCCATTATATTCCTATAGGCATCTTATCATTTAGCGCGTGAAAATCGTTAGTGCATGCTAAATCTCTTAGCGCACTGTAGTACAAGGGCCCCTTAGGCTTCTAAGTTTGCCTGAAAATAGGGCACAAATTTAAAAGCTTAACCCAATGCGTGATCTCCAGTCTTCTACCCTTCCCTTAGCAAGATGAGGTCAGTGCTTCACATATCTAGTATACTTTGTTAAGTGGATTCTATGATATGCAGCGGGCAAACTGGTACTATGTTGACTTTGACTTATTCTCACAAAACCTGTTGGTAGCATACAGTGGCATACCTACCTTGGTTGCCACACAAGGCGGAGCACCCCCTCCTCCGAGCAAGGGGGTGTGCTAAGAAGTTGCACGGCTGTCAGCTCTGCCGGTCCCCTGCCTCAGAACAGGAAGTGGACATCAGAGGGGGCAGGAGATGGCAGAACCGAGAGCTGTGCGACTGCTCAGTGCACCCCTTTGCTACCTGCACACGGGGCGGGCCACCATGCCCTTGGTATGCCACTGGTGGCATATGATTCACAGTGGACTACAGGAGCACACAGTAGAAGGGGGTCTCAATGGAAGCATGGAGTATCTCTTTCTTATGTAAGTCATGGAAAGAGGCAGAGAATGTCAGCAAGATTTTCAAGTTAGATGGAATGAAATTTTGTGAATGTGAAATGTGAGATCATAGTTGAAGTCATGAACTGCAGTGTTGGGAACAAGTGAGAGGTGAAGTCAGAGTTAGGAGACAGAGATATTGCAAGGAACACAGTTACATGGGAAAATGCGCTACAGAGAAGGGCGGAGGAGAGAGGAACCAGGGAAAAGATGCACAGAGGAAAGAAAAATTTCATGGTGAGAGATTAAAATGGAGAAAGATGGAGGCAAGAGAGAAAATTATAGAGGAGCAGGTTGGAAAAGAGAGGCAATGGCAGACAGGAAAACAGATGGAGTTAGAAACAGTAGTAGATTGTGAATGGAAAGAAAACTGGAGTCAATGAATAGAAAAAGAAGAAAATAAAAAGGATTGGTGAGAAAGAAGAAGGGTTGTAGAGAAAAAATAGAGGGTGGTTGGTTTGGGGAAGATGCGAAACAATAAAGGATAAAGGTGAAAAGAAATAATAAAACATGGATAAAAGTTCAAATTAAACAAGAATAAAGGAAAAGAAAACAATCAAAAAGAGGAGACAAAACTGAGATGGAGAGGAACCATCAGATAATAAAAAAGTATTGAACTGCTCTGTCATTTTTAATGTGCTGCATACGTTAGACTTGCGACTAACAAGGCTGTTCCAGTGTAGCAGTGACTATTATGTAAACATTTTTTCTATAAAATACTCTACTTCTTATTCATATGGCCCTTTATCTTTATAAAGTTATTTCTCATGCACATTGCATTGAAATGTCTATGCCATCACCACATAAACTGCTCTCCCAGAATCTGCGACAGCAATCTATTAGCTGGTTTTGTTATACTTTGATTCAGACCACTGGTCTCTTCCACCCTGTATTTAACCAGCTGTTTAAGACTCAAAGTTTGTACATCATCATGTGTCAGGTAGCCTCTCCTGTCAAGTGAATGATGTCTGAAGTTGGGCTATATGATTATTATGAAAGATACTACATCAGTGGAAGAGACCAGAAATAAACCTCCAACAGATATAAAGTGACAACACAGTGAGAAGAGGAGAGATGACACCGAAATGGGGGTGTGTGGAGGGGGGGAAGGGAACATTTTTCATACCAGACCATTTTAGCATTGACCCTACAGACAAGAATCAAAGGAGAACGTCAAAAAAGCAACTTAAGATATCCTTCACTTAAAACAATCAGAAAGACAAAAAAAACCTCACTTTCTGTTTTCCTAACATTGCCAGACATAATTTTCTTATTAATTCTACAGTCTAGAGGGTTTTTTCCTCTCCTCTGGTTTCTCTCAAAATTCCTTGCATATTAAAGCCAAAAAAATATTTTAAATACATGTCATAGTATAAAGAATCCCCTAACATATGCAGTCTGTGACCATCTTCTACCATCTGCCCAGTTCATTCACAAAATCAATTTTCAACTGTGTCATAATGCAATCCAATCAACTTGCATTTGAATTCTGAGATTAGGGATGTACATTCATCTGAAACAACATGGGAAATACCAATGACAGTTCCCATGTTGTTCCATATCTTTTTTCCCATGTTGTACACAGTATACAGTCCTGCATAAGAGTGTGCACTATTAAGAAATACTGTGCACTATTCACAAGGAATGTGCACTATTTGCAAAGAGTATGCACTATTGGGAAATATCATAGACTATTCATACAGAGTGCACACTCTTGGGAAACACTGGACTATTGGCAAGTGGAGGAGTGGCCTAGTGGTTAGGGTGGTGGACTTTGGTCCTGGGGAACTGAGGAACTGAGTTCGATTCCCGGCACAGGCAGCTCCTTGTGACTCTGGGCAAGTCACTTAACCCTCCATTGCCCCATGTAAGCCGCATTGAGCCTGCCATGAGTGGAAAAGCGCGGGGTACAAATGTAACAAAAAAAAAAAAATTCTACAATACTATTAGGAAATACTGTGCACAATTCACAAAAAAAATGGGCACTATTGGGAAACACTGTGCACTATTTGCAAAGAGTGCGCAGTGCTGGAAAACAAAGTTGAATATTCAAAAGAGTACACACTATAGGAAAACCCTGCACTATTCATAAAGACTGCACACTATTGTGAAACCCTGTGCATAACCAGAGAGACTTTATGCATTTTTATGACTTTTGTGAGAGCACATCTATCAGGTTGCCTTATGGTGACACCACTTCTTTGGCTACATTATCCTGCTGTTTGTTGAGATGCCCGCCTACCCTCCCTCATTACGGATCAACGTGCAGGATGTCAGACTCACAGAACGAAGCCTTTTGCGAGAAGAGGAGGATATCGGCTGGCGGGGGTTGGGGTCCCCCGCCAGCAAAGGTAGGTGACGGAGGGTTGACGGGGGGGGGGGGGGGCAAAGTTGGTGGTGGCGGCGAGGTCGGCAATGGCGGGGGGGGGGGGGGGGGAGGGTCGGCGGCACTGGGGGGGGGGCTAAAATGTGCCCCCTCACCTCGGGCTCTGGACCCCCCCTTCCACCGAAGTCTGGCTACGCCCCTGCAACACACACAAAACACCTTGTGAACATGCACAGCACCTCTTACTGGACCTTATATGAGGTGTGTGTATATACATATCAGAGGACTGCAGCCAGGATGTTAGCTTTTGGACACTGGAGATATTACACATGCCAGAGCCAGATGGCCAGTGGTTCATGGGGTAGCAGTTTATTCTGTTCCACCTGACTTCAGGAACCAACTGAAACAAAGGGAAAGGGACCTTTAACCAAGGAGAAGGAGACAGGGGAATTTTGTTTCAACATGCCCAGGCTGAAGGGAAAAGAGGATGTGGCTGTGGAAAAGCCCAGGATCTGCACTAAGGAAAGGAAAGGAAGACTGAGCTGTTTTTATTCCAGATAAGGAGCTGCAAGGAGCAGTTTGGCATGTGACTTCTGTGGAAATCTGAGAGAGAGATGGGGAAAGAGATAGAGACAGAGTGTGAGCCTGCTTTCTGACTTCTCAAAGAGTGGAGCAGTGGCTGAAGCTGCGCTGGATTCTTTTTCCTCACATCTTTTGCTGATAACTGAAAAAGAGGCAGGGTGGAATTGTCAAGACCTGGCAGTGGAAGTTTCTGCTGGAGTGACACCAATTTCTTTGGTGGCTACTCTGTTAACTGAAGTCTGAGCAGAAAGGAACCTGCTCTTACTCCCTTAAATTTGCACGTTCTATTTCAAATTCATTCACATGCACAATTCTGGTGGTAGAAGCCAAGACTTAACAAAAAAGCTGAGATCCCCTGCAAAAGAGAGTTTGCTAGGGAATTGAGTCCCATCACTAGAATCATTTAAGTACATTAACACCATAAAATCTTCTAGCTTAGAAAGAATTTCTGAAAATGGATCAGAGCCTGCAGGAAACTTCAAACCTCCAGAAGTTAACAGAGGGTTTTGAGATTCTCTCTCTCCTTGGGTATTTTTTCTACCTTTCACAATACTTTTCAGAGTGTACCTTTGTTACTCCAATATATCCGATTTACCCCTTGATTGCTCATACATACTGTGGAATGAAAAGTGAATAGATTAGTTTATAAATAATACAGTATTCAGTTTACTGCCCTATTTTGAAAAAGATTTCTACAGAGAAATTAGGTCTAACCTGATCATTTTCTTTCCATTAGTCCTTCCCACTATTCTAGAACCTGTGGGATAGCTGTGTCCATCAACCAGCAGGTGGAGACAGAGAACTGAGAACTGAGCTGAGACATATCTCCGTTGAAGAGACTCACTTGTCTGCCTTCCATATCTTCTTCGCAAGATTCTCACCTGTCGCTTCAGACGGAGAATTTCTCTATCTCTAATTTTTCTGAGCTGACTAGAATAACTTATGATTTCACCTCTTAAAACCGCCTTCGCTGCTTCCCAAAAAAGCATGACATAATTCGTAGTCGATTCATTGAACAACTTGTACACCTTCCAGCTTGCTAGTAACTGCTCTCTAAACGTCCCATCTTGATAAAGTAAACTCGGAAATACCCAGGTTCTTGAGGGAGCAACCAATCCACATGGCTTCCAATCCAACCAAACCGCAGCATGGACAGAAGTCGCGTATGGACCAATTTGTACCTTCTCTATTTCCGTAAAAATCGACCTAGAAGTCAACAAGTAGTCAATACGTGATTGCGTCGCGTGTGCTCATGACAGGTGTGAATAATCTCCTTCAGTCAGGTGTAATACTCTCCAGACATCTAAAAGATCTAATACATTGCAAAAGTTCAGCAACCCCTTAACAGCCCCCTTTGTCGGTCCCAAGGGTGGATGTGATTTATCAAGTTGAAGGTCCCATACCATGTTAAAATCTTCCCCCAAAATCATAGGGGTAGATTCCACATCAGATAAAATTCCCAACATCTTTCTATAGAAAGCGTTCTCTGACCGATTAGGGGCATAGATACTTCCTACTAAAACCTCCTTACGCACTATCAGCACATTACCAAAAATAAAACGCCCCTCTGCGTCTCTAACCACTTTTTTAATCTGAGTGGCCATCCCCTTCCTAAAAAGCATAGCTACTTCACCTTTCCTACCCACTGCCAGTGACGCCACACAGTTTCCCACCCTCCACTTTACCAATTTTGCATGCTCTTCCTCAGAAAGCTGTGTTTCTTGCAAAAGGGCAATGTCTGCTTTAAGGCATTGTAATTGTAAAATTTTTGAACGTTTAATGGGGGAATGAATACCCCCCACATTCCAAGTAACCACGCTCACCATAATAGGCATCCGTGGGCCAAGTGATACATTATAGATCTAGATTCAAAATAAGAGAGTGACCGCCCCAGCCCACGGTCTCTCCCTCTCTTTTCTTTTCTCAGTTTAAATGAAAGTCCTAAAATCTGTCCATCAAGATTCAAACAACCAGAAAAATATCCTCCCTCCCAACCCCTGCTCTTTCTCCCATACCCCACCCCCCAGTTCATACCTTCTAAATCCTCCCCCCTTCCCTCTCCCCCCACCCCTCTCTCTTCCCCCAGTAGCTAGTTCCAACTTGGAACTGGGCACATTTCAAGGCCCCCCCCCCCCCCATTATCCCCTTTGTAATGATCTTTCCAATTCCTTAACTACTATATTATTTCCACCCTAATCTCCCATAGCTTACTCTATAGACCAATCAGTTAATCCCTCCAGTCCAAAGACAACTTCTCATTCTAACAGTTATAACTCCTTAACACATTATATCTGTACTAGTCTACACACACACAAAAAAAAAACCCAGTCGCACCCCATCCTCTGCTCATACACACACCAAAATATTCTAAAGAGAGGAGGCCTAAGCCTCTATCCGTCACACACTCCTAGAGAGTCAACTTATTAAATTCCCAAGATAGAGACTATAGTGAGGTAGGTATCGGTATGCAATAGTATAATCATTCACGATTACTACCGCACTCTTAATTGGTTCATATGGGTAACTCAGAACCCCTCCATATTCAGATCTCATCTTACACCTCCTCGCCACAGAAAATCCATGGCAATTGCAAAGACATGTTTACCACAGTAGTCGCAATCATGCTCCCAAATACCCTTACTCATAGATGGTCTGTTTTGCATTTCACAACCCGTGTACCATTCCATTATTTGGTGATACTTAAAACCAATAAGAACATGCCTGTGAACACAACATAGAAACTTCCGTTGTGACCACCGGATCACGAGAAAAAAAAATCACTCACCCCCCCCCCCCCCCCCCCACTCACACCCCAGTATTCAATAAAGATGAGTCCCCTGTTCTCTTGTTTGTTCCATCAAAGATAAGTTATAGCGTTCTTGGGCTAAGAGCTGTGCAAAAGTAGTCCATAGTTTGTCTTGCTAGAAGATCCCGCTGTATCTCCATCCACGATTGTCAGCGCTCCCTCCTTTGCAACTTATAATCCACATCAGCATCTGACACAGGCAAAGTGCAGTACCCGCAGCCTCATCGACCCAAATGCAGAAGATGACCGCTTAATGTTCACGAGGTATTAACATAATCCCAACTGCTTTCAATCAACTTCCATAAGGACTCTGACTTCTGTAGGTCAGTTCACCACTTCCACATCGTCAAAAAAAAACAAAACACACGTTTTCTTTTTTCCCATTCCTTCCCTTTCTTCTCTCTCCTTCCTTCTCCTCCTCCTCGTTTTTTCTCCTTTTCTTTTTCTGCTCCAGTAAGGCATCTGTCATAACTGCCAGTGCCAAGTCATAACAAAATTTAGGCCTCAGGTACTCCACCCTTAACCATATCGCCCACAGAATCCAATTGATTATATGTCCAAATTTTCCCTCTGTGGGGCTACCAGGCTCAACTGGTTCAAAAAGCAATTTCCTCCTCAGCGAAGGTGTAAAATTTAGTAGTTGCTTGGTAGGTGACCCTTAATTTAGCAGGGTAAAGAAGGGCGAATCTGATTTTCCGTTCTACCAACTGAGAGCAAATCGGCAAAAACTTCCTTCTTGACGCCGCCACTGATACTGAGTAGTCTTGAAAATATAAGACTTTGTGCTTTTCAAATTGTAGTTCCTCCTCCCCCCCTCCCCCCCTCCCCCGTAGGGACTGCAAGATCGTCATTTTCTGAGAAAAATTAAGGAATCTGCAGATGATCACTCTCGGACGGGTAGAATTTAGATGTGAAGACCAATCCTATGTGCCCGCTCTATTTGCAATGGTCCCATCGATGCCGGAAGCGACAATTCTTTAGCCAGCCACATTTCCAGAAAACTTGGGATATCTCGGTCCCCCACTGTTTTGGGTAGCCCCACAAATCTTAAGTTGCATCTGGAACGGTTCTCTAAGTCTTCCAGTTTCTCCGCATATGTCTCCACCAACTTCTGCATGCGGCCTTGCTCTTCTTCTAGCTTCGAGACTCTGTCCTCCAATTCTCCCATCCTCTGCTGGTACCCCGCTAAATCTTCCCCAATTGCTCCATATTACTCTGCAAACGCTCCAATTTTGAGTCAATAGGGCTTAGTCTTTTATCTAAGATCGATTCCATCGCTCCAGTCACTTCAGCAGCGACCTCTGCCACCCACGCTGAACCAACCAGTGAGCACCCGGGGCTTGCCGTATCCACCATCTTTCTTGTCCTCATGCGGCTTATTTTTCTCTTTATCTTTTCTCAGCGATTTAGACGCCATCCTCTTCCACAACCACACTCACCGTTCTCCGAGTGGTTTGCCTTGATTTCTTGACCCCTTCGGGAGGGAAAAAGATCAGCCAAGTAGACTTTAATTGCGGGGAATAATGAGAGGCGGCAGGAGCAATCTTACTTGCGACCACTCCTGATCATAGCATCCCATGACCCCGTGTTAGTGTTTTTAATGCACCTACAATTAGAGCATGTGCTTAGGCGCCTACAGGGATATTGTAGGTATGAACATGGTTAACGCGTGTTAAAAATGCTAATGCGCCCATAACGTGGCTTCGTAAGCAGGCCCCTTAGTGTTTGGAGCTCTTGTTTTTACATTTTTTACATCTTTACACTATGCACATATATATCACCTCTTCAAATCATTTTGTACAAATTTCACTTTAAATACAAACCTCCCCTTTTTTTATTCACCTATTATGATGTTCTTGGATCACACAAAACGCCCTTGCCACACACATTGCCCACACTTTTTAAAGCTGCTGGTGGCCTTCTTTTGAGATATGTCACACAAAAAAAAATAGCTCAATTAAAAAAAAAAAATGCAAGCCTGTCCGGGCCATCAAGGCACCTGAAAAAACCACTGATGAGGCAGATACCAAAAAAAATGTTGAAAACTTGTGCATGAAAAACTTACTTAAGGAACCTAGGAGAAAGAAAGTTGGGCCACACAAGCAAATGCATGAAGTAAACAAGTTTTCTTTGAAGAAGCTTCTGTCACAGATCCATTAAAAAAAAAAAAAAAAAAAGACGGAGAAGGCTTCGTGCAATGATACAAAATGGGACAGGACAAACATATATGATCGACTAGAGCTTCTTGAAACATGCAAAGCTAGGAAAAGCTTTTTCTGTGAGCTCTCATGCTCACTTGTGAGCATTCGTCACCATGCCTGTTCTAAGAGAAACATCCAGATACCACCAATAAGTCACTCCTGAATCCTTCATATTTGTCAAAGAAGCTTTCCTTTTTACGGTACAGAGCTGTGTGCTCAGTTTTATTTATTGGGATTTATGAACTGCCTTTATGAAGAGATTCACCCAAGGCAGTGTACAGCAGGTACAGTTTAACATAAAACTGATAGTTTTGAATTCTCAGTCAGAGAATCTGCTTTTGCTTATGGAGCTCCTTTATTTCAGATTGCTACACCATTAAAACTTGGACTGGAATAACCTTTGCTCCATGGCTGTTCATCCAGAACTACTGTTAAGAATGCTTTTGTTTTTTTGGTGTTTTCTTTTTTTTAAGTTAGGTACCTCAATAAGAAGATGTATGAAACTTGATGTGGTTAGTTATCTGTGAATGGATGTCTCCTCCCTGGTTTGTCTGTATTTATGGATGGTGAGGAAGAAACATGCATGGTAAGCCTTACAATGAAGCAGTTTGAGTCATGCCAGCTATTATTCTGAACCTAGAAAGCTAGACCTGAATCAGCAAGAAGACCTAAGGCCTACCTTTGTTATTAAAAACTCCAAAGGTACACCTAATTAAAGTCAAAATACAAGCAGGACTGGCTCATGCTGTGATGCACTGGCAACTTTCAAACATTCCTCAGTGCTGAACAGGCTCAAATGATATTTCTTTTGGCTTTTGTGATCCTTCTTATTTGTGACAAAACAGCATCTGCCTGAGGCAGTAATTATTATTGTTAGAACATTTTCAATGCATTTTTAAAAATTCAAATAGTTCTTTATGAAAAGTTATTATGTTAAGATGATCTCTTTCTAGGAGACAGTGAGGGGCATAATGGAACAGAAACGCCTATCTCCATGGGCGTTAATCTCCGAGAACGGGTCCGTGAAGGGGCGGACCAAACTGTATTTACGAAAAAAATAGACGCCCATGTTTTATTCGCCAATGTGTGAGCTGGGCGTTTTTGCTTTTCAGCGATAACGGAGAATGAAAGCGCCCAGCTCAAAAACGAATAACTCCAAGGCATTTGTTCGTGGGAGGGGCCAGGATTCGTAGTGCACTGGTCCCCCTCACATGCCAGGACACCAACCGGGCACCCTAGGGGGCACTTTTACAAAAACAAAAAAACAGGTAAAAGAGCTCCCAGGTGCATAGCACCCTTCCATTGTGTGTTGAGCCCCCCCAAATCCCCCTCAAAACCCACTGCCCACAAGTCTACACCATTACTATAGCCCTAAGGGGTGAAGGGGGGCACCTACATGTGGGTACAGTGGGTTTGGGGGGGTTGGACGACTAATAAGCATTAAGCAGCACAATTGTAACAGGTAGGGGGGATGGGCCTGGGTCCACCTGCCTGACGTCCACTGCACCCCCTAACAACTGCTCCAGGGACCTGCATACTGCTGCCTGGGAGGAGGGTATGACATTTGAGGGTGAAAATAAAAAGTTGTGAAACATCATTTTTTTGTGGTGGGAGGGGGTTAGTGACCACTGGGGGAGTCAGGGGAGGTCATCCCCAATTCCCTCTGGGGGTAATCTGGTCATTTAGGGCACTTTTTGGGGCCTTATTCGTGAAAAAACAGGGTCCAGGAAAAGTGCCCTAAATTCTAGCTACAAACGCATCCATTATCGGCGAAGGGCGCCCATCTCTGTTCGGGTGATAACCACGCCCCAGTTCCGCCTTCGACACGCCTTCGACACGCCCCCGTCCACTTTGTCCGCATCCGCGACGGAGTGCAGTTGAAAGCGACCCAAATTCGGCTTTTGATTATACCGCGTTATTCGTTTTTGTGAGATAAACGCCCATCTCCCGATTTAGGTCGGAACTTGGGCGTTTTTCTCGTTCGATTATAAGCTGGAGTGTCTCCAAATGGGTTAAACTGATCCAAACATCATACAAAAACTTTGCAACTTATACCAGAGGGGGAAAAAAATCAATTAAAAAAAAAAGATTTAACTTCCTCCTTGTTGTCATATTGTGATGAACACAAGACTGTCCTACCCCGAGGAGGATGCCAGAGGGCACTGTCCTAGGGAAAAGACTGGAAAATACCCTGATCTGGTCACTAGAAGGATCCAAAAGGGGTACACCAGTGAAATGACCAGAAGGGACAGCTAGGGGGTGCTTATGGTATAGGACCTGCCATTCCCTGAAGAGACCACCAGGGGGAGCTCTCATGGACCTTTCTTGAACCAGGGGGAGGGGCCTAAAGAGGTGGGGAGGATTATTAGCCACCCTATAAAGAGCACCCTCCAAGGAGAGAGAGCTGGAGCAGACCCCTTGGAAGCTGAGGAAGGGGGGGATCCTTCTAAAAACCAAGAAGGTATTTACCTCGCTGTGGATATTGTAGTAATGAATCCAATAACTACTGTAGAAGCCAATGTGAAGGAACACTGGGCCAGATAGAACTGAATACTATATGAACAAGACTAACAGCCGGGGGGGAGAGGACGGGACTATAAAGTTAGAGTGAAAATACAAGTCCTGTCCAAGGGGTGGAGGCTGTTCAAACTGAGACCCAGGTTCCCGATAAAGTGGGCTCAATTGAAGAGTAATTTGCTGAACTGCTTACTTAAAGAAGTCTCTGCTGGCATGATTAAAGAATATTGAAGGCAGTATAATTTGCTTAAGAAGTGGCTAATTTGCATATTGAGAGGAAGCATGCGAATACAATGTTGTGTCCCCCATAAAAGGTGCCTTGAGGGCAACAAGTGTACAGAACTTGCAACCTATGACTAAGGAAAACCTCACAAGGAAGGGGTCAGAAACAGGATGACTGATAACTGCAGAACAGTCACCCTGAGTGGAAGGAGGTTCCTCAGGGGTCTGTGCTAGGACCGCTGCTTTTTAATATATTTATAAATGATTTAGAGATGGGAGTAACTAGCGAGGTAATTAAATTTGCTGATGACTCAAAGTTATTCAAAGTCGTTAACTCGCGACAGGATTGTGAAAAATTACAAGAGGACCTTACGAGACTGGGAGACTGGGTGGCTAAATGGCAGATGACGTTTAATGTGAGCAAGTGCAAGATGATGCATGTGGGAAAAAAGAACCCGAATTATAGCTACGTCATGCAAGGTTCCACGTTAGGAGTTACGGACCAAGAAAGGGATCTGGGTGTCGTCGTCGATAACACACTGAAACCTTCTGCTCAGTGTGCTGCTGCGGCTAGGAAAGCGAATAGAATGTTGGGTATTATTAGGGAAGGTATGGAAAACAGGTGTGAGGATGTTATAATGCTGTTGTATCGCTCCATGGTGCGACCGCACCTTGAGTATTGTGTTCAATTCTGGTCGCCACATCTCAAAAAAGATATAGTAGAATTGGAAAAGGTGCAGCGAAGGGCGACTAAAATGATAGCGGGGATGGGACGACTTCCCAATGAAGAAAGACTAAGGAGGCTAGGGCTATTCAGCTTGGAGAAGAGACGGCTGAGGGGAGACATGATAGAGGTATATAAAATAATGAGTGGAGTGGAACAGGTGGATGTGAAGCGTCTGTTCACGCTTTCCAAAAATACTAGGACTAGGGGGCATGCGATTAAACTACAGTGTAGTAAATTTAAAACAAATCGGAGAAATTTTTTTTTCACCCAACGTGTAATTAAACTCTGGAATTCATTGCCGGAAAATGTGGTGAAGGCGGTTAGCTTCGCAGAGTTTAAAAAGGGGTTGGACGGTTTCCTAAAGGACAAGTTCATAAACCGCTTCTAAACGGACTTGGAAAAATCCAAAATCCCAGGAATAACATGTATAGAATGTTTGTACGTTTGGGAAGCTTGCCAGGTGCCCTTGGCCTGGATTGGCCGCTGTCGTGGACAAGATGCTGGGCTCGATGGACCCTTGGTCTTTTCCCAGTATGGCATTACTTATGTACTTATGAGGATCCCCTATACCTAAGACTGAAGGCATAAGCCTCTAAAATTACAAGCTGTTTTGGGGATCTTTTCTAGAAGCAGAGCTTTTGTAACACTTCTGTGAACATCCTGAGTGAGTTCAGAGACTTTGATTGAAGGGCAGAAGTCCCAGGTTGACTGAGGTCTCTATAGAAGTTGTTGCTGGAACACTCCCACTGACCTGCACTAGAGAGAGGAGACATTGTAACTGACCCTTAAGTTAGAGAGAGTCTACCCAAGGTACTTTTCATACAGGCTACAGTTAAGTTGATGGTGAACTAGGAAACTCTCAGGAAGTCCTTGACTGTCTGAGGTGGTCAGATCCCAAGCATAACCTCTAGAGAGAAAGGAAGATTGGATGGAGAGGGCCCTTGGCTACAAGGGGCTCATCACAATATGTAGTTCTACTTTATTGCCTTCCTGCTTCTCTATCGGTTGTGTCGTCCTGTGGTTCTTGCTCATCTGATCCAGCAGTCTCCTCCCTGCGTTTTTACTGCTGCCCTTCATTGGTATTAGCTGCTCCAGGTCCATGATTGTAGCCGCTAGACATTGTTGTTCCTCCCTTGGCACTTCGGACTCTCTCTTGCATCAGCGGTTAATCATTCGCCTCCGGCCAGCTGTGACATATGGATGTGCCAAGACCTTTCTGTGTCGGCAGCCTCAGCGGCTGTCCTCCCCACGCTTCTCAGCCTTGGCGGTGGCCCACCTCGCATGTGGATGGGCCCAAGACCTCCCCTTGTTGGCGTCCTCAACGGCAGTCCACCCCATGTTTCTCAGCCTTGGCAGCAGCCCATCCCACTCCTAGGACATACCTGCCTTCACCAGGGAAGGTAGGAAGGGAAAGCATGATTTGATTTTCTTGCCTCCTTCAGATCCCTTCCTCATTCGTTGCTGCAGGATGGTGTTCTCTTGTCTGGAAAAACTGCTCGCTCATTTAAAATTAGAACATCATAATTTCAATAAGCAGGAAATGGGAACCCCTTTGGTCATGCATTGTTTTCATTATACTGAAAGGCCTCTGAGCCAACTATGATTCGAAATTCAGTCTAAAAAGATGAGTACTGAGTAGTCAATTACTTTAGTTATTTTGTTAAAAGAATTTACAAAAAATTTTAAATAAATTAAAAAGTTTAGGAAGGAGGTAGGTTTTGAACTGATGAAGATATGAGTATGTAAATCAGTGTGTAAAACTTGAATAACACAGTGTTATACCACTGAGGTTCACAAATTAATGTATCTAAAAGTGAGAGTTTAGATCTGGACATTCACGGTTCATGGAAGATTACACGGCACCTGTTTGACTTTTGTTTGCATTATAAGCATGTTTTTTTCTGAATTACGTTGTTGGGTGTTAGATATAATACCAGAATAGAAGTGGGGAGGGGATGGGTAAAAGCACTATTTCAACTAAGCAAAGATGGGTTTTTTAATTACATATTTTACAGCATAATGGTGTCTTTGTGATTTGACTGCATAAGACAGAAGCATAAAGCCTGTGAGGGAATCCGTGAGATCACTAGATCATGAAGGAGCAAAAGGGGCACTCAGGGAGGACAAGGCCATAGCGGACAGAATGAATTAATTCTTTGCTTCGGTCTTTAAGGAAGATGTACGAGATCTACCTGTACCAGAAATGGATTTCAAGGGTGATGATGCGGAAGAACTGAAAGAAATCTCGGTGAACCTGGAAGACGTACTGAGCTAAATCAACAAATTAAAGAGTAATAAATCACATGGACTGGATGGCATGCACCCTAGGGTACAAAGAAAGAACTCAAATATGAAATTGCTGATCTGCTGTTAGTGATCTGTAACCTGTCATTAAAATTATCCACAGTACCTGAAGATTAGAGGGTGGTCAATGTAACACTGATTTTTTTTTTAAAAGGGTCCAGGGGTAATCCAGGAAATTACAGACCAGTAAACCTGACATCAGTGCCAGGCAAATTAGTGGAAACTATTATAAAGAATAAAATACCCTTCCAGAACACAAAGATAAACATGGGGTCACGGTTGTGTCCAGTTTCCTGGCTCGCAGTCACCTCGGTCCCCGGGGGTTAGACCCGGGGAATGCTGCGAATTGATGGTCTACCGTTTCTCATGTTCCAGAAGATATGCTGGTCCGGTCCAGATCTTCCAGCCCTCCAGATTGTTTTGGGAGTTTTCTGGAACTAAGCAGGATCTGTACCTGGTGAACTCCCTTGTGGGCTGCCTTTATTAACCACCTGGGAAGGTACCTAGTTGCCTTGCAACAGAGGTCGTCAGAGGAGTTTCCTTTGGTGGAAGTCGTTTGGAGTGCTGCTGAGTTTTTCCTGTTTTAGGTTTTGACCCTGCTTGTTTACTGACTTACTCTACTGTCTGCTGCCTGCCCAGACCCGGCTTGGTTCCTGGCCTACTGTGCCGTCTGCTGCTTGCCCAGACCCGGCTTGGCTCCTGGCTTTCTGCTGCCGGCTGTCTGCCCTGCTCCAGCTGGGTTCCCGGTTCGTTTATCCTGCTGGTCCCTGCAAGTCTGCTTTCCTGCCCGGTCCGGTAAGTCCTGCCGACCGCCCGCACTCTGGGGCTTAACCCCTGAGGAATGGTGGTCAGGTGAAGTTGGGGCTATTTTCGGTTCAGCTGGTGCCTGCCTGAGCTGCCTCGGCGGCAGCCTCTATCCGCAAGTTCTGGCCCGGGGTACCGGGAAGTCTGTTCTGCCTGTCCTGCATTTGGGTGATTCTCCTGCCGCTCCTCGGCAGTGGCCCAAGGGCTCACTAACCTAGAAGTCCGGTAGAAGCGTGACACATGGTTTAATGGGACAGAGTCAGCATGGAGTCAGACAAGGGAAGTCTTGGCTTATCAACTTGTTTCATTTACTTCAAGGTGTGCATAAACATGTAAATAAAGGTGAGCTGGTTGAAAGCTTTTAACAAAGTTCCTCATGAGAGACTTCTGAGAAAATTAAAGAGTCCTGGGATACGAGGAAATGTTCTGTTGTGGATTAGGAACTGGTTATTGGACAGAAAACAGAGGGTAGGGTTAAATGGCCATTTTTCTTAATGGAGGAGGGTGAATAGTGGAGTGCCACAGAGATCTGTACTGGGACCGGTACTATTTAACACAAAACTATTCAAAGTTGTTAAAACACATGCGGACTGTGAAATCTTGCAGGAAGACCTTAGGAAATTGGAAGATTGGACATCCAAATAGAAGATGGAGTTTAATGTAGACAAATGCAAAGTGATGCACATTGGGGAAAAATAATCTGAATCATAGTTACCTGATGCTAGGGTCCACCTTGGGAGTCAGCATCCAAGAAAAAGATCTAGGTGTTACTGTAGATAATATGCTGAAATCTTCTGCCCAGTGTGTGGCTGCGGCCAAAAAAGCAAACAGGATGCTAGGAATTATTAGGAAAGGGATGGAAAATAAGACCAAGAATATTATAATGCTTCTGTATTGCTCCATGGTGTGACCTCACCCTGAGAACTGTGTTTACTTCTGGTCACTATATCTCATAAAAAATATAGCAGAATTGGAAAAGGTTCAAAGAAGAGTGAGCAAAATGATGTAGGGGATGGAACTCCTCTTATATTAGGAAAGGCTAAAGAAGTTAGGGCTCTTCAGCACAGAAAAGAGATGGCTGGGAGGAGACATTATTTAGGTCTACAAAACTGAGTGGTGTAGAATGAGTAGAAGTGAATTGATTTTTTACTTGTTCCAAAAATACAAAGACTAGGGGACCCAAAATGAAGTTACATGGAAATACTTTTAAAACAAATGGAGGAAATATTTTTTCATTCAATGAATAGTTAAGCTCTGGAACTAATTGTTGGAGGATGTGGTAACTGCGGTTAGAGTATCTTGAGTTTAGGTTTTGACAAGTTCCTGGAGGAAAAGTCCATAGTCTGCTATTGAGAAAATGTTGTCCCTAGAGCCATGACTCGAGGCCACAAATCCTAAAAATCTTTCCTCTTTTTCTGAATTTCACTACTAAAGTCAGGAAAAACTCTTATTTTAGAGCCTAAGAAAATCACAGCCATTTTCCTGAAGTATGAATATAAAATTAAATTTTTATCATGTTCAAGTGCAAATGTAGCAATCAGTGTTACTTTTTCAGTCACAATTCAAGAGTGCTTTCTAAGAAAGCTGTCAATTCCACAGTCTTGAGATTGTTCTTCTGGGCATTGAACTTTTGATGACAAAGAAATGATATAAGCCTTAGTTAAAGGTGGTAAATTATTGCTGGGAAACTCTCAAGCCTCCATTATGTATTTCTCTAATATGGCCACTGGGCTTATCACCAGAGACTTAGGAAACTTTAGAAAGCGGAGATTCAAAACTCTACTGCGGTTCTACAAATATTCAAAATTCTTTACCAAACCAGCTTATACAGTAGTATGAATTTTAGCTACAGATTAAAAAGATCTTTAAAATCCAACTTCAGCTTACTAACTGGAGAGGTGTGCTGAGTCTGAATCACCATCTGTTCTTGAACAACCTCACTAACTTTGCCCAAGTCCTTAGAAATCTTAGCAGAAAATGTCAAAGAATGTTCCACCACCCCAATGGCCTACCTTAATGCTACAAGGGTACCTATAGTCACGATCTAGTGCCAGCCAAAGCACCCCAATCTATTCTCCCGCTCGTTCTTCCAGCTGCATCCAAGTGTGTGTGTGTATGCGCGGGGTTAGAAAACGCTGCTGGATCTCCTTCAATACAGAGATGTGAATCACCTTCTTTCACATCTGCCTGCATTACCTGCAGCAGGAAGGAGAAGCTACTGGGTCAAAGAGAGGCTACACACTCTTCGGGGCTCAAGGAAACCTTGTCTGCACTCCGTTCAGTTGGTCCTGGAGATGCCAAAGAAAGACACTCCCTCCCCGGAGCAACGCCATATGCCTCTAGCGTTGGTTGGAGCGAGGCAGTCATCGAACCGGAGGCAGGAGGGATTCCTACGGTTTTAGCCCATCTCTTCTTCTCCATGATACCAGGAAATATTACAGTCGGTGTTTTGAGGTAAGAGAGGTGCTCAAACACTGCTGCCTACGGCGCCATCTTGGATCCGGGGAGGGGGGCAGGCTATTCTTATGCTCTTAAAAGGGAGGAAGTTTGAAGTAAACATTTATTAATTTTTTCCCCTCTGGTATGAGTAGCAAAGTTTTTTTGTATGATTATCAGTTTTGCATGTACTGTGACAGCAATGAACCTCACTTCTAACCCAGGGTTATGTGGAGTATTATCTCAGTCTCTCAAATTTACTGCTAATGCTCGCTGTAGTACTGGTATTGTGACATACAGAACTTTCTTCAGCAGTCCATAGGGTATAATACATATAGATGACCTCCAAATGACTTTAAAATCAAATCTGTGCCACTCAACATGATGGAAAATGTTTCTGAATTTTGCTGCCACATTTTCTTGGACTCTGACTACATTTTTGGGGGTTCTTGAGTATCTTTTCTCAGAATATTTCCCAGAAGAATGGTACTTACATTGCTATCAATGCCATTTTCATGTTTTGCTCCTTTACCAGTATGTCTGGTTTTCTTACATTGAGCTTATCAGTTGGAACAGGAATGCACACATCATCACAACCTTGCCATTTTCCATCATTTTCATAGGATCCCAAAGCTTTTGTTTCCAGTGGATGAAGCATGTGTATAATGTATTTCTATATGATTCGCTCCTCCATCAGTTCAAGGACTATATAGAGGGGCATTTTCGACCGGGGACGCCCATCTCTGAGGACGGCGCCGCGAATGGGCGGGGCTGACCGTATTATTGAACGAGATGGGCGTCCATCTATCATTTCGATAATATGGTTGGGGGCGCCCAAATCTCAACATTTAGGTCAACATTAAAGATGGCCGACCAAAATGCTGAGATCGCTGGATTTAGATACGGGCGCCCTTGGTTTTTGCCGATAATGGAAACCGATGGCGCCCATCTCAAAAACAAACAAATCCAAGGCATTTGGTCGTGGGAGGGGCCACATGCCAGGGCACCAACCGGGGACCCTAAGGGGCACTACAGTGGACTTCGCAAATTGGTGCCAGGTGCATAGCTCCCTTACCTTGGGTGCTGAGCCCCCCAAAACCCACTCCCCACAACTATACACCACTACCATAGCCCTAAGGCAGGGGTAGGCAACTCCGGTCCTCAAGAGCCGCAGGCAGGTCAGGTTTTCAGGATATCCACAATGAATATGCAGGAGATAGATTTGCATACCATGAAGACAGTGCTTGCAAATCTATCTCCTGCATATTCATTGTGGATATTCTGAAAACCTGACCTGCCTGCGGCTCTCGAGGACCGGAGTTGCCTACCCCTGCCCTAAGGGGTGAAGGGGGGCACCTACATGTGGGTACAGTGGGTTTTGGGTGGGTTTTGAAGGGTTCCCATTTTCCACCACAAGTGTAACAGGCAGGGGGGGATGGGCCTTGGTCTGCCTGCCTGAAGTCCACTGCACCCACTAAAACTGCTCCAGGGACCTGTATACTGCTGCAATGGACCTGAGTGGGACATTTGAGGCTGGCATAGAGGCTGGCAAAAAAGTTTTTAAAGTTGTTTTTTTGAGGGTGAGAGGGGGTTAGTGACCACTGGGGGAGTCAGGGGAGGTGATCCCCGATTCCCTCCGGTGGTCATCTGGTCAGTTCGGGCACTTTTTTGGGACTTGGACCTGAAAAAAAGGGACCAAATAAAGTGGACCAAATTCTTGCCAGGGACGCCCTTCTTTTTTCCATTATCGGGAAAAGCCGGCCATCTCAAAGCACGCCCCAGTCCCGCCTTCGCTACCCTACTGAAACGCCCCCTTGAAGTATGGCCGGCTCCGCGACGGAAAGCAGTTGGCGACGGCCAAAATCGGCTTTCGATTATACTGATTTGGCCGGTTTCAGGAGATCGCCGGCCATCTCCCAATTTGTGTCGGAAGATGGCCGGCGATCTCTTTCGAAAATAAGCTGGATAATCTCACATATTATGGTTCTTATAAATTACCTCATTGACAAGGAAGAGTTTTCTTATTTGTACATTTAGGTTTTCAAGATCATATGAGGCCAGTCTACAATTCCAGAGCACAGGAACTGCAAGCTGTTTAATGGCTTGTATCTTATTCCATGCTGTTAAAGCACTGCTCAGTATAAGTTTTAATCTCCTGTCATATTATTTGCTGATCATTACTGTCAGTGATTTGAGATAGATTGTAGCTCCTTCCGCTATTCCTAGATATTTATATACACCCTTCCTGTTCAAGTTCCTTTATGTCACAGTCTTCAGTCAGAAAGATATATAGTATTCAAATTTGCTCAATTTTCCACTTAACACATCTGTCCAAGACAAATGTCATCCTGTTGTCACTGGAAAAGCTCTTAATTACAGGGAGTTATTCCACTAATTATTTATCTTTAGAACTATAGAGCTTCAAGTCATCTACAAACAGCAGGCGTGATGCTACCTCTGGATTGTTACCATCTTTAGGATTAAAACAAGAAAGGTAACTGTGAACCTCCCAGGGGCAGAAAAATACAGTGTACTGTTCCAGAATGTACACGGTTTCAATAGCCTTTGGGCTTATATGGAAGCGGGGTACATTCAAGGACAGCAGGTATTTTTCTGTCCCTGGAGGGCTTATAGTTTAAAAAAAAAAAAAAAAAAACAGAAAGAGCTACAGTGGGATTTGAACTGGAATCCAGGCTACTGCTCTAACCTATTCCACAGAGATGTCTATGTGGCTATTTTACAACATGAATGCTTATAGCTTCTGAAACTGTCACACAGCCCAGTATCCCTTGCCAGTTACTCGTGAAAGTGATAGCAGGGCAACTAAGTAACAGCGTGTAAGTGGCAGAGAGCAGTGTTTCCCAAGTCCAGTCCTGGAGTACCCCTTGCCAGTCAGGTTTTTAGGATATCCACAATGGATATGAATGAAAGGGATTTGCATAAAATAGAGGAAGTGTATGCAAATCAAGTTCATGCATATTCATTGTGGATAGCCTGAAAACCTGACTGGCAAGGGGTACTCCGGGACTGGACTTTGGAAACTTAAGGGGGGCATATACACAGGTGTTACACAGATGGGACATGGGTGGGCTCCCACTTACCTACATATCTCCTAATTCTGTAATAGCCGCCAAAAATTGAACACACAATTTAATTAAATAACTAATTAGCACAAATTGGCTTTTTAACCAGCAATTGTTGGCACTAATTAAATTTAATTGAACTTTACGTGCCTAAATTTTATGTGTGATCTGAAAAAGGGAGTGTGAAAATAGGAGGGTCATGGGTGGAACAGGGGCATTCCTAAAATTAACACGCTTTGTTATAGAACAGGGATATGCCCCTAATTTAGGTGCGTACATTTGCACCACGTTTCAGTTTGTGCAAATGGTCACGCCTAAAGTTAGGTGCGATTCCAGGAATAAGCACTATTCTATAAACCGCACCTAACTTTAATCTCGGCTTATAGAATAGCACTTTTTTTAGTGGCACTTTTTTTGGTGCCATATTTAGAATCGTAAAATTATGTCTTACCCGATCATTTTCTTTCCTTTAGTTGCAGCAGATGAATCCAGCAGGTGGTGATAGAGAGTGCTGAATTGAGCTGTCTTATGGGACAGAGTGCTCCCTGGCCAGTCAATATTTCTTATAACAAAGCAGAAGAAAACAGACATTATAAAATTTCTCCTTCCCCACAGGGAAAAACACGATAAACCAAGAACTGCCAACATGTAAACCAATCTCAACAGTCCATCTAAAATGGACAAATGCAATGACACGGCCCAACAGAGAAAATTAACCAATAGAAACCACCAGAGAAACAGTGTGGGCCTCTGGATTCATCTGCTGCGACTAAAGGAAAGAAAATTATCAGGTAAGACAAAATTTTACATTCCTTAGCGTCAGTAGCTGATGAATTCAGATACTTATGGGATGTAGCAAAGCAGTCCTGAATAAGGGTGAGCACCGGAAGCTTCTGCGAAAAAACCCAACAAAACTCCAAAGGATGCATCCAATCAAGCAGATCCAACCAAATGGAAGTGCCCGAACAAGGTATGCAAGGAACACCATGTCGCCGGCCTAGACAGGGCTTCCATGAAAAACAGAAGAGCTCCCACCTAGGAGTTGCGATGGCTTGATCAGAATGCCCCTGGAACCAGACTGGAAGAGGATCCCCTATTAGGAAATACAGAGAAAAGATAGTCTCCTGGACCCCGCAAAGCAAGCGTGGGCACGTAAACCGCAATACCCTGGAACTGGGTGCACCGCTACTTCTAAAGGGAAAAATCCATAGGATCTCGACCGGACAAAGCCTGGAGGTCTGTAACCCTGCCTAGGCTGCTGCCCGCATCTGACGAAACCAGGTTGTCCAACTGCGGCAGGAACCATCAAACAAAAACGAGAGTTGGATGCGCCTGTAAAGACCGAGGAGACTAGCCCTCAGGAAGATGCTGAGTCTTAAGACACCCTAATTATCCAGTAATCTCGTCAAGACCCTACCAATCAACTTGAGGGTCCTAAAAAGCGCGGTCAATCAGCTGCTGTTCGAAGCTGCACCCCCCCACTCAGTGACGCAATGTCCGAAGGGACGGGTGTGATCGCAAACGACATCTGCTCGGCCGATGTTGGAAGCAAGACATACAGGGACCCCGCCGACAAAACCAGTCCTGACTTGCCGTCTGTAAATGCCGGAGAAGGGTGGCCGTCGGACTCTCGAAGAAAACCGAAATCCGACACCCCCAACTAAGGCATGCCTTAGTAGCGCATGTGGAGCAGAAAGCCACCCACAGAGAGCGAACGGTCCTGAACTGACCGAGAAAGACGGCATCGAACCCACCAGGCCAGGCAGAGTGCTCCTGTAAAGTCCAAAAATATGGATATGAACCAATGAGAAGGATCCTCAGAAGTGATGTAAATGAGAATCCAACCCATGGAAGCACAGTCCAGCAGGAGACTATAGTGGCTAACAGACAAGCCTACTCCCAGCCCCCACAACAAAGGATGAAAGGAAATCCATACTTGGGAAAGAATTCTGTGCCGAAGAGCAACAAGCAGAGTGACCGCACTAAGACAATGTGGAATTTCACCCGCAGAAACTCCTAGATCTGCACCGGATACCCATGTCCCTTGGCGAAAGTGCATACCCATCCGAAAGATCAAAGCAGAGTAATCCTCTTGGACGCAACCTGCAACTTCTCTGGACAGGAAGAGCCGCCACACAGCCAGTCAGGGATGAATGAATGCCCCTGCAACTGAGACCAGTGATGGAAGGGTGCAATTACTATGAAAGAAATATTCCTGAAGATGAGGAAAGGCCAAATGGCACAGCCATAAGGGAATAATGAGCACCAAGGATTCTAATGCCCAGAAACCTCCTCTGGTGAGGCCAAAAGAGCACATAAATGCATGCAGCCTGAGATGCAGGGAGGCTAGGAACTCTGACTGTGGGATCAGCAATGACAGACTTCAAATTTCCCATTGTAACAGGAGAATTGTGACCACTCTGTTAATTCTGTGACGCCCAAACCCTTGGGAAGAAAGTCCCGTCTTTGGAAGTATCACGAAAATGGCAGTACTTCCCGTTCTCCAAACACAACTGCAGGAAGTCTCCACATCACTTAAAGAAGAAGTGTCTGCCAGGTGGCTGAACTGCTTGACAAGCGGACTGGAGTTTAGTTGGAGAGGCCAAGATACCTACTGTAAAATGGAAGAAGTCTTGTCCATCATTCTGTTCCAGTATGCCCAAGACATATATGACTGAGGGAAGTTGATGCACTTCTCCTGGAACCAAAACAGGAGTCCTGATATAAATAAAGCCGAAGAGTGACCTGAGAACCCATGAAAGGGAGCAGCAGGTTGCAGTGGGAGAGTTGGAGACAAAGTCAATTGTTTTACATCAGCAGGAAAGAATGGATGTGTGTACAGAAGCAGGAACCCGGAAAGGTAGCTCCGCCTGATTAGAAGCCCCACTCCCAAAACCTAAGACAAGACCAAGAGGAAGAAGAATAAGCTTGCCCTCTGGCAAAAGTTGGAACTTGGAGGTCCCTAGGCCTGTAACCAAAAGCCCTAGAGCTGCTCCAACCCAAGTTGAGCTCCAAAGGACAGGAGGCTTAGCTACCTCACCGGCTGACTAGGCCAGAGCCAAAGACCCGCTGGGAGTACCCAGAATTGGCTGATGGGGCAATGCCCAGCACACGTTGGCCCAGTCGCACAGAGGAGCTAACTAGTATGACCAAGAGGAAGAGCAAAATGACATACCCTTACAAGAAGGTTGGAACCATTGTGGAATGAAACCCGAACCATCCACCACGGAAACTCTGTGCGAACTCTGAGCTGGGTGCCGCAACCACAAAGCCAGTTGTCCAACAAGGTAGTAGCTCTTTATTAATGCCAGCTATCCATACTATGAACAGAAGGGAAATAAACGCCTCCCAATGCTGCCGGTACCATAGTGGCTGGAAATAGCATGCAAGATTGTTGGCCAGAACAGCTTCAATACCAGAGAGCAAAACTGCTGGAGAAACCAACAAATTTCAACATCCAACATCAACCAAGACCAAGACAGGGTGGAGGGGTAGCAGTATTGATTCGGGACACAATCAAACTGCGCAGATTATCCATCCCCCAGCTACATGGATCAGAATCTCTTTTAATCCAACTTGAAGAGGAGAAACCAATCTGGCTGCTCATGATTTACAGAGCACCTCGTAACAACACATTATCTGTGCAAGAACTCCTAGACCTGATTACTCAAGTGACCCTGAATTACCCTAGGCTGGTGATCATGTGAGACTTCAATCTACACATCAAAACCCCAGATACCACCACAGCTCCCTTTCTGGACACGATGACAGCGCCAGGATTTACACAGGTGATCAATTCTCCAACCCACGAAAAGGGTCAAATACTAGACCTAATATTCTACAAAGAGGTGGATATCCCAGAATTCTGGGATAACAGTATTGAAATAACACCCCTATCATGGTCAGACCATTTTCTAATTAAATTCTCCCTAACTGACCATCTGAAACAAATGGCACCTCCCACAGTTTGGAAGGAGATCAGAGACAAAAAAAAAGCTGAACGCTGAGAATTTCCTAGAGGCCTTGTACTATCCACATGTAGATGAAAAGACAACAGTGGCAGAACAAGTTGACATCTGGAATACACACCTAGCCAAGACGTTAGAGAAAACAGCACCACTAAAAAAGGTCTTATGCCCCACTCACAAACGCTCACCTTGGTTTTCTCCAGAACTTTGGATCCTTAAACGCGAAGGACGAAAACTGGAAAGGAGATGACGCAAATCTCACCAGGATGAAGACAGGCTAAACTGCAGGAAGCACATGGCAAAAAACCGCCAAGCCTTAACAGCAACCAAAAAACAGTATTTCTCTCAATGCATTGCACAGGCTGCCAATTCAACCAAGCAGCTGTTCAGTATAGTAAACAGCCTACTGCAACCCCCACAACAAAACCAGCCTCCCGAGTCTAAACTGAACTGCAATGATTTTGCTGCATACTTTGCCAACAAAATTAAAAGTCTCCACCACGATTTACAGGCAGTCCCACCCAGTGCCCAACCAGTCAACCAGGGGTGCACAAACTCGCCCCCTCCTAACAGAGACAGATGGAACACTTAACCTAATGACAGAGGAGAGCCTTGACAAAAACGTAAGAGACCTTCGAACAACTACCTGCTCCCTCGATCCCTGCCCATCAAAGATAGTGCAGCAGGCAAGTATAGGCCTTATAGAAGGCGCCACAAAAATTGTGAGCACCTCTCTTTCTAATGGGCAACTACCAACAGCATTAAAAAGGGCAGTGGTTCACCCTCTGCTGAAGAAAAACAACCTTGACCAGGACAAACTTAAAAGTTACAGGCCAGTATCCAACATCCCGTTTCTAGGGAAACTCATAGAACAAGCAGTCTGTGTTCAACTTAATGAATGGCTAGAAAAGAGTAACTGGCTAGATCCATGTCAATCTGGATTCAGACCTGGTTATGGAACAGAAACGGTCCTCATATCCCTGCTAGATGATCTTCACAGAAACCGAGACTAGGGATTTGCCTCGATGTTAGTACTCCTAGATTTGTCAGCAGCTTTTGACACTGTGGCTCATGATATCTTGCTAGCATGACTGACAGAAACAGGTATCAATGGAACAGTACTTGCCTGCTTCAGATCCTATCTATCAGACTGGCAACAATCCGTAACGATTGGCAGCAACTTATCACCACCATGGACAATGACCTGCGGGGTACCACAAGGACCGATACTGTCACCTATTCTGTTCAATATCTACCTCAAGCCACTAGCTGAGCTGCTTCGGTCAATGGGTACTCAGTTCTACATCTATGCGGATGATGTGCAGCTACTCATACCCATTGAACCTGACTTACCTACAGCCTTGAATAAACTGATCATGTGTCTAACATCAATTCAAGAATAGGCTAAATACAACAAACTTTGCCTGAACCCAAGTAAAACCGAGCTTCTCTGGGTCCCTAACACAAGTGGATACATACCTGACATCAAAATCCCTTTTGGGAAGTATAAACTCCCCCTCAAATCACAAGTCAGGAACCTTGGAATACAGTTAGATTCAACACTTACTCTGATTCCCCAAATCCAAGCAACCTTCAAGAGCTGCTTCTACTATTTGCGACAGCTACGCTGCCTCTCTCCTTACATTGAGAAGGTAAATCTTATCTCAGTTGTGCATGCCATGGTAACATCAAGACTGGATTACTGCAATGCACTATACAATGGTCTGACTACAAAGGGCCTGCTCCAGCTCCAGTTGATTCAGAATGCAGCAGCAAGACTCATAGAAGGTTGCAAGCGACGTGACCACATCACACCATTTTTGTAAAAACTTCATTGGCTACCAGTACAATACAGGGCTAAATTTAAAACTCTATGTCTGATCTTCAAGGCCCTGAAAGGAAATGGCCCCGAGTATCTGAAGAATAGGATGATCCTCCACACACCGCCAAGGACACTAAGGTCCTTCTCCGGAATAGCCCCCACATTCTGGAATGCATTACCTGAAAGGCTCCACTTAACACAAGACTACCTCTACTTCAGGAAGCAGGTGAAAGCTTGGCTCTTCAACCAAGCCTTTAATGGAAGAAGTAACTAACTCACACACACAAGGATTGACTCTGGCTGCACATACTGCAGCAGGACATGTTTATCCACTCCTACCCTAGCTGAGATAATATTTAACCATCTCTCTGACCTCACGTGCAACTTTCTTCAAATCAATCACCTTACTTTCTAATTCTTCCTACTTTCTTACTCATCTATATGTTACAACTTTGCCTTACCCCTCACTACCAATTATAATGTTCTAGTACATATTGTGTTGTCATTGCAAGTAGTATACCATGCCATACTTTGTATTGTTGTTCGAATATTTTTACTGCTTTGATTGCCTATTGCTCATGTTTGATCTATTCTTACTGCACACTGCCTTGAGTGAATTCCTTCAAAAAGGCGATAAATAAATCCTAATAAACAAAATAAACACCAGTTTCCTATAGCATAGGAATGTAGTGTGAGCTACCCCAGTAAAGCAACAAACTGTTCGATAAGGCAAGGAGCATGGGACAGGAAGGTAAATATGCCTCATTCCGCATATAATCCAATGTCCAAACCAGCCTGGAACCTGAAAACCTCAGATTGCAAGACAACCACAGTGCAGAATAAATTGCACCAGAAGAAATCTCCCCAGCAGATCACATATGAGTGCCCACTCTACTAGGGATACCAGGGAGAGAGGCGCAAAGTGTCCCAGGTTCAGGAAAACCACCAGATGGAACACTTCATCCAGAAACGTGGAGCCAACAGAAACAAAGTAGATTCCAGAGGCAACTCCTCATGGACATGCTGAGACAGAAGAGCAGTGGGTGCTGCTACCAGAAATGGTGTGTGCGGAATCAAAAGGAAGCTCCACCATTGAAGAGACAGAAACCTCCGGGGTATCTTCTTGTCTATCAAAAAAAATTTTTTTTTTTTTTTTACTGCCCCAGACCAAAATGGTAAGGGGACTCCAAGCCCCCTCAAAAAAATGGGGCACAGCAGCAGAACATAAACTAAGCCCTACTAAAAAGGGTGCAACACCCCCGGAGCACCATACCCAAGTGGTACACCGGTTCCCCGCACAGTACCAACTGTGGAACCAGGAGACACAGCAGGAACCCCCACCAGCAGCCAAGACTGCCAGGGACTGCTGTCACCAACAAAGCCCCCTGTAGGACAACGCAGTTGCCCAAGGCATGGCGGGTAAGGGAACTGTGGCTGAAAATGTTCCTCCTGGAACTGGATAACATAGCAGTAGTGCTATTATCAGATTCACCAAGAACTGAACCCATTACCCTCAGGCACAGCAACTAGAGATGTACTGCTGAAGCTACTGAGGCCATAGGCAGTGGAGAAAACAAAACCAGAGGCGCCGCGCTCCTGCTCAGAAATGACGCAGATCCCCTAACGACAACAAAGAGAGGGTATTCAAAGCACAAAACAGAGTCCAAACCACAAAAGAAGAAGTACCAGGGGCCTTCACAAGCGGGGCAAAACCTTTTATTTGCACGTCATGTGTCTAAAACTTGGGTCAACAGTACAAATTTTAGACACATGACGTGTAAATAAAAGGTTTTGTCCTGCTTGTAAAGGTCCCTGGTACTTCTTCTTTTATGGTGCAGATCCCCTAACGGCCAAAGTAGAAAGAAAAACTTCAGTGCTGGGGGGAGGGGACCTGCTAGACACCGTCTTGAAGCTGCCCTGCTTTTCGGTCAGCACAAGGAACCCCCTGCACAGAGAAGATGCCATGTGCCCTAAACCGAGGACACCCGAGTTGCTGCCAAGCAGGGTCAGAATGACAAGCCCAGGGCAAACTGCTGAAGCAATGCCATGCCCCATGGTGACAGCATCGTGTATCCCCATGAACAGGTAACCTGTCCACAGGTCCCCCGAAGCAGTGCTGACCTGAATCACCTCACAGGCCCTCACAAGAGGCGCCAAAACAGGCCCAAAGTACCTGCAGCTGAGCCTGACCACCCCTGTCCACTCTGGAAACCAGGTGCTTGGCGACAAGACTGGGAGGCAGCAGAAATAATGCCCGCATTGTTGTGGTCTGTTTGCATGGCTCTTTTTTTTTTTTTTAGGTAGAGACTTGTTGCGAAAGAAACAGGGAAACCCCCCTTGCAGACGGGAACCCCCCCCCCCCCCCCCCCCCCCCGGGAAAAGCATGAGAGGGACATCCCACTAGTGGGAACAAAAAACAGGGACCGCACAGGCATTGCCATGGGTCCACTGTGAGCTGCTGCACAAGATGCCCAACTGCGGAAGCAGCAAGTACACCTTCCAGATGCCATACAGCACAAGAAAAAGTGAAGACTCACCTAAGGTGTTGACAGCAGCCCTGTTTGTGTCTCAGGGCAGCTGGAGACAGACCGCCATCCTCTCTTTCTATAGCCCTGATACTGGGGGTACTAGAATTTCTCCTGAAGCCTTCTACCATTCCAAAAATAGAACACTTCAAACACATGGCTTCCTTTTTATTTTTTTTCAGCTGATCTACTGCCTGGAGGAAGAAGAATGGAGAAGAGCAGGAGAGGCCAGAAGGGTAGTGGAGGAACCTGGGGTGACCAGGGCCCCCTAAAGTCAGCACCGCTCAGCCACACACCCCAGAGCTCTACTCAACTGGAAGACCCAGACTAGGAGCTTGTGAGAAACCGTCCATCCGCCTGCTGGAGATAGTGAACACTGACTGGCCAGGGTGCACTCCATTTCATAAGACAGATCAATTCAGCACTCTCTATCTCCACCTGATGGTAGATGGACACAACCCACAAGTATCTGGATTCATCTGCTGCTGACGCTAAGGAACTAGCCCATAACTTACAGAATAGTGTCAGTCAGTGCATCCCTGCTACATTTACACAACCCCAGTAACATCAGCTCTATGGCTAGTGTAACTGCGGGTATGTAAATGTACTGTGTGCTAGTATTCTGTAATGGAATTTGGGTTCCCAAATACCATTGTAGAAAAGGCTCTCTCTGAACTGAATCAGAGCACACACTTATTGAATTGCCTCCTAAGTGTCTAAAGAAAGGTCCCTTTGACAATTAGGTGTCTCCACCTCCTGCTTCTGGGAATGATAAAATGAAACAGGCTTTCTTATGTGGGATCTGATGGCATTTCTATTTCTATGTGGCCACTGTTGGAAACAGGATGCTGGGCTCAACAGACCTTTCTTCTGACCCAGCTTCATGCTCCTTACTTAATTTGATTTGATTTATTTACTTTACATTGTGCCTTTTAGCACAAGGTATTAAAGCAGTTTGAAGTAGCCATAAAATACATGTTATTAAATAACTATTTGCATTACAATTGACACAGACACACTGGGCATGATATTCAGCCACTGGTGGGCAGCGCATTTGCTGTCCACCAGCAGCGTTAAACCCAGATTTTAAATGCCAGGTTGTATCCAGCAACCGGCATTAAATATCTGGGTTTATTTTGGCTGCTTAAAAGTTAACTGGCTATGCCAATATTCAGCACTAGCCGGTTAACTTTTTTAGCAGTCAGGCCTGTTATTTAAGTGGCCTATTTTGACTGCTCAAGATAGCCAGTTTCGTGCTGAATGTTCACGCCAAACTGGCAATGTCACGTAATATAGACAGTTAGCAGCTAGCTGCTAACCAGGAAATTTGGTGGGAGCTAACCGGTTATCAACCACTGAATATCTGCAGTTAGGTGCTTAAACCCTATTTAACCAGTTTTGAATATCAGGTAGAGAGGGGGAGCCTGTGTTTTCCATGTGTTACTAAAGGAAAGATAGTAATACCTGTCAGTTCCATAAAACTGTATTCAGAAAGGCATAATAAGCATGCTTCATATACCGTTGTCAATGAGTAAGGCCCTGTGGTGAGGTGGCAGGTTATTCAACTGTTAATCTGAGAAGAGACGACTACAATACCTAGATATCTAAAAAAAACACAACTCACATACTTTCATTTTCCAACATTTACAAGCTGATTTTTCATAAATATATTCATGTATACGTATGGAATTACAGGTCAGTATATTTTGCATACCTAATAAGGATTCTACAAATCCAAAGAAATGGATCCCTGGAATGGAACTGCCATTGGCTACTGCCAGACATACTTTTAAATTAAATGCCCTGAAAGTATAATGCTAGGAGGGAAAAGGGAAATGATATACTGCCTTTCTGAGGTTTTTGCAACTACATTCAAAGTGGTTTACATATATTCAGGTACTTATTTTGTACCAGGGGCAATGGAGGGTTAAGTGACTTGCCCAGAGTCACAAGGAGCTGCAGTGGGAATTGAACTCACTTCCCCAGGATCAAAGTTCACTGCACTAACCACTAGGCTACTCCTCCACTCCATTAGGAGTGTGGGAAAGGGGGAATGGCAAAACAAGTTGTTTTTCTGTTACTGTGACTTAATTCTGCACACATTGTTGAAATATTGTGCTATTTAATGGCTGTCGTGTTTCATCTTAAGCATTAATAAAGATTTTTAAATGCACAGTCCAAATGCCCTAACGAATTAAACCCGCTTTGAAATGCATATGGGTAGGAGACAGATCAATGGTGATAATGATTTTTAGCCAATGTTCCAGCTTTTTTTTAAATCTAACTCTCTCCTAGCCCCCAATCTTTCCTTCCGTCCCAAGACAATTACATTCCCCCTTCAAATCTGTTTCCCCAATGATATTTAAATTTCCCAAAGAAATTCCTTTAGATGCAGACAGAAAATGCTCAGTCTTTCCTGCTGGAAGCATGAAGTGAGTAAATGGAAGATATAGTTTCACTACAGATCTTTTTTTTCTAGGGTTACTGAATTATGAATGGATATGAAAGATGCATGAACAGACAGTAGCCAGATTAAAGACTTGACAGATTGACATACTGCTCATAAATCGCAGTAATGCAAACTCAGCCCTTTTCAATTTAGTTATCAAATTCTAGTTTGAGGCTTATAAAATCACTGAAATTTCTAGAATAGTATTGTGTGTCTACAATTGAAGGATTTGTTTCCAAAATCTGCTAAGTCCTTCAATTTTGAAATGTTTGCTTGCCGTATAAACACAAAATTATACCGAGTACCTTGAATGGCCTGAACAGCAGGTACAGCTCCCGAGGCTTGATATCCAAAGGCAAACCACTGATGAACAATGTTCTCACCTAGAAAAGCAAAAAAAAGACAGCGAGACTATAAACAGCCATTTACAAATGAATTAGTATGTACCATAACAAATGGATGTTCAAGTCATGTATAGTAGTATAAATGTTTCTTAATTTGAAGTTTTAATTAGTTAAAGTAGACTCTATTTTATGCACTAGTGATGAACATTTTCATGAAAGTAAAAAAAAAAAAAAAAAAAAAGAAATGAGTCTACAAAACCACCTCCAGGAGTAGCCTAGTGGTTAGTGCAGTGGACTTTGATCCTGGGGAACTGGGTTCGATTCCCATTGCAGCTCCTTGTGACTGTGGGCAAGTCACTTAACCCTCCATTGCCCCAGGTACAAAATAAGTACAAAATAAGTACCTGTATATATGTAAACCGCTTTGAATGTAGTTGCAAAATACCACAGGAAGGCAGTATATCATGTCCCATTTCCATTTCCCTTCCCCTTGCTCTCTATTGCTTTCCAGGAACATGGTGCTTGGGATTTGCAGATACAATATCCTACTATACAAATCGCTGAAGTATGCCCAGAGCCCCTCCCTAGTCCACCATTTACACACATCCCAACAATGATCTAAGGATATAGGGGCCGATATTCAGACTGCGGTAGGGTCAGTGGTGAGCTTGGATCGGCATTGAATATCCAGTTTATTTTTGGCCGGTTTAAACTTAACTGGCCAAGCCAATATTCAGCACTGGCTGGTTAAGTTTAAACAGGGCAAAAATAGGCCCGATTTGGCCATCAAACTTAGCCAGCGATGCACTGAGCATTCGCAGATAGCCACTTAAGCGCTATTTAACCGGCCAGGAACCATTCCTGGCTGGTTAAATAGCACTGAATATTGGAAGCATAGAGCTTCCATTAAAATACACAAAGGTCTCCACATTTTCAGGCTAATTCTATAACAGGGAGCTGGTCATGGTGCCTATTTTAAGCCTATTCTTTAAAGAGAATTAGGCACTACTTTTCTTTATGAAATATTAGCACAAATGGATGACATTATTGATAATGATTGCCAGTTAAGCATCAATTGAACCAATTGGTTTACACAAGTAAACGACCCTGATATCCCATCAGAAATATTTTTAGTTTCACCTATCATCTGATTAGTTTTTTCCCTAGAACATGGGTGAACAGGCATTAAACTATGAATAATACCTGTGTCAGTGGTTATGTCTGTATACTACCTGCCTGATGTAGTACATTGTTGACATGCTATGTCCCTGTTCCTTGTTCCAATGCTGTTATTGTTATGTGCCTTTTTTAAAATAAATACATGGACAAAAAAAAAAAATAACCACCCAACCAATCACGCTCCTATCTTTGGATGACATTTATAGAATGAGAGGGTTACTGTAAGGTGATTTTATTTTATATGACAAAAACTCAATAACACAACCACGAAGATATCCAAGGAGGTATACGTCATTGTCCATTAAAAGCTGGCAGTCAGCACATGTTTAATTCATAAATCATTGTACCAGCAATTGACAGAAATCACTGTATCTATTATGGGGCCTCTACAACAGACAGGCTAATAGGTCATCTGTTCTTAGAACAAAAATAATTCAAAATCTGTAAAATAGAGTTCTAAGCAAGAATGAGAATAAGACAGAGAGGCGCAGGGAGAATGATACTCACAGAGAGGCACAGAGAGGAGACAAGATGGGATGAGATGGGGAGGGGAAGGGAAGGGTCAACGGGTGTGAAACCTACATGAGAGAGGAAGAGATGAGGAAAGGGAGACCTATATGAAGAGGGCACATTGAGGAGACATGAATGAGATGGGAAGGGACAACAAGAGGGAGACCTGCAAAAGATAGTGGAAAAGGAAGGGAGAGGGAAACTTAATTCACATGGGATGGGTGTGCAGGATAAAGACTACATCCTAGGGAACAGGGAGAGAAAATCTCTATGAGGTAGTCAGGGAACAGAGACAAGAATATTTCCAAGGGTTGGTAGGGGAGGGGAGGGCAGGGAAAGAGAGACCATACCTGAGATGTGGAGATAAGATGGTGTAAGGGAAAGGGAACTCAGGATGGAGGCATGAAGCAGAAGAGATGAACCAGGACAGCAGAAAAAATGAACTGGATCAAGAGATAAGTAAGGGACCAGCTGATCAGGGAATGACAGGCAGAACACAGAAACGAAGACTCGTAAGGGGGGGGGGGGGAGTGGAAAGAGTAGACGTGGAAAATTAGGAAGTGGGGGAAGAGGTATTTTGGAGATTAGGGAAGGTATGACTGGAGAAAGAAAGGGCTGTAGACGAGAGTAAAAGAAGGTATAGATCAAAATCACAGATGTAGGGGAGGAAATGAGGTAAACAGAAAAGAGAAGAAGCAAAAACTGGAAAAGGAAACCCTGAAAAAAAGAGGGAGCTAAAAAAAATACATTAAAAAGTAACACACCCACATTTCTAGAATAATTGTGCCAGAATTCCCCAAGATCCCCATATTTCAAGATGTTTTCCTTCCCTGCAAATTCCATTTGATGCGCTCATTTTGGAGAAACATACAGCCGCATCAAAAAAAATAACAACATTATTCTCGCAGCCTTAAATTTGTTGTTAATTTCAGCATTGTCCATATATTCCACTGCAATAAATCCCTAATTTGGCTCTCTAGTTCCGATATTCATTCAGCAGCCAGATGAGTATAATCAGTGCCTGTTCTATCTTGAGGGAGTACCTTGTACGATAGCAGTGCTGGCTCCCTTTGGATTAACTAGCAATAAGTTCTCTTCGGTATATTCCTGTGCTTCCAAATCTATATCCTTCATTTCTAAAGTGCTCTGCACATATGGTAAAACTTCTGATCTTTGCACCAGGCCTGACCTTAAAATTTGTCAAGATTTGTCTTAGTCCCAGTAGAAAAGAACTCCCTTTCACCTTAATGCACTTGGACCCATCATCTAATCTACAATGAAAATTTATATATAAATCACAATCTGTTGAAAAATGAATAATCTTACACCACCTACGTTTTCTTGGCAGAATGAAGAGTAAGCAATCCTTCATGAACAATTAAAAGAAAATAATTAAAAATTTAGATACAGGTGATAACTTTATGAGGGTTACACATGTCTTATGAGACAAGCTTTGCAGAGAAGTAAAGTTCCTTCATCAAACAACACTGCATCTTTAAACAATTTTTAACCTTATAGAGGTATGATCAAGCTCTATCCAACCATCTTGTTTATTTTCCTTTCAATTAATTACTTTTTTGGCAGCTTGACACTACATTCCTTTTCTATTTCTGGCATACATTACATGGATCACAAGGAGAGCTTTTTGGTTTGGTTGTATTGTGTCAACCTTTTGGTATAAAACATCTTTCATGCTATTGGTCCAAATGTATTTCTGCATTGCATTGTGTCTAACCAACTCCTACAATCCAACAAAGCAAACACTGATCAAACAATCACTGCAAAGAGACACTAAAAGCACATTCTCTGTAAAGAAACAGATGGAGAAAGCATGCAAAGCATGGCTCATGCCATTCTTTCTAACCCCTTGGTATGTAAATGCATATGTATGTGTTAGAGAGATGGCGGTGGTGGTGTGTGCGTTTGCCATTTATAAAATTATGGACTAAACTCTATAAATGGCACCGAAAAATCAGCATAAACAAAACAGGAGACAACCCGCTGCAGTATCCAAGCAGACAGTACAAACAGCAGCAGTGATCCAAGGAAGGACGAGAAAGCAAATGTTCACTCAAATGTAACTTTAATGGAAACTAGACCCAACCTGGCCAGGTTTCAGATAACCTTCGCCAGGAGTCATGCATAAATTCTCTGGTAAATGCATAAGGAACTGCGGTATATCTTTAAGTATATAAGTTAAGTGTATCGTTAAGGGCTCAGGCAGTAAATAGCCACCCACTACTTTTCATTTTAGTGCATGGCCACTTACTGCCCCATTAAAAAATGCATTTTCCCAGCTGCGGTAAAAAATGGCCCAACGTGTGCCAACTTCACATGCTCACATTAGCGCAGGCCACTTTTTACCACAGCTTACTAAACGGGCCCCTATGTGTTTAGGATCAGCTTAAGGGATGAGAGGGGAAAACAGTTTGAAAGGTGCAAGGCTAAAAGAGAATTTGAGAAGACGTTTGCTGTAGAGGCAAAAATTCATAGTAAAAACGTTTCAGGTATATTAAGCATTTTCTCAGTAGTAGCCTCTTCACTGGGGAATAATTTCCCATTGCACCTTCGTAAGGAACAGTCCCTCTCTCGTTTAACTAATTTTTTGAAATTTTACCCTTTTATGATTTTATTATGAGCTGCTCAGATGGCACCGTTGACAGGAAGTTTATCAAATGGAAAATAAACTTGGAAACTTGGCACTTCCTTAATCATTACATAATAAGTATATAAGTGTTGCCATACTGGGACAGACCGAAACTCCATCAAGCCCAGCATCCTGTTTCCAACAGTGGCCAATACAGGTTACAAGTACCTGGCAAGATCTCAAAACAGAACAATACATTTTATGCTGCTTATCCTAGAAATAAGCAGTGGATTTTCTCCAAGTCCATCTTAATAATGGCTTATGGACTTTTCTTTTGGGAAGTTATCCAAACCTTTTTTAAATCCTGCTAAGCTAACTGCTTTTACCACATTCTCTGGCAACAAATTCTAGAGTTTAATTACATGTTAAGTGAAGAAATATTTTCTCCAATTTGTTTTAAAGTTATTACTTTGTAGCTTTATTGCGTGTCCCATAGTCCTAGTATTTTTGGAAAGTGTAAACAAGCGATTCACATCTACTCGTTCCACTCCACTCATTATTTTATATATCTCTATCATATCTCCCCTCAGCTATCTTTTCTCCAAACTGAGGCGCCCTAGCCGCTTTAGCCTTTCCTCATAGGGAAATCATCCCACCCCCTTTATCATTTTTGTCACCCTTCTCTGTACCTTTTCTAATTCCATTTTATCTTTTTTGAGATGAGGTGCCCAGAATTGCACTGTGTTCAAGGTGCGGTTGCACCATGCAGTGATACAAAGGCATTATAATGTCCTCATTTTTGTTTACCATTCCTTTCCTAATAATACCTAACATTCTATTTGCTTTCTTAGCCACCGCCACACACTGAGCAGAGGGTTTCAACGTATTGTCAACGATGACACCTAGATCCCTTTCCTGGTCAGTGACTCCTAATGTGGAACCTTGCATCACATAATTATAGTTCGGGTTCCTCTTTCCCACATGCATCACTTTGCACTTACAGTAAATCAGCGTACATATTAAACAGGTGCTGGAGCTGCTTCTCCTACAGAAATGTACTAGGACATTTTGGGAGGAAATTAATTTCTCTCCTGTCCCCCACCACATACAGAAACTTCACTTCTACGCATAGAAACTTCCTGCAGAGTATCTCCTCCCTTCCTTTGACTAGAGCTGCCATCCCTAGGAGGTATGATGAACAAGAGACGGCAGGAGCATGCTTGGCTCATTATCTGGGCTGAAGCCCTTTCAATTACATTGTTTTGGGTGTACCAAGATGGTAGCAGCCACAATGGGAAGACTGAAAATCTCCTTGGGTGGACCAGCTTCAGCTTCGTGTGGTCATGCCATCTCCTGTTCATCAAACCTCCTTGTGCTATCCAATCTTCCACCTCCACTGCCTTCCCACTGGCTGGATCTTACATACAGTCTCTGCTGCTAATAGAAGCAGGCTGGGCAGGCTCACTCACATTCGGGGGAGGAGGGACAGGGACTAAAGAACTGAAGGTAGAGGCTTTAAATTCAGAAAACTGTCCAGACATATTACCCATCCTTCTACTTTCTACATATTTATGTAAAATTTTGCTGACTTCTGAGAAGAACCAGACAGTTGGCATCCTGAGCACATCTCACAGAGCTCCTCTAAACATCTGAACAAAGTATGTGCAAAGTTTGCAAATGGCTCAACCTGACTCTGCCCAAAGCATGTACAGGTAGTTATGAGGGACTAGATTTCGGGGTGGGACGTTATGTATGGGGTGGGGCAGTTTCAGGGGGTAGTAATTGGGTTAGGGCAGTTTTGGGGGTGTTATGTCAGCTGCAAGTGGGATAGTTTGCGGAATGATGGAGCTATAGAAATGATTAGTATTAGTACTAGTAGTTGTGAGAGGTTAGTTATTGGGAATAGGGCAGTTTGCTGGGTGGGGCAATTGTAGGAGTAATTTTTGGGGGTGAGGCAGATTTCAGGGATTAGTTTTAGAGAGTGGGGGGCAGTTTGGTGGTGGTGTGGAAGTGTCATGCCCCGCCTACCTGTGCACATGGGCTGAGTGACAGTGATGACCTCTGATACCACACCACCTATCCATGAGCGTGGACTGAATGACTTCTCTGGTTCTCTTAGGCCTCTGCAAGTACAAGATTTCTGTCCCCCAAACAAAAGAGTAATTATGCCCCTCCTTGAACTGGGTGGTTGTCCTTTGAAAAGTCTTAACCCAAAACCCCACCTCAGACCGTCAAACCTCCTTTGATTAGAGGCCCCTGCAGCATATAACACGCTGCTGCCTGAGCAGGTGTCGGATCCTTCCCTCTGCATGTCCTGCCCTTGCAGAAATAGGAAGTTGTGTCAGAGGGGCAGGACATGCAGAGGTAAGGATCCAACGCCGGCTTAAGCAGAAGTGTGCTATACGCTGCAGGGACCGTTAAATGAAGGAGGTTTGATGATCTGGGGGGGAGGGAGAACAGAAAGTGGTGCTGGACTCGGGGAGGTGGGTTGAAGGAAACAGGCACTGGACCAGGGGGCGGTTGAAGGAAGAAGGAGGTACTGGACGGGGGGAGGGAGTTGAAACGAGGAGATTCTGGATGGGGGTGGGGGAGTTGAAGGAAGAAGGAGGTATTGGAAAAGGGGGAGATACGAACACTACTGGAAAAGTGGGGGAGATAGGGACACAGAGGGACACTACTGGAAAATGGGTGTGGTGCTGGAAAGGAAGGGAGATAGGGACACAAGGGGGTAATACTGGAAAAGGGGGAGATACGAACACTACTGGAAAAGTGGGGGAGATAGGGACACAGATGGACACTACTGGAAAATGGGTGTGGTGCTGGAAAGGAAGGGAGATGGGGACACAAGGGGGTAATACTGGAAAAGTGGGGGAAAGGGACACTACTGGAAAAGGAGGGGAGATAGAGATACAGGGCAATGCTGGACAAGGAGGAAGATGGGGACATGGGGGGTTATGCTGGAAAGGGAGAGAGATGGGGACATGGGGGGACAGTGCTGAAATAGGTAGAAGTTGGGGACCCGGGGGTTATGCTTGAAAGGGAAGGAAATGGGGACATGGGGGGGCAGTGCAGGAATAGGGAGAAGATGGGGACCCCGGAGGGGGGGTATTCTTCAAAGGAAGGGAAGATGGGGACACAAAGGGAAATGTTGGAAAGGGAGGGAGATGGGGATGTGAGGGATAATGCTGGAAAGGGGGGATATGGGGACACTGGGGGTAATGCTGGAAAAGGAGGGAGATGGGGAGGGAAGGTAAAATAGATGTCACATCACACAGGGGGTAGGGAGAAAGATAACACCAGACCACAGTGAGGGAGAAGGGGAACCTGAAAGAGAGAGCTCGGATGAACAGAGGGGCATAGAACCCGCTTTCAGGTTCGCTGACCTTCCTCACTCCTTACTATCTAGTAAGTATTTGAATTTCTCAAGGCTTTTCAGAGTATGCATAGCCACTAGCTCTCCGTCAATAATAGTTCCAATATACCAACAACGTGATGGAAGAAGGGTAAAAATTAGCTTAATATGCACCGCTCCGCCGGAGCTCTGGATTTATGCTGCCATGCTCTAGCAATGATGTCACTTCCCCAGTGCAGATTAAAATGGCTGCACGCTAATGGCTACATTACATTAGTGCATGAATAGAAAACACTAATTGGATAGCAAAATATATAAATATAATATCAGTATCAAATCTATTTTGCTAACACACCAATTGGAACAAACCATAAGCAGGCACCTTTGAAATACTATAATATTGAAAGCCTCAGTAGTCCAGGGAAAGTTGTAGACTTTTGAACAAACCCCTCACAGACATCTATTACTGGCTTCCACTGACAAATGAAAAATAGGATGAACAGTTCGTGAACTTTGGATCATACAAAAGTCTATCCTTATGACAAAGGTGGAGATTTTAGATGTGACTTTTAAAAGTTTATTTCAAGTGACGTTTATGGAATGCTTTTGATTTGATTTTTTTTTCATTATTATCACTATTTTGGGAGAGTCCATAAGCATGGGCACATTATTTATAGTTTGTGACTGACACGGTTTTTGAAGGAGAAATTAGGACTTTCCATTAGTTCTTCACACTATTCCAGGACGAGTGGGTAGTTATGTCCATCAACCAGCAAGTGGAGATAGAAAATATAGAACTGAGCACCACTACATAGCTCCCTGCTAGCAGCTCAGCTCCTCAGTATCAGTCCTCAAGCAAGGAAAAAAGAACGCCCAATCAGGCGCATGGTCAGCAACCAACACATCCAGCCCCAAGAACCATCCGAAGACAAGGTCCCTGGAAAACAGGATACAAAGACCATGCATAGAGCCACCAATCAGGGCATTGGCTCCACCAAGGGAGGGCTCCTGGAATAGTGTGAAGAACTAATGGGAAGGAAATTATCAAGTAAGTCCTAATTTCTCCTTCCATTACGTTCATTCCCACTATTCCAGGAAGAGTGGGATGTTGAAAAGCTATCACTACGAGGGTGGGAAGCCGAAACTGCCACAAGCAGAATTGACATCCCAAATGCAGCCACTGCCTGCATGGCTCCCGTTATACCATCATGCTACTGAAGGAAAGCAGAGAAGCCCATGCCTCTGCCCTACAAATATCCATCAGAGAAGACAACTAAGCCTTTGCCCGAAACGTAGTCACACGTCCAGGAGTGTGTGCCTTCCAACACGAGGAGAAGAGCCTCCCAGAATACAAGCAGAGACTATGGCCACCTTCACCCACCGGGCAAAAGAAGCCTTGGAAGCCATGAGACCCAACTGTTGTTTACCAAACTGCACAAAAGGTCTATACGAAAGGCGGAAGACATCGGGAACCTCGAAAAAACACAAGAGAGCCCTATGAAAGTTCAGAAGCCTGCAAGAGGCATGTAGACAACTAAATAAAAAGAAACCAACAAGCACCCGGGCAAGAAGGACGGTACTGCCCGAAACAGGACCCCGCCTCCAAAACAAAGACAGAGAATGGTTCTAAGAAGGAGCCTGAAGTTGCAAGAAGCAACAGGCCAACGGAAGCGCCCTAATAACACCGAGTTCTACATGAGAACTATCAGGATCACCTAGCGACTGGGCACAAATGGTGAGCGCTGCATAACCTGAAGGACCAGCATAAAATCCCATTCGGAAAAGGCACGTGAAGGGCAGCGTAAGCAACCCACACCTCTCTGAAAACAAATCACAACCGGAAGAGCCGCTAAAGAAGAGGTCTGCCAATGACCCTGAAAGCAAGCCAGGACTGCCACTGGAACCCACAAGGAGCCCAGCGCTAGCCCTTGATACTCCCTCCCGCAAAAATGCCAGGAAATGGCCCAAGGAGGAAGCAAAGTACTGGCAGGCGTCAAGGAAGAAGAGAGCTTCCTAGCCTGCAGCAGAAAAGCCAGGACTGAAACCAATAATCCTTCTTCCTCAGCCAAGCCCTCTCAAGGGCCAGGCCGTAAGACTAACGAGAGAAGAATCCTCCATGACCACCAGGCCCTAACAGAAGAACCTCGAACTTGAGGGAATCGCATTAGCTCTCCAACTAGGAGCTTCACAAGATGTGCACAGCACTGGAGCCATGTCCAGGCTGGAGAACAGGAGCACTGTATCCCGAAGGTCTGCCACTCTCCCCCACTCCTGGCCTAATTTCGGCATGGGGGAAGGCGTACAGGAGTCCCTCACTCAAACACAAACACAGAAGGGTGTCCAGACCCAGAGAGTCCTCTTCTCTGTGACGGCTGAAGAACCAAGGAACAGTGACATACGAATAGGCCAAGAGAACCAAGCCCCATCAACACATCAGCAGCTGTAACGGCTCGACCGACAGCTCCCTATCGCCGGAAGTCCGAGCGTGCCTGCTAAGAAGGTTGGTCCCCATGAGAGGGACCGCTCAAAACTGCCGAAAGGCACAATAGGTGTCTCTCTGCCCCGACCATTAACCAGTTGAGCTCCAGAGCCAGCAGACTGCTACGAGTCCCCCCCTAGCTAGTAGAAGAGGCTAGTGCCATAGAAATGTCCAAAAAGGCCCAAACCAAAGCATTCCCAACAGCGGAGCAAAAGCCTCCAGAGCTTAGCGCACCCCTCACAGCTCTAGAGGGCCAATGCCCCTCTACTGGAAACCAAGAGCCGTGCCAGGGGATCCCTGCAAAGGGCCCCCCAGCCCAAGAAACTGTCAACCGTAAACCCCACTTCCCAAGGCAGGAGCAGGGAGGGCCTCCCTAGGGTCAACGACTGGTGAAGCCACAACCACCTCAGATCTGTCTGACCGCCAGGAGCAAAGAAGCTAGAGGCTGTAACCCTCTGAAATCAGAGACCAGGAGCTGAATAGGGCCCTATAAATTGGCCGCATCTGAGGGTAAGGTACCACTTCCAGGGCTGCTGTCACAGAACCAAAGAGCTGCACAAAATCCCAGGCTGGAAGCAGGGAACAAAGCAGAAGCGAAGAATCCAGTGCGCTAACTTAAAGCGCCGTCCCTCTGTGAGAAACACTCAAACTCACAGGGAATTGAAAAGAACACCTAGATGCTCCAAGTTGGTGTGCTGGCACCAGCCGCCCCCACTGAAATTGAACACCCAAACCAGAAAAGAAAAAAACAAAACAGGAGGTGAACCAGTGCTGAAGGAGCCTCTACACAGGCTTGGGAAGAGGAGGCTCGGATTAGCCAGCTGTCTAAGTGCAGGAGGAAACAAAACCCCCGTCTCCGCAGAAAGACCGTTACACGCACGACCTAGGAAAAGGTCCCCGGGCCCGTGAGGAGACCAAATGGTCGGGACCGGAACTGGAAAAGAACTGCAGAAGCAGCCCCAAGAGGGGAAGGTAATTACCCCTCTTTGGTCTCAAGAGCAGAGACAACTCTCTCTCTCTGCGGACGGGAGCACAGACCTCAGGGTCACCATCCGAAAATGGACACCAGTGGACCCCTAGAGATCCCAATTGGGTTGCACTTCTCCCATCTTCCTGGGAACCTCAAAATAGGAGGAGAACTGACCAGACCGAGCTCGGCGGGAGGGATGGGAACAATGGCCCAAAGGGCCAGCAGCACCTCAACTGAGTTTCTGCTCTAAGCTGCCAGAGGTCCCCCGACAAGGAGACTGTAAGAAGAGAGGAGCTACCGGAGGGGAGAACTCCAACTGGAAGCCATCACCCAGAATAACCAGCACCAGAGCTGAGGAAAAGGTAGACCACATGTCCTGAAAGACCTGAAGTGGCCCCCTGTAGGCCCGGAGGGACCATCCGGCCTGGCTATATTGGGATTGCAGGGAGACAGCAGCCACTCACTCTGAGTGTCCTGCCAACTCTCCGTCCCCCGGAAGGAAGATTACCGGGCCTGAAACTGAGCCCTCTGGCCAAAGGTCTGACAACCAGACCTACATAAGGAGCTGTCATGAAACAGAGCACCTGCTGAGCCCACAAGGCAAGCAGTGGAACAAGGAACGTCTTCTGGAGGATGCTGGGGCCCGCTCACCCAGCTCCTGAACCAAACTGCTGAGGTCATTCCACAAAGAAATGTGTCTCAAAAGGGTATCCTGACCACGCAGGCCTTTGAAGTGGCAATGGCCACCCACGCCCGCAGCCAGAACTGACGCCTCACGGACAGCGTCAAAGATATGCCTGTGGCTGAAAAACTGACATACACAGTGGCCATCAGACAGGCTAAGCCCGCCTCCATCCAGGTAGCCCGGGACTGCCCCGGAAAAAAGGACTGCTGATTTCACTGCAAACAGGCCTGTGCCACCAAAGGGCTACAAATAGAAGCCTGCAGCTCCAAAGCAGTCACCTCGAGGTGTGCTAGAAAACCCGTTTTGGCTTCCTATTTAGCAAATCCCTCAAGGCAAGGCTGCCAACCACCGGGAGGGTAGTACTCTAGGTGACTGCAGACACCGAGTCCAACTTAGGTAAGGGAACATCTCCTCCTTCTTGCACCAGAGAAAAAGGACAGGCCACGGTCCTCCCAACCTGTAGGCCTGTGTCAGATGCACTCCACCTTGCGGCAAGCAGGACCCGAATGTCCAGGTGAATGGAGAAATACCCTGGACAGTCCCCTGAGGCTCTTCATAAGGCTAGCCACCTGACTACCTTCCGGAAACTCCCCAAGGGAGCGCTGCAAGTTCCTCTGAAATCAGGGGGCTGTCTCCTAGCAGCCCAACTGCAGCGAAATCTGAGTCTAAGTCTCCACGGGGGCAGCAGTTGCCATCCTCTGGGAACAGGCAGGGAGATCCCCATCCCCTCTCTCTCCCCGGAGCTGCCAAGCCTGCTGGAGAAAAGGCTCCTAGCACAGCCCAAGGCCCAGACGAAGGGTTGGCCCTGACCCAGGGCCCCCCCTGAAGGGACCCCCACCTACACAGCTGCCTGCGCAGGGGCTTTGCTTCTGCCGAAAAAACCAAAATGGCCGCCATTCCCACCTCCTTCTTAGGCGAAGCACCAAGGTCCTGCATCGGTGACCAGAGCTGAAAGAAGCGCGCTGCTGTGACCGAGCGCGCCCTGTATGTGCAAGTCCCGAATCAGCTCCTCCACTTGGGAACCGGACTGCACACTGTGCAGCGGCCCAAGGTGAAAGACAGGCAGCAATCACACACTAAGCGGGGGTTGCCATGGCCAGAGACTGCCGCTGCGTGGGAAAACGTGTGGCGCACCACGCTACACACCCGCTTTTTTTTTAAACCGGAGCACAGCACAAACAAGTAAAAATATGTCCTTTTTTTTTTACATTCAGGTACATTAGGCAGTTTTCTGTCTTCGGAGGAATCACAGTCTGTTTGTATCTGCCAAAGACTTCAAGGAGTAGTTGTGAGATTTCAACCATGCTCCCCTGGTTCTCACTCCACTGATCTAATCATTAAACTGCTCCTCCACTTCCTCCATGGTTTTATTTATTTATTGTAGCACCAACACACAGTGCTCCCATCGATGTCCCAAGGCCTGACGCACAGCAGAAAGGACCCACCACCCTGGGTCCACGCTACCTGGGGACACAGTCCCCCCCCCCCCCCCCCCCCCACCCTTTCAGAGCAGGGCAGCAGCACCGGCCTGCCAGACTCACTGTGTTGCCTGCGACTCCTAATCTGAGCAGACTAGTTGCTGAGCAGGCTCTCACACAGAGGGAAAACAGGGAAAAGGCGCAGAACACCCCAGGGAAAAGGCGCAGAACACCCCAGGTGGAAGGCACGACAGGGACCCAGCACCACCAGGTATGTCTGCTCAACTGGGAACCAGTTGCTCAACTGGACCAGGAGCAAGGCCTCAGAACCAGAGAAAGTCTGTCCATCCATCTGCTGGCGATAGAAGATACTGAGGAGCTGAGCTGCTAGCAGGGAGCTAGGTAGTGGTGCTCAGTTCTGTATTTTCTATCTCCACCTGCTGGGCGATGGACATAACTACCCACTCATCCTGGAATAGTGTGAATGAATGTAATGGAAGCAGTGTTTTTTTCTCCCATGGGAGATTTTTCACTGCTATTTTTCCATTGTCAGTGGAAGCCAGTGACAGAAGTCCGTGAGGGGTTTGTTCAAAAGTCTACAACTTTCCCTGGACAGCTGTGACTTCACTTGCTTTATATATTATAGTATTTCAAAGGTGCCTGCTGAAGGTTTGCGCCATTTGGTGTGTTAGCAAAATAGTTTTGATATTAGTATTACATTAGTGCATTTTTTACCACAGCTTAGTAAAAGGGCCCCTTGGTACATAGATGGGCTAAAAGTTTTATGGTTTCTTATTTTATTTAGAAGCTTGTAATTCTGTTATTTTATATTACTATGTTTGCATTGTTTGTTTATTTATTTATTTATTTATTTTATTTTGCTCACACCTTTTTGCAGTAGTACTACTACTACTACTACTACTTAACATTTCTAGAGCGCTACTAGGGTTACGCAGCGCTGTACAATTTAACAAAGAGAGACAGTCCCTGCTCAAAGAGCTTACAATCTAATAGACAAGTGAACGGTCGGTCCGATCGGGGCAGTCAAATTGGGGCAGTCTGGATTCACTGAACGGTAAGGGTTAGGTGCCGAACGCAGCATTGAAGAGGTGGGCTTTAAGCAAAGACTTGAAGATGGGCAGGGAGGGGGCTTGGCGTAAGGGTTCAGGAAGGGTTCAGTAGTAGCTCAAGATGAGTTACATTCAGGTAGACTGGATATTTCTCTGTCCCAGGAGGGCTCACAATCTAAGCTTGTACCTGAGGCAATATTTTGCTCACACCTTTTTCAGTAGTAGCTCAAGATGAGTTACATTCAGGTAGACTGGATATTTCTCTGTCCCAGGAGGGCTCACAATCTAAGCTTGTACCTGAGGCAATGGAGGGTTAAGTGATTTGCCCAAGGTCACAAGGAGCAGCAGTGGGATTTGAACTGGCCCACCTGTCTATTTGAAATTGTACGTTTTTTTTGTACATCACCTTGAACTTTAGTGATAAGAGAAGTGATGCTTAAATAAGTAAATTTGCCTCTAAATCTGTGAGACAAGATATTGAAACCACAATCTGCCTCACTCTTATAGTGTGAGGCATGATTCTACCAAGCCTACAACAAAGCAATAGTTTTGTCTGTAGATGTTAGCTCTACTGATGCGCCAGAAACAGGCTCTCTGATGCTTAAGCTGTAGCAGCTCCTCCATCCTTCCACCAGGAAAACATGTGACAGTACGGCTTTAGCCTAGGCCAAAGGGCAAGACAAAACAGATTGGCAACCAAAGGGATGAGAAAATGTGTTACAAAGCCAAGAGTTGAGCATGACCAAGCAAGCCAAAGTTCCAGTACACATTTTTACTTCTGTGTAGCAACTCTGTTTTGACAGGGTATGGTTTGTTTTTGTTTTTTTTGCAAGGTCAAGCCTTTGAGAGAGCTAGGAATCTGGAAGGGTCCTGGGAAGGATCTCTTCTGGCTCACCCTCAACTGTCCTTTAAACGGCTTTGCTATGATGCAGCCCATTTTGTACCTAGGATTTGGCAGTAATTTATTTCATCTCCATTAACCTCAGCTGAGGGAACTATGATTGGGATGCCAGTACACTGAAAGCTTGTGACTGCAAAGTGGTTTTGTATTCTGCCCCCAAGTCCAGAGATCCAGAACTGACATGATAATCCTATCTGTGGTGCATGTTCATTGCAGAGGTGCAGCTAGGTGAGGTGCAAGGGGGTCGGCTGCTCCCCCAAATGGATTTTGAATAAAATGGCGCCTATGCGGCAGCCCTTCAGCTTCACACTGACACCTATTTTAGAAAAGGTCTGCTCCTCCTGACATCAAAACCTGGCTATGCTTCTGGCTCATTGGAATGGAACTGCTGAATTTAGGGGTAGATACTCAGAGCGATTTAAAATGTCAGGAGAAGATACTAGCTATTTAAATCCCTCAGTCGGGGCTAAGCGGGGATATTCAGCGGCACTTAACCTGATAGTGTTGTTGAATATTCCTGCTAATAGGCCATCCCCTAACCGGTGAGGTTAGGAGCAGGCTGGGTGCAAAGTTTTGGCAGAGCAGTTATGCAGTTACCTAGCCAGTTTGCAGGGATATTCAGTCCACTAACCGAGTAGGTAACTGCATAAAGGGACCCTTTTATTAGGGGTCCTTTTACTAAGTGCGCTGAAAAATAGCCTGTGCTGGTGTTGGCACGTCCTTTGGACACGCGCGGATCCATTTTTCAGCATGCCTGTACAAAAGGGCCTTTTATTTATTTATTTTTTTTTTTGGCTGAAAATGGACGTGCCGGTAAGGTCTCACGTATTAACTGGGGGATAATCATCAGCGCGTGTACACTGCCAATTACCACCCGGTTAGCGTTGCACGATAGAAAATAAAAATATATTTTTGCTCGCGTGTAGCAGATGTGTGCGTAAAAATAGAATTACCGGCCAGGCCACGCAGTAGCTGAGTGCTAGTTCCAAATTGATGTGCACTGTACGCGCATAGGCGCCTATGCAGCTTAGTCCCCTAAGGCACAGTAGGCCTAACACTCACTAAAAGAGCACTACCGCATTGTGGATGATTAATGTCAAGATTATTGTTTTTCCCCAGAGTTCCAGGTATGACTCCTAAAGTTTTCCTCAGAAATATTTCCTTAATTATTACTTCGAAAGGAGTGAAGCCTGTGAAAACTGGGATTGCTTTAATCAGTGGGATTTGAATTAGAGACAAGTGTATGTATTGTTAAATAATTTCTGGTTTTTAAAAGAGAGAGAATGTAATCAGATGTATTATTTCTAACTAAAATCTGGACAATAAGTATGTTTTCAATGAAATGAATTGACTATACACCGTATTTAGTCTTGAAGAAGCCAACCAGATGATCAATGTGGAATAATGAATTAGATGAGTAATATCTGGGGATAATCAGGTTAATACCATGTTTTCTTTTTTCTATTTACTGTTTAATTGATCACCTTGTCTTATCTCACTCTCCCTATTTTTCTTCACTTTGTGGTCTAAGAAAGAGAAAGATTGTATATAATCCATATATCTAGTTGGGATTGTTTTCTTCTTATCTTGTATTGATGTGCAGTCATCTCTGTATTGCTGTTTGCAAGTGACCCTTGTAAAATGAAAAATTATAAATAAATGATTAAAAAAAAAAAAAAAAAAGCACTACCGCAACACCCACTGAGGCATCCCATGGTAGTTTTCCGTTTAGCATGCACTAATCGGACACTGGGAAATATTTTTTATTTTCCAGCGCGGGAGGCGTGCCTGCGCTAATTGGGTAGCCAAGTTGCTGGGAGTAACGTGGAAGCCCTTACCACCTCATAAATAGGTGGCAGTAAGGGCTCCCACAGTAATGGGGAAATTAGTGCGTGACCATTATAAAAAAATATGAAAAGGCAGCTACTTTACTGCTGCGCTAAACGTGGCCACAGCATGTGGAAAACTCACACGCTGAGAACAGCGCCAGCCACTTTATAGCACAGCTTGGTAAAAGGATCTCAAATTTAGGACAGAAACAAGGCTGATCCATGAAATACAAGCTTATAGCAAATACTTTTTGTAATGGGAAAACTGGAGCAACAATGACTTAAAAAAACTAGAAGTCTGAACATGCAGTGGCAGTAAAAGCAGGTTGCTTCGGCCTATCCCTTTTGACAAGGAATTGCATATAGAGAAATTCTGCTAGAGAGTCACTGTAATATCATAGAAACAGAACAATAAAGAGATGCTCAGGATCTAAAGGGTGATGTTATCATACACCTAGGGCTCCCTTTTAGCGGTTAACATGAGCACACCTGCACTAACAGTTAACATAGCAGCTTGGCATAGTCTCCCAGATTCTATATATGGCGCAGAAAAATGTGTGCTGAAATTTGCATGCAAATTGAAGACGTGTGTGCAAATTAATTAGCGAATGAGCCGTGAGCTTGCAATAAATTGATGTTAACAATCAAGTATTGCAGTTAATTGGCAGTAACTGGAATTACACATGCATCTTCCAGCTTGCTATTCTATAAAGAGGGCATGGCCAGGGGGCATTAGAAAAATTGAGTGCATTGTTATAGAATAGCGCTATTCCCGTGACCAAATGCAAAGATTGGGTGCCGCATTTGTACCAGGTTTCAGCTGCTGTAAATAGCAGCACTCAGCTTTGGGTGTGGGAATTGGCTCTTAAGTGCTCTGCTATAAATGGCACTCAACTCAGAGCGTTGTTTACAGAATAGCGGTCTGTGCTGATTTTTCAGCGCTGTTTATACAATTTATCCCAAGGACCACCAGTGGCGTAGCAAGGGCGGGGTGGTGGGGGCGGTCCGCCCTGGGTGCACGCTGCTGGAGGGTGCAGACAGCAGCCGTGCGCCTGTTGGCTCCGCTGGCTCCCTCTGCCCTGGAACAGGTTACTTCCTGTTCCGGGGTAGAGGGAGCAGGGAGCCAGTGGAGCCGACAGGCACCGAGGAGGGGGGTGTCATTGCTGCACCCTGGGGGGGGGGGGGTGCGCAGCAGCGAACCGCCCCGGGTGGCAGCCAACCTAGGATCACCACTGAGGAGCACTAACTCCAGAAAGGTGCAATGGGACAGGGAATGGGTAAGTATGCCATCTTACACTTAACCAGTGGCGTACCAAGTGGGGGGCGGTCTGCCCTGGGTGCACGCCGCTGGGGGGGGGGGGTGCCATGCGCCGGTCAGTGTCGTTCGTTTCCATGCTCCCTCTGCCCCAGAACAGGAAGTAACCTGTTCTGGGGCAGAGGGAGCATGGAAACGAACGACGCTGACTGGCGCGCGGCACCCCCCCCCCCCCCAGCGGCATGCACCCGGGGGGGGGGTTCTTTCGCTGGGATGGGGAAGTGTCCTTTCGCTGGGGGGGGGTCAAGCTGCACTGGGGGGGGGGGGCACTGCACCCGGGGGGGGCGGGGCGCATCTGCGATCCGCCACGGGTGTCAGCCCCTCTAGGAATGCCACTGCACTTAACATACAGTGCAGTACCACACATTGTTAACATAGCAGATAACACCATCTCAACAGGTGTCATTAAATGGACACGCATCATCTGCGATACAGTTAGGGCCTTTTTAATTAAGTGGCGGTAAGCCCAACACGGGCTTACTGCTCAGCAATCCGGAACTACTGCTGGTCCAATGCTGGTGCCCCGGCGGTAGTTCCACTCCCAGCACACAGCATTTCCAGCACTAGCGGAAATATTTGAAAAATATTCCCACAAGGAGTTACCAGTTAACATGAGGTTAGTGTGGGAGCCCTTACCACTCAATGGATGGCTGTAAGTGCTCTCCCCCACAGGGCCACACAGTAAGAGCAATCTTACCGCATGGCCATGTCTTTTTTCAGCCTTTTTTACCCACTAAGGTAAAAAGGGCCTCATAAAAAGGGCCTCAGCGCGTGCCAAAAACATCCATCGTCACTAGTGCAGGGCCCTTTTTACCACCCCTTAGTAAAAGGGCCCCTTAATGAACAGTAAGTCAGTAATTCTATAAGGAGGACACCAACTTTTAGGCAGCGAGTATACACATCAATGACCAGAAAATTGGCATATACCTGTGTATGTGTGCAAATACATGTGGGAACAGCTATGCACTCTGCCAACAACAGCACCTAAATGAAATGGTGCATACAATGGAGGTACACACACAGATTGTAGAGTACTATAATCTATGCATTTTCTTTACCAATCCACATGCAAGCATTTTACACCAGCTCTATGGCTGCTGTAAGTGGTCACATCCAAAATATACGCCTGCCTTCTTTTATAGAAGAGACTCTAAATAGGGGCTTTCCTGGTGCCTAAAAATAAGCCTCTCCCTTTGATATTGATTTGTAAGATCCTTCCTTAGCAGAGTTTAAAAAGGGGTTAGACGGTTTCCTAAAGAACAAGTCCATAAACCGCTACTAAATGGACTTAGGAGAAATCCACAATTCCAGGAATAACATGTATAGAATGTACGTTTGGGAAGCTCGCCAGGTGCCCTTGGCCTGGATTGGCCGCTATCGTGGTCAGGATGCTGGGCTCGATGGACCCTTGGTCTTTTCCCAGTGTAGCATTACTTATGTACTTATTCATGCTGAAAGACTGTGATTGGGCCTGTGATTGGTGCATGTGATTTGACCTTGTAGTCTACTGGAACATATCAGAAATAGAAATGTATGGATGCTGTTGTTTACTTTTCTCAGTATAACGTAATTTCTTTATTGTATGTAATCCGCTTTGATGGCCCCACCCTAAGCGGGAAATCAATGAAACCTTGAACAGCCCTCCACATTTCCTATATCTGTGTTAACTGCATGGGAACATAAGCAGCACGCACCCAACAGTTAACACAGATGTTTCGCAGTTAGGATCAGGGCTGTGGAGTTAGAGTCGGAAGCTAATAAATTATACTATATGGTGAATTTAACATATGAGTGGAGGAGTGGCCTAGTGCTTAGGGTGGTGGACTTTGGTCCTGGGGAACTGAGGAACTGTATTCGATTCTCACTTCAGGCACAGGCAGCTCCTTGTGACTCTGGGCAAGTCACTTAACCCTCCATTGTCCCATGTAAGCCGCATTGAGCCTGCCATGAGTGGGAAAGCGCAGGGTACAAATGTAACAAAAAGATAAAAAAATTTTATGCTTATATATACATATCTATGTCATGGAGCTAATGTACTTGTAAATAGTAAGTTATGTTTACTTTCAAAGAAGTCAGAGTCAGAGCTGAAGTTGGACAGTAGAAAAATAGAGGAGTTGAAGTTGAAGGTTTGGTGTACCGGCTCCACCGCCCTGGTTTTGATGCATTAATACATGGAAAATTCAATGTTTTAACACAGCTTAATAAAAGAGGCCTTTAGTTTCAAGTGCCCATCTCATTCGGTTAGGAAATTCATAAATTCCGGCATTTACAAACCTACCATAAGAAAGGAGGCAAATATGGTGTGATTAACCATAATATAAAGTAAAAGCAAAGTAAACAAGGCTGTGTCTGCCTGTAGGCAAAATTAATTGGAACAGGCCAAAAAAAGAAACCTGAATTTTTAACGCAAGGTTATCTTGAAAATGGTGACCAAACTATTCAGACAGATTACCAGACAAGCACAGCATTAGAACTAAAAGTATCCACCAACTCTCTTCTTGTAAGCAGGAAATACAGCGATTGGTTATTGTTGGAATTCCAAACTCGCTCTGCACTAAAGATAACCTTCAGGTGACCCAAAGGCCATATATCCAGCTAATGAAAGCTATCTCAGTCTGTCTATACAAGACAGACCTTGTTTAGTTCTTATGTCAACAACTGAGCTAATGCCTGGCTTGGATCAATTTATTCATGAACTTTTAAAGAAAAAGCACAAAAAAGATGAAATTTAAAAAAAAAAACATCTACACACAATGACAGTACCTGTTCCCATTTAATGAAACAGGTTGATTGAAAGAAGTGACGAGAGTGAATCCTGAGCCTCTCTATATAAGAACAGCGCACAGCATAATTCTCTAGTCTGGTCTTGCTGTATGGTCATAGATGGAGAATGAAAACTCTACCTCGTAGTCTTTCTAACTTAAATAGACTACTAAAGGTTTCATTCCATACATTTTACTCCATTAATCTCACTTATAAAAACCTACTTCAGTTCTTCTCAGCTCTGGACTTGTTGACTCAGCTCAAAGCCTTTTCTTTGTTTGGTTCTGCATCTTCTCTGTTCATCTGTCTTCAGACGGAATTGCTTGCTCCAAGAACAGAGGCAGTCCATTATAGTTTTTTTATATAAAGCCCTATGCAGGCATGGTTTTTGCTATCCAAATCCATGACAGTAATGTATGCTTGGCAGAACACCCATCTCAGAGACGGACAGTTCTCATGTTATAGCATTTTTCTTTTTTGTTTGTTTAATCTGTTCATAAAGCTGATTTCTATCAAGAAATATGGTGTAAAAAAAAAAAGAGTGAAAAAAAGCACCAAGGGCCTTCAAGAATAGGTAAACTGCAAACCTTTAATGAGGGACCAGAAATGGGCCGTGTTTCGGCGTAGTGCCTGCATGAGGGATCGGCTTTAGAATACTGAAAAGAGACCACTCGCTCATGTTGCGATTGCCTCATTTAAGGCTATTGACAGTATTTCTCCCAAGATGTATTATACAGGCTGACCCTTGAAGCAGGCACTATGCTGAAATAAGGCCTGGGTTGGGTCTCATTAAAGGTTTGCTGTTTACCCATTCTTAGAGGCCCTTGGTGCTTTTTTTTCTAGTTTGCTTGTCTTTTTTGGGGCCATTTTACTAAGGCGCGCCTAAATGTGGCCTGCGCTGGTGTAGGCGCACGCAGGTCATTTTTTCAAAGCGTCTGGGGAAAAAAAGCATTTTTTTTTTGTGGCCGAAAATGGACGTGTGGCAAAATTAAAACCAGCGCACATCCATTTTCGGCCTGAGACCTTACCACCACCCACTGACTTAGCAATAAGGTCGCACGCATTAACAGGATGGTAAACGACCAGCGCGTGTAAACTGCCGATTACCGCCGAGTAAGCATGTTTTGGACGCGTGTCAAAAATGGACCCCGTTGTGCTGTGGTCTCCCTTCATTTTGCTGCTTCAAAAAAAAAAAAAAAAAAAGGCTAGCTCGGTACAGAGAGGCTGTAAAACGTGCAGCGACGTCAGACTCCGAAACTAGATTCAGAAGCAGCTCCTTTGAACGGCATGGTCGGACACGGAGGACGAAGAAGAACTTAAGACCTCGGCTCGGCTGGCGGGGGCTGGGGTCCCCCGCCAGCTGAAGGAATATTTTTAAAGGCAGGAGGAAGCAGACCTCGGCTGGCGGGGGTTGGGGTCCCCCGCCAGCAAAGATAGCCCAGGCAGGGGAGGGTTGGCGGTAGGGGGGTCCAGGGCAAAATCTGAGGGGGCCCAGGCCCCTGTGGCCCCACGCAGATACGCCCCTGGTCCAAGGGGGTACGTGTATACATGAGCAAAGCATGGGCATGTCTCCCAGTTACATGCACAGTTTACAGAACACTATAAATTATGTATATCACTTGGCGAACCTAAGCATGCCAGCTCACGCCTGCCACTGAGATGGCCTAAGAGAACACACCTAAACATGGACACTCCAATGCCAATATACACTAGTATTCTATAAAGAATGTTGGTGGCAAGATGCAGTCATGGAATTGGTAGGTGCACAGCATTGATGTAGCTAAGCTCAGGCGCTAGGTTAGAATTGCCCTGATTGAGACTAAAGGCTCAGAGAGAATGAGAAAACTTATACAGAACTAATAGAAAAGCTTTCCTCCAGAGAAGGAGCCCCCAGAGGAAATAAAAGTTGTAAAGGTGCTTTGAACAGGAATCTCTACAAAGAGAATGTCCACATTTACTTTTGAGCACTGGGGCCATTTCTCATAACTTCGAGAAATGGCCCCAGTGCTCAAAAGTAAATGCGGGTGCTAGCGGCCAATAGCGCCGTACTAGCGCCCGCATTTACCAACACAGAATGTTCAAAGGGGTCTAGTGCAGGAAACGAGTATGCCAGGCATTAGCGCAGACAGCATGCAAATGTAATCAAGCTCATGTAAATGAGGTCATTTTGTATTCCACCCCAATGCTCAGAAAAGAGTGCGCAAAACAAAACTGCCTTACCGCTGTAAAAAATAACACCAGGTCGGAGCAGGCATTAGGGTGCTAGAAGAGAGGATTTCTCATGATTCTCATGCTTCCCTCATGAATCTTTCTGCAAAGCAGAATGAAACCGTGAAAGCCCTTAAGCTCTGGTTGTGAGAAGCAGCAGTCCCAAGCACACACTGGTGTCTCTTTCCTGCATCTAAATTTAAAGCGTCCATGTAAACAAAACGCCCAGTGAAAGCACACACTGGCGTTAATTTTTAAACGCTTATATTTAGGCCGCAGAAAACAGACACCAATGTGCGCTTCACGTTCGAGTTTTACCAGGCTCATGCGCACGGGAGCCGAACTTACTGCGGAAATCTTCTGCACAAGCACCAAGCACAATCCTCCCACTGAACTCCCTAAAGCGTAACACTATGAGTACGCCTACATTTGCATCTCATTAGCATTTTGGCATTGTTCTTCTGCACTGTTCCAGCAGTATTTTAATGGCGCTATTCGGAACAACGCTGGAGTTTTGAGCATCGGGGCCTAAGTGTTAAAGAAACTATTTTCTATCTCTACCTCTACACACTGTTATTGTTAAGAAGTTGTCTCATTATTTTGCCTGAAGAATCCAAGTTTGAGTAAAACTTTTCAGTTCAGAATAACCTTGTGGCCTGGACTGACTTACTGAGAAAAAGAAGAGGGCTGAGTTGAGTGGACGGTCTGTGCTAATAGCCTCCCAGCACAAGCTGGTCCCGGCCCTGCCTTCCCTACATAACATTTTATATAAAGTAACTTACTCCAGCTGTTCAGGCAAGATGGGGTTACACCTTTCCCAAAATCTTCAGAAGCCTCCTCCCTGTCCCCAGAACTACAAAGCATCCCCACCAAAAAAGTGCTCAGGACTATGTATGTGGATACTGTGACCCGCCCTGGATAAAGACAGGATATAAATGTAGTAAATAAAAAAATAATAAAATGATGTGGTCACTATGCTTTACTGCAGGAATGATGTTAGAAAGGTGATGCACCATGTTTTTTTAATGCAACATATATTGATTGAACTGAGATCAAAAAGTAATACTTTGGTCTCAACATTTGGAACAACATTATAGAACGGATGTACAAATTGGGATTTGAGATGTCCAGGTTGAGATGTCTTAAGTTCCACTAATATTTTAGAACACAGCCTGTTCTAATAAACATGGAGAAATGGATGTTTCATGTGCCGGTTATGTGCAGCAGGAACATCTATTTTGAAATCATAAATGTCTTAAATATCAACGGGTCAAGACTAGCACAAAAACATTTATTTGCTGGAACATGCACTTGTATGTTCTGAAACAGCAAAACAAACATTTATGTGGCAGAACATAAATACTTATGTCAGACATTTTAAAAACATACACATTTATTTTTCCTAAGCTGTTACAGAACCTGATATCCCTTGCAGATTTGCATTCAGTAGGGACATCAGTCACTGGAGGATTAAGGGGAGTGACCTCCTTTAATTTCTCCGGTGGTACACTATCGGACATCCCGGATAGCAGGTGTATATCCGGGTGTTGATCTTTTTGGACAGATGTCCATTCTCTTTCTGAAATGAGGAATATATGTTTATTTCTTAGGACTGTCCTAGAGTCCAAAACATGCCCAACCCCCATTTAGATGCCACTTTATGCATGTCTAAAACCTGAATAGCTATGTGTTTTCTTCAGCAGTGGGGTTTCCTTCTTGCAACCCTCCCATACAGGACATATTTGTGGAGTAATCTTGAAATTGCTAAACAGTAACATTTGTCCCGGTCTCAACCAGAGACTGCTGTATTCTCCTCAAATTTACAGGTGAGTTAAAAATTCTAGCGCACCTTAGTAAACATACCCCTATATGTTGTATCTTTGCTTATACCCTACACTGTCAATTAAAATGTTGTATTACGTATTGTGTTGACATTGTAAGTAGTATACTATGCCATATTTTGCATTGTTATTGGAACATTTTTACTGCTGTAATTGTCGATTGCTCATGTTCGATTTATTATTATTGTACACCACCTTGAGTGAATTCCTTCAAAAAGGCAGTAAATAAATCCTAATAAACAAAAAATAAATAAATATTTGTAAAATAGCTGTTTCTGCTGCAAGTGCCTGCACTCCTGCAAGTATCTTAGAAAGACTCTGCATTGGCAGATCACTTTCTAAAATGCACCAGAACTGAACACATATCTCTATGTTCTATTTATAATGGGGCTCTACATATGTTTTGGTGGTGGAGGGGGGGTCCATAAAAAGTATATCTTTAAGCAGGATCCAGAAGGTATTTCATTGTTTTCTCTGTTATGTTTTCCACTCCATTTTGAACTATTACGCGGATTAGAAGTACCTAAAACCAAATGAAATTAAAAAGAAATTAGGGCAGTTTTATTATTATCATGGTTTTGCACAGTCTGCCACACACTCTTGGCTGGGTCTGGCACTCTAAATATTGTGCCCTTTGCAAGAACCTAGAATATTCAGAGGTATCAACACAGGGTGTGGGCAGTTCCAAGCAGCGCAGCCTTCTGGAATTGGTAAATGATGATTCTGTTAATGCTCAATGTGTTCAAATGTTGTTCCAGATTTCTTGATTTGCTCCACAGGCACCAATTACTACAGGGACCACAACTGCCCGGTTTTTGCAACTTCATTCTTCAAGTCTTGACATTTCATGGTCTTCTCCAACATGGCTGTCTCCTGGTATTATCCACACCTAATTCTTTTCAACCACAGTCATATCACGTATGTTTTATTAGTCTGCATCCTTAAGTGTCAGAGATTTTTGGCTTGTTCATTTTCTACTATAGTTTCAATTTTGTGGTTCCACTAATTTGTGAAAACAAGCAAATGATACTTTCTGCAGATATTCCAGTGCATCATAGCCACCACTTTGTTGTGTCTTCCTTTGTAGTCAGTCTGGGTGATCTTTTTGTGGCCAGTGACTAGTTGGTCCACAATCTCTTTGGCTTCTTTGCACAGGCGACACTTGTTCTCATTGGATGTTTTATTGATTTTAGTCGTTATTGAATTTGTTCGAACTGCTTGTTCCTGTGCTACCATAAGTCCTTCAGTATCTTTCTTTGAGGTTCCCTTCTTCAGCTACTGCCACATTTTGGATGTGTTGGCTTTTCCTTCAGTGTCTGTCCATGGAGTGCCACTTTTCTCTACAGTGTCTTACTTGTTCTTGTCTGAGTCTTAAGTAAGCCTTGTTGATTTGCTAGTTTTAGGGCACCCTGTTCAATATTATTAATGTAGGCAGTCAGGCCTTGTTTCTCCTCTTCCACTGTTTATAATACCTGCAGCAGTTTTCTTCCACCTATGCTGCAAGGAAGAAGCCTGTCAACAACCCTGCAGAGGTGCAGAGCATGGTTGATCATCATGATTTTTCATATTTTTTGATCCAAAGTTCCTAGCTCTCCTGAATCCAATTCCCACACTGTATTTAATGACAAGCATGGTCCAGATGTTGACAGCCTATTTCAGGATATTCCTAACCTTTCCGATACATTCTTTGTTGATTGTGTTCTTTACCATGGTATGTTTGATATTATCCGCTTGTAGGATGCCCAGATATTTGTAGGCTCCTTCACTATCCAGGCCTTTGATGAGCATTTTATGGGGCATTTCTTTTTCTTCAATGTTAACCATTTTCCCTGTATCATAGCTAGAGTGGCATATTTATCTAATCCAAATTCTATGGAACTATCTTCACTGAATATGCAGATAAGTTTTAGCAGCAATTCAATTTATATTTGCAATGTCCTGTAAAGCTTAAAATCTTCCCTGTACAGTAGATGTGAAATTTTTGGAGATGTCTTTTTCCCTCTGGTAGTCAAAGGATGTCTCTCTCAGTATAACTACAAAACCAAAGATCTTAACTCAGTGCCTGCAAATAGCAGTACCTATTACTTTCTTTCTTTCTTTGTTCGTTGTTTATATACATGCAAATTCTTATTATAGAAATTTTTTATATATATATTGTTGTGTACTCTTTAAGAGAGCCCTCAGGAGACACCACTTATAAAGGCAAGATCATTAATTATTTTGCCTAGTGGCATAGCATCTCTTCATCGGGCCATCCCTTAATTGTGAATTTTTTTGAAAGTGCTATTGCAAACACACATGTGTGTTTGCAATACACTCATGCACACACTCATGCACACACTCATGTGTGTTTGCAATAGCACTTTCAAAAAAAATTCACAATTAAGGGATGACCCGATGAAGAGATGCTATGCCACTAGGCAAAATAATTAATGATCTTGCCTTCATAAGTGGTGTCTCCTGAGGGCTCTCTTAAAGAGTACCCAACAATATATATATAAAAAATTTCTATAATAAGAATTTGCATGTATATAAACAACGAATAAAGAAAGAAAGAAAGTAATAGGTACTGCTATTTGCAGGCACTAAGTTAAGATCTTTGGTTTTGTAGTTCATTTGTGAGTTTATACCAAAGAGCATTTTTGGGGAGATCTTGTGTTGTTTCTCTCAGTATAACTGACAGTGGAATCATAGTGATCACAAACAACAAAAGCCAGAGTGAGTCTCCCTGAAATATTCCTTTCCTGATGTCACCTGACCTGCTGCTTCACTGCCAACAATCAGTTCCATTTTCCACTGACTCATTGCTTTCTGTACAAATGTTCTGATATTTTCACTCACTCCAGTTATTTCCTGATGTTTCAAAAATCCAACTGTGTGGCAATGACTCAAAGGCCTTCTCGGAATCAATCCAAGCTACATTCAGGTTAATTTTTCAACATTTGCAGTTTTCCAAGACAATTTTTATTAATCAGAAGCTGATTGTTTGTATCTCTGGTGTTCTACTGGAAGCAAATTTTTACTTTCCAAGTGGTCTTCGGCTTTGTCAGGTTGTTAGCAGACAGGTTATTGGCCTGCAATTGTTTGGAACAGTCCCTTTTGCTGGGTCGTTTTTGCAGGAGATAAGTCTTCCCAGTTGACAAGAAGTTATCGATCTTTCCTCTTTGCGATATATTGTTGAACCGTTCAGTTATTTTTGGATATAAACTGGTCATATGTTTGAGCCAGAAACCATGTAATTTGTCTCTTCCAGGTGCTGTCCAGTTCTTGACCTTCTTTGCTCTTTTTCAACTAGTCTAGATGTTATTACTAACTCTTCTATAAGTTTTCAAATGGACCTCATGTTGATGAGACAATTACTGCTTGAGATAGGTGGCATTTCTGAAGTACAAGATAGTTGAGAGAAATTATGAAAAGCTATCTTTTGAACAATTTTGAATAACCATTTGAAATTTTGTGATTATGCTACAATATTCATAATACATACTAGTTCAAAGTTAGTTTGTTAAAAAAAAACCCACTAAAAAAATGAAAATGATTAAAAAGATTAAAATGATTCCAGTGGACCAATGGCCTACGAGCGTGTTAGCTCAAAGATTACCAAAAAGTGAATACTGTTGCTGAGGTCCAATCTAAATGGATTAGAAAACTGGTATGATCCATACTGATCTTACAAAGATCGATTGCCTATGCTGACTATTCTTTAGTTTGTTGAAGTTATTGGCGTTGGGCTTGTGAGCTACGTTGGAATGTTTTGCCCCCACCTATTTGAATACTAATGGTCAAACTAATTTGATTCCCCATATTAATGGAGGCAGGTTGCAATATTATGATGATTCCACTGGCCAACACCTTAAGTAACCTAGGACTTCACCCGCATATTTATGCCGATGACATTACTATTTATATTCCCTTCAAAAACGACTTGTCAGAGATCTCAAGAGAAGTGGACTGCTGTTTAACTACAATGTACTTTTGGGCATCTTCTTTCAAACTCAAACTGAATACTGACAAAACCCACTGCCTACTATTATCTTCTCAACACAGCAAGTATAGGCCTCCCACATTAGTTACCTCCACTTTATGCCTCCCCATATTAGATAGCCTCAAAATTTTAGGAGTCACCCTTGACCGCTCACTATCACTCGAGCAACATGTTAACGCCACCACAAAAAAGATGTTTTTCTCGCTGTGGAAACTAAAAAGAATAAAACCGTTCTTCCCTCAAGAAGTCTTCCAGAGCCTCATACAATCCATCGTACTATGCCACCTGGATTACTGTAACGGAGAGTATGCTGGATGTAAACGGCAACTGCTTAAGAAGCTGCAGACTGCCCAAAACACAGCGGCAAGATTGGTTTGTGGTAAGTCCATGTTCGAGTCTGCCACGCCCCTTCGAAAGAAGTTACATTGGCTTCCTGTTACAGTACGCATCACCTTTAAACTTTGCTCTCTAGTCCACCAAATCCTTTACGGTGATGTACCTGGCTATATGATAGATCTCATCTCCCTACCGCTCCGGAATGCGTCCCGGCTCTCCCGCTCGTATCTTACCCTTCACTATCAGAATTGCAATGGAGTCAAGTACAAGACTGCGTACGCTACCTCCTTCTCTTTCATTGGGACTCAGTTTTGGAACTCTTTGCCGAAGTCCATCAAAACCACTACAGATCATCTAACTTTCCGGAAATCACTGAAGACCATGTTATTCAGAAGTGCCTACTCTGCGGGCTCTCCCAGTGACTCCACTGCTGGAACCACACTGACCTAAAGACATTTGGACATATCCCCCTTCCCTCTTAGTTTGCCCTCTATCTCCATCCATTCCTATTCTTCCCCATTATCTCTTGTAGGTTTGCTGTATTAGTTTTATTTTACTACATTGGCGCCTGCCTCTGTGGTGCGTTGTAAGCCACATTGAGCCTGACATTGTTGGGAAACTGTAGGGTACAAATGAGATAATAAATAAATAAATAAATAAATGATGTTTGTATAGTGTATTCAGTACTTTTAGCTTTAAGAGATGGACTACAAGTCTATGCAATTTTGTAGTTCTCTCTAAGGGGGTCCTTCAGAGCACATATACAGCTCCTTGTGGTTTATGGGAGGCTTCCTACTGGTTGCTTGCCTTCTAGCATGCTGGACTTGTAGTGCCCCCCCCTTTCTTTTTTCTTCTTCCCCCCTTACAGCATGGTGGGAGAAGCTCTCTGGCTTAGCAAGCAGTGCATGCCTCCAAAATCACTGTAATTTCATCAAGTTTTTCACCACTCCTGCTGTACTGTACAGCATTATCTCTCAGCGTTTGCTGAAATCACCCTCCCAGTCCCTGCGTCTGGAGTGCACTGGTTGAGAGTAGGAGAGACTATACTTTTCAAGCAACAAAGTATAAGGTATTTCCTCCTTGTTCAAGATACTACATTAAAGAATAAGAATTGAGGCTCTATCTTGGTGATGTTGTATGCTTACAATACTGGGTTTAAACTGCATGTCAATCATTCTGGCCATGAGGTAGCATAACAGTGATAAGGATTACCCAGAGCAACACACTCATGCTTTAGGTTGACCATTTATGTGGCACTTGTTCTTGTAGTTTCTCTTCATGGATGTTCCTCTGAAGTTCTTCTAATTCCACCTCAGTAAAAAAAAAATTTCTGGTGATGAATCACCTCTGATTTGCCAGATACTGTTTAATTATTTCTAAATCCATGCGTTTTTCTTGCAATACTTCAAATATTCATTTTAAGTAGCAGTGCCTGATTTGTAGTAGTAGCGTTTTTATTTGTAATAGCAAACTATAATTTTTCTATATTCAGCAATCATGTACTTTGTCAAGTTTGTGGTCATCCTTCCAGTAGCTCTGCAGGATCCAGTCCTAGTTACTCGACTGAAGATTCAAAGTCCCATAGCCCTTTTGTCACCAGATGCCCAGGTACTGTAACACCTGATGTGTTTTTTTTTGTACCAGCAAGTGACTAATCCAGTACAGGATCTGTTTTTTTTTTTTGTTGTTTGTTTGTTTTTTTGTGGGTTTAAAACTTGTGGGGGGGCATTTTCGATATGACATCCAAGTCTGACTTTGGAAGTTTTGTTCAAAATGTCCAGAATCCGAATAGCAAATATAGCCATTTTCAAAACGGCAAAATGTCTTTTTTTTTTTAATTGCCACTTGTTAGGTGTTTTTGTGATCTGTGCGTTTATCTTTTTGGTCCATTTTTGAAAAAAAAAAAAAAATCCAAGTGAAAAACACACAAAATCAAACCATTTGGATGTAGGAGGAGCCAGCATTCTTAGTAGCTTGGTCACGCAGACATCCCAGCAGATCAGTGGGGCCCTTAGGGGGCACTGCAGTGGATGTCGCCTAGAAGCTCCCCAGGTACACATCTCAACGTTGCTCCCTTATATCGTATAGTGAGCCCTCCAAAACCCACCAAAAACCTACTGTACTCAACTGCACACCACAATAGCCCCTATGGCTGCAGGTGTCACCTATACGTGGGCACAGTAGGTGTTTGGTGGGTATTGGAGGGCTCACACTTTCCACCATAAGTGTAACAGAGTGGATTATGGGCCTGGGTCCCCTTCTCCATAGTGCACTGCACTGACCAGTAGCCTACTCCAGGGACCTGCTTGCTGCTCTAATAGGACTGGCTATAACATCTGAGGCTATCATAGAGGCTAATATATACACTGTTTCTTTTACTTCTCTGAGGGGTAGGAGGGGATCAGTAACCACTGGAGGAGTAAGGAGGGGGTCATTCCTTTTTTCTTCCAGTGGTCATCTGGTTTTTTAGGGCACTTTTTTGTGGCTTATAAAAGGTCTAGCTCAAAACGTCTTAGTTTCAGTCCTGTACGTTTTCGTTTTGTTCCATTATGGCTGAAAAATATCCAAATCTTAGGAACGCCTAAATCCCACCTTTTAACAAGCTCCCAGCATTCCTCCTTAAAATGTGGATGCACTGCAAACAAACTACATAAAAAAACATCTGGAAATTGGGTTTCGAAAATACCAATTTGGACCTTTTAGTAAGAAAAACGTCCAAATGCTGGTTAATGCCACTTTTTAGACATTTTTTCTCTTTCAAAAATAAGCCCCTCTGTCTGGCTTCTCTCCAGAGGCCTGTCTGAGGCACAGCCCTCTGATTCACAGAGGCATGCAAGCCACTCCACCATAATGATTATTATGGGTTGTTCTGACTGGCTGTTTATTTTATGTGTTTGCTTATGCATGATTTTTGCAAACTTCTGAGAGAAGGCTAGCCTGGATTAGCTAAAGTTAAAAAAAAAATAACTCTGAAGCATTGATAAGCGCCCCTCTACAACCACTTACCATTGACCTGCCATTGCCATCCTTGTAATTATTTATATATAGTAGCTTCACTCGGACCTAGGTTAGAATCGCAACATTTTACCCTGGCCACAACCTCTCTGATTTTCAGAGCTCTAAATCAGTTACTAGAATTACTGCCACTTTATGTGACCCACTAAACAAAAAGGTACCAAAAGTGGAATATATAGCTTATTTATACCACAAGATAGAGGGACATCAACTCATAATCCTGCAAAATTTCAACCTCAGGTATGAACTAATTACACCTTTAAAAATGAAAAATGTTTATCAATAAAAAGTTATTAGCCCCAGAAATCACATACGCCATTTTAGATACCTGCAGTTTTGGCAGTAGAACGTGAAAAATATCAAAGTTGTAAACAAAATTGCATAGCTTTTGTTTAGAACTTTGATCCACAATGATCATTCTACTGACCCTATAGCAATGTTTCCCAAGTTGGTCCTGGAATATTCCCTTGCAAGTCAGGTTTTCAGGACATCCACAAAGAATATGCATGAAAGAGATTTGCATACAATGGAGACAGTATATGCAAATCAATCTCATGTATATTTGTTGTGGAAATCCAGAAAACCTGACTTGCAAGGGGGTACTCCAGGACTGACTTGGGAAACACTGTTCTATAGTACACAAAGCTTTCAAAATGAAAGTTGACCTAATCTACCCATCCAAACTTTTATAGCCTTTATATCTGTTATTTGTAACCCCACTTTTGGTACCTTTAGGTTCTTCCTGTTTCTCTTATCCATTCATCATTTTATTTAGTAGGAAGAATTCTTTGATGCCCTCACTACTCTATAATATAGCACAATCACACAATCATACATTTCCTATATAATAAAACACGCCTCCAACATTCTGAAGCTGACTGCATGGCTGAGGCATTCCTGCTCTCTGTATCCATCTCCTGAATTGACATCACTTACTTCTGGGTTCCTCACAAGCAGAAGTGACTAACCACACAAGGTTTCTCGGCTTCAGAATGTTGGAGGTGCATTCTATTAAATAGAATTGGTCCGTTCCTTGAAGCACAGCCAGAGCTCAGCGTCCTGCACAGTAACACTCAGTCACCAGAGAGAGAGGGGGGGCCTGACACCAGAGAGAGGGAGGGAGGGGAGCCTGACACCAGAGAGGGGGGGAGGTATCTCTGTCACACACACACTCTCTCTCTCTCTCACAGTCAATGTCTGTCTCTCACTCTCACACACTCTATGTCTCACACTGTATCACATTCACTCTCTGTGTCACACAGTCACTCACACACTCTCTTGGTCTCATACACTCATTCTCACAGAGAGTCTGTCTCTCTCACACTCTCTCTCTCTCATACACTGTGTCTCACATACGCACTTGCACACACTCTCACATACACACTCTCTCTCTCACAGACACACTCGCACCCAGACTCTCTCTCTCTCTCACACACAGTCACTCTCACATACACTCTCTCAAACATACACACTCCGAGGAAAACCTTGCTAGCGCCCGTTTCATTTGTGTCAGAAACGGGCCTTTTTTACTAGTTACTTCATAAAAATGAAGAGAAATAGCCATCTACACCACAGTGATCACACAGCAGTTCACAGTTCACCTAAATGCTGACTGCAATCACCTTGTTTTACTGGCTTTCTTGAAAGCAGAGAGATCCTTCAACAACCTCATTTCTAGTGGGAGTGGATTCCATAATGCTAGCTCACTAATCTGACCCATAATGAAATTTCTAGAGGACGGTGCTGAGAGAGGTACAGAGTTCACCCTGGTTCATATGCCTCAGACATGTGACATCAATCATTAAAGTGAGGAATACCAATATTTGAAACAACAATTTCTAAGAAATAAATAACAATGAAGTGGTTTCAGCATTGGGGTAATACAATCAGCCTGCCTCAAGCCAAACGTCAATCAAGTTGTAACACTTTGAACCTACTGTAGCCTATTTAGGTGTTTCTTCAGTAAATCAGTAAAATAAAATATTGCGATAATCTACCTTCAGCATCAGGAGTGAATTAATATAGTCAGATCCAAATACAATAAAGTACAGATATTTATGTTGTTATCCACCCTGAACAAGAATTTCCTCAGTAGGTTATAAATTAATTAAACACATGAAAAAAGAATTTCACATTACCAATCTAGGTTTCCATACACAAAAAAAAGTGTCAATGGAAACAGCCATGATTTATATCTACGAAGACCATGGGCGTAGTTTGGGGTGAGTGGGGGTGGGGGGCATTGCATACATATATATATATATATGCAAATGAATATGCTAATATGCCCCGCCCCATCCTTTGCCCCCCCCAAATGAAACAGTCAAACTACGCCCATGACGAAGACAAAACAATAGATCTACCACCAATCTGAAACTGAGGGAAGAACAAAACATAGAACAGCCTTTGTTTTTGCTACTTTAAGACATTTTTTACTAACTCTGGGGGGCCAAAACCTCCCTTCTCAAGTCAGGATACTATCCTGTCATGAGAAAAGAGGTTTTGGCCTCTGAAAGTAGTCAAACAGGGGCCCTTTTACTAAGCTACATAAGCGTCTACGTACTCCCAATGCACGCCAAAATAGAGCCGGCTACCGCATGGCTCTTGCAGTAATTTTAATTTTATCGCGTGGCCGATATGTGCGCCTGAAAAATTATTTCCGACACACTTATTGGGCGCGGGAGAAGTGGCATTTGACATGTGTAGGTCATTACCTTCTGGTTACCACGTGAGACTTTACTGCTAGGTCAGTAGCTGGTGGTAAGGTCTCAGACCCAAAATGGACGTGCAGCAATTTTCATTTTGTTGCACGTCCATTTTTGGCAAAAATCTTAAAAAGGCATTTTTTACAGGTGCACTGAAAAATCATTCTGTGTGCGCCCAAAGCACGCCATCTACACTACCACTGGCCATTTTTCAGCACACCTTAGTAAAAGGTCCTTTCAATCTATTAAGTTGGTTTAATAAAAATGTATCACCTTATTTTCCTTTCTTTTGTTTTACTTTTATTTATAACCCTTTAGAATAGAAACAAAAACGGCTACAGCACTACTTTATCCTAAATTAGGCTATCTTTTTTGTCTGGCCATTTAATTTTTCTAATTCAGTAGGTCTCAGACTCTACTGCTTCTCTTAACTCTTTCCAGGGTCTCCTGTCTATTTTTCTTTCTCCTCTGCTATTCTTCACTTCCTCCTCCACATCTATCTTACACTGATTTTTTCTTTCAATTTTTTATTTTTCTGCCTTTCTGTCCATTCAGATTTCATTCATTCATACTATCCAGATCTCCCTTTTTTCACTGTGTGTACCCACAGCTTTCTATATCTTTCCCTTACCTAGAGCTTCTCGTTCCCCTTCCTCTTATTTCCTGGCCTTTAACTCTTCCCGCTCTCCCCCTGCCATCCAGCATCTCCTCTGTCTCTCTGCTGCCATCTAGCACCTTTCTATTCCCCCCCCCCTCCACTGTCATCCAGCATTTTCACTCTGTGTGTCTCTTTCTCTCTCCCCCCCCCCCCCCCCCCCACGGCATGCAGCATCTTTCTCTCTCTCCACTGCCCATGCCATGCAGCTTCTCCTCTCTGTCTCTCTCTCTCTATCCCCTGCAATCCAGCATTGCCTCTCTGAGAAGTTCTGAGAGAAGAGGACATTTCTTTGAGTAAGTGAACATTATTTTGCTCTGAGCATTGGTGATTTTAATTAAAGACTGGGGATAAAAGAAGAATTGTAGGTTTAATGATAAAGGCAGTTTGAATTTCAAAAAGCAAATTTTATTAACTAGTTTCCATACTGTAAAACCCTTTTACTTAACTGTCATAGCCTACAGCATTAACAGCCTCCAGAAGGCACAGCATAAGTTTGTCTTCATACCACCCCTAGCACATTTCTTCATTGATAGTCTTCAATTATAGTCAACTAGTAAAAAAGTCCCGTTTCTGATGCAAATGAAACGGGGGCTAGCAATGTTTTCTTCTGTGTGCATGTGGGAGTGTGTGTGTCCCTGCCCTCTGGCCTCTCTCCCCTCCCCCCTCTGAGTCCTTCACTGTTACAGAGCCAGCGATTTGATTTCGTGCTCTGCTGTTTTCCTTCACTGACTGTGTTACAGAGAGGGCGGGGCAGACACTCATAGGGAAACCGGATATCTCGCCCCCTTCACATTTCCGGCTGGAGGCTTCATAGAACGTTGGTGTTGCCTTTTATATAGAGAGATTATTCTAACTAGGATAACAAGAGAGGAGTTTTCAATACAGAGTTTTAATTATATTTCATTACTTTCTGAGAAGCAAACACTAAATAAATCACACAATATACCATATAATCTTCAGGCTCTTTATGTTAGTCTAGTATTTATTTATTTATGACATTTATATCCAACATTATCATCAAAACAAAATCAATTTCAATGTGGCTTACAGTTTAGATTACAAATACAGAGTTTGAATTTCCCTAGTACCTTCACAAGTTTTAAATAACTCAATAATACTAAGATGCACACACCAGTCCAGAAGTGGGAGGGGTGCTATCCAGTCTTCTGCATCGGGGGTGTAGCTACGGGTGGCCCAGGCCCACCCAATCTCAGCTCAGGCCCACCCAGTTTGTCCTGCTCCTCCAATCAGTGCCAGTCCTCTAGGCGCCGATTAGGCTGCAGTGGGAGAGGGAGTGCACAGTCTTTTCGTTCTGCCCCATCTCAGCAATGTGCATTTTGCCTAAAGCCGGCAGAAAAAACAGCAGCTCACCAGATTTTAGTCCTCCAGAAGCTCTTGAGTCCTACCCACGGTAAACTGCTTAATTGGTTTTTTTTGTCTGGGTCAGGAAGTTGTTCACTCTAATGCCGTGCTGCTACTGACGCAGTGCTGTGCTCTGCTGCTATTTCTCCCATCAGTCGCGCTCTCATTACTCCCAGTGCCCCTGTGGCAAGCAGCTCAGCTGCCAGGTTTCCTCCACAGTAGCTGGCTGCAGGAGAAGATGTTATTGGGCCCTCGCTGCCTGAATCACTTTTCAGTTCAGCCCCCCCAGACAGACGTCAGCTCTCCTCCACAGCCCCAAACAGGCACAGGAGCACAGTCTGCAGTGCTCTGTAAAAATCTGTATCTCCCACCATGTGCACACAAGTTTGGGAAAATCAAGCACACCTGCCCTGGTAATATGTATAGTAAGTGTAATGCTGGTGGTAGGCTTCTGGGTGGGGGTGGGTTCTTCAGTACATAGGGGAAAAAAGGTAGGTTTAATCATTAAAACCCATTTTCCCCCTAGGCAGTGAAGAGCCCACCCACAACCCCACCAACAATAAATGTTACTATTTGGTGGGTTTCTGGGTGGAGGTGGACTTAGTGCCAAGGTTAAAATTTAAAAAAGGTTGTATATGATTTTATGTTGGTGGGTTTTTAGGCGGAGTTGGTCTCTGTAGTGCCCAGGTTAAAATTATTTTAAAAAAAAAACCTTTATATTTAAAGTGGATTGGGGAGGCTCTAAAGTGCTCAGGTCATTAATAAACAAAAGGTTTTATATTTAATGCTGATGTGCCTCAGGATGGGGGAGATGCCATACTAGATCAGGGCCCACCCAAAATGTGAGGTCTGGCTACGCCACTGTTTTGCATTAAGTGTCACATATATTATTGTCTCCCAGTTGGCAAGAAGTTAGATGTGTCTGCTGAATGCAAAGAGCTCCTAGCTCTCAAAGAACGAGTCTGTTCTCTTCAGGTTATAGTAGCAGGCATGGTGTTGCTGAGGGAGACAGAGAGGTCCATAGGGGAGCCCTACAGGGATGTTGTAGAGAAGTCCCACCTCTAGTCTGGCACTCCATGTGCTGCCTTTGAGGAAGGAGGTTTCCTAAAAGGAGAGTATCACCCTGGTGAAGTAGAAAGTAATCCTGTAACCAGGACCTGCCCACCAAGGGATGTACTACCCTCTCAGAACGAGGATGTGTCTCCAGGAGCTTCTGCCCAGGAAGGAAGGGTTAGGACAGCTGTTGTAGCTAGTGATTCGATCATTAGGCATGTAGATAACTTGGTGGACGTGAGGATCACCTGGTCACTTGCCTGACTAGTTCAAAGGTGGCGGACCTTACGCATCACCGAGATAGGATTTTAGATCGTGATGGGGAGGAGCCAGCTGTCTTGGTACATGTGGGTACCAATGACATAGCAGAATGTGGGAGGGAGGTTCTGGAAGCCTAAATAAGCCAAATTTAGACTCTTAAGAAGAAAGCTGAAATCCAGATCCTCCAAAGTAAAATTTTTGGAAATACTCTTCGTTCCACACACAGGACCCAAGAAACAGGCAAAGCTCTGAAGTCTTAATGTGTGGTTGAGATGACAGTGAGGGATGAGGTTTTTAGATTTATTAGGAGTTGGGGAACATTTTGAGAAAGGGGAGCCCGTTAAGGATGGACTTCATCTTAACTGGGATGGAACCAGGCTGCTGGCACTAACATTTAAAAAGGAGATAGAGCAGCTTTTTAACTAAGATGGGGGGTGGGGGGGAAGCTTACAGTTGCCCAGGGGCACATGCTTCGGTATGGAGTATTCTTCAAGGATACTAGAAACAGGACATTTAGGGAATCCCAACAGAGAGATAAGCCAGGAGTGTTTACAGGGAGAGCAGAGTAAAGGATGCAAATTGTCCCCATCAACTTCTAAGTAGCTAGTAGATGCAAGGAAAAAACACAGTTTGAAGTGTCTGTATACAAATGCTAAAAGCCTAAGAAATAAGATGGGAGAGTTAGAACATATAGCACTCAATGAACAGGTAGATATAATATGCCTCTCAGAGACCTGGTGGAAGGAGGATAATCAACAGGACACTGTGTTAACAGGGTACAAATTACATCACAGTGACACAGTGGATCAAACTGGAGGGGGAGGGGAGGTTGCACAAAATGCTAAAGAGGGAATTGAGTTAAAGAAAATAAACACTGTATATGCAACAGATAGCAGCGTGGAATCCTTATGGATAGAAATTCCATGTGTGAAGGGAAGGAGTATACTGGTAGGGCTGTACTACTGTCTTTCAAAACAGAACAGACAGATGAAGAAATGTTTATAGAAATTAGGAAAGCTGGCAAATTGGGCAACAGTATAATACTGGGTGATTTTAATTACCCCAATATTGACTGGATAAATGATACATCAGGGAGTGCTTGGGAGGAAAAATTCCTAGACGTAAGAAATGACTGCTTCTTGGAGCAACTGATCCAGGAACCAACAAGAGGGAAGCTAATTTAGATCTAGTCCTTAGTAGAATGCTGGGTATAGTATGAGAGATAACAATATTGATTCCGCTGGAAAGTCATAACACGATCACATTTAAGATAATATTAGGAGCACTGAAGTCACAAAGGAAAAAAGAGTTCTAGGAGTGATCCGCAAAATTACAGACCAGTGATCCGGGAAATTATAGCCCAGAAAGCCTGATGTTGGTACCGGGCAAAATAGTGCAAACTATTATAAAGAATAAAATTATAGAACACGTAGACAAACATGGTTTAATGGAACACAGTCAGCATGGGTTCAGCCAAGGGAAGTCTTCCCTCACCAATTTGCTTCATTTCTTTGAAGGCATGAATAAACATGTGGATAAAGGTGAGCCGGTTGATGTAGTGTATCTAGATTTTCAGAAAGCTTTTGATAAAATTTCTTCATGAGAGACTCCTGAGAAAATTAAAGTCATGGGATAGGAGGCAAGGTTCTGGTGTGGATTAGGAGTTGGTTATTGCACAGAAAACAGAGAGTAGGGTTAAATAGTCACTTCTCTCAATGGAGGAGGGTGAACAGTAGAGTGTCGCAGGGATCTGTACTGGGACCGGTACTATTTAACATATTTATCAATGATATGGAACAATGAGTGAGATGATCAAATGTGCAGACGATACAAAACTATTCAAGGTTGTTAAAAAAACATGCGACTGTGAAATATTGCAGGAAGTCCTTAGGAAATTGGAAGACTGGGCATCCAAATGGCAGACAAAATTTAATGTGGAGAAATGCAAGGTGACACACATTGGAAAGAATAATCCGAATCATAGTTACCTGATGCTAAGGTGCAGCTTGGGGGTCAGTGCTCAAGAAAAAGATCTGGGTGTTGTTGTAGATAGTACGCTGAAATCTTCAGCTCAGTATGTGGCAGCGTTGGTGGCCAAAAAAGCAAATAGGATGCTACGAATTATAAAGAAAGGGATGGTGAATAAGACCAAAAAACACTATAATGCCTTTGTTATCACTCCATGGTGCATCTGCACCTTGAGTATTGCATTCAGTTCTGGTCGCTGTATGTCAAAAAAGATAGCGGAATTAGAAAAGGTTCAAAGAAGAGTGACCAAAATGATAAAGGGGATGAAACTCCTCTCGTATGAGGAAAAGCTAAAGAGATTAGGGCTCTTCAGCTTGGAAAAGAGACGGATGAGGGGATCTACAAAATCCTGAGTGGTGTACAACAAGTAGAAGTAAATCAAGTTTTTACTCATTCCAAAAGTACAAAGACTAGGGGACACCCGAGGAAGTTACATGGAAAAACTTTTAAAACAAATAGGAGGAAATATTTTTTCACTCAACAAATTGTTAAGCTCTGGAACTCCTTGCCGGAGGATGTGGTAGCAGCGGTGAGCCTATCTGGGTTTAAAAAAGGTTTGGACAAATTCTTGGAGGAAAAGTCCATAGTCTGAAATTGAGGCAAACATGGGAAGCAACTGCTTGCCCTGGGATTTGTAGTATGGAGTGTTGCCATGATTTGGGTTTCTGCCAGGTACTTGTGACCTGGCTTGGCCACTGCTTGGAAAACAGGATACTGGGCTAGATGGACCATTAGTCTAACCCAGTATGTCTACTCTTATGTTCTTATGAAATCTACTGTAGCAGCATTTAATTTTTGAAAGGGTGACTATGATAAAATGAGGAAAGTGGTTAAAAAGAAGCTAAAAGTCTTGGCAACAAAGGTTAGGACAATTTTGTTTAAAAATATCATCTTGGAAACCCAGACCAGATGTATTCCACATATTTAACATGGAAAGAACAGCAAACACAGCCTGCTTGGTTAAAAGGTGAAGTGAAAGAGGCTATTAAAGCCATAAGAACATCCTTCAAAAAATGGAAAAAGGACCAGAATGAAAAAAATAAGAAGCAACATAAGCACTGGCACTTTAGATGCAAAGCATTGATAAAGAAGGCAAAAGAGAATATGAAGAGAAACTTGCCACAGACACAAAAATACAGTAACAACATTTCCAGGCACATCACAAGCAGAAAACCTCTGAGGGATTCTGTGGGACTCTTAGATCATGAAGGAACAAAAGGAGCACTCAGGGAGGGCAAGGCCATAGTGGAGAGACTGAATGAATTTTTTGCTTTGGTCTTGTCTATAATTACGTTTTATTTCAGGTATACTGCACTATTTAACTTATTGCAGGTATACTGCACTATTTCCCATCCCCCATCTCTCTTTTTCCTATCAGCCACATGAAGGAATTTCTGGCTGCTCACATGCTCTGATGGTCTCATGTTGCTAAGGCAATTCAGATACCTGGTATATCCTGTTACAAAAGTGAGTTAGAGGTGTGGCAAGGACAAACTGCAAGCTTCCAGTACATATGAAAGTCCCAATTACAAGTCTCCAGCCCATAAGCAGCACCTGATTGGTCCAGGATAGAGGAGAGGTGGAAGTTCACAACAGTCTATAAAACCCTGCTGTAGACAAAGTTACTCTGAAAAAAACTAGGCTGGAGAGAGAGTTTCAGATCTGTCCAATGGCCTATGGTTTTTCCCGAGGGGGTTTTACTTCCCCCCCCCCCCTTGATAGAAACTAATTCTCTATAGCTATGAATCTTTCTTTCTCTGCCTTCTCTCTGTTCTGTGACCTTTGTATTAGGAACAAACTTTCTTCCTCCTTTCTCTCTTTGTAGATATCTTCTGCCCAGTGTGCAGTGGTGGGCAAAAAAGCAAACAGGATACTAGGAATTATTAGGAAAGGAATGGTAAATAAGACCAAGAATATTATAATGCCTCTGTATCGCTCCACGGTGTGACCTCACCTTGATAAAGATGATGGAACTCCTCTCATAGGAGGAAAGGTTAAACAGGTTAGGGCTCTTCAGATTGGAAAGGAGACTGCTGATGGGGTACGTGATTGAGGTCTACAAAATCCTGAGTGATGTAGAACGTGTAAAAGTGAATCGATTTTTTACTCTTTCAAAAAGTAAAAAAACTAGGCGACATGAAGTTACATGGAAATATTTTTAAAACAAATAGGAGGAAATATTTTTTCACTCAACGAATAGTTAAGCTTTTGAACTCATTGACGAAGGATGTGGTTAACAGCGGTTAGCGTATCTGGGTTTAAAAAAGGGTTTGGACAAGTTTCTGGAGGAAAAGTCCATAGTTTGCTATTGAGATAGACATGGGGAAGCCACTGCTTGCCCTGGGGTTGGTATCATGGAATGTTGCTGCTATTTGAGTTTCTGCCAGGTACTTTTGACCTGGATTGTCCACTGCTGGAAACAGGATACCATACTAGATGGACCATCGGACTGACCCAGTATGGCTATTCTTATGTTCTTATTTATTTATTTATTACAATTTATTTATCGCCTTTTTGAAGGAATTCACTCAAGGCGGTGTACAGTAAGAATAGATCAAACATGAGCAATAGGCAATTACAACAGTAAAAATATTCAAATAACAATACAAAGTATGGCATGGTATACTACTTACAATGTCAACACAATACGTAATAGAACATTTTAATTGACAGTGAAGGGTACAAGCATAGATCTTTTCCCAAAATAGGTGAAAAGAAAGAAAAACAAGGTCGATCCATACAATATTTGCTAGCTGAATTACAAGGAACTTCCTTTCTCTTGAACAGACTGCCTTACTCAGGTCATAAGGTTTTGAGCTCTGAGCAGCTAGGGTTTGAAGGGGGATTCTTTCTTTTTATCTACTCCTAAAATGAATCAAAGTCCTTCAGAAACATTAAAAGTCACACAAGCAATGGCAAGTAAAGTGTTTTCCTACCCACATTCACAACAGTAATTGATTATAGTTCTTCCACAGCACCCTGACTTTGAAGCACTTCCCAGACAGACAGGGAAGGTGTGAAAGTGTAATTTGGATGAAAATGTAAAGAGCTTTTTATTTTAGACAGAACAGGGCAAATATTTCCCATACTGAAGTGTTGCTCAGGTGTCCTGACCAATGTGAGCACTCTGCGTGTTCTTTTTTTTTTTTCTTCCTTGACAGCATAATATTGTATAAACAACAATTACTAATGACCTCAATCAGGTTATCCAGTCTCATTACAGCCTCTGCATTTGGTACCTGCCACTGCCAATTTGCATCAGCAGAGGGTTTACTCAGTGGGATATGACAGAGCTGTAAAGCAATCTTCTTCATTTAAATAGTTTAATTGAGGAAAGCTATCAGATGCTTTAAAATTTAATGTATACAACAATTTGCTTTCCCTAGCTGTTCCCGGAGTTTATGTTTTCTCTGTCTCTCTCTATCTCTGCCCCCTGCAATCCAGCATCGCCTTTCTGTCTCTGTCCCATCTTCTTCTGTCTCTCTTCCTCCTATCCAAAACCACCCCTTCTCTCTCTCTCTCTCTCTGTTTCCTCTATCCAGAACTGCGGCATCTCTCTCTCCATTTTCTCTTCTCTCATTCAGCACTCCCCCTCTTTCTGTCTCTCTACATTGCTTTCTTCCCCATCTAGCATCGCCCCCCTCTCTCTCCATGTCTCTCTTCCCCCATCCAACATTGTCCCATCTCTCTTTCCCCATCCAGCATAATCCCATCTCTCCCTCCCTTCCCAACTAGTTCCCCATTCTCTGTTTCTCTCTTCTCCCTTATCCAGCATCACCCCATCTATGTCTCTCTTTTTTTCTTCTTCCTACCCAGAATCACCCCATCTCTCTGTAACAAATTAATTCAGATGTATCCTCAAAAAAAGGAAAACATGCTATATACATCACTAGATGAAGTGGATAAAAAATATAATAGTTCTAATTTCTGTTAGTGCTGCATTTTAATTAAATGTTAATCATGATTAAAGTTATTTGCCCCCCACCCCACTGTGACTCTGGGCAAGTCACTTAACCCTACATTGTCCAGAATCACAAGGAGTTGCAGTGGGAAATAATATCTTTAATCACATGATTAATTGCAATTACAAATTTTAATTGAAATGCAGCCCTAAAAAAATGAAATAATAAAAAGTTATAAAAAGACAAGAAATACAAAATACAAATTGAAAATTTACAAATTAAACAATCTAAACCAGCATGCAGAACAGCTACGTATAAATAGCATTACAGTTTTCACAGCCTACTTCATAAAAGCAAGCCTAATTTCTGTATTTCATAGATTGGCCAATTGTCTTTCCCCTTATGTGCATGGCAAAAGCCCAAGGTTTCTAAGAAATCAGAGGAAACCATTTTTGTCCTAGATGACATTTTCCTTTACATCTCCACTGTTGTACAAGGATCTACTATGCCTAAAAGGACAAATTTAATTAAATCCCAAGCAGGCAGGACTAAGAATAATAGCATATCTTGTAATTCTTCCAAAAGGTCTCAGTAGGCTCCCAGTTGGTGATATACAAGATCTAATGCATGAACTGTAGGATGAGCTAGTTTCAAACAATGCCAAGTACAGTCATAGCAGACACAAAATTGGATACTACTCTAGATGAAATATTACCTGCATGAACATTAATCTTCCATCAATAAACACCCAGGAAAGTCCAGTGCCAGCTCTGATATACTTCCAGTAATTCACTCTGGGAGTTCCCAGAGTAAGGTGGGGCATGGCACACCATCAATAAACCTAGAATCCTTAATTTCATAAGTAAGCATTTAGAAGAAGGTAGTAAATGAAATGAATAATAATCTCCCCTACTTTTCCACCCTGCTTATCAGCTTGATGCTGAATTAAGAAACGGAGACGTAACTGGTATAGAAAAGCACATCAAAGGATTACCCATCATAAATAAGTCTCAATGGTAACCCGTGGTTGAGTGGGGGGTGGTGTGATGCATCACCAGTCCCAGAGGTTATACAAAAAAATAGTAAAAATTAGGGGTGGGCAAGGATCAAAAATTTTAATCGCTTTCATTTGTTGGGCAGACTGGATGGACCGTTCAGGTCTTTATCTGCCGTCATTTACTATGTTACTATGTAATCGCGTTTAATCGTGGCCTGCATTTCTGCCATTTCCCTCTACCTTTCCTACTGGCTCTCTCCTATTGAACACAATCCTCTCTCTCTATCTCTCTCACCCTCTGTTTCTTTCTGTCATGCCCTCCTCCCCAGCTTTCACCCAGATTCTCACAATGCTCCCTCCCAGCCTTCACCCAGTTTCTCTTATGCCCCCCTCCCCAGACTTCACTCAGATTCTCTCATGCCCCCCTCCCCAGACTTCACTCAGATTCTCTCATGCCCCCCTCCCCAGCCTTCACACAGATTCTCTCATGCCCCTTCACTCAGATTATCTCATGCTCCCTCTCTAGCCTTCACCCAGTTTCTCTCATGCCCTCTCCCCAGCCTTCACCCAGATTCTCTCATGCCCCCTTCACTAGCCTTAACTCATTCTCTCATGTCTCCCTCCCCAGCCTTCACCCAGTTTCTCTCGTGCCCCTTTCACCAGCCTTCACCCAGATTCTCTCGTGCCTCCTTCATCAATCATCATCCAGATTCTCTCATGCCCCCCTCCCCAGCCTTCACCCAGATTCTCTCATGCCCCCCTCCCCAGCCATCACCCAGATTCTCTCATGCCCCCCTCCCCAGCCTTCACCCAGTTTCTCTTATGTCTCCTCCCCAGCCTTCACCCAGTTTCTCTCATGCCACCTTCATCAGACTTCACCCAGATTCTCACATGCCCCCTCCCCAGCCTTCACACAGTTTCTCTCATGCCCCTCCCCAGCATTCACACAGTTTCTCTCATGCCCCTTCACTCAGATTATCTCATGCTCCCTCTCCAGCCTTCACCCAGTTTCTCTCATGCCCCTTTCACCAGCCTTCACCCAGATTCTCTCATGCCTCCTTCATCAAACGTCATCCAGATTCTCTCATGCCCCCCCTCACCCAGATTCTCTCATGCCCCCCAATGTTTTAAAGACAGACCCGCCCCCACTCTCCCCAAGTTTACCTCAACAACAGGGCTCTGGCTTCAGATTTTCTGTTCTTCCTCTCTGCCTCAAAGTCCTTTTTCTTCCCCTGCATGGCCGGGCTCAGCAGATATTTAAGCCACACTCACGTATCTGCAGGAAGTTGGGGAAGTCTTGCAGGCCATGCAAGATTTCTCCGATGAGGACTCAAGACACGAATAAGGAGGGTTCTCCCTTCACTCTTTTCCTAATTATTTTAAACTGTAGCATTTCAATGATAATGCTTTTCTGCATTCACCAAACCTTTTCCCAGGAGATTACTCTTTGGTAACAGTGAATCAAGAGAATTTCCTTGTTCCCTAAACACTTCATAAGGAAATCTCCAGTTTGGTACAATAAGCTAACAAAATTCTTCCTTCCCTACACTTCATAAGGCAACTCCTATTATAGTAAACCAAACTTTGCAAAATCCCCTCCTCCCAGTTCCTCTTCTGGGTTTGTTTCAGGAATCAAATAAACCACCTAGGCAAGGGCTTGCCTTCCTCTGTTTACTGCGAAGGCAATTCCCCAATCACAAAGAACTTTTCCTTACTAGTTCTGTGTTTCTCTGGTCCCATTACTCCCAGCTCAGGGAACTCCCATGTATTACTGTCTCCCTTTTTCTCTGTGCAGCTAATTCAGCTACCAAAAAGGCTGGACTTTTCTCCTGGCATCCCTCTTTTTCTTGCAGCTGGCCCACCTCCCAAGAGACTGGCCCGTTCATTTTCCCCAGCCAGACTGTGTTCAGGTAGCCTTCTCTTCCAGCTTGTGCAGGGAGCACCCCAGCTCTCTCTCTCTCTCTCTCTGCCTGCCTTTTACATGAGGATTTTCTCTCTCTGAGTTTATAACCAACTCCTGATATATGCCCAGCGCTACTTAGGGAGGCATTCAGCCTCACCCCCCTTCCTGTAGCTGCTTGGGAAAGCTAATGAGCTCCTTTGGCCAACTATAGAAAACTCTACAGCACACTCTTCACCCAGACCCGCCATAGGTCTGTCCACCTCTCCAAATTCAATCAGGCTGCTTTGACCAATAGGAATTCCCTCTCCCTTTTTTTCAGGACTAGCTGTCTATTCAGAGAAGATGATCCCATTAGCAGCCCTTGAGTCTTCCTGGACTCCTTCAGCACTATCACTGTGCAAGCAGCTTTAAGTGAGTAGTTACTAAGCTGCAGTAAAATGATGCATTTTACCATTGTAAAATTTACCACAGGAGTCATAAATATGTGATAAATATAAACTTGTACTGCTGCAGCCATGAACATTGTACATTCATGGCTGTGGTAATAATACAGATAGCAGGCCCCAAGCTGAGCCCACTATCACTTAAAGGGAGCCATCTAAAAATAATTCACTATAATCTCACCTCTGACCTCCCTGACATTGGATCTATACTATTTCCCCCACCTGCTGACTACCCAACCCTATCTAAGTTTCCATTCCTGCGACCTACCAGCCACCTTAGACCTTATTCAGCTGCTTGAGTAATTCTGCAAAATCACCACTAAGGGTTAACTAGTGCCATTTTGAATCCAGACACCTGCCAGGGCTGCAGTAACTTGAGATTACTCCTGTCCCATCCATTAGACATCAGGGAAATTCTGGTAAAATGCAAGGGGGTCGGGAGTGGGGATCAGGCAAGGATGCTAGAGGAGGGAGATGGATGTGGAAGAGATATGATGGGGGAAGGATTCAGGAGTGGGGCTGGGGGTAACGATTACATTTTCTTGTCAGAGGCCCTTTTAAGAGACTCTTTTCATGAATAATGCCACATGTGAGTTTGCTCCAACTCTCTTCCTGTTAGCCACTTAGAACTGTGAGGTTATAGCAGCATATAAAACCATGTGTTGTGTTATGTTATGCTTAAACACAACACATGGTTTTTTATATGCTGCTATAACCTCACAGTTCTAAGTGGCTAACAGGAAGAGAGTTGGAGCAAACCCACAAGATAGCTCTACAATTCAGTACACATGAAAACAGAGATCAGAAAATACAAAACATTACATAGTACAAATTTTCTACATAACTAAGTTTTGATCTTTTTCCTGAAGTCTAAATAGGAGTGTGCACTATGAAATATAGCCAAAGTTATCTTTCCAAAGTTTAGCAAGTTGAAACGCCCAGGAATGTTCCAACAAATTCAATTTCTGTAGAAGAAAAACAGATTAGATTAGAATTATGAAGCCCATGATTTCTAATTCAATTGACAAAGAACATATGTTGATATAGATAAAGTGGTACAGAACCATGCAATTTAAAAAAAAGAAAACATGCAAGCTTGAATAAGATTCTCACCTCTATGGGCAACCAGTGAAGTTTTACAAAATACTGGGTTATCCTATCATATTTTCCCAATGAGAAAAATCAAACGAATGGCAATGTTTTGAATTGTTTGTAATTTTCTTAACTCGCTAATTACTTTAACAAAAAAATAATAAAACTACGCAGCACACTTCTTTATCACAACACCGACATCGAAATCTTCTTCAACGATCTGGACCCAACCTCCGAGGGATACCCAGCTGACCGTATTTGGACAACATTTAATCTCCTCAACATCGAATCAGTTACACAAGCGACTCACAGGTTTGCCAAGACCCACTGAAAACTGGATACATGTCCCAGTCATCTACTCAAGTCTGCCCCTGACCGCTTCATAGCATACCTCACATCCCACCTAAACTTCATGTTACAACAAGGTCTGTTCCCTGAGGAACATGGCAACATCCTACTCACGCCATTACCAAAAGATACCAAGAAAAGCATAAACGATCTCACCAACTACCGCCCAGTTGTGTCTATCCCATTAGTAGTAAAAATGAAGGAGAGTTTGGTGACTAAACAGCTTACGGAATACCTGGACAAGTTCTCAATACTACATAATTCACAATCAGGATTCCGATCCAACCATAGCACCGAAACTGTCCTAGTCACCCTCCTGGCCAAATTCAAGCAGGAGATAGCCATAGGTAAAAGTATACTCCTCCAGTTCGACATGTCGAGCGCATTCGACATGGTAAACCACAACATACTACTAAGACTACTAGGCCACTTCGGGATTGAAGGAAATGTACTTAACTGGATCAAAGGTTTTCTAACCACCAGAACTTATCAAGTAAAATCAAATTCAAACATATCACCACCGTGGAAAGCAGTCTGTGGAGTACCTCAGGGATCACCATTATCACCAATACTCTTCAACATGATGATTCCACTGGCACAGTCCATATCCAATCAAGGCCTTAACCCGTTCATTTACGCACATGTTACAATCTACATCCCCTTCAGACATGATCTGACAGAAATAACCAATAAAAGCAACGATGACCTGAACATCATGGACTCCTGGGCAAATTCATTCCAACTGAAACTGAACACTGAAAAAACACATTGCCTCATCCTCTCCTCTCAACATAACAAGTACAAACCCACAACCATAAAAACCCCAGGACATACCCTCCCTACCTCAGACAGCTTGAAAATACTCGGCGTCACACGATTAAAACCTTTCTTCCCAAGAGCAACCTTTTGAAACCTAATACAATCAATGGTCCCATGCCATGCAGATTACTGCAACGGAATCTACGTGAGTTGCAAAGAACTCATTAAAAAAACTCCAGACCACCCAAAATACAGCAGCCAGGCTGATATTCAGCAAAACACACTTCGAAAGTGCCAACCCCCTTCAAGAAAAGTTGCATTGGCTCCCAATCAAAGAACGGATCATCTTCAAAATCTGCACCTTAGTCCACAAAATTATATACAGCATAGTCCCAGGATACATGACAGACCTTATAGATCTACCAATAAGAAACAAAGTCAGATCGTCAAGATCCTACCTAAACCTACACTACCCAAATTGCAAAGGACTGAAATACAAAACAACTTACGCATCCGGCTTCTCCTACATAAGTGCACAACTATGGAATGGCCTCCCAAGAGCTGTGAAAACAATCCACGACCACCTGAACTTCAGGAAATCACTAAAAACCAACCTCTTCAAAAAGGACTACCCCAACGACCCAACGTAAACCTCTTCACCCAGCAGCACAGCATGACTATGACTGTACTGGACAACATGCAATCTTCATCCCTTCCGACCCTCCACATATACCTCATATGATCACTATACAACCTTGTATTTGTTATCAACTAACTGGGCAAACATCTTTGACGGTACTATGTAAGCCACATTGAGCCTGCAAATAAGTGGGAAAATGTGGGGTACAAATGCAACAAATAAAATAAATAAATATTGACGAGAGCAACCCAGATAACAGACATTACAGTAATACAACTACATTAATAGTAGTGCTTGGACTACCAATTTGAAGTCCTCAGTTTCAAAATATTTATGAACATCATTTTCTCATGAATAGAAGAGTTTTCTGAATAAGATGATTAATCTGAGGTTGCAAAGATAAAGTGCTGTTTACCCATCCCAAAATTTTAATCGCTGAAGAGAGTTTACAATTTGTTTGTGAAATACTGATAGAGCTGTGAATATTTGTAGATTCAAGCCCCAATATTCAGACCATGGGAGATAGCCAGGCTGTTGGCATTAAATATCCGGGGTTTCTTTTTATCAAAGCCCTCTGCCAAACCTCCACCAGTGTCATCAGATCTCAACATTGTTCTCACCCAGCTGATGAAAGCTCCTTTTGAGCCACTGAATTCCTGCCATCTGAAATACTTGACCTGGAAGGTAGTTTTCTTGGTGGCTGTTACTTCAGCTCATAGGGTCAGTGAGCTTCAGGCCTTAGTAGTGGATGCTCCTTATACTAAGTTTCATGACAACACAGCAATCCTCCAAACGCACACTCCACAATGCTCTGTCTTTTTTACTATGGCAAAAGCCGGACAGGACAACGCGGATCGGCGTCACCCACTTGTGAGAATATGAAGTCTGTTGTCCTCGGAGAATACCTGCTACAGTTAAGTATCTTTGCTTTATTTGCCAGTTGCTACCCGCAGATATTCAGTGGAGGATAGCTGGTTATCCCCCACTGAATATCGGCAGATGGCTGGTTAAGTGCTATTTAACCAGTCAGCATCCGTTCTGACTGGTTAAATAGCACTAAATATCAGGCAGTTAGTATCTATAAGTAAGAAGCTAGTTTTATCTGTATTCAACTTTAACTTATACTTAATCACGCAAGTTTCTATTAATGATATACAGCTTTTTTGAAAATTCGTCCTCTAGCTTAGATCCTATAGGCATAAGGACTAGATCATCATCTGTGTAGGTATAAGATAAGTAATCCTGACTGTCAAGCAAAATTCCTAATAAATGAACAAAAACATTAACTAATATAGGAGACAACGGGGATCCCTGGGGTACCCCACATGATTTAGACCACCTATTAGATAAAGTACTATTCATCTTAACCCTATAATGCCTGGCAGTTAAAAAAGAAGAAACCCAGCTCAAGACCCTGCCCATAATCATTATGCTCTCCAGAGATAGAATTAAAATAGTGTGATTTACCAGATCAAATGCAGTGGACAGATCAAGCTGGAGCACTAAGGCCCTTTTTCCCTCACTACAGTGCTTTTTGCATTTCATTATGATTTAACTCGCATTGCAGTAACCTAATTTATTTTATTTATTTTATTGCATTTGTATCCCACATTTTCCCACCTATTTGCGGGCTCAGTGTGGCTTACAATACGTTGTGAATAATAGAAATACAATTGGTCATAATACGATCATGGGTACATTGTGAAGAGTTGTGGGAAGACAAAGTCAAAGTCAAAATATCATCTAGGAATAGAAACAATGGAATGTGACAATGGGGAAATGATAGGGCGATAGGACAACATTCATTAAGAGCAAATAATGCACAACTTTGCCATTTATCCTTTAATTCTAGAAGGTTGTGCATCCAAATTTGCAACTTGCACAAACATTTGTGCACATAAGTTATAGTATAAGGTCAGTTGCAAAATATAACTAAATAATGAGCCAATAATCGGTGTTAAAGAGCAATAACAGGTTATCATTAGCCTTAATTAGCAATAATCGGAACCAATTAGCTGCTACTTTGAACCGAAACTTGTTTTTGGATAACAGTGGGATACAAGAATGCCTAAATAAATAAATGTGCATAAACAGCCCTTAGTTAGTATTCTATAAGCTATGTACTCAAATTCCAGAGCGCCCAAATTCAAGGGGCGGCGTGCCAGGCAGTTACGCCTGCAGGTTATAAAATACTAGCCTTTATCCACCCCCCCCCCCCCCCCCCCCCCCCCCGCTATTCAGTGCTATTTAACTGGCCAGGAACAGCTCCTGGTTGGTTAAATAGTGTTTAGCCGGCTATCCGCAAATATTCAAACATTGGCCAGCTGAGTTTAGTGGGCAAATTGGACCACATAAATAGCAGTCCTATCTTTAAATTTGCTAGCGCTGAATATTGACATAGCCAGTTAAAGTAGAACTGGCCAAAAAAAAAAAAAGGGTTATTCAATGCCAGTCACCGGAAACAGTCTGACATTAAATATCCGGGGTCAGCACTGACCGCGGCGCTTATGCAGGCTGCCTCCCGCAGGCTGAATATCACCCTAATATTCAGCACTATTTAACTGGCTAGGAACAGCTCCTGGCTGATTAAATAGCGCATAACCAGGGGAGACAGCTGGTTATCTCCCGCAGAATATTCCCGGTCAGCGCTCAGTAGATAGCTGGTTACATCGCGCAATATAAGCAGCTATCTGCTAATACTTAGTGCATCGCTGGCTAAGTTTGGCAGCCAAATCGGGCTGCCGAGATAGCAGGCCTATCATTGGCTGGTTTAAATTTAACCGGCCAATGCTGAATATTGGCTTGGTCTGTTAAGTATAAACCAGCCAAAATTACACCAGATATTCAATGCCGGTCACCGGAAACAGCCCAGCATTGAATATCTGGTCTCACCACCGACCGTGGTGCCTCCCGCAGTCTGAATACCAGCCCCTATGGGCCTTATTCTATGAAGGTTATGCTCCTAAATTTATGTTCTTTAATTTTCGTTTTTAAATTTAAACTCCTAAATTACGAGCATAATCTATGCTCCTAATTTAGGGCCTGTTACGCTCACAGATTTAGCACGCATTTATCAGCATAAATATAGGAGCATAACCTTTATAGAATAAGGCCCTATTACCTAAGTACCTACAGTTAGGCATGAGAATTTACATCGGTTGTTGAGCTGGCGTAAGTGCTTGCACCTAAATTTAGGCACATAAATGCAGACTGACGCTGCTATTCCAAAACTGTCAGTGCACGCATACCAGCTGTTATAGAGTTCACGCTTAGCGCACATCTTCCTGCTGCCTACTGCAGGCAATCTGCACAGATCTACCCCCTTAATGGGCATTATTTGGACAGAATAGTGTGTTCTTCAGTTAACATACATTAGCAACTCCCTTCCTTAGTCTCCAGAGCCTTTTAATTTAACAGCAGCATTTACAGCCTGCTTATCCTATAGGTTCAAAGCGGGTTACAGCAGTAAAATAGACAATACAATATTAGGATATAATCAAAAAAAGAAATGCCAAAAACCTTTACAAATAATGTCGGTAGAACCATGTTTTTACAGCTTTTCTGAAAGTCATGTAATGTGAAATGTTTATTCCAAAAATGTGATGCACTCTCAAATAATGTACTTAGTACTGTTCAGTCGTCAACTAGTAATTGGTGGCAGAGGTGCCAGCAATAGTTCAGTCAAGGATCCTAAGTGCCAAAAGTGCCAAGATGGTCTATACAGCTGTTCCCGCCCAACTACAAGATGGAAAACTGCCATCACCTTACACACACAAACACTTAGAAGCAGAGACTTCAGAAATTTCATTATTCCCCTTAGTGTGGAAGTTTTGTGGGGGTCCTGCTACATGGTGCTTACCAATCTAGCATTTAACTGGCTTTTCAGATGCCTTTTTTTTTTTATAGCAACAGAGCCCTAACTAATATAAAGAGCTTCCAGTGAGCTGACAACCAAGGAAGCCTGGTTCAAATCCTACTGCTACTCCTTGTGATCTTGAACAAGTACTTACGGCCCGATGATTAAAGGTAAGTGTGAGCGTTAGAGGCCACTAGCACCAGACTAACGCCCACAATTACCTTCACACACATGATCAATGGGCAAACAGCGCCTGCGCAAGGCAATAGCACAGAGCTCATTTAAGTTACATTTAAATGAGCTCTGCTGTATTCCCCCTATGATCACAGAACAGCCACTACTCAATTGCCCTCCCCTTGTTCCTTCTCACCCAGTACTTCCCTCGCCCTTAATTGTCTTGTCTGTATTTTAGATTGTAAGCTCTATTGAGCAGGCACTGTCTCTCTGTGTCAGGTGTTCAGCGCTGCATGCGTCTGGTAGCACTATACAAATGCTAATAATAATAATAATCATAGGGGCGGAATAGCGCCTTAACCCTATGCCAGCTCAGAGCTGGCGCTAGGGTTAAGGTTCTGTGCCTGCCCCCCCTCCCATCAGTCAGGCAGCCCGTCCTGGTGGCTTAGTGCCCCCTCAACCCCACCCCCAGATAGCAACACAGAGGCTGAAGGTCTGGTAGACCTCCAGTCCCCCCCAACACAAGGTCACAAGGAGCTCTGGATCTCCAGCCCCCTAACCCCCCCCATGCCCCCCAAAATCCCCTGGTGCCCAGTGGGCCACAAACCCAACCCCCCCCGGCCCAGGTAGTCTAGTGGCCCCCTCTCCCCCCATACCTCCGTTATGGAAAGGGAGTAGCACACTCCCAACTCTTCCAGCGCCACCTTCAAAATGGGCAGGGCCCCCCGTGCCCTTGTGTCAGGGGGAGTTGGGGGATTGGAGGTCTGTTGGACCTCCAGTCCCCATGTCGTTGTCTTGGGGGGCGGGGGGCCTGGGTGGGGCACTAGGCCACCAGGGCCAAAGCAATGTCAGGGGTTTGGGGGTCCCACGGATCTCCATCTCCTGCATTTGACCTGTCAAACTAGTGCAGGAGGACTGTTCCTGAGAGCATGCTTAGGCACAATCCTCCTGCACTTTATCCCTATGATCAGAGCTAATAGCGTATCTAAATTTGCATGCTATTGGCTCTCATCATAGGGGCGTCATTGCCCCATGCTACTCTGGCACTAATTTTAGAGCGCTATTTGGAACAGCGTGGGGCTTCTGATCATCAAGGAATTAACCATCCACTGCCTCAGGTACAAAATTAGACTGAACACCCTCCAGGCACAGGAAGATGTCCAGAGTACTTGAATGTAACTGAACTTTGAGATCCTACTGAAAAAGAACATAATGACCATCTTCCTGTTGAATATTTAAATCACTTGTGTGGGGCTATCTGCTGATATTCAGTGACATGTAACCAGTTAGTGCCTCTGAATATCAGTACTAACTGCTAAACAGGGTTGCCAGCTGGGAAAAATTTTCCCAGCCCCAAACGAGCCGTAAACCCGCCCAAAAACCGCCCGTAGCCAATCCCCATCTCCCGCGTCACCGAACCCCGCCCCCGTGTCACCAACCCCGCCCCCGCATCACCTAACCCCGCCTCCCACGTCACTAACCCCGCCTCCTACATCATACCTGACAACCCCGCCCCTGAAAGGCTTCTATTGATCCAATTTGGACCAATAGAAGCCCCAGAAAAGCTTCTATTGGACCGACTTGGACCAATAGAAGCCCTGGAAAAAACCGCCGAACTCGCACAGCGGCGACGGGAAAACTGCCCAAAAAACCGCATCCCGCGGCCGGCGAAATTTTCCCGCCGCCACTGGCAAAAACCCGCCCAATTGGGCGGTAAAACCACCCACCTGGCAACTTTGCTGCTAAAGCCATAGCTGGCAATTTTGAGGACAGTCCGGGGGGTGGAGTCAGCACTTAACTGCTTAACCAGTCAAATTGGTCTGCACAAAACACCGTCCTGTCTTTATCAGGTTTCACTTATCACACTTAATCACATAAAGGGTAGCCAGCCACAGATAACTGGATATTCAATGTTAATGCCCGGACATTGCTCAGCATTGAATATCCGGTCATAATGCCAGCAGCAGCCAAAAAAAAAAAAAACGCTGACTGCCATCGGTGGAATATTTACCCCTATATATATATATCTTTGGGACCTAAAAATTGACTCTTCAGTTACAGTGGTGGAAATAAGTATTTGATCCCTTGCTGATTTTGTAAGTTTGCCCACTGACAAAGACATGAGCAGCCCATAATTGAAGGGTAGGTTATTGGTAACAGTGAGAGATAGCACATCACAAATTAAATCCGGAAAATCACATTGTGGAAAGTATATGAATTTATTTGCATTCTGCAGAGGGAAATAAGTATTTAATCCCTCTGGCAAACAAGACCTAATACTTGGTGGCAAAACCCTTGTTGGCAAGCACAGCGGTCAGACGTCTTCTGTAGTTGATGATGAGGTTTGCACACATGTCAGGAGGAATTTTGGTCCACTCCTCTTTGCAGATCATCTCTAAATCATTAAGAGTTCTGGGCTGTCGCTTGGCAACTCGCAGCTTCAGCTCCCTCCATAAGTTTTCAATGGGATTAAGGTCTGGTGACTGGCTAGGCCACTCCATGACCCTAATGTGCTTCTTCCTGAGCCACTCCTTTGTTGCCTTGGCTGTATGTTTTGGGTCATTGTCGTGCTGGAGGACCCAGCCACGACCCATTTTTAAGGCCCTGGCGGAGGGAAGGAGGTTGTCACTCAGAATTGTACGGTACATGGCCCCATCCATTCTCCCATTGATGCGGTGAAGTAGTCCTGTGCCCTTAGCAGAGAAACACCCCCAAAACATAACATTTCCACCTCCATGCTTGACAGTGGGGACGGTGTTCTTTGGGTCATAGGCAGCATTTCTCTTCCTCCAAACACGGCGAGTTGAGTTCATGCCAAAGAGCTCAATTTTTGTCTCATCTGACCACAGCACCTTCTCCCAATCACTCTCGGCATCATCCAGGTGTTCACTGGCAAACTTCAGACGGGCCGTCACATGTGCCTTCCGGAGCAGGGGGACCTTGCGGGCACTGCAGGATTGCAATCCGTTATGTCGTAATGTGTTACCAATGGTTTTCGTGGTGACAGTGGTCCCAGCTGCCTTGAGATCATTGACAAGTTCCCCCCTTGTAGTTGTAGGCTGATTTCTAACCTTCCTCATGATCAAGGATACCCCACGAGGTGAGATTTTGCGTGGAGCCCCAGATCTTTGTCGATTGACAGTCATTTTGTACTTCTTCCATTTTCTTACTATGGCACCAACAGTTGTCTCCTTCTCGCCCAGCGTCTTACTGATGGTTTTGTAGCCCATTCCAGCCTTGTGCAGGTGTATGATCTTGTCCCTGACATCCTTAGACAGCTCCTTGCTCTTGGCCATTTTGTAGAGGTTAGAGTCTGACTGATTCACTGAGTCTGTGGACAGGTGTCTTTCATACAGGTGACCATTGCCGACAGCTGTCTGTCATGCAGGTAACGAGTTGATTTGGAGCATCTACCTGGTCTGTAGGGGCCAGATCTCTTACTGGTTGGTGGGGGATCAAATACTTATTTCCCTCTGCAGAATGCAAATAAATTCATATACTTTCCACAATGTGATTTTCCGGATTTAATTTGTGATGTGCTATCTCTCACTGTTACCAATAACCTACCCTTCAATTATGGGCTGCTCATGTCTTTGTCAGTGGGCAAACTTACAAAATCAGCAAGGGATCAAATACTTATTTCCACCACTGTATGTCACAGGAGTGAAGTCACAGTATTGTCAATAGTGGCTGCAATTTATTTATGGAAAAGGGACAGCCAAACAACTGATTCTCGGGAAAGATGCCCATGAAGGGACTCACAAAGGGACATGCCTTCGGTGGCAGCTCAGCAGCAGCTACTCACCAGCTTGGGTGGAGCCTTTCTATACGTATCAGAGAACAGGTGCAGGGAGCCAAACCGGTTGCAGATTCCAGGAAGAGCAGAGCAGGAGCTTGCAAGTGATCCAGGAAGTGATGTCACTGGCTGGGCAGAGCCCTGTTATCAGCAGTATCTTGAAGCACCCTCAGTTCTCCAAAGACAAGCAGGCTGATATTCTCACAAGTGGGTGACGCCACGTCGGCCCCGGAGGATTTTAAAGCAAAATCTAAAAATCTCTTCTACGGCGTTCCGTCGCGCGAGCGATCACACTGCGCATGTGCGCACACCTCTTCCCGCTCGCCGTGCGGACACGCCCCTCAGTTTTTCTTTTTCCGCGTCTGAGGAGACACGGAGTTCGTTAGTGCTTCGTGTTTTCTTCAGGTCCTCGGAGTAAAATCTCTTTTTTATTTTACCCTTTTTGGGTGTTCTTTATTTTTTCATTTGATCCTTTCATGGCAGGTTCATTGTGGCTTATATATACAGGTACTTTTTTGTACCTGGGGCAAGAAAAAGTTAAGTAGTTGCCAGAGTCACAAGGGGCTGTGCCTGAAAGGAAAACAAAGCATATAAGCTTCTCTTTTTCTTTTAAAAGTGCTGGCATATTTTTATCTGTGGGCTCTCTCTCGCCAGCAAACTAAACAAGCCCACATTTTTAGGATCCATTTATTAAAACTTTACAAATGGCTCTCCAGATCTGTGAGAGCCTGCTCCAGCACACCACTGTCTTTAAGCCCCACAAGTGGTGAAGGTGTATGTCACAGGAAAAACCAGGAACCTAAGCAGGTGCATCCCTGGTCAGCCACTGAATGGGCAACCTGGTGACACAATATCAGTGGTGTAACCTTTGAAGTGAGTCTCCACCCGCCTCGGCGCCTCCTGCTATGCAGGTCATTCGGGCGCATCGGAGGATGTGTCTTGGGCCGGATCATCTCCCTGTGAAGCGCAAGTAGTGTCTCAAAGACGAGACGTATTCTACTCTGCCAGGGATGCCCAAAGGAGATCATTCTGGAGTCCGACAGAGACCGATGCACGCTGGGTATAGTTATGCATCGAATAGGTCTCCACCTGCCTCGGCACCTCCTGCTTGGCAGGTCATTCGGGCGCATCGGCGGATGTGTCTTGGGCCGGATCATCTCCCTGTGAAGCGCAAGTAGTGTCTCAAAGACTAGACGTATTCTACTCTGCCAGGGATGCCCAAAGGAGATGCCCAGAGCTTTGCTCCCTCGGTTATGGAGGTATCCGGGCTTCAGACATCAGTCGGTGCCGAGAGCGTTGCTCCCTCTGTTATGGAGGTATCCTGGCATTGGACGTCGATGCACCGGTACATCGGTACCAGGTATCATCGGTGCCGTGGATACCATCGGTGCCGGGTGTCATGGGTACCGTCGGTACCGAGGAGTATCGATACCAGGAACATGGTGTCATGGGTCCCGTCGGTATCGGGTATCATCGGTACCATGGGTCCCGTCGGCACCGGGTATCATCGGTACCATGGGTGCCGTCGATGCCGAGTGTCATCGGTGCCATGGGTGCCGTCGGTACCGAGTATCATCGGTGCCATGGGTACTGTCGGTACCGAATATCATCGGTGCGTCGGTACCGAGGAGTGTCGATACCAGGAACATTGGTACCATGGTCGGTGTCATGGGTCCCGTCGGTACCGGGTATCATCGGTACCATGGGTCCCGTCGGCACCGGGTATCATCGGTACCATGGGTGCCGTCGATGCCGAGTGTTATCGGTGCCATGGGTGCTGTCGGTACCGGGTATCATGGGCACCATCGGCACCAGGTATCATGGGCACCATCGACTATCGGTACCAGGTATCATCGCCCATCGGTACCGAGTATCATGAGTGCCATCGGTACCATAGTATCAGGTATCGTCGGTACCGTGGATACATGGGTATCAGGTATCATGGATGCCGTCGGCACATGAGTACCATCGATACCAGATATCATGACCAGGTACCATCAGTGCCATGGGTGCCATTGGTACCAGGTGTCATGAGCACCGTCGGTGCCATGTGTACCATCGGTACCGTCTGTGCTGTTGGTGCCGGATATCATGGGTACCATCGGTACCACATGTCATGGCTACATCGGTACCAGGTATCATGGGTACCATCGATACCAGATATCATGACTATCATCGGTACCAAGTACCATGGGTACCATTGGTACCGGGGGGCCATCGGTGCCATGTGTATCATCGGTACCGTCGGTGCCATGGTCTAGCAGTCTGGTTTCGATTCCCTTGCATTTCCAGACTTTGTCCTTGGCTTCGGGACCATGGGTACCATTGGATGCCATGGGTGCTACCGCCTCCTGCGGCATCTAGCTTTTCACCTGGTCTCCTTCACCGATGCTGCCTCTGGTATGGGTGTTCGCACCCTACTGGGGCAACTTCTCAACCCGTAGTAGCCTCCATATCGGACGCGTTTGGATCTGAGCTGCTCTGTTTGAGTAGTTAGTTCAGTTCAATGATGGTCATCTGACATTACAGTGGAGATTGTGAATCCCAATGCCCAGATGCTAGAGGTCCTGGACTACTATCTTCACCTGAGTCTTCTGCACTCAGAACAGATAGGAGTTCTAAGAACTTACTTCGGCGCCCCCGGGGCCAGAGCATACATCCTTAGCCTCTTTTGGAGAATGGCGTACCAGGCTGGCATGATCGCATCCAAAATCAAGTCTTGTCAGATCTTTACGAGCATTCCCACCGGAGTAGGCTACACCTTTTCACCAAGTGGTCAGGTAGCACACGGTGTGTCGCAGGTTCCTGTCTAAGGGCATTTTCGACACGTGTAATGTAACACCTAGATTTCTGCTCTAGGTACAGTAATGCGCAGACTCTCGTGACTGTGTGCCTCTCTCCTGGAGGAGAAGACTCAGCAGAAAACTGTAGATATGCTGTGCATACACTTCCTCATCTTGGAAGTTCTTTAGAGAGAAGAGTAGTTTTCCTTGTGCCTTAAGGGGTCGTACCTATACTCCTACTTCTCGACAGCCGGTTCGGGCTATGCCTCAGCACGCTCGTTCTAGTCAGCGGCGTGCACCTAATCAGGCCCCTGCAGCTTTTCCCCAGGAACCAGAGGGGTTTTTGACTGGCTCCAATTCAGTATAGCCACTAAAAAAAAAAAAAAATGTCCGTACCGGCCAATCTGCCTGTCGGAGGGGAAGTTTAAATTTTCTCCACCAAAGGTGACTTCTTTTATCCTCCAACCGGGGGGGTTTTTTCAACTAGTCCGGTTAGGATACATTCTCAATCTGGAATCAAACCCTCCACATTGTTCATTGGAAGCTTAATCCTTTAGCTTCCATCAAAAGTGAGTACTTGCAGAGGAACTCTCTGCTTTTCTCAGCGCCAATGCAGTCGAGCCCTTTCCACCAGGGCACAAGAAGGGTTGAGTTTCTATTCCAGGTCTTTCCTTGTGGGTTGCGACCCATCATAGACATAAGGGGCCTAAACAGTTTTGGTTCAGGATGCTTTCCCTGGGCATCCTTCTTCCCATACTTCAGGAAAACGATTGGTTATGCTCTCTGGATTTACAGGATACTTATACTCTCTTTGCATCCAGAGCATGTTTTTTTCCTAGTGCCTGGCTGTTGTTGCAGCGTATCTTCATGGACTGGGAGTGCATGTGTTCCCTTAACACGATGATTGCCCGTCTCAACAGATTACAGCACAGTACATATTGAGACTTCTAGACACATGGCTTCCACAGTTCATGTAACTCCCATGGCACTTTTGCACATGACATCCGCTCAGTGCATCCTAGCTTCCCAGTGGTATCAAGTTTAGGGTATCTAGAGGATGTAACCCAACTGTTCGCCAGTCTTCGGAATTCCCCTCAGAGGTGGTTAATTCTCTCTATTTTGATTCTGAGGCACCTTACTCAGTCAGAAGCTGCTGACGAAGGTTGCATCCCTCCTGGCTATCCAACCACATTATTTCAATTCAGCATACAATCGGGTTGTGATGTACTCGATAACAAAGGAGTACTGAATCTTGCCCTCTGAGTCAGGATGCCATGCAGATGTAACGATGGGCCCGCAACGCGGCATGTTTTCTCCAAGCCACTTATCTAATTGGCGTAAACAGCAGTCTGGCCGACAGGCTGAGCAGGATAATGCTACAGTTGAGCATGCCTATAGTTCGAAAGACCCCTCAGTGGATCTTTTTGCTACTTAGTCCAATCGCAAAGTCCCTCAGTTCTGTTCCAGGCTGCAGGTTCACGGCAGGCTACCATCGGATGCCTTTCTCCTTCTTTGGGAGACAGGTTTTCTGTATGCGTATCCTCCCATACATCTGGTGGAAAAGACTTTGCTGTTTCTCAAGCAAGATTGTGGAGCCATGATTCTGATTGCTCTTTTCTAGCTGCGTCAGATAGGATTCCCTCTTCTTCTGGAGTTGGAATGTTTTCCAGCTCTCATTACGCAGAACGAGGGGGCACTTCTACATCCCAACCTCCAATCTCTGGCTCACACGGTCTGGATGTTGAGAGTGGGGTTTCGTTGAGTTTTCCAGAGTGTCTCCCGACTCTTGCTTGCTTTCAGAAAAGATTTCACAAAGAGGTGTTATTCTTTTTCATGGAAGAGGTTTGCCGTCTAGTGTGACAGCAAGGCCCTAGATCCTGCATCTTGTCTTATACAGACCTTGCTTGAGTTCTTTCTACACCTGTCTGAGTCTGGTCTCAAGACCAACTCTGTCAGTATTCATCTTCGTGCAATAGAGCTTATCATCAACGTGTGAAAGGTCAGCCTTTAGCTGTCCACTTCACGAGAGGTTTATTTCTCCCCCAATATTGAGAGAATTCCTTGTATGTGTCTAGGGGAGATTATTTCTGTTGGGCTTAGCACCCACAATAATTTTGACAGTTGGCTCTTATGCTTCGGTCAGAGTTCCTATCACTCCTTATCCAGTATCTTGGGGTCCCAATGTCGTTTTCATCCAGCTGCTGCAAGCTCAATTCAGGCCACTGGATTCCTGCCATCTGAAGTATTGGACCTGGAAGGTCCTTTTCCTTAGTGGCTGTTCCTTCAACTCGTAAGGTCGGTGAGCTTCGGTCTCTAGTAGCTCAAGCGCCTTACCTTACTTCTCATCTTAACAGAGTAGTTCTCTGCATGCAGACAAAGTTCTTACTGGCGCTGGTATCAGAGTACCAGCTGATCCAGTCAGTTGTCTTGCCAACATTCTTTCTCCCTCTTCTTACAAGCCCTGGCGAAAGCAAGCTGCGCACTTTTTCCGTGGAGCAGACGAGCTCCCTCGGACGGTCCGCCCAGTTGTTTATTTCTTTTAATGCCAGTTGCTGTCGGAAACCGCATCATTTCTTCTTGGCTAGCAGATTGCATCTCCTTCATTTTTGTCCAAGCTGGACTGACTCTAGAGGGCCATGTCACGGCTCACAAAATTAGAGCCATGGCTGAGTCGGTGGCTCATCTAAGATCAGTCACTATTGAAGAGATCTGCAAAGCTGTGGCGTGGTCATCAGTCCACACATTCACATCTCACTACTGCCTTCAGCAGGATAGCCGACTCGTCAGTCGGTTTGGGCAGTCGGGGCTGCAGAACTTCTTTGGGGTTTAGAATCCAACTCCAACCCTCCTAAGCCCATTTTTGTTCTGTTCCAGGCTACACTCATTTAGATGTTTCTTCTTTTCAGGTCAATTTTTATTCTGGCCTCGCCGTTGCGAGACCCAATTGACCACTGTTTGTTGTGTTGTGTAAGCCTGGAAGCTAGGGATACCCCACTTGTGAGAATATCAGCCTGCTTGTCTTTGGAGAAAGAGTAGTTACTTACCTGTAACAGGTGTTCTCCGAAGACAGCAGGCTGCATATTCTCACAAACCCTCCCACCTTCCCCTTTTGGAGTTGTCTCCTCCATCTTTTGGATTTAACTGAGGGGCGTGTCCGCACGGCGAGCGGGAAGAGGTGTGCGCACATGCGCAGTGTGATCGCTCGCGCGACGGAACGCCGTAGAAGAGATTTTTAGATTTTGCTTTAAAATCCTCCGGGGCCGACGTGGCGTCACCCACTTGTGAGAATATGCAGCCTGCTGTCTTCGGAGAACACCTGTTACAGGTAAGTAACTACTCTTTATCTTGACAAAAGGCAAGGTTATTATGGGCACCTGCTCTCTAGTAAGGAAAGAAAACTGGGACCAACTTTACCACTCATGTAAATAAAATCAAAGCACAAAAAGCACAAAAGAGAATTCTAGCAATAAGAGAGCAGCTAAAAACTCTGAAGCATGATGGTCAGAGTGAATAACAAGAACAAGACAGTAGAGGATCCTGAATTGCTTCTCTCTCAGAAAACATACTGGAGACTTGGAGATTTCTGCAGAAGGGGGGGGGGGGGGGGGGGAATACCAAACTGAGATAGTGAGCAGTGTTCTAAACTGCATTGAGTGGCTGAGAGACTCAGCAAGAGTTAATATAAATTGGTTTATTGTGAACTTCTTGAATGTACTGCTTCAGCCTTACAGTCAAATTTGTTACTGGAAGTATTATTAGGTGTGAGAAGTTACTGGAAGAAACTACACCTGTTAAAACTCTTCCGCAGGTTTTCCGTGAAATAGGGAATGCATTGTCGTAATCAAAGACTATGAAAATCTTGTTGATACATCATTTAATTTTAAACGTGAAACAATAAGATCCTTAATAATGTATTGTAGTCTTCTATACCAGTTTCTCCAGTGGGATTTCTATTGGACCATTATGAGGTTTTTGAGCTGTAGGGCAGGAGAGGTCACCAATTCATTCAGAAAGCAGGAATTGCTGGCAAAAAAATTATTTTAGGAGTGTGATTCACCCTCATATGGAGCTTGGCGTAATATAAGTACATAAGTAATGCCACACTGGGAAAAGACCAAGGGTCTATCGAGCCCAGCATCCTGTCCATGACAGCGGCCAATCCAGGCCAAGGGCACCTGGCAAGCTTCCCAAACGTACAAACATTCTATACATGTTATATAATACATTTCATACTTTCATGCTGCTGGAAAGGAATGTGGCTAGGACATCTATTAAGCATAAGAACGCTTTCTTATTAATATGGGATAGAAAAATACAGCCCTTATCACCTAGAGCTCGCTGTGGAGTTCTTAACTTCCTTTGAGAAGTCTTAGGGATCTTGATGTGGAATTCAGACAAATTTTCTTTTTCTTTTTGTGGGAATTTTCAGAAGGTCATAAGAGTAGAGGCCTTCTGAAATTGAAATAGTTGATTCTGTTCTTGAAGACTGAGTTGTGTAGTGTTTGGGTTGTGGGGAAGGAGTTCTATCATATAATTTTGAAGACTTATTTTGTCATATTTACTGACGTTTGTATTGTACTTTTGTCGTCAATAAAAATGATTTCAAACTAAACATGAAACAATAAGTTTCTCCAACATCATATGGGTTTAATAGATAATATAGAGCATGAAATAACAGAGACTGGCTATGGTGTATGTTTTAGGTTATGATGCATAAAAGAACATATGCATTGATTTAAACATGACAAACTTGCTGGGGGACAGGAAAGGAGGGAGTGAAACAATCTCTGAGAGATACAGAGAATCTGTTTCAGTGACTGAAAACTACAACCACCACATATATGTGAATATAAGCGTAAAACCTATGAAAAGTGTAAAGGCCTCCATACATCTCCTGAGATGCTACAAACATGTAGCGAAGCAATTTTTTTTATGCAAACGGTAGTCAACACATCTGTAAACATGACTCACTGACTGTCACTAATATCCATGGTTTCATTTCAGAATCTGGAGGCGAAGGCTGGAAATGCATGATGTAGCAAAGAACATATGAAGATATGTTCTGTATGGGAAAATTAGGTTCTTACCTTGGTAATTTTCTTTCCTTTAGTCATAGCAGATGAATCCATGAGCCCTCCCTGATTGATTGATTGATTGATTGATTGATGCTGTTTTGGGTTCAGTTTTTCCTGTAGATACAGTATGTTCCCTCTTTGGGAGAAGTTGGAAAACAGTCTTCAGGATTTCTGTTCCGTTACAGAATCCATGCGTACTCCTTTTTTTTTTTTTTTTTTAACGCTGTGAGGAAAGTTGGAGGCAGGCAGCAACAGAAGTACTCCAGTAGGCAGGGGGATGGGTAAGGCAGGGAAAGGGCGAACCTATATGCCTTCAAAGTGGGCACCACCAGCCACAACACCCCAGTTTCAACTGGCAAAGCACAGGAGCCACCCCAGGCAGAATTTGTCCAGGAGCTGATCAAGCTACGTCCACACCTGCTGGGAGATAGAGAAATACTGAAGGCAGATGGAGCTAGCCATCCATAGAACACTATGGTTTTTCAGTATGTATGGTATGTCCGCTGGTAGGCGGACATAACCCATCAGTTAATGGATTCATCTGCTGCTGATGACAAGGAAACTACCTATCTGTGTTACAACCAAAGTGGTTGGAATAGGAGTCAGTGGTTGGTGAATTAAAACTGGTTAAAAGATACGTGAGGTAGTCTATAGGAAGCTACCTACCCTGCCCCTTTAATGACACTCCTTCACAATGGTGGATCCACCTTAGAACTCATTGTCCCGCTCAGAGGGGAAATGACACAGGATGCGAGGAGCCAGGAGGGAGTGGTCCAGGAAGATAAAAGCTCAGGGCACAATTAGGTTAGGGAGGCCCAGAGGGGAGCAGCAATGCCCAAATGTATAGGTCTCCAACTGCGACAGTCAGGTAGGCCAAGTTCATCTGGGAATTTTGCAGAACTGTATTCTTGATGCAGCCAGAGGTCTGCTGGTGAATATTGTTAACTAGAGACAATCTTGTAAATCACTCAGATATGGGATTTCCAAGATATGGCGATTCATCAAATCAAGAACATAAGAATAGCCATACTGGCTCAGACCAATGGTCCATCTAGCCTAGTATCTTGCTTCAAACAGTCACAAGTACCTCGCAGAAACCCAATTAGCAGCAACTTTCCTTGATACCAATCCCAGGGCAAGCAGTGGCTTCTCCATGTCCATCTCAATAACAGACTACAAAATTTTCCTCCAGGAACTTGTCCAAACCTATTTTAAACCCAGATACACTAATTGCTGTTACCATATCCTCCGGCAACGAGTTCCAGAGTTTAACTATTCTTTGAATGAAAAAATATTTCCTCCTATTTGTTTTAAAAATATTCCATGCAATTTCACTGAGTGTCCCCTGGTCTTTGTACTTTTTAATAAACAAACAATAATGTGTATGCCTAAGCCCGGCAGGAGCAGGACCATGGAAGGACTATTCTTGTATCTAAGGATTGGTTTATATTATTTTTCCCTTGCCTGTGAAGTTAACAGAACCATCCATATCTAGCATTTTTAATAAAGTATTATTTTTTGTGCACTTTAACCCACTGTGTGGATCCACTTTGTCTGGGCTCAACCTCGTTCACATTACCACAGATAGAAAACAGAGCATAGGATTAAATGGTCAGTGTTCTCAATAGAGAGGGGTATATAGTGGGGGTTCCCCAGGGATGCTTTTCAACATAAATGACCTAGAAACAGGAATAAGGAGTGTGGTGATGAAATTTGCCGATTACACAATTATTCAGACTTATTAAATCACAAGAAGACCTTACAAAAGGCAGATGACATTTAATCTGAGCAAGTGCAAGTAATGCGTGTAGGAAGAGGAACCCAAACTATAGCTACATGATGCAAAGGTTCCATGTTAAGAGTCACAGCCCAGGAAAAGGATCTAGGTGTCATCGTTGGTATCATGTTGAAACCCTCTGCTCAGCGTGCAACAACAGCTAAGAAAGCAAATAGTATGTTAGGATTATTAAGAAAGGAATGGAAAATAAAACTAAGAATTTCATAATACCTCTATATTGCAATACTGTGTACAATTCTGATCACCACATCTCAAAAAGAGATATAGCGGAATTAGAAAAGGTACAGAGAAGGGCGATGAAAATAATAAAGGGGATGGGACGACCTCCCTATGAGGAATGGCTAAAGAAGTAGCAGTGCTTCAGCTTAGGGAAGAGACAGTTGAGGGGAGATACGATAGTGGCCTATAAAATACTGAGTGGAGTGGAACAGGTAAATGTGAATCGCTTGTTTGTTCTTTCCAATAGTACAAGGACTAGGGAGCAAACAATGAAGCTACTAAGTAGTACATTTAAAATAAAACGGAGAGGAGGGGCAATGGTGAGCACTGACAAGAATGGATGCCTGATCCTTCAGCTCCTTTCTCCTTGCTAATTAATCTTGGGAAATAAGCGGATTCACTCTTTCACAGATCTCCAATCTTTGCCTAATTACTCTTGTAGGGCTACCATGAAGAACAAGAATCCTAAAACTGATGCCAGTTACATTCCTCTCCCTGCTTCTAAGAAGCTCAAGCAAGCATTGCTATCTCCAACGAAAGTGCCACTAGATGCAGAGCTGGAAATAACCCTCCGTGCTATTATGGATGAACTTTTGTCACTAAAGGATCTCCTCCACGACAATCATAACTCCATTAACAAAATGAAACAAGGTATCTCCAATCTGAAGACTCACCGTTCTGATACCAGCGATCACCTGGACTAGAAACCAAATGCACTGCTCACACGCTAACCAAATGCTAATCGGTTAGCGTGTGGCAATGTAGCTGCATTAACTGATTAGCGCACACCATGCCTACTCTCCACTCCCACACCTGCCCCAGCACTAAAAAATAAAGGGTCTGTTTAGAGTTAAACAATTTTATTAAACATTATGAAGAAAATACAAGCAAACTAATGCAATGATCTGGTCACCTGATTCCTCTTACTGACTGAGATGAGGGTGAAAGGAAAGTGGAGGTGTAGAAAGGGGTGGGACAATGTGGGATATAAATGCTATAAATAAATAATAAATAAATCTCTATCTATCTATATGTCAAAAACATCATCAATACATTACCCAAAGCAGTTCCTCATAAGCACATAAAAGCACAAATACAAGTGTTTCCTACAAATAGTCATAATCAAAGTGGCCAATTCAGGTCACATGTATCTGGCTGGATCCCAAAAAGTAACCAAATTCCATGCTAGTACTACATGCAATACCACATTCAGTAGAAGAGACATCAAGGCCAGTCAGCGTGGGGCCTTGAGCACCTGCGCATGCTCAAGGCCTGCCGGCTCCCACTCCCTCTGAACTTCCTGTTTCGGTAGGGATGGACGCCAGCAGGCCTTGGGAATGCGCAGATGCTCAAGGCCCTGTATTGGCCAGCCTTGATGCCTGTTTTGCTGATTGTAGTATTGCTACAACGAGGAAGGGAGGGGAAGGGAAAGAAGGTACCCAGTCTCGTGGGCCTCATAACACTCAATGGCGGGCCACATGCGGCCTGCAGCCATAGGTTGGCCATCCTTACTTTAAGGACTGAATATGGCACTTAACCAAATAAGTGCTGACTTCACCCTCAGACACATGATAGCCGGTTTCTGTTTGATCAGTTAAAGAAGATATTCAACAACTTTACCAATATAAGCTCTGCTGAATATCTCCGGATAGGCAGCTGAATGCTATCTAACTAAGTAGGAGCCTCTCATACCCAGTTAAATGATTTTGAATATTGGGCCCTAAGATACCTTAGCTGGGAGGTATCCCCAAGCCCCACCAGCTGAAGATATCCAGAGCCCAGTGCTCCCACTCAGAAAACCATGGCAGTCTGCAGCAGCACTTTCAGACACTAATGCCTCATTGCTTTTTCTTTTTAATTCATCCTCTTTAAGGAAGCTACAAAAAAGTAGTGGCCACTGTATTGCAGTTAAGAGAAGAAACAGCAACAACAAACTAATCTTTTACTCTTCCTCAGACCTTGCAGTGGAGCCCTAGTGTTAAAAAAAAAAACCCCTGTGCTCAGCCTTTTTGATCTTCTGTGCACTTCTCCACATTTGCATTGAATAGCTAATATCTTCATTAGCATGGTACTTACATGAGCAGCGCACTGTCAGTGCAAATCTTTGCCCACAGTTAGCTCATGTGTAAAACGTGTTACTACTTACATTGCCACAGTACTGAGCTAAGCTATGTGCAAAGCCTTGTGCATTTTATTACATCAGCCCCTAGATGGGCAAAACCAGGACTGATTCATTGCACCCAGTTTCTTCAAATGCAGCAGGTCTAAGTATCTAGATACAATAGGATAAAACCAGGACTAACAACAAAATATACTAGCTTAAAACATAGATATTTATATATACACACACAAACACAGTTAATGCAGTACCTGGTCTAGGTAAGAAGCAAATAATAAAAATTCCCCTTCTTGCCCATTTCTAGTTTCAGCTGCCTTGAGTAAGAGCAGGAAAACCAGCAGTTTTCACACCTTCAGCCTCCTGTTTCTAGCAGAATCATGAAAACATCATAGCTAGCCTTTCCTTTAGCTCTGTTCTAATAATCCATTTCTCTTTGTCTTGCTAGCCACTAGAAATGACCACAGTACAATTCAACAAAACAACAGGATTATATGAAAATACAAATTCTCAGTATGGCAGTTGTAATCTGACATCCGTGGCAGTGTGAAGTCAGTATTATCTATTTATATAATTACCAATGTGCAAATGTATCATTCATTTAAATGACTGAAATATTTTAAAAATGCATAGAAAAGGACAACCCATTTTCTCATGTTTTGGTTTTAGAAAACCAAGGCTAGTGGTAAGAATGCAGCCACAAGTATCACTTTGAGGGAAAACAGATGAGTAGCAGCTTTTCACTCTGCCACTTGTTAGACATCACAACCAGCTGGATATGACCCCCCACACACACTTCCCTGGAGAAACTGGTCACATGTAAATCATTCTGTTATGACAAACAGCAATAGAACCTTTGTATTGCTCCATGGTGCAACCGCACCTCAAATATTGTGTTCAATTCTGGACGCCACATCTCAAAAAAAGATATAGTTGGAATTAGAAAAGGCGCAGAGAATTTTTTCTTTTGTAATAGTCGACATTGTAATGACACTATTCCTGATCAAAGGTTATTTCCTGAGATTGTAATGTGAAAAGTTTAAATAAAAAAAAAAAAGGTGCAGAGGAGGGAGATGAAAATGGTAAAGGGAATGGGACGACTTCCCTATGAGGAAAGGCTAAAGTGGCTAGGGCTCTTCAGCTTGGAGAAAAGGCAGCTGAGGGGAGATATGATAGAGATCTATAAAATAATCAGTGGAGTTGAACAGGTAGATGTGAAGCATCTGTTTACGCTTTCCAAAAATACTGTTTATCTGTCCTAATTAGATTGTAAACTCTGTCGAGCAGGGACTGTCTCTTCATGTTCAAGTATACAGCGCTGCGTACGTCTAGTAGCGGTTTAGAAATAGTAGTAGTAGCAAGCGATGAAGATACAATGTAGTAAATTTTAAACGAATCGGAGAAAATTTTTCTTCACTCGATGTGTAATTAAACTCTGGAATTCGTTGCCAGAGAATGTGGTAAAGGTGGTTAGCTTAGCGGAGTTTAAAAAAGGTTTGGACGGCTTCCTAAAGGAAAAGTCCATAGACTATTATTAAATGGACTTGGGGAAAATCCACTATTTCTGGGATAAGAAGTATAAAATGTTTTGTACTTTTTTTGGATCTTGCCAGGTATTTGTGACCTGGATTGGCCACTCTTGGAAACAGGATGCTGGGCTTGATGGACCTTTGGTCTTTCCCAGTATGGCAATACTTATGTAACACCAAACGACTTGCATTTTAGCTTTTTGCCATAAAAGTAGTCTGCCTTGTTTATTTCCTGATACTTGAGTTGATCCATATCATTTATTCCCTTTACCTTGGAGCAACTAAGGATCCTCTGATTCTAGGCGTTCTTTCCTTTAATGTTTTTGGTCTCATGCATTACACCAATGGTCTCTAATTGTTCTCATACCTCACACTAATATCAGCTTGTCTCACCAAGAATGTAAACCGCACTGAACCCTGGAAAGGGGATATTAGCGGTATACAAGAATTGATTTGATTTGAAAATATGAATGGATTCACTTTATAAATGCAGCCATGATGTAAAACTGAGTTACACAAAGATATTGATCCCTGGAAACTGTTATTTTCTTGACTTCAGAAAGTTCATGTTTAGTCTTAAATGCAATGCATTAAACAAACACGAAGGGTACTTGCTTAAAGTTAGGGCAACAGTAGATAATAAATGCATTATTACATATTGGCTCAAGGAAGAAGTCTCCATAATCTCAGTGGTTAGGGATGGGGCAGGAATAAAAAATCAGCATGGAAATATAATATATATTGCTGAGCAAATCAACTGTATGCCTCTGGAACTGTTTTCAGGGGTAGGCCAGAGGGAGGTAAAGTGAAGCATGGAAACAGAGAAGCTCAAACGGTCAGTGAGAACAATGAAAAAAAAAAAATCTTTTACAACTAATTTAGGGGCCCTTTTACTAAAGCTTAATGTGTGCTAAACACCGACACCTAACACTCGAGAGTCACGCGAAAAACACAACCAAGAAGATGTTCCACTCAATGTGGAAATTAAAAAGAGTAAGACCTTTCTTCCCGAGGACCGTCTTCCGCAACCTGGTACAATCAATGGTAGTCATTTAGACTACTGCAACACACTCTATGCTGGCTGCAAAAAGCAAATAATCAAGAAACTACAGACAGCCCAGAACACAGCAGCTAGACTCATATTCGGGAAAACAAAATATGAAAGCGCTACACCCCTACGAGAAAAGCTACACTGGCTCCCTCTTAAAGAACGCATCTTGTTCAAAATATGCACCCTAGTTCACAAAATCATTCACGGAGATGCCCCAGCCTACATGTCAGACCTGATAGACCTACCACCCAGGAATGCTAAAAAATCATCCCGTACATTTCTCAATCTTCATTTCCCTAACTGCAAAGGTCTAAAATACAAACTAATGCAGGCGTCAACCTTTTCCTACTTAAGTACACAATTCTGGAATGCGCTGCCGCGCAATTTAAAAACAATCTATGAACTAACTAACTTCCGCAAACTACTAAAGACCCATCTCTTTAACAAGGCATACCACAAAGACCAACAAATGTGAACTCCTACACAAATATCCAGAATTGTCTTTTAATATTTGCTTGTTATACTATCATGCTCTACCATTATCATGTAACCCAAGATCCTTCTGTAATATTACATGTTTATTTCTTACATACCTCCACCACTCATGATGTATTGTAAGCCACATTGAGCCTGCAAAGAGGTGGGAAAATGTGGGATACAAATGCAATAAATAAATACATTTTATACCTATAGGCTTCTTAGCATTTAGCATGTGCTAACTCCAATAGCTCAAGCTAGGCTTTAGTAAAAGGGTCCCTTAAATTGTTCTTATGTTTTTGCTTATAGCGGTGCTAAAGGTTGCTACATTGATCTGTTTCAAGAAGAGTTTAGGGAGGTATTAGATGGTACGACTGAAACTGATTCATGACCTAAAAATGGAAATGGATTTAATGAGAGAAATCTGAAATGGTTATGCTACAAGGTCAATATATTCAGCAATAAGTTTGCAGAAAGGTGCCTGTGGCACCATGAGTGAGGGTGGGCCACACAGCCCGGTAAGACAAGTCACCCACACTCCACAAGTTAAGGTGAAAACAAATAATGTTTTATTAAAGGTGTCCAGGAAGGGCTCCTGTTTACTTCAAAGGAGGGAAGAAAATAATATCCAAGGCCAATTCTGTAAGCATGACAGCATCTTTTGGTAGCCTGCTCCTGCAGGGCCACAACATACATGAATGTCTTTTTCTCAGCAGCAATTCATACTAGTCTCTGGCCTGGCCCCTGGATCCAGAGTTACCAGCACAGTCTGTAGAAGGCAAACAAGGCTGGCCTGGAACTGGCCAGGTCAAAACACAAACTCTTCAAGGTTCCAAGCTGAGCTTGGCCTACCTGAACGTAGTGGATGCAGTTCTCAGCGTTCAGGTAGAGGCGTCTGCAGTGGGGATTGCTGCTTCCTGGAGTGGAGGAATAGCCTAGTGTTTAGTGCAATGGACTTTGATCCTGGGGAACTGAGTTCAATTCCCACTGCAGCTCCTTGTGACTCTGGGCAAGTCACGTAACCCTCCATTGCCCCTGGTACAAAATAAGTACCTGAATATACTATGTAAACCGCTTTGAATGTAGTTGCAAAAACCACAGAAAGGCAGTACATCAAGTCCCATTTCCCTTCCCTTCCCTCTGGGCCTCCTTAACCTAGCTCTGGCTCAGTCTTTTATACATCCTGGACCATGCCCTCTTGGCTCTACTCCTCCAGTATCACTTCCCCATTGGGTGGGACTAAGGTTTTAAGGTAGCCCTGACACTATGAGGGAGTGTTCTTAAGGGAAAGTAGTAGCGTCCTCACATACCCTCCCCCTCAGCACAATCCTGCTCGGTTGAGCACCTGCCACATTGGGGTCCACCTCCCATGACAAGAAATCAGCATTGGCATTATCTCAGCCCGCCCAATGTCAAATCTCAAAACTGAAGGGACAAAGGCTGAGAAACCACTGCATGATGCGAGCATTCGAATCCTTGTGGCGAGCCATCCACTTGAAGGGTTCATGGTCCATGATGAGCAAGAAGTGATGTCCCAGCAGATAATACTGGAATGTCTCCAAGGTCCACTTGAGAGCTAGGACTTCCTTTTCAATCACAGCATAGTTCCTCTCTCTAGAAAACAGCTTACGGCTAATGTAGGGTGTTCTTCGCCATTCACTTCTTGGGCTAGGATGGCCCTAAGCCTGATATCCAACACCTCCTTCTGCACCACGAAGGGCTGGTTGAAATCCGGGCTGACCCGCACCGGCTCTGAATACAGTTCCGACGTCCATAGCATCTTTTCAGAGGCTTTCTTCTGCAGGAGGTGGGTCAGTGGTTCCGCCTTCCCAGTAAACCCTGGGATAAATCATTGGTAGTACCCAATAAGCCCCAGGAAGGCTCACACCTGTTTCCTGGTCTGGGGTACTGACACTTATGTGATCACTTCTACCTTCCAGATCTGGGGTCTCATGTGCCCTTTTCTGAAAGATGACCTCATGTATTGGACCTCCCGTCCTCCTAGGAAGCACTTTTTTGGATTTGCAGTTAACCCAGCGATCCATAAAGTATCCAGTACTGCTTCTACCTGGATGAGATAGGTCCTCGAACTTACTGTAGATGACAATGTTGTTTAAGTAGGCTACCACACAGTCACCATACTGCTTAAGTAGATGGTCGACCAGGCACTGGAAGCTAACTGGAGCTCCATGAAGGTCAAAAGGTAATACCATGAACTGGAACAGATCTTGTGGCGTAGAAAAGGCTGTCTTCTCCTTGGCAGCCAGTGTGAGGAGTACCTGCCAATAACCTTTGGTCAGGACTAGGGTCAAAATGAACTGGGCTCCTCCCAACCTCTCGATGAGTTAATTGACCCCTGGCATCGGGGAGCCTCTAAGCCTGCAAGCCAGATAGTATTCACCTTACGGAAGTCAATGCAGAACTGGAGGCTCCCATTGGGTTTAGGTACCAGGACAATGGGTGACGACCATTTACTGCTGGATTCTTTGTCAACCCCCAGGTCTAGCATCTCGGCTATTTCTTTTGCTACTGCCTGCTGACGGGCTTCTGGAATCCGGTACAGGCATTGCCGGACCACCACTCCTGGTTCAGTGATGACATGATAGGTTGCGAAGTGGGTCCAGCCCAACACATTGGAAAAGACATCCTGGTTCTGGCAGACTAACTGTTCCAGGTTGGATTTCTGTAAAGGTGAAAGCTGCTCACCAAATGGGACTTGAAAGGGCTCCAGCTGAACTGATACCCCTGGACCTAAATCATCCATTTGGACCAGCGCTGCAGTCACCAAGACCCACTTCTTTAACAAACTGATATGGAAAATCTTTGCCTTCTTTTTCTGGTTGGGCCATCTTGTAGTTGGCAGGTCCTGTCTTTTCTATTATTTCGTACGGCCCTTGCCATTTGCTTAGCAGTTTGCTTTCTGTTGAGGGCAGAAGGACTAGAACCCTTTCCCACAGCTGGAAGGTTCTCTGCACAGCCTTGATGGCTCTAGTGTACGTCATCCACAGTAGACAAAAGAAAATCCTATTCATGAAGAACCTGAGTGGAAAACAAAGAAAAGAGGCAGAAAGGTAGCTGGTAGCAGAGAACAAGAGAAACAAAAAGAAAAAGGATTGAAATGAGGCGGGATCTAGCAAAGCTTGAAAAATTGTCTAGCTAAGATTTAATGCTAAAAAATGCAGGGTCATGCAAAAATCCAAGGTCATTTTACAGTTTAGGGGTGAAGCACTTCTGTGCACAAAAGAAGAATGGGACTTGGGGGTGATCATAATCTGATGGTCTTAAGTGGCCAAACAGGTAGAAAAGGCAGCAGCGAAAGCTAAAAGGTTGCTTGGGTGCATAGGGAGAGGAATGACCAGTAGGAAAAAGGAGGTGATAATGCCACTGTTTAAGACTCTGGTGAGACCTCATTTAGAATACTGCATACAATTCTGGAGACCACACCTTCAAAAAGATACAATAAAGATGGCGTTGAACCAGAGGGCAGCTACTAAAATGGTCAGTGGTCTTCGTCATAAAGCATATGGGGACAGACTTAAAGATCTCAATATGTATAACTTTGGAAAAAACGCAGGAGAGGGGAGATATGATAGAGATGTTTAAATACCTATGTGGCATAAATGTACAGGAGGTGAGTCAATTGAAAGGAAGCTCTGGAACGATGGGGAACAGGATAAAGGGGACAGGAGTAATCTGAGAAAATACTTTGTCATGGAAAGGCTGGTGAATATGTGGAACAGCTTCTTTGTAGAGGTGGTAGAGATGAAGACTGTATCTGAATTCAAGAAAGCTTGGGACAAGTACATAGGATCTCTAAGGGAGAGGAAGGGATAGTAGATGACATGGATGAGCATACTAGACAGGTCACAGGGTCTTTATCTGCCTTAATTTTTCTATGTTTCTATGAAATAAGAGAAATATTTAAGTAGTCACAGATCTGGAGTAAGACAGTCATAGAGAAAACAAAGGGTATTTGGGTGCTGCAAATGACAACTCTTGGGGGGGGGGGAATCTTGGCAAAAAAGTACTGAAAGTTCTGTGTAAAAGGAAAAGGGTCTGATGCTGGGAATGAGAGAAAGGGGGCTTCAGGCTAATGCAGGGGTTGGAGTGGGAGAAGGCAGCTGACTCTGGAAGTTGCTAGGGCTGGGGGATGACATGGGAGAAGTATTGCAAAGAGGGATAGGGGCTGACACAGGACCTGGAGCTGAGAGAAGGGGCAGATGCTGGCAGATAGTGGTGGGAGAAGGGGGTAGAGGCTGGGGGAGTGAGGAGAACAAAATCTCTGAATGAATACAACATGTGCTAGGGTGTCCCTATAAGCAGCCCCTTCAAATGACACACTGATTATGATTTATAACAAATGATTACTCTACCTATGAAAAGTTATTCTGTTATTATACTTCCTCTGGGTACATTTGTATACTGCACAAGCCGGCATGTTTGAAAATATAAGTGAGAGTAAATAAAAGTGCCACCAACAATAAAGAACGACAACGTGGATGCAGCAGCTCACAGGTTTGCTTCCTTTGTTTTGAGTGTACTGAGATGACGGTTGTGTGGGAAAGGGGAAACAGAAAAGTAACCTAATTGTCTTCAACATTTTGACATCACTTCGGCTCCTGTTTTATCTAACCTCCTTGCCTGCTGCCAAAGCCACCTCCTTTCTGGCCCAAGGAGGCCGATGCATAGAATTCTACAAGGCAAATACAGATTTCTGCACAGGAAGGGAAACTGTGTTCTGTGCAAATTCTGAGCTATATAGAATTCTTTTGGGAGTAGAATGAGGGAGAATGGGAAGAGGCATAGGAAATGTCTCAGCAGGAAATAAAGTAGGAGAGATCAAATAACACAGCTATGAAAATACATCTGTCAAAATTAGGGGAGCACTATGATATTCAAAAACATGATTTTACACTGAACTCTTGTTATCAATAAAGGGCATATCATTAGAGCAGTGATTCTCTACCAGTGTGCCCCCCAAGAGGTGGGAGGTGTGTCACAAAAAAAAATTGGTGTAGATGACAAGCCTGTGTTTCCTTTAGAACCATCAGTACCTGCAAGCTGGGAAGACCAGTAACTTGAAAGTCAGGTTCTTAAAATTCATGTAACTGGTCCCTAGTTCTGCTTCCCCACAATCCCCCAGTAATAACGGCTGCCTCTAGCCCCAACTGAAAATGTTGCAGGTCTGCTGTCCATAGGTTCTATTTGCTATATATTTACTACTACTACTTATCAATTCTATAGCGCTACTAGACGTACGCAGCACTGTACACTTGAAAATGAAGAGACAGTCCCTGCTCAACAGAGGTTACAATCTAATTAGGACAGACAAACAGGACAAACAAGATATAAGGGAATATTAAAGTGAGGATGATAAAATAAGGGTTCTGAACAAGTGAATAAGGGTTACAGGGTTTTCTGTTGCTTCACAGTATCTGGCAGTGGAGAGATTTTGTGTTGCTGTTAGTGAGGTGACACGAGAATTTGAATATATGTTTGTTTTGTTGTATGACAAGTTAGAAATCTGGGACTGATGTACTGCATAAAGTGTTTTGATATGAAATAGGCAAATTCATAGTAAACTTACAGTTAGACAATGAAATATTTAGCCGTGCTTTGTTCAGCTGTGAATTATGGTGTTTGGTATGTCATATATGTGAATGTTGTCTGTCAGATGTGTCACAGCAGAAAAAAGGTTGATAGCCACTGCATTAGAGTATAATTAGTGTGAGGTAAGATGGGAATGTCCTTCAACTTTTTAACATGACATCTGACCACAATGAGGAGGGAGACATTTGGAGACATATTTTCAAAGCACTTAGACTTACAAAGTTCTATAGTAACCTATGGAACAAAGTCTAAGAATTTTGAAAATGAGCCTCTTGATCAGTCGGGAAAAGGGTTGCAAACTAAGCGGTATTGTTTGGGGAGAGGGGAGAATTTAGATTTAGCTCACACCTTTCTCAGTAGTTCAGTGTGAGTTGCATAGGCAAACTTGGCAGGTTTATGGGGGCCCCTTCAGATGGGCTTAGGACTCAGAAGGCTAGGACTGCAAACTCGCTGGATATTTTTCAGTCTTCTACAGTTACTGTCTAAAAGCCTAAAGGATGAACAATGAAACCGGTGTATATCTTAAAGGTTGGAGGTGCTGAGAAATGGGAAGAAGAATGAGTGGTCTGCTGCAGACTGAGAAGAAAGCTGCAGAAAATGCAACAACTATTCATGATGGCGAGCAGAGCTGGTTGAGGGACTGGGAAGGTGGGGATTGACTGAATGAACACATGAGCAGCAGAACTAGCACAGCACCAAGGGAAGAGAGAGTGTATCCACGTCTGAAAAATTACAGCAGAGATGCCAAGCTACCCAGTTCCAGGCTAGATATTTTGGGACAGTCGTGGATTTATGACCACAACATCCTGGTGCATTATGGGACTTGCAGCACTGATTTTAACGGGCTGAACCAGGCATTACAAATCCCACACTGCTCTGGGATGTAAGTTCAAATCAGGACTGGCCAAAAAGTTTCCAGTCAGGAACTGGGTAACTTGGCATATGCATATGTGTGTGAAGAGTAAGAGTGCATATATGTGGGTATGTTTTTGCGTCTCTGGTTGGGCAGCCTTATATAGGTTGAGTTTCCCCCTGAAAATCTGAGCTAAAGTAGAGAAGTTCACTGATACAAATGTACCTGTCTCCATTTTAAGAGGGAAAGTTATTAACATGGGCTACTGCAATACTCTTGTACAGCGGTCTTCCACTTTATTCCCACAAATGTCTCTAACTAATTCAGTCTACCGCTATTCGCTTATTTCACTGATCTAGGCCTTTTGACCATATCATCCTTCTTGTTCAACTTGAACACTGGCTTCCTCTGTCTTTGCATATACAATTTAAGCTTCTAGTCTTTAAGGGGTGCATTCCTTTCGCACTTGACTACCTGTCCTGCTTGCTCATTTCCAATACTCCACCCCCTTGTGTCCTCTGTTCTACTAATACTGGTCAACTTGTACTCCCATCCCCATCAATCACTTGTCTAGACACCACTCACAACTGTGCTATCAGCTACGCTGGTCCCAAACTCGAACTCATTCCCAACTCAACTCCATCTAGAACCCTTCTTCTCAAAATTCAAGGCTACACTCAAAACACATCTTTTCAAACCAGGCCTTACCTAAAGCTTAAACTCATACCCCCGAGACTGCGCACACAGACCTCCATCACCTTCTTGTCCCCACTATCACTATGCAATTCTTTTTAAATATTTTCTCTTCCTTATTTTTCATTTTATTGTAAACCGAATAGTAACCAGAAATAGCTTGTCCAGTACATCATACCGGTGTAAATAAATAAATAAATAAGGCTTGTTATTTTACGGTTAACCCTAATTATTAGTAACTAGGTCTCATTGCAATAATAAAATAGCAGAGATTCAGGGTAAAACAACACATCTTAATGGTAGCCCACCTTGATAACTACACCCCTAAGTTAAGGAGAACTAACTCAGATAACTACTATTTACCTAATAAGTTAACTGGGCTAATTCCTTTGAAAACTGTCCTAATACTGCCTCCACTCTGTCTATATTCTTGCAAAGGCACCAAAGAAAGCTAGAAATCATCTTTCTTTTGCTTCTTCCATTTATCAAGATTGTTTTACACATAAAGGACAGAATCTGTAAATGCCATCTACAAAATAAATAGATGCGTCCAAAAAAAGCGCTTAGTGCTATTCTATAAACCGCACTTAAAGTTAGGCACAGTTTATAGAATAGTATATAGGGCAGGGGAACATGCCTACATTTAGGCGCAGCCATTAGTCTCGTTAGTCTCACTCACACACACTAGGAGTGACACGGGATGCACATACTGCAGCAGGACATGTTTATCCACTCCTACCCTAGCTGAGATAATATTTAGCCATCTCTCTGACCTCATGTGCAACTTTTTTTAAATTACTTTCTAACTCTTCTTACGCTCTTACCTATCTAGATGTTCCATCTTTGCTTTACCCTTCACTAGCAATTAAAATGTTCTATTACGTATTGTGCTGACATTGTAACTGACATTGTAAGTAGTATACCATGCCATACTTTTTATTGTTATTTGAATATTTTATTGCTGTAATTGCCTATTGCTCATGTTTGATCTATTCTTACTGTACACCGCCTTGAGTGAATTCCTTCAAAATGGCGGTAAATAAATCCTAATAAATACATAAATTTACGCCCCATGAAAAACCTGGTATAGATACCCACGGCTAAATTAGGTGCTGTTCCCCCAAATTCTATAACTACATGCGTAAATTTGAGGAACGCCCGACACAGCCACACTCCTCCTGTGGCCACGCCCCTTTTTAGCTATGCACGTTAGAATTTACATGCGCCTCTTTTTAGAATACGCCTAAAAAGATGTCTACGTAAATTCCAATTTTTGCCAATTAGTGCTAATTGGTTATTGCCATCAGCACTGATTGGCTCGTTAGTCAATCTAGTTGCGTGTGCAAATTGGGAACATGCCTTATATAGAATCTGGGGGGAAATGTTGTACAATTATATTTCAGACATATTGGATTAGATTCTATATATCATGCCTAAAAAATTGTTGCCAAAATGAAATTCGCTTAAGCATATTCTATAAAATATGCCTTAATTTAGGAGTACTTTATAGAATAAGCCTAAATTTTCATGCGGTTTATAGAATACACCAAGTGCCAGTCCACGAAGCTAAATTTAGTCATGGCCCAATTATGCCAAGTCAAACCTGGCCAGTGGCGTTGCCACAGGTGGGCCTGGGTGGGCCAGGGGCCACCCACTTAGGGCTCAAGCCCACCCAACAGTAGCACACTACACTAACCATTAGGCTATTCCTCCACTCCACTTGATTGTACTGTCTCCTCTGCTCAGCCAACTCCTGGGCACCACTGCTGCAGTGACAACAGCCTGCCTTTCAGTGTTTGCAGGCTGGAGGTTCTTAGCTTTAGAAGTCCGCCTGCTCTCTCTGTCTTGTGAGCCAGTGTCAGTTATTTAAACAGTACCTAAGAAGGTTGGGCAGACAATGTAACTGAATCGACAGAGTTATTACTCTATCCCAGTTCTTACCCCATTAATTAGTGGTATAGTCATGTTTTATATCAACTGCAACTTGGAATTGATACAAAATATGTTTAAATTACCGACAGTGGTTCAGAAGTCTATTTTTGGAAACTGCCTTACTTGAGAAAATGTGTTATAATTACAGCATCAGTACTTAAGAGGTTTATACATTGTAAATGTAGGTGTTTCTAGCTAAATAGGGCAGCAGCACCTTTCAGGGTACAAAAATATTGGTATTTATCTGTGGTTTTGTATTACAGGCAATATTCTTGGGTACTTTTTCCAAAGAGATCAAAACTGTAGGTTTGTGTCATTCAGGAGTTAGCGCAGGAAAGACAGGGGAGGGATGAGAGGTACTAGGGAAAGAAGTGTTTTCTGGTGTTTATTTTAATGTTTTTTTCTGTATCAGGGGTATATTATCATTTCCTCCTGCACCCAATTCCTCCTATATTCTATTTACTTATCCGTGAACTACTACTACTACTTATCATTTCTATAAATGGTATATTCTTCTTACGACTTTGTAATTCTTTATATTGTTACTATGTAAGCCGCACTGAGCCTGCCATGTATGAGAAAGTGCGGGGTACAAATGTAATTAATAAATAAATAAATGTTGATTGATTAAATCCTAAAATCAGAGGGGTCGATATTCAAAAGGGTTTAAGAAGGCAAGTTAAACTCCACTGAGCTAGCCAGCTGCCAATATCCAGTAGTACTTAACCAGGTAGTGCTACTGAATATCACCACTAACTGGCCATTCCCTAACTAGCTAAGTTAGAGGACCAGGGGTAGAGTTAGGGAACAGCATCAACTTAGCCAGTTAGCGATGATATTCAGTCCACTAACCAATTAAGTGCATAAAGTTAGCACAGCCGGTGCCCGGATAACTTCCAGGTCAGTGGAACCACGCCCCCCTCTCTTTCTCAAACCCCCCCCCCCCCCCCCCCCCCCCCCAATCTGCCTTTAACCATGGCTTTCTCCTTTCTAGAGGCAGCCGGCACCATTAGCGAGTCACATATAAAAACCAAAAGCACAAGAAAAGAAATACAATATATGATAGGAAAGAAAACATGCACACAGGAGAAATACATAAATTAAAACCGCATCCACGTTTTGAGCTTTTATACATGCTGTCTTGTCTCCCAGGTGCCCGCACCCGACAAGGCCACCTCACTTACTGGAGTGTACCTTTAAATCAGCCATGCTTTTAAGAGAGCTTTACATTTCTTTAAATTATATTTGCTACATATAGTCAATGGCACAGAGCTCCAAAATTATGCAGTAACAAAGAAAAAAAGCACCATATCATGTGATTTCTAGTTGGGCGGAATGAGGCCCTGGTAAAACCATGGGGTGATCATTAACAGATCACAAGAACTGGGGCTGGCACTTAATTTTAATTGGTGGCCACCCCAGCTGAAAATCAGACCCTTTAAAGATGTTAATACTGTAGTAATTGCCAGGTGAAAAACTCTGTGCACCTCCTTAAATACACTGAGCATCCATTTCTGCCTTGCTGTGTACCTTAGAACAGCCAGTACAATCAGGCATGTGTTTGTGTGTTGTGTTGTTTGGGACACAGGGTCAGTTCATGCATTCCTGTTTTGCAACTCTTCAGAAGGAACAGATCATGTCTAGTAAGGCCACATATCCTTTCTGTTGTCATACAAACTATTCTCTCATTTCAAAGCCCTAAATGGCTAAGTCATGTCTTAACATTACTTTTATAGACAAAGTTTAATACAACAGCTGTCAGCTTGTAACAGAAAACAGAGCCTGCCAGGCCTTGTACTGGTGAGGCAACAGTGCGGTATGAAACCATTCCTCACTTCTGATCTGGAATTAACTCTGAGGATCTGAGAAAATGCAACATTTCAACACTGTCTCAGTAAAGCTCACCAGCCTGAAAAACCAAAGTGAACTCAGGCACTGCCCAACTAATATTACTTTTTGTTTCTCGCAATGGGCAGGCACAAAAGAAAAGTTAAACCCCCAACATATTTCAAAACTTGCATCTTTTCCTCAGGGAACTGAATGTACTTCCTGCTATATGTCCACATTAAGAATATTAGCCAAAGAGAAATAAATCAACATGCAGTCAATTCTGAAAATATCCAGGTTTTTTTGCTTTTTTTGGGGGGGGGGGGGGGGGGGGGAGTGGTTGCCAAATCTCATTGGCTCAAATTTTCCAAAATTCTTCTGTCAAGAATTATTTCAAAACTTAATACTGTTACGCAAGTCACCTTTTGGAAATGCTATAAATAGTTTAATATATCTTTTATAAATACTCCATTTTACCCAGGGATAAAAAGACACATAGGGCTAGATATTATATATAGGGCACCAAAAAAGTGCTATTCTATAACGTTATAATATTATAATATAATATTGTTATTCTGTAACAATGCGCATTTATTTTAGGAACGACCCCATTCCGCCCATGACCCTCCCATTTCTGCACCCCCTTTTTCAAATTTAGGTATGGATCCTGTGCCTAAATTTAAGCACCTAAAGTTCAATTAAATTTAATTAGTTGCAATAATTGCTTGTTAAAATAGCCAATTATGGGGGATGGGGGTAATTTTCTACAGATCATCTAAAGTAGCAGTTCAACTGTGGGTTACAACCCCAATTGGGGTTGCAAAATCCTTTTCGTGGCTTGCAAGTTTGCACATCAAAAAATAAATAACCAAGCAAACAAAACCCCTCGAATACAAATAGTATCCAGTGGCTAACTTACTCACACACACAACAAGCCCTCATAAAGTTTCCAAGGGTTCCTTCTTGCTCTGCTTTGCATGCAGCCCTTGCTTGCCCTTGTCATGTGACCAGGGCTGCAAAACACACAGTGGTGTTGTCAGGCATTAATCCATGTGACCCCTCCATTGTTCCCTGTGAACTGAGCATGTGCACCCCCTTATCTGAGTGAGCAGTTCTCACAGCAGTCTGGTACTGATAGCAGCAACAGAGAGGGCAGGAGAAACAGAGATGCCAAGTTACCCAGGATGGAGATTTTGGAATAGTCCTGGATTTCTGAGCAACGCGTCCTGGTGCACGGGACTTGCTGCACTGACTTCAATGGGCAGGATTAGGCACTACAAATCCCACACTGCTTTAATACTTGAATACTGAAAGAAAACTTTTAAACAACATAGGAATGCAAGACCTTTGAAGTCAAAATTATTAAATACTAGGAAAAAATGCCCGTTTCTGAGCGGAATGAAACGGGCGCTAGCAAGGGGCCCCCTCCCTCCGTCCCTCGAAGCTACTTGCCTTGTTCGCTGTGGGCCGTTTCGGCCCTCGAGTGTCAATAGCTCCGCCCTCGACGTCATGACGTTTTGATGCGAGGGCAGTGCAGACACTCCAGGACACACCGGATATATCTCGGGCGCCTCAACTTCCGTGGAGGCTTCAGAACGTTGGGGTTGCCTTTTATATATATAGATTTTGACACCCACCAGACAGGACTTAACAAAGATCTGGGTTTTCTAGCCCATTATAAACCATGAAATTTCACTGCTTTGTCACCCTCTGATCACCATGCATATCTCCCTGTCCCTCATCCTCTCAGCCCTCTCTGTTTCTCACCTAGTCCACCCCTCCCTCATCCTTTCAGACTGTCACTGAAATATTTTGATGTTTCACTTATATATGCGGTTACTTATCAAAATTTGCTTATTTCTGATCTGATGAAGAAGGGCTACCTTCGAAAGCTAATCAAAAATGTATTAAATTAGTCAAAAAAAGGTATCATCTTATTTTCTTTTCTGTGTTTTATTTTACTCTGAGCAGGTGGTGGGAGGCGGGGCTGGTGGTTGGGAGGCGGGGCTAGTGCTGGGCAGACTTCTACAGTCTGTGCCCTGAAAATGGCAGATACAAATCAAGGTAAGGTATACACAAAAAGTAGCACATATGAGTTTATCTTGTTGGGCAGACTGGATGGACCGTGCAGGTCTTTTTCTGCCGTCATCTACTATGTTACTATGATTACCAAACTGCTTTAGAATGTAAGCTCAAAGCCAGGACTGGCCAAAAGGTCTTCAACCTGGAACTGGGAAACTGTGGCATTTCTGGAGAGATTGTTCTTTTATTTTCTCTCCCCCCCCCCCCCCCCCCCCCCCCCCTCACACCAGCATCTGAAGAGTGGGAAGAGAAAATAAGTGATTTGTTAACTTGCTGAAGGATTTACATGGCAGACACTGGACATCAATCTGGGAAGGGGAGGAGGGGAAATAATGACTCCTTCCCCCTCCCAGAATGTTGTTTCAGGCTTAGATGTAAATTCCTGTGTGAAGTGGGCTGCTAGTCTTCTCGCCTGCTCTCAGAGAGGACAATCCTGGGCTCGGGCACTACAGACATGAGCTACAAAGCAAAGGGCAGCATTTTTAAAAGAAATGGGGAGGAAAGAAAACAGCTTCAGTGGCACATGGTTCAGAAAGGAAGGCGATTAGAAGAGGAGGGAAGGATTGAAGGGGACAAAGGATGATGTGGAATAGTAGGGAGGAGAAGAGAATGAAATGGTGAGTCTGAGGAGGAAGAGAAAATGAATGTCAGTCTTGGGGGGGGGGGGGGTTCAGGGCATGGATATATCTAGCAGAGGTAAGTGGGGGGGGGGGGGTGAGAGAATGGAATGAGCCTTTTTGTTGAGGGATGATGAGTCTGCAAAGTTGAGCTTGAAGAACAGAAAGAAAGAGGGAATGAGCCTGAAAGCGGACAGAGTGAGAAATGCTGGTGGGGGGGGGGGGGGGGGGGGAGGAGTATGAGCAGAGCTGCCTAGGGAGCCAGCTTTCCCAGTCAAAATTTTAGGGCATGCTCCCAGCCCGCCCATAGTTCCTCCCAGTCCCACCCACAGCTCCACCCTGCCTGCCCAGTGCTCTGCCCCATCCACCCACAGCTCCACCCAGCCCTGTCTACTGCTCCACCCCTGGCGCGGCCCAGGGGGCACCAGCAGCAGCTTTCCTTTCCAGCAACAGCAGGAGACGCCTTAATAAAATGTCATCTCCTACTGGCCTTGGACCAGTCTACCAATAAGAGATGTGAGACTGGTCCCGAAACAGAAGGAAATGATGTTTTATTAAGGCATATCCTACTGCTGCTAGAAGGGGAAGTGCGAGAAATGACCCGCTACAGCAGGAGTCTCCTACTCAATGCAGAAAACTTGGCAGGTCTGGTATGAGTATGAGTGATTGAGCCTGGGGCTGAGAAGAATGGCTGAGTCTGTGTTTTGGGAGTCATGAGCCTTTGGTTGGAGGGTAAGGACATGAAAGGGAATACAAGGACAAGACAAGGGTAAACAAGAAGAAGAGAGGAGACAAAATGGAGGGTAAAGAAAGCAAGGGGAAGGGAAAAGAGGAGTGTGAGAGCAGACAGAAGGAAAGAGAGGAGATAAAATGAGGAAGAGAGATAAGGGGTGACTCAGGCGTTGTACCCTCTCAAACATACCCACTCACTTACTCCCCGTGCACTCACACACACACACACACATGTAAATGAGGGTGCTTAGATTATAGCACTGCCCTTCACAAGGAATTGGGGAAAAGAATTAGTTCAAGTGAGGCAGCAGGTAAACAAATGAAGAAGGAAGGAAGGTTGAGGAGTTTAGAGGAGATGTAGGAACAATTCCCCTACTGTTTAAACTATCTTCTTAACTGTATTTATGGTGAAAGCAAGCCCGAAGGGAAACAACCAGCAATAACATCTACTTTCTTTCCGCACAATCCAAAGTGCTGCATAGGCCAAGTTTGAGTATGTCACAATCTGATGTCCTTCCCAATCAAGCATCCGTAAGGCCCGCATTTTTTTCTTCATTTTTAGAGGTCTTTACCTTAGAACAATTCCAGCAGTAGTCACCATAAACAATAAAAAATACAAAATAATGTCCCAGGAGCTGTTCCCTCTGCCTTCCCTCTGCTTTTATATCTACCCTGCTCACCTGAAATCAAGAACCATGTCACATATTTTCTTTGCAGTTTCCAAGCAGTCCTCATTCCATTAGCTCAGGTACTCCTGTAATCCTCAAGTTATTTCTTCTCATCCTATTTTCTATAATCCTTGAGTTTTATTATTTTTTCCTTAAACTCTTCCACCTCCTCTTGTCTTTTGTGCATTTTACTCAAGTCCTGTTATGTGCTTCTCCACTCTCCCTTCCACTTGTTGCCCCTGGTCTGCCTAATCAGTCCCTGACTCCATAGGACCTCCATCAGATCACCTCCTACCTCCGACACAGCTTTCAGTTCCTGGAATCATGCTCACAGTTCCTCTCTTGTAACCTGTGCCACCACACACACCACCACTACTCTCCTCCTTCCAGACCAGTATTTCTTTTGCTTTCTTTCCCACCACCACATGCCATGATTTTGGAAACCCCTTTGCACCGCTCTCCTACTTTTTGCAAAAATGTCACAGTCCGTTAAATCCACTGCCTTTCTTCTAGTGGACATAGGTGAGTCCCAAAATGGTGCAGTCCGTTAAATCCACTGCCTTTCTTCTAATGGACATAGGTGAGTCCCAAAATGGCGCAGTCCGTTAAATCCACTGCCTTTCTTCTAATAAACATAGGTGAGTCCCAAAATGGCGCAGTCCGTTAAATCCATTGCCTTTCTTCTAGTGGACATAGGTGAGTCCCAATCCTTTTCAGCTGCCATTCTCTGACATTTTCCACAGTTTTTCTTATTAAAGGCCCATTGTACGCAGCTCCCTGCTTATTATCTAGCCTGGTCAATGATATAATTATTCCCCTACATACCTAAATTCTGAGGATCAGCCCACCCCTTATACTCCCATGGGGAAATTGTCCCAGGGGGAAAAATTGCCCCTTTGAGTGGCATCAGGTAAAAACTGAAAGGTCCACTGGCCCAAATGGGAGGTCCCTTTGGATTTCTGATGTCAGTGACTCCAACCCCTCTCCAGACCTGCATGGGACTAAAATGTTGTAAAGATTCTTCAACACCCCCCCCCCCCCCCAACCCTTATCTGGTCATTTGACCCCTACTGGCAATATCGTGAGAATACTTCCCATGATCAGGCAGCATCATTTTTGCAGAGGTGCCCGCTGGGGCAAGAGCAAACAGGAATCACTTCTGCCCCCATTGCCCCCTCCCTCATCCATTGAGTGAGTTTCAGGGAGAAGAGGGAAAAGAATGGGAGTGAACCCCACAATTAGGTAGCAGTAAATTAGCTATATAGTCATGGGTTTGGGGAGGAGTTGGGCCCAGTTGGCCACCAGGGATCAGAAGTCTGGAGGTAATTCTCATTCAGACCAGTGAACCCTTTAATATTCTCCTCACACTGCCACTTCCAGGTTCAGGCCTGGCTCTTGAGCACCAACCAGCTGTTGCCCCATAAAAATACAGAATGGGCCACAGTAAAAAGACTTAACAAAAAAATGAAACATGCATTTAGATGATGGAGTGAAATGTATGGATCCACTCAGATATAAACCCCACCTCTCAGACTCCCCACCCCACACTTGCCATTATCCTTGCTCTAAGGTATTCCACCCCCACTACACCTGCACCCCTTAGATTACATAAGCCCCAGACCTGTAAATATCAGGAGCTTGGGGTCCTTTAGGCTTCCTTTTGTGAGAAAGGGATGGGGGGGGGGTCAAAGGTGTAACAGCTTACTATGGGTGCATTATGGGAATTAGGACTACCTACCCGGTAGGGTGAGTGGGAGGTGTTTACAGAAAGCACCCAAGGAGAGAGCGAGCAGTGGCTTCAGAGAATAGAGAAAAACACTAGAGAGAGGTTTAACAAAAACATTTATTCCATACTACTGAAAATTCACTCGATTCATGGCAATGGAAAAAGTATCATACTCGTCTGCTGCTGTGATAATTACAGCAGCACCGTGTGGGAAGTGGAATTTTCACAGCGGCTGCAAGTGTGCCTGTGTTTCTGTGTATGTTTGTGAGACATTTTCTTTGTTTCATTTAAATGATATTAGCATAATTACATGTGCTAAAGTACTTGCACATATTTCTGTTTAATTACTATTTCATAAATTGTGTGCAGCAACTATTTTGTATAATTTTGAGACCCGATATTCAGCCGGCAGCGATCTGCGTTTTGATCATCGCTGTTGATGCGAAACCTAGAAATCCAATGCTGGGTCATGTCCAGGCACTGGCATTGAATTTCTGGGTTTGTGGAGCTGGCAAACACATGGCTGGTTAAGTGCGAAATTCAGCACTTAACCAGCTATGGGTTACCAAATAAAGATAGGACTGACTTTTATGCAGTCCTATTTATGCAGTTAATCTGGCTGGTTAAGTTCTGAATAGCGGCAATTAACCGGCTGTATGACGACTTTGCTTCTGGAACGTCCCCAAAGCAGGGGCGTAGCTAGGTGGGGCCACGGGAGCCTGGGCCCCCACAAATTTCATCCGGGCCCCTGGTTTTGCAGGCGGGGGTCCCCAACCCCACCAGCTGAAGCCTTCTTCAGCGCCAGTCTCTGGCGCAGCCGTGATCACTGCTCTGCTCTTTGTTCTTGCTGATGTCCTGTGCACGCTCCTCAGTTTCACGTAAAGAAGCGTGCACAGGATGTCAGCAAGAAGAAAGAGCCGGGCAGCGAACGCGGTTGCGCCGGAGACCGGCACTGAAGAAGGCTTTGGTTGGCGAGGGTTGGGGACCTCCACCAGCAAAGGTATTTGCTTTTGCAGGGGGAGCGATGAGGAGGTGAGGGGGAGTGAGGCGGCAGAGTGGCAGACTAAAATGTGCCCCCCTCCATGGGCTCTGGCCCCCTCCCACCACGAGGTCTAGCTACGCCCCTGCCCCAAAGTATCCGGTTTTACATTAGGCATTAACCAGTCATTTACAGAGACACTAACCGGTTAAGTGCCACTGAAAATGACCAGTTAGCCGGCCAGGAGATGTTTCTGGCTGGTGAAATCTCATTGAATATGGACCCCTTGATTTTTTTCAGTACATAATTCCCTGGGGTGAGTGCTATCAGGGCAGGGTTTGTGTCTGGAACCTGCTGCATCAGAAGCAGCTGTCTTCTGCCATCTGAACAGACATCCTATGACATGTTAGGGGCAGAAACACTGTTAATCAGAGACAGCAGAGTGCAGACATGGAAAAGGGGTTTTCTTTTTGTGTTTCAACCCCACAGATTCCTCTTGTTCCTTTGGACATTGAGTTCAGTCAGAACCAAGGCTGATGGCAACCTGGCACCGTGCGCCTTCATATGCAACCAGCCAAGTAACTGACCCCTATCTTATAACATCCATGAGGGCATCCAGGCAAAAAAATAATTCAGTCCTAAAGGAATGTGTTAAAATCCCTCTCCCTCTAAAACTGAATGTGCTCCAAGGCATTCTTTTTTTGGTGGAGAGGAAGTGGGAGTTTCTTCAAAGGTTCAAGATGGGGCACTTTAGAGCTTAGCAGCTTGCTTGTGTTTTTGTTGTTACTGTGAAAGAATTTAAAATATTTGATTTAAGAAAAATATACCACAAAGGTGTCCTAAATTAGGCCTCGGAAAGACAAATAATGAGAAACATCATTTTAATAATAGTTCTTGTTTTCCTTCAGAGTTGAAGTGGGGGTCAGCCAGCTTTTAAACTATAAAGTTCTATTGCATTGTTAGTCCAGCACAGGGAGGTGAGGTGGATAGGGACTGGCAGGGGATAATAAAGTGTGAGTGGCAGTGATCTTTAAAAGCACCTCTTATCTTTAACTAAAAGGAAAAGAACCTCTGTGTTCAGTGTTCCTTGACCTTTGCCCCTCTCAGGATCTCACTTGCAAAGAGCCCCGACTCCAAAAACCTTTCCTAATGCTTTTAGCATATTCTGTGCATTAAAAAAAAACCTGTTTAATACTAAAAATGTAATTGAGGTGAATGGAAAGGGACACTGAAGGGCTGATGAGGAAAACCACCTAGGGCTTAGAGCTTAGCCATGGGGTTACTGTGGGTTGTACATGTTGAGTGATACAGAGATGATTTGTACATGGGTGCTAGCTCAAGTGGAAGACACAGCCACAAGTTGTATTAAAATGTATGCTGATAATTTAAGGCTTCTTTTACTAAGCTGCGGTAAGAACTAACGCATGATACCCAGGGGTGACCCAAGACAGTCAGCCGCTTGAGGCGAGGGGATGGTCTGCCGCCCTGGCTCCTCTTGCCCCCCCCAGTTCTGATCAATCCCCCTCCCCAGTCTGACATTTCCCCCATTCCTTCCTTCCCTGAATTTAGGGTGGCAGCGGTTCCCATACACTGCCCTGCCGCCGGCCCTGGCCCCTTCTCTCTACTGCGGCCCGTCCCACCTCCAAGGAAACAGGAAGTACATCAGAGAGGCGAGTCGCAAGAGAGACGGTGTTAGCGGCGGGTTAGCGTATGGGAACCGCTGCCGCCCTAACTTTTGGAAAGCAAGACGAAAAGGTATATTCAGGGAAGGAAGGGCAGGGGCAATGCCAGAACGCGGTGGGCTAATGGTAGAGATGCCACTGATGCTACTACAGCAAAAAAGTGCTTACTGCAAGGTGCGCTCATGTATCCCATGGTAATTTTTGCATGTGAGTGCGCTTCCCACATGCTAAAAATTAAACTTGATTTTTTTTAGCGCTGGGGGTGGAGACGTGCTCTGTGATAATCAGCGTAGCTCCATTGTCACACTAACCGATTAGCGCATGGTTAGCTCCAGAGTCTCAATACGTGGATGAGGCGTTGGTGAAGACTTGTAAGGAACTGGGCAACATTCCGGGAAAGGGGGAGCCTATTCCGGAATGATGGGCTCCACCTTAATCTGGGTGGGACCAGGCTGCTGGCATCAACATTTAAAAAGGAAATAGATCAATTTTTAAACTAGAAACAGGAGGAAGGCTGACAGTCGTTCAAAAGCACATGGGTCGGAACACGATACCTTTCAAAGATATCACCAAAACTGGGAAGATAGGGTATCCCGATAGCGAGGTTGCAACAGAGAACATAGTAGACCAGCAGGCTTATTTTTGAAAGAGAAGGGCACCCATCTTTCAACACAAATCTCAAGATGGATGTCCTTCTCACAGGGTCGCCCAAATCGGCATAATCGAAAGACGATTTTGGGCGTCCTCAACTGCTTTCCGTCGCGGGGACGACCAAAGTTCATGGGGGCGTGTCAGAAGCGTAGCGAAGGCGGGACTGGGGCGTGCCTAACACATGGGCGTCCTCGACCGATAATGGAAAAAAGAAGGGTGTCCCTGATGAGCACTTGGGCGACTTTGCTTGGTCCATTTTGTTTTTTACAACCATGCCTCAAAAAGGTGCCCGAACTGACCAGATGACCACCAGAGGGAATCGGGGATGACCTCTCCTTACTCCCCCAGTGGTCACCAACCCCTTACCACACTAAAAAGTAAAGTTTTAAAATATTTTTTGCCAGCCTCAAATGTCATACCCAGCTCCATCACAGCAGTATGCAGGTCCCCGGAGAGGTTTTAGTGGGTGCAGTGCACTTCAGGCAGGCAGACCCAGGCCCATTCCCCCTACCTGCTACACTTGTGGTGGTAAATGTGAGCCCTTCAAAATCCACCAGAAACCCACTGTACACACATGTAGGTGCCCCCCTTCACCCCTTAGGGCTATGGTAGTGGTGTACAGTTGTGGGGAGTGGGTTTTGGGGCGGGGGGGCTCAGCACACAAGGTAAGGGAGCTATGCACCTGGGAGCAATTTGTGAAGTCCACTGCAGTGCCCCCTAGGGTGCCCGGTTGGTGTCCTGGCATGTCAGGGGGACCAGTGCACTACGAATGCTGGCTCCTCCCACAACCAAATGGCTTGGATTTGGTCGTTTCTGAGATGGGTGTCCTCAGTTTCCATTATGGCCGAAAATCGGGGATGACCATCTCTAAGGTCGACCTAAATTTCGCGATTTGGGCGTCCCCGACCGTATTATCGAAATGAAAGATGGACGCCCATCTTGTTTCAATAATATGGGTTTCCCCGCCCCTTCGCCGGGACGTCCTGAGAGGACGTCCTCAGGAAAACTTGGGCGCCCCTTTCAATTATGCCCCTCCAGGTGTCAAAGGCAGACAAAAGATTGCAGATTATTACTGTGAACTGCTAAGCAAGATGTAAATAGGAACAGCAAACATATTTTGAAATGTCTATATGTGAATGCCAGAAGCCTAAGAAATAAGATGGAAGAGTTAGAATATATTGCACTAAATGAAAAATTTGATATAATAGGCATCTCTGAGAACTGGTGGAAGGAGGATAACCAGTGGGACACTGTCATCCCAGGGTACAAATTATATCATAATGATAGGGTGGGTCGAATTGGTGAAGGGGTACCACTGTATGTTAAGGAGGGCCCTGAATCAAATAGATTGAAAATTCTGCAGGACACAAAACACATCTTGGAGTCCCTATGAATTGAAATTCCATGTGTAAAGGGGAAAAGGATAGTGATAGGAGTGTATTACCGTCCATCTGCAGGACACAAAACACATCTTGGAGTTCCTATGAATTGAAATTCCGTGTGTATTACCGTCCACCTGGCCAGGATGAATAGACAGATGTAGAAATGTTATCAGAAATTAGGGAGGCTAACAAACTGGGGAACACAATAATAACGAGTGATTTCAATTACCCCCAATATTGACCGGATCATGCTATGGAGATAAAAGTCCTTGATGAAATCAAGGACTGCTTTAGGGAGCAGCTCGTACAGGAGCCAACAAGAGGAGGTATAATTCTAGACCTAGTCCTTAGTGGAGCACATGATCTGGTGCAGGAGGTAATGGTGCTGGGGCGCTTGATAACAGTGATCATAATATGCTCAGATTTGATACCGGCTTTCAAGTAAGCACACACAGGAAATCCAATACGTTAGTATTTAGCTTTCAAAATGGAGGCTATGAAAAAATTAGAAGAACAGTGAAAAAAAAAATCTTAGAGCAGCTGTGAAGGTCAAAAATGTACATCAAGCATGGATGCTATTCAAAAATACCATCCTGGATGCCCAGGCCAGTTATATGCCATGTATTTAAAAAGGAGGAAGGAAAGCCAAGCGACAGCTGACATGGTTAAAAAGTGAGGTGAAGGAAGCTATTAGAGCTAAAAGAAAATCCTTTAGAAAATAGAAGAAGGATCCGACTGAAAACAATAAGAAACAGCATATGGAATGGCAAGTGAAATACAAACTGCTGATAAGGAAGGCAACGAGGGACTTTGAAAAAAAAAAAAAAAAAAAAAAAAAGACTACGTTGGAGGCAAAAATATATAGTAAAAACATTTTTAGGTATATTAAAGGCAAGAAGCCGCAAAAGAATCAGTTGGACCGCTAGATGCTTGAGGGGTAAAAAGGGCACTCAGGGAAACCACAGCGGAGAGAATAAATGAATTCTTTGCTTCGGTCTTCACTGAGTAAGATTTGGGAGAGATACTGGTGCCACAAATGGTATTCAAAGCTGACGAGTCAGAGAAACTGGATGAAATCTCTATAAACCTGGAAGATGTAATGGTGCAATTCGACAAATTGAAGAGTAGCACATCCCTGGACCAGATGGTATTCATCCCAGAGTACTGATAGAATTGAAAAATGAACTTGCAGAGCTATTGTTAGTAATACGTAATGTATCTTTAAAATCAAGCATGAGAAGATTGGAGGATGGCCATTGTAATGTCGATTTTTAAAAAAGGTTCCAGAGGTGATCCGGGAAATTATAGACCAGTGAGCCTGACATTGGTGCTGGGCAAAACGGTACAGACTATTATAAAGAACAAAATTACAAAGCATAGATTAATGAGACAAAGCCAACATGGGAGTTTTTTAAGGCCAACAGTTTACATATTTGAATATCATTTCCTTTGAGCATTGGCAAGCTAGATTTCTGTGCTGTGCTGGTGGTATGGGTTCTGCGCTGTTGGATTTACCACGGGAGATGTGAGCATTGGCCTGCCAGTGTTTCTTGTACCCTCCCCCCCCCCCCCCCCCCCCAAAAAAAAAAAAGTGATACCAGCAAAGAATATTGGGCTCTGTTATAGTGTCAGAACATTTTTACTAAAGGGCAGTAAAATCTGGGCTTAATGTGGGACTTCCCACACATTTAAGCCCAGATTTAACCTGGCACTTATAGAGGGTTTAAAAAGAATATATAATTACAGATTTGTGCTAATGTCATTAGTACACAGCAACTGCGTAGAGTTAATGAGGGAACACCTATCACCTCCTATCTAAAAGGTATTAGGTGCTCTCACATTAACTCTGTGTTATCCAATGAGCGTGCACTAATCATAAAGTGTTAGCTGGATAACACAGAAATGCCCACTCTCTACCCATGACACACTCCCTCAGATATAGCTCAAATCAAGGGCAGACTGACAGTGGTTGGGGCCCCCAGGCAGTAAAGGTCATTGGGGCTCTATCACACGATACAGCCAGTTATCTCCTAGCCGCTAACCAGGAATATTCAGCAGGGGATAGCCAGTATCCCCCATTGAATATCGCCGGATAGCTAGTTAAGTGCTATCATTCCTGACAGGTTAAATGGTTTTGAATATCAGGGGGTAAGTGCTTCCATGTGGATCTGCAAAGGGGGTATAACGATGGGAGGGGCATGGACGGGTCAGGGGTGTTCCCTTACGATGCGCCCAGTTACAGAATAGTGCAGATCTGTGCCCAACTTGGGCGCCAGGATTTACTCCTGGTTTCTGTTGGTGTAAATCCTCATGCCTGAACTTGAAAGTGGATCCTGGTGCCTCACGCTATTCTATAAAGGGTGCTCATCCCAGAACGCCTGTTAAAGAATACCGTTCAGTGCCGATTTATTCCATGACGAACTTTGAGCACCAGTTACTGAATCCAGCCTATATGCATATGGGGGGGAATTCTATATATGGCGCCTTAAAAATCAGTGCCAAAAAAACCACATGATTAGCGTGATTCTATAAACTACGCCTAAAGTTAGGCGTTTATAGAATAGGCTCACATGCCATTCTTGCGACTTAAATTTAGGCGCACCCAATTAAGCCACCTAAAACCATGCCTAAATACCTGCACCTAAGTTAGGCACAGATCGGGTGTATTCTATAGTAGTATGCACACTCTTTCCTGAGACGGCATGCATACGCGATGGTTTGCATATGTGTACCAGTTAACGCTTGTACATCCCTTAGGAAAGAGTGTATACAATGTGCAAACACTGCATCCTCTTTAATTCTTTTTAAACAATTGCCCATCCTTAAAAACAGTGTCCCAGTTAAAGTGGCAAGGACAAAATCACTAAGAAAATATAGAAAATCTCAGGCAAGCCCAGACAGACCTTTGTTGTAGAAGAGGCTAAAGTTACATATCAAGAAATATCTGCAATAAGGATTAAATTCAACCACAGCTATCTGTAGTTATGGTCCAATACACAAGGGTTGATATTCAGCCAGCAGCAGTGAGCATTTCTTTTAGCTGCCACTGTCATTATTCTTGGATATTCAATGCCTGACCATCAGGCTCATTTTCAAAAGAGATGGACGTCCAAGAAGTGACATAAATCGGCACTTGGACGTCCATCTCACAGAGACGTCCAAATCGGTATAATCGAAAGCTGATTTTGAACGTCTTTCTCAGAAGTCCATCGCAAGGACGTCCAAATCTCAAGGGGGCATATCGGAGGCGTGGTCGAGGTGGGACTTGGGCATTCCCAAGACTTGAAAGACTTTGAGCCATAATGGAAAAAAGCAAAGATGTCCAAGACTAAAACTTGGATGTTTTCACCCAAATCTGTTTTTATTACAAATAAGGCACAAAAAGGTGCCCTAAATGACCTGATGACCACTGAAGGGAATCGGGGATGACCTCCCGTTACTCCCCCAGTGGTCACTAACCCCCTCCCACCCTCAAAAAACATGATTAAAAATATTACTTGCCAGCCTAAGATGTCATACTCAGGTCCATGACAGCGCATGCAGGTCCCTGGAGTAGTTTAGTAGTAGGTGCAGTGCACTTCAGACAGGTGGACCCAGGTCCACACCTCCCCTACCTGTTACATTTGTGGAGGAAAGAGCAAGCCCTCCAAAACCCACCAGAAACCCTCTGTACCCACATATAGGTGCCCCTCTTCACCCGTAAGGGCTATGGTAGTGGTGTACAGTGGGGGGTAGTGGGTTTTGGGGGGCTCAACACACAAGGTAAGGGAGCTGTGTACCTGGGAGTAGTTTATGAAGTCCACTGCAGTGCCCCCTAGGGTGCCCGACTGCTGTTCTGGCATGTCAGGGGGACCAGTGTACTAAAAATGCTGGCTCCTCCAACATCCAAATGGTTTGAATTTGGACGTTTTAGACTTGGACTCCTTTGGTTTTGAAAATGGCCGAAAATCAAAGATATCCAAATCTAAGGACGTCCACGGTATTTTCAAACACAAAGATGAACGTCCATCTTTTTTCAAAAATGACCTTTTCCCCGCCTCCAAATTTGGCCATTCTACAAAGATGTCCAAATTCCAATTTAGATGTTTCTTTCGAAAATGCCCCTCCATGTCTCTTAGAATGATTAAATTACATCATCTGCCCTTCAAAACACACACACACTCTTACCCTCACCTGTAAATGGGCAATAAAGGCAAGCTTGCATGGTCTCCCTATGAGTGATTAATCATCAGGGGCGGACTGACAGTGGTCAGGGCCCCCGGGCAATAAAGGTCACTGAGGCCCCCAGGCCGCTGCCTGCCACCCCACTGTTGCGCTGCCGCCCTCCCCGGTCCTACCTTGAAGGGCCTGGTGGTCTAGTGGCTTCTTTGGGGGGAGGGGGGGCAGGAAAGAATCCCACTCTTTCCTGCCTGCCTGCTGCTACTCTGCATGGCAACAGCGCCACCACCGCCGTGTTTTTCAAAATGGCTACCAAGACTTACTGTGCTAGTCTCGCAGGTCTCAGCAGTCTCGTGAAATTCTTGGTGCCATTTTTAAAACACGCCAGCGCCGCAATGCAGTAGCGGCAGTGGGCAGGAAAGAGTGGGATTCTTTCCTGCCCCTACAGAGACCATTAGAGCACCAGGCCTTTCAAGGTTGGACCGGGGAGGGCTGAAATGTGCTGCGGTGATGGTGGCGGGCAAGTGGGCAGAGCCTCTGGGCCCTTGGACACTGCCCAGTTGCCCGAATGGTCAGTCCGTCCCTTTTAATCATCATGATCTCTGTGTACCATAGTTCCACCTTTGTTTCTATCACTTTAACAAACTTCTTTGCAGGCCAAGTTTCCACTACTGCCTTCCTGTTCAGCTGACAGTAGAAATCCATCATACATGTTCACAGTCGTTGATGGATTTGCTCCCGATTCCTGTAGTAGAATCTCAGTGGAATTTCCCTCCCCCTCCCTAAATAATCCATACATTCTTGACAGATTGTATAAGCATACCGGGGTAAACAGCATTTACTTTGGCTGCCATGCTAAAAATGTATTTAGATCTGCCAAACCTCGTTCAAGTAGAATTCTTCAAGCTGACCCATTTAGGAAAGAGTTAAAACCAAAACACATCTGCCACACAGATAAAATCTCAGAGCCTAGTAAACTAGAATGTCCCCTGCCCATTGTATCAGTATTAAAGATTTACTAGTTTTTGCTGTCTGTAAACCACTGGGCCCTTTCATTAAGCTGTGATAAAAAGTGGCCGGTGGAAGCCCCAGTGCGGGGCTTTTCCACACGGAGGCCACTATTAGCGTTGCCGTAAATTGGACCCATTAGCATGTGGCCATTAGCACATGAGCACTTACTGATATCTATTTTCTATGTGGTAAAGGCTCCTGCACTAACCACGCACTAATCTGTTGGTGAATGGTGATGTAGAATTTTCTAGGAGCGTCCCACCGCACAAGCGCTGGTGCCTACCTGCCCGATGTGGGAGCACGGTTCCTCCAGTCAGGTGAAAAAACAAGACGACCAAACTAAAGACAGCTACGTGGGAACAGTCGGCCTGCTGTCCTTGGAGAACACCAGCTACAGGTAAGTATCTTTGCTTTCTACAAGGACAAGCAGGCCTTCCTATTCTCCCTAGCTACCAGGCTCACTGGAAAAAAAGAAAACTAGGATAATTGAGTCTTGAAATTTGAGGCTAAAATTTCAATCAACCTGAAACTATATACATACTAGCTGTGGAGGTGCAGCCTGGAACAGAATAAAACAGGGCCTAGGAGGGTGGAGTTGGATTCTAGACATCGAACAGGTTCTGCAGAACTCCCTATCCGAATTGACTATCACATTGGGTATCCTGATCCAGACAATAGTAGGCTGTGAATGTGTGGACTGAAGACCACGTTGCAGCCTTGAAAATTTCCTCTATGGAGGCTGACCTCAAGTGAGCTACCGATGCTGCCATGGCTCTGACACTGTGAGCCATGACTTGTCCCTCAAGAGTGAGCCCAGCCTGGGTATAAGCAAAGGAGTTGCAGTCTGTTATCCTATTTGAAAGTGTGTATTTGCTGATGGCCACCCCCAACCCATTGGGGTCAAACGAAATGAAAAGCTGGGTGGACTGTCTTTGGGCTTTAGCCTGCTCCAGATAGAAGGCTAAGGTTCGTTTGCAGTCTATGGCATGCAGTACACTTTCGCCAGGATAAGCGTGAGATCTTGGGGGAAAATGTTGACAAAACAATTGACTGGTTAAGATAGAACACTGATACTACCTTAGGAAGAAACTTAGGGTGCGTGCTAAGGACTACTCTGTTGTGATGAAACTTAATATATGGTGGATGAGCTAGCAGGGCCTGGCGCTCGCTGACTATGCGAACTGAAGTGACTGCCACCAGAAACACAACTTTCCAGGTCAAAAACGTCAGATGGCAGGTATCCAGAGGTTCAAAAAGAGCTTTCATCAGCTGGGTGAGGAATAGGTACATTTGGAGGAAATTCGTAGTCGAGTTTTTTATATTGCCGGTCCTCATTTGTGGAATTCATTACCATTGGTTATGTGTCAGTCGGCATCTGTTCCCTAGTTCAAGAAATTGCTAAAGACCTGGCTATTTTCTAGGGCATTTGAATGATGGGGGTTCTGAGTTTTTAGAGTTTGTGATCTGTAAGATTGTATATTGTTTGTTGTTTTTTAAATGAATTTTATTTATTTATTAAGATTTATTTACCGCCTTTTTGAAGGAATTCACTCAATGCGGTGTACAATAAGAATAGATCAAACATGAGCAATAGACAATTACAGCAGTAAAAGTATTCGAAAACAATACAAAGTATGGCATGGTATACTATTTATAATGTCAACACAATATGTAATAAAACATTACAATTGACAGCGAAGGGTAAAGCAAAGATGTAATATATAGAAGGGTAAGAAAGTAAGGTGATTGATTTAAAGAAAGTTGCATATGAGGTCAGAGAAATTGTTAAATATTATCTCAGCTAGGATAGGAGTGGATAAACATGTCCTGCTGCAGTATATGCAGCCTGAGTCACTCCTTGTGTGTGTGAGTGAGACTAACAAGTTAGTTACTTCTTCCAGTAAAGGCCTGGTTGAAGAGCCAAGCTTTCACCTGCTTCCTGAAATAGAGATAGTCTTGTGTTAAGCGCAGCCTTTCAGGCAGTGAATTCCAGAGTGTGGGGGCTACTCCGGAGAAGGCTCGCTTGCGGGTATCACATCGTGTATTGTCTTTTGGAGAGGATGTGGTTAGTGAAAGTCCTTGGGAGGGCCTTAGTGTCCTTGGCGGTGTGTAGAGGATCATCCTATTTTTCAGGTACTCAGGGCCATTTCCTTTCAGGGCCTTGAAGATCAGACACAGAGTTTTAAATTTAACCCTGTACTGTACTGGTAGCCAATGAAGGTTTTGCAAAAATGGTGTGATATGGTCACGTCACTTGCAACCTGTTTTATTGTACATCGCCTAGATGTTTGAATAGGCGGGTTATAAATGTAATAAATAAATACGCTGAGATCCAATGACAAAACAGGAGGTTTGGTAGGGGGCTCTGTCAACAACAAACCTCTCATGAAGCAAACAACTAAAGGCTGTACAGAGATGGATTCACCTTCCACATGGTGATGATAAGCGCCAATTGCACTGAGATGAACCCTTACAGAGTTGGTTTTTAAACCAGACTCAGAAAGGTGCAGGAGGTACTCAAACAGTTTTTCTGTAGGACAAGAACAAGGATCTAAGGCTTTGACCTCACTCCAGATGGCCAGCCTTCTCCATTTAAAAGAGCAACACCTCTTAGTGGAATCTTTCCTGGAAGCCTGCAAGATACGGGAGACACCCTCCGGCAATTCAAGGGATCTGAATTCTATGCTTTTAACATCCAAGCTGTGAGGGTCAGAGATTGGAGTTGGGATACAGAAGGGACCCTTCATTCTCTTGATGAGGGTCAGAAAACAGTCCAGTCTCCACAGATCTTTGGAGGACAACTCCAGAAGAACCAAATTTGCCATGGCCAGTAAGGAGTGATTGGAATTATGGTGCCCCTATTTTGCCCGAGTTTCTAGCATAGTCATCTCTATGAGAGGAATTGGAGGATACACATACAGAAGACCCTGCCCCCAATGCAGGTGAAAGGCATCTGACGCTAGTCTGTAGTGTGACCTGAGCCTGAAGCAGAACTGAGGGACTTTGTTGTTGAGATGAGTGGCAAAAAGATCCACCGAGGGGGTGCCCCACTATCGGAAGATCTTTCGAGTTATGCCCATGTTGCGAGACCACTTGTGCAGTTGCAGTATCCTGCTCAGTCTATCCACCAGGCAGTTGTTCTTGCCGGGCAGGTAAGTGGCACGAAGGTCCGTGCCTTGAAACACAGCTCACTGCCACATGCCCACTACTTCCTGACACAAGGGGTAGGATCCCGTATTCCCCTGCTTGTTGACACAGAATATCGCAACCTGGTAGTCTATCTGAATTTGAACAATTTGGTTCTGGAGTCAATCTCTGAAAACCTTTAGAGCATTCCAAATGGCCCGAAGCTCGAGGAGACTGATGTGGAACTGAACCTCCAGAGCAGACCACTGACCTTGTGTGTGAAGCCCATCCACATGAGCTCCCCAACCCAGGTTGGATGCATCCATTGTCAACACTACCTGAGGCTGTTGAATTTGGAATAGATGTCACAGAGTCAAACTGGACTGGACTGTCCACCAGAGAAGGGTGCAAACCAGCTCTGGTGGAAAGCGGATGATATCCTTTAGGTTCCCTGTAACCTGAGACCACTGGGAAGCTAAGGTCCATTGGGCTGCTCTCAAATGGAGCTGTGCCATGGGTGTGACGTGCACTTTGGAGGCCATGCAGCCCATCAATCTCAACATCTGTCGAGCAAAAACCTTCTGGATGTTGCGGACCTGCAAGAGGCAAGTGTTACTCAGGTATCCGCTCTCGCTTGAGGTAGGAAGGCCTGAGCCTGTACCGTGTATCTAGCAGGGCTCCTATGTACTCCAGTTGACGAACTAGTTAAATATGGGACTTGGGATAATTTATGACAAACCTCAGCAGCTGTAGCACTTGAATAGTCATCTGCATTGACTCCATGGCTCCCTCCTGAGATGTAATCTTGGCCAGTCAATCATCCAGGTAGGGGAACACATACACCCCCAGTCTGCGTAGATACGCTGCAACTACTGCCAGACACTTGGTGATAACTCTGGGGGCAGACGCCAGGACAAACAGCAGAACACAATACTGGTAGTAGTGTTTCCCCACTCAAAATCTGAGATACCTCCTGTGACTTGGAAGTATTGAAATGTGGGTATAGGCATCCTTCAAGTCCACAGAGCATAGCCAATCATTTTCCTGAATCAAAGGGAGTACAGTGCCCAGGAAAATCATTCCAAACTTTTTGTTTACCAAAAATTTGTTCAGAGCCCTTAGGTCTAGAATGGCCCGGAATCTCCCCATTTTCTTGATCACGAGAAAGTACCTGGAAGAGAATCCCTTCCCTTCTTCCCCTGGTGGTACAGGTTCCACCACTCGGACCTTTAGAAGGGTGGAGATTTCCTCTACAAGTACCTGCTTGTGCTGAGAACAGATGTAAGACATTCTCAGTGGGCAATTTGGAGGTCGTTGACATCAATTCAGAGCGTACCCCTGACAGACTATTTGATGAACTCACTGGTCGGAAGTTACAAGGGGCCATGTGAGTTGGTAAAAAATGAGCCTCCCTCAGACCGGTAAGTTGTCTGGAACGGATACTCTTTCTGCGGCTATGCTCTGCAGGAGCCAGTCAAAAGCTCATGCCCTGCTCTGACTGGAGAGCTGACTGGGACTTCTGGGACGGAGCTCGAAAGGCCTGAGAAGCTGGGCCTGAGTCGCCTGAGCTGAGTGGGCAGGAGGCAGGTACCTATGCCTTTGAGAGTAGTAGGAGCGACATCACTGCCGGGTCAAAATTCTTCTTTTTGGAGAAGATGCAGATGGAGGATGCCATGAAAGAATGTGGATTGTGTCAGTGTGTTTCTTAATAATTTCAGCAACCTCTTCCACTTTCTCTCCAAACAAGTTGTCCCCTCAGCACGGCATGTCCACTAGTCTCTCTTGAGCAGCCTGTTCAAAGTCAGAGACACGCAGCCAAGTGTCATGTCCCCTACCTCAATGCAAGCAGCGTCCTCGGGCTGCGCAGGGTCCCGTCAACACACACACTTGATTGGCACAGCCCTGAGCCATGTGTATGTAGTTCTTCTCTGGCTGCAGGCTCCTTGATTGCTTTGCTTCCATGCACCTGGCTCTGCTCTCTCTCTGCCTGGTTTCCAGGCTCTTTGATTGCTTTGCTTCCACCCATCTAGGTGTGCTCTTCCTCTGCCTGGCTTCCCTTGCTTCTCTCCTATTGGTCTTCCGGGTTCCTCCTTCTCCTGCTCTTGTCCTATGGCTGTGCCCCTTCTCCCTGCTGATATCAGACACCAGCACTTTATCAGCTGAACTCTCCCTAGACTCCTTGCTTCGGCTTCTACTTTGGTAGGTGTTACTTGCTCAGTAGTGTGCTTCTCCTCTACTTTGTTCTTCGTTGCTGACTTAGCCTGTACCTGGATTACTCTCATGTCTGCTGCCTGCCTACTGACTCTGCCTGTACCTGGATTACTCTCATGTCTGCTGCCTGCCTACTGACTCTGCCTGTACCTGGATTACTCTTGGGTCTGCTGCCTGCCTACTGACCTTGCCTGTACCTGGATTACTCTCGTGTCTGCTGCCTGCCTACTGACCTTGCCTGTACCTGGATTACTCTCGTGTCTGCTGCCTGCCTACTGACCTTGCCTGTACCTGGATTACTCTCGTGCCTGCTGCCTGCCTACTGACTCCCCCTGTACCTGTATTACTCTCTTGACCTGCTGCCTGCCTACTGACTCTGCCTGTACCTGGATCACTCTCTTGCCTGCTGCCTGTCTGGCTGTCATGTTCATCACCCCGCTTCCTGCTCCATCTCGTAAGCCGTGCAGGCTGCCCGCACCTAGGGGCTCAGCCTCTGGGGAACGCCGGTCAGCGCAGGTGAAACCCAGGGTTGTCCAGCCGCCAAGCAGAACCTGGTCCGAGTACCGGGCTCGGCAGCGCTCTACTTGGTACAAGAACTTACAGGTCTGACACCAGGAGAGTCTGCACATCCCCACACCAGAGAGCCTGGACGCAACATCAAAAGTATCACAGGCACCCCTGGCCATAGTGGATGACAGCAGATAATGCCTATACTCCATCTGCTTGTTGGCCAACTGGCAAAGCTCAGTGGCCTACTCCAAAGGGAGAGAGTCTACCAGACTAAGTGTACTGTTTATCAGAGACTCCAAGTACACGCTCATGCAGAGCTTGTAGGACTGGATGCGGGTAATGAGCATTGAGGCCTGAAAAGTCTTCCTCTACAAAAAATCCAAAGTTTTGGCCTCTCACCCCAGGAGTGCTAAGGCATGAGACTAAGAACTCTTGGCCCATTTTAAAGTGGATTTGACTACCATGGAGTGATAAGTCAGCTGGGTCCTCTAGAATCCGGGAGCCTTCTGGATACGATATTGCATATCCATCTTCTTGGGTGCGACCTGCACTGTGAAGGGAGACTCCCAATTCTTCAACAGTGCGTCCATAAGGATAGGATGCAATGGCACAGTGACCGCTTCCTTAGAAGGAGACTTTTAGGATAACATCTCCTCCCTGGGCTGCTCCTCCTCCGTCTCCAACTTAAATGGGACAGCCACAGCCATCTCCCTGACAAAACTGGTGGAAGAGAGCACCTCTGGAGGAGATTTTCATCTCTCCTGCGGAGGTAAGGGTTCAGATGGGATACCATATGACTCCTCCTCTGAAAAGTAATGTAGATCCTCACCTGACTCCCAAGAGAGGTACCAATCAGACTCTTCCTCATACTGAGGATCAGGAGACTGCGTCTCCACTGGTCTCGACCTTGTGGAACGATGTCCACGCTCCAAAGACCCCCAAGGTGCAGTAGTGCCCTCAGACACCAGGGAAGCTTCCTTCCCCAATATAGACACCTGGCTAGGTGCCGGCGTCGAAAATCTGGACGCCGGCACCAGTGAAGCCTCAGAGAGGGTCTGGGGTTGTTCCGCTGGGGGAACAAGTGTCCTTAATGCCAAAGCGGAAGCTCCCTGCAGCAACTGCACCAGCTCCTCTTGGAGCATGCTCCGGAACCGCTCAACCAAGGCAGGTATCGACAAAGGAATGGGAGCCGGAGCAGAGAACTTGAAACTAAAAGAAGCAATGAGAGAAAATACGGAAAAAAGACCCACAAAGGAAGGGCACTCACTAAATCAACAGTACAGCAGAGGGAGAGAACACAAAGCACGTCCTCTCAGCTCCGTGGAAAAATGAAGACTGAAGGGCCCGCGCTCCCACGTTGGGTGGGAAGGCACCAACACATGCAGTGGGGACGCTGCTAGAAAATTCTACACTGTAAGCTAGTCAGTGTCCGCACTGGGCTCCGCTGGGATGACGTCACCCACATGTGAGAATAGGAAGGTCTGTTTGTCTTTGGAGAATAATACATACGCGCGTGTCCACTAGACAACCAGATATTTATTTTTGGGGTGTCAAGGGGGTCCAGGAGGGATTGTGTTGGGGGGATGGGAAGGTCTATTAGACCACCATGGGATTTATTTTTGGAGTATCGGCGGGGGAGGGTGTCGGGGGTCCTCTATACTACCATGCCATTCTCTGCCATTTCCACAGTTTTTCTTTTGGGAGTGTGGGATTGCCACTTATTAAAGGCCCATGGTACAGAGCTTCCTGTTTACCTGCCTAGCCTGGTCGATAACATCATTTAGTCCCCTACATACCTAATTCTGAGCATCAGCCCACCCCTTCTACTCCCATGGGGAAATTGCCCCCTTTGAATGGCAGCAGGTCAAAACTGAAAGGCACAGTGACCCAGTAGCCCAAATGGGAGCTCCATTTGGATCTCAGATCCCGAAGTCTAGTGGGCCCAGCGCCTCTCCAACCCTGCCCTGGGGCTAAAATGTTATAAAGTTCCCCCCCCCCCCCCCCCCCCACTTGTTTGATAGTCTGACCCATATTGGCAATACCACAAGAATATTGCCCATTATCAGGCAGCATAATTTTTGAGAGGTGCCCACTGGGGCAGGAGCAATTGGGCAAGTACACTACCAGGGATTTATTTTTGGTTGGGTTTGGGGGGGAGAGAGGGGGGGTTAGGTCCCTTCTGAGATCAGGGATAGGGGATTAGGGAGGGGGTGGTTTCCACTAGATAGGGGATGTAGGGGAGGGAGTTACATAGTAACATAGTAAATGATGGCAGATAAAGACCTGTACGGTCCATCCAGTCTGTCCAACAAGATAAACTAATTTTACATAGTATGTGATACTTTATATGTATACCCGAGTTTGATTTGTCCTTGCTTTTCTCAGGGCACACACCATAGAAGTCTGCCCAGTACTGTTCTTGTACTAAGTTCTGAAGCTAACATTAAAGCCCCTTAAAATTTACACTCCAGCCCATCCCTATCTATTCAGTCACGATCAGGGTGTGTAGACCGTAGAAGTCTGCCCAGCTCCCGCTTTGTTTCCAATTACCAGCATCGCTACCCAATCTCCGCTAAGATTCCACGGAACCTTTCCTTCTAAACAGGATTCTGAGACAATCAGGAGAGAGGCAATGTGCCTTATTTTTAAATGTCTCTCTTCCTTCAGTGCATGAACGGTGATTGGCTTAGTGGTGGCCCTACCATTAGGCCAACTGAGGTGGAGGCCTCAGGTGGCATTCTTTTGAGGCAGTATCATCCCCTGCCCTTCCTTTCTTCCCCAACCCCCTTCCATGAATTTACCTTTTCTTTTCTTGTTTTTTAAAAGGTAGAAGCAGCAATTCATATAGGCTGCCTTGCCTCGGTGCTTCTCTCTACTGCAGGTGACCCACCTCCAAAGAAACAGGAAATTATGTCAGAGAGACGGCTGGCCACCCAGCGGCACAGTAGACTATGGTAATTGCTGCCGCCTTTTCAAAAACAAGGTAAATTTGAGGAAGGGGGCTAGGGAAGGAAGGGGGGGGGGAGATGTCAGATCATAGCCAGGAGAGGCATATCGGAGGAGCCGGAGTGGCAGCTCATTCCTTGGCAGATTGTCTTGGGTCACACTGGATTGGCTCATGCAGTGGCAGGAAGAGACATTTTTTGCTTTCAGTAGCAAACTGCAAACTACCACCACAATATGTGCTGGGGGTTTTTTTTTGTTTTTTTTTTTACTTTGCACACTTTTTAATGAGGTGGTAATTTGCATGCCATTAGCTTACTGCATTGAAGAGCAAAAATTGTGCATTCAGCATATGTTAGAAGCTGACAGCTCTAACACAAGCTTTACGCATCGGCCCCACAAACGTGAGAGAAGCATATGGGGTAATCACTTTATCTAGGAAGAGGCAGCCAGTGAAAGGCTGAACAAGAGAGCCAAGAGGCCTACTAGTGTAAAGAAACTGGAAACCACTGGATCCAGGAGAGGATTGGGAGAGTGAACCTGCTGGAAGTGAACAGTTCACAGGATCATAGAGAAAAGCATCTACAGAGGGTACAGAGGGGCTGAATGAAATGTGTTTTGTAAAGGGGTTAGGCTAGTAAAGGGTCATGGATTTGATATACCGCCTTTTTCTGTGATACAACCAAAGCAGTTTACATATATTATATACTGTCAAGACATTAGAGCCCTAAGAATTTAAAAGTCAGATGAGTTCACCCTGAACAGAGTGCCAGAGAAAGGGAAAGACTGGAAAGGAAGTTATTCATTCCAGATTCCAATAAGAGTGGGAGTCATAGAGCAGAGAAAGGAGAAATGTTTTCTAAAAAGGAATCTCCAGTAGTCTAAGTCCACAGGAGGATCTGTCTATTGCAAATTATTCTAGTGGGGCAGGAATGCTGGGCGACTGGACCAGGCCGGAATTGAGACACAAAGCAACTATTTTTTACTTTCTCCATTCTGTTAGTACTATATTTCTTTTCTTACTTTATTTGATACATTATTATAAGCTCCAATGACTACGCCACATAGAAGTATATCAAATCTTAAATTCAACTGTAATGAACATTCTGAGAAGCCCAAAGAGAAGAAGTTAAGAGAACCTTGATAAGTGCCTAACTGCAGATATTCAGTGGAAGATAACTGGTTCTCTCCCACTGAATATTCCGGCGAGTGGCTGGCTGCTAACCAGCTATATTTATGTATTTAGATTTTGCTCCCACCTTTTCAATAGTAGCTCGAGAGTTACATTCAGGTACACTGGTTATTCCCCTGTCCCTGGAGGCTCACAATCTAAGTTTGTACCTGAGGCAATGGAGGGTTAAGTGACTTTCCCAAAATCACAAGGAGCAGAAGTGGGATTTGAACTGGCCACCTCTGGATGTCAAGAGCAGTGCTCTAACCAGTAGGCCATGCCTCCATCTCCCATCTCTGTGTCCCTATTCTTGTCCTGTCCAACATAACTCTTCTGTACCCTACTCCCCCCCCCCACCACCAACAGCCAGCACCTCTCTCTCTATCTCTCTTCCTTCCCTCTTGTCTCTCTCTCCCAGCCAGCATCTCTCCCTCTCTCTTCCCTTCCTTTGCCCCCCTCAGGGGTCTAGCAAGTGTTCCTCTCTCTTCCCTCGCTCCTGCTCTGTCTCCTCTTTGCAGGACCAGCACCTCTCCCTCTTCCTTCTTTCCCCATAGGTCCTAGAAACTCTCTTTTTTCTTGTCCCCCCCCCCCCCCAAGTCTGGCAACTCTTGCCCTCTCCGTGCCCCCTCATTGGCTCTCTCTCTTCCTTATCTGACCTCCCTGCCCCCACCCCTGATGCAGAACCTGTGTCCCTCCTTGCCTCCCTCCCACGATGCAGCACCTGTGTCCCTCCTTCCCCTCCTCCACAATACAGCACCTGTCTCCTTCATTGCCCCCCCCATGATGCAGCATGTCTCCTTTATTATCCCCCCACGATGCAGTACCTGTCTTCCTTGTTGTCCACCCCCCACAATGCAGCACCTGTCGCCCTCTCTGTCCTCTCCTCCCACAATGCAGCCTCTCCCTCCCTCTTTATCCTCCCCCCACCACCCAGTACCTCTCCTCTTCTCCTAAGTTCCTCTTGCCAAGATCTGCACAGCGCCGGTACCGCCAGCAATAGGCTGCCCCAGTCAATCCCAGGGGCTCCCCTCCAGTAAGGACGGGACACATCTGAGGGAAGGCCCCCAGAATTGGCTGAAGCAGCCTGCCACCCCCAATGGTGCCAGCACCACACAGATCGCAGCAAGAAGAAGAGAAGTACTGGATTTCGAGTGGCAGGGGGAAGACGCCAATGCATGAGATGGGGCCCCTTAAGCATGTGAGATGAAGAAGGGGCCTGATTGCTTGTGTCACACACCGCATGCATGTGACTTGGCATGTCTGTACTGTCCCCTCCCCCACAGAAACTGTGCTGCAAGCTGCTGCATATTGGACCAATTTATCCTCCTGTACTTGTCCAAACCCAACTATCCATGTGAACCATTGGACTGTACGGAGGCCCGAGCAGTTCACACAGAAAGTTGAATCCAGGGTGGCACAGGAGGAGAAAGCAGCCCGATATACATGCGCGACACAACCGGTTACGTGTGGATATTCAGCACTAAACTGGCTATGTTGAGCAGTCAAAATTGGCCGCTTAACTATCAGGCCTATCTTTGACTACTAAAAAGTGAAGCGGTTAGTGCTGAATATCGGCATAGCCGGTTAACTTTTTAGTGGCCAAAATAAACCCTGATATTCAATGCCAGTTGCCAGAAATGGCCCAGCATTGAATATCCGGGTTTAACGCCAGTGGTGGGAAGTAAATGTGCTGCCTGCTGCCAGCTGAATATTGCCCCCCCCCCCCCCCCCCCCAATATTCAGGCCTATTTAACCAGCCAGGAATGGCTCCTGGCCAGTTAAATAGCACTTAACCGGCAATCCGTGAATATTCAGCACAGAGCCGGCTAAGTTTGGCAGCCAAATTGGGCCACCCAAATAGCAGGCCTATTTTTGACGAGTTTGAACTTAACCAGCCACTGCTGTATACTGGCTTAGCCGGTTACGTTTAAACCAGCCAAAATAAACCAGATATTTAATGCTAGTCCCTGAAAACAACCTGACACAATCTCTGCATATTGGCCCCTTAAGTGTTTTGACTGTGAATCCAAAATGAACTGATTTATAAATTTTCATCCAGCCATTTCTCCCCTAGTATTTAAGCTGTGTGCTCGGTATTGCTTTAAAAACACTCTCCAGAGGATTCTATATATCTCACCCAAATTTCTGCGCCTAAGTTTGCACCACCTTGGGTGAATCTCTTCATAAAGTCAGTTAATAAATCACAATAAATAAATAAATACGTCTGTGCACACATCCGAGATCCACGCGCAAATAAATTGACTAATGAGCTTGGAAAGATCCATAATTGTGTGTTAACAACCAATTATTGATGTAAATTGGCATTTGTGCACACATCTCGCTATGCACTATCCTATACAGCACAGCACCTAAATTCTATCGCGTATATCTGAAAAAGGTGCTTTGTCAAGGGTGTTTTTAAAAAGTTGCGCAAGGATTTGCAGCATTTGCCCGAAGCACAACGGCATTTATACCAGCTTTTAGAAGGCATAAGTATGGCACCCAAAAGTTAGGCACTGGATCCGTGCTGAATGTTATTCTATAAAGTGTCCACTCCCTTTATAGAATAGAGCTTAGTGCCGAATGTTCGGGTTCATTTGTTGAATTCCTTCCAACCTGCAGTTATTGAAAACAAGCAAACAGCAGAGAAGGACCAGAACATCACAAAGAAGATCAAGAACACCAAAATCAGTGAGGAAATGGAGACACCTTCTAGAACCAGTGATTTTTGTTCCAACCAGCAGACATTGTAAAATGCTGATGACCCGACACAGCCGTGTTTCGGCAAAAAGATTGCCTGCATCAGGGGTCTGATTACATAGACAGCTGGTGAGAAAGGACAGTGTTCATATATAGTCAGTGCAACAGAACATATGTCATTCAATATAAAAAATAAAATACCACACTTCTGCATGGAGACTCATAGTACCACAAAACACAAAACTGCTGTAGCCTCCATGCAGAAGTGTGGTATTTTATTTTTTACACTGAATGACATCTGTTCCGGTTTACTGACTATATATGATGAATACTGTCCTTTCTCACCAGATGTCTATGTGATCAGACCCCCAATGCAGGCAATCTTTCTGCTGAAACACGGCCATCAGCATTTTACTATATCTGCTGGTAGGAATAAAGATCACTGGTTCCAGAAGATGTCTCCATTTCCTCACTGTGTTTGGTGTTTGTGTATAAAGTTATTCCCACATACCAGCACTAATGAACCAGGTATAATGCGACTACTGGAAATTTGCCAGATACCACTGATATTCAACACTGGTACCTGGATAACTTCCTGAACAAGTTAGGAAAACAAAATAGCTATCCTAACTTGGCAGACACTTATCTGAATACCAGTGCTAAATATCTCCAGTACCCGGATAACTTCCGGCTCTGCCTTGGCTCCGCCCCCCAGATGGCCCTGGAATTATCCAGAGAGTGTCAGAGTGGTATGTGAGGATTTTCAACAATACTATCTGGATAATGATGCTGAAAATCCGGTTCTGACCCTAGTGAGCAGTATTTATGACCCTTGGAATAACTGGGAGATTCAAGCCGGGGCAGTTACTACCTGGTCAGTCATGTCTTGCACAGATGCTATAGTTCGGTTATTCTCCCAATTATTAACGATACAAGCCAATAACTTGCCAGTTTTGTTACCAAATCTGGAAAATCTAAACTGTGAGTGTACGAAAGCCTGCCCATCTCAAGTGTGTGTTTTAATTCTGTCCATCTGCATACAAAACCTCTATTTAAGAACAGTGACCCCCTCTCCCAAAACAAAAGGAGCAACCAAAGTCCCAGAACAATAACAATCCCCACACATCCCCGTCTCGTATCCATTAATGTCACCCTCAGTACTTCCCGTCGTACTTGACGGCGAAAAGGGAGATAAACCACACCTAGATACTAGGGGTCCTGCGCACCCCCACCCCCCAAGAAGAAAAACCAAATCGTAGAAAATATAACTTCATATGAAAACATGAGTAATCCCATCAGGTCCTCAGTCACTAGAGCTGTCCAAAACATAGCTTTCTTGTAGCGCAACACATATGGAGGGAAGAATATAAACAGTTATACATAGCGTATATAATAATATAACCAAGACATTAACCTTTACATAATGGCAGCAGTAGAAACTTTCAGGAAAGACACAAACCTTCTTGCTTATCAAAATAAGTTTATGGCTAAAGAAAGGAAAGTTTACTGTGTAAGCAAGGCATAACTGTAGCTCAAGTATCCTGGGACTGTGAGTCACATTGCTATTCCAAGCTCTGCTTAGCCGCCTCAGGGGATTCATAAGTGTGCCAAAGTCCATTTATTAAGACTTTAAGAGTGGCAGGGTAAAGCAACATAATGCGTTTCCCCGCTGCATGTAGTGCTGCACAGATAGGAGTAAATTGTTTCTGACGCTCCTGCAAAGCCAAAGAATAGTCTTGGTAAACACAGACAAGTTCTGCATCATAAGATAGGGTGTCCCGCTTCTGTCGATATCCACGGAGGATCTCTATTTTATGGGCATAATGGTGCACTTTAATAATAACAGGTCGAGGATGTCACGCGCCATCTTGTAGTCGACCCAGGCGATGTGCCCTTTCTATGCAAAAGGGCCCTGCGCTATCAGACAGGGCAAATTCTTTCGCCAACCAGATCTCCAATATTGACAAGAGTAAGCGATCAGAGACACGATCCAGGATCTCCACTATTCTCAAGTTACTGTGCCTTGAAGTGGTTCTCCAAATCGTCGGTTTGAGCCGCTTGCCTGTTGCTCCAGTGCCACCAGAAGGTGTGTTATTGCAGGAGTTGCACCTTCTAGTCCTGAGACCCGATCCTCAAGCTTCCCTAATCGGTAGGTAATGTCGGACATAAAGGATTCAAGCTGTTCTGACATCCGATCCAGTCGCAATTACATGGCTCATTCTTCCGCCGCTGTAAGTTGATGGAGCTGCACATCAGTAAACACCAGAGTACCCGCAGGAGACACCGCCATCTTAGGATCAGCAGTCCCAGGATCTGCACTACTAGGCTACTCCTCCACTCTTTATTGACCAAAAATGTATTGTCAGTACTTGGAGATCATCTGATCCACCTACATTTGTTCAATGGAAAAATGAGCTTTATAATTTACTAAGACTGAAGAGACTGGATGCGAAAAATGCCACACCCAAAATATGGACTTTGTTTCAGGCAACCTGGTCCTCAGGGTGAGAAGCCTTGCCTCACAAAGTCCACAGTCCATTATTGAATAAATGAGCAATTCTTCACTTATTTGATCTTTGAGCACCCTGGGAGGGTGGCTGGGGGGTCAGGGAGAGATTCTAGAAGGATTTGGGTAAGAATGGGTTGAGGGATGCATTTGATTTGTCCTGTATATATGTTGTTGATTGTGGAGAAGGGTTATCCTGCAGTCAACGCTGTTATGGTTATGCTAAGGTTTATGGACATACTGAACAAAAGTACACCACTGTATTACTGATTATTAAGCTTTGCAGTTTTGTGATTCTTTGTTTGCTACTACGTTGTGTCAATAAAAACTATACTGACCTATGACCAGCAACTCTCTTTTGATACCCAAATTTCACATATGGTCCACACCTATTTCTGGGCTCTTCAGAAATATAGGTCAATGTGTTCCTCTCTCAATACCAGTTCTCAGCTCACACTCTCCACGCACATGTCACATCGAGGTTAGATTATTACTATATGGTATATGCAGGTCTCTCACAGAGTCTTTTTAAACATCTCAAATCAGTTCAAAATATGGCAATCCATTGTCCACCCAGATTATCCTACTTCTGTAACCATTAGGCTACTCCTCTTGTGTCCCTGAAGCTAGTTTTTCCTAGAATCAGAAACAGCAAGAACTCTAACAGCAGGCTCTGCTGAGTCTGATCCCTAGCTTATATTTAAATTGGAGGAACAGGCAGTTGTCCTGTGGGCTGTACTTCTCCTGAACTGCTGCTTAACAATCTTAATTGTCCTTGTGCTATAGGAAGGAGGACCTTGACTTACCCCTCCATTCCTGGAGGAAGACAGAGAGGTCTGAAAAAATTTCTAGGAGCTTTAACAGAGATCCCAGTATGCCTTAAGGCAGAAAAGTAAGTAGAGGTATTTGGTTGCCTAAGATATTGTTTCTCAAGCTGGTCTCGGAGTAACCCCTAGCCAATCTGGTTTTCAGGAAATCCACAGTGCACCAGACAGATCTGCATACAATGGAGGTACTCTAGGATCAGCTCAAGAAATACTGGCCTAAATAATACCTGCAGACAAAGAGGAAATTGAGCTTTCCAATCAGGAGTGTAGCCACAGGTAGGCCTAGTTGGGCCCTTGTGCTCTCTCTCTCCCCCCTTTGAAGTCAGGCCCATCCAGTCAGGAGCACAGAACTGGAGGCGGTGTCAGCATCCACAATGCCTGGTGCCCACCCATGCTAACCTTGAGCCACATCAAAGCATCCATCCTGTTAATGTCACTGTTCCAATCAGAGGCTTTCCAAACAAAGAAACTGGAGGAGGTGTCTACCAAATGTCAAAGTGAAAAAGAGGTCAAGGAAGTGGATTTAGTAAATGATTCCGCACTGCATCCGAAGTATACAAGTGAGATTCACCTGAATGTTGAGGTTAGAAGCTGGGGGGGAAGAAGAGAGAGCGAACCACTCAAGGGCTCTGTGGATCCAAAATATTGTAAAGCTCCAAGGATCTCCAACACAAAACCCTCATGAAGTTAAACTTTCCTGAGACTAAACTTGAACATTATCGCTTATCTTGGACCACTTACATCTTATGTTACATCAATAAATACAGATTGCTAAACCACTTCAGCCTTCAGCTATGATTCACCGCTTTACCCTAAAAGCATCCTAACTCTACGTCTGGGCCCTGAACAAAATTATCTCTCCCTCCAGCGGAGGACTCATGAGGATTGAGTGTTTTTGTGGAGACAGCGGAGAGACTCACCCTGACTTCAACTGACCCCCCTGTCCTGAAGAGCTTAGCTAAGTGCAAGGACTAGTTATACCTGTACCTAGTCTAGGATATTTTGTAATTTGCTACAGCTCTGAACACAGAACTCTTCATCTAAGATCTGTCATGGCTATCTCTGTCTTCCCTCCAGATGAAAACTGCTCGGGCCTTCCTCACTTTGAGGTTTTAAACTTTGCTTTTTTTTTTTTTTTTTAGTGCTTGAAGTTCCATGATAACCTAGGAATCCAAGCTGAACCCAAAGAATAAACATTTCCTCCATTTAAACCTTGGCTTTGTCTTCATGTTTACACATACAGGAGTTGTTTATCCTTTCATAGAGCCCAGCTTATTCTGGAGTGTTATCTCAAATACCTCAAGCTTATCATACATCTTCCCTTCTACAAACAAGAGCCGGCTGCTCTCTATCCATAAAAAAATCCCCCACCCCCTTCCACAAAAAACATCCCTTTGGGGGGAATGAGTTCAGTTGTTCTAAAACCTAAATATTTAGGAATATGCATTACAAAAATCCTATTTAATCTGATCCTCTTATATATCAATTCAAAATGAAACAGAGAGTTTGAAGAATCTTCTTCTATCCTTGGTGGCGGAGGTGGGGGGGGGGGGGGGAGTCAATCTGAACAGAATGGTACCTAGGTCTTCTCTAAGGAAATCTAATCTTTAGCTGAAGAGAAGCAGAGGGACACACATCTATCCTGCTCAAAGTTTAAATATTGGACATTCCAACAGTGCTAACAGGACCCAAAAGTGCAAATAGCCACATGTACTCAGATAAAATAGATCCGTAGTGATACCCGAGATTGGAAGGACAACAGTCACCCAGGGGTTTTAACGAAAACCAGATATGAAACTAGTGAGAGGAAAAGGAGGCCAGTTGGGTTGAACAATATTGGAAAAACAGGCTGAGTGTAGAAATGAGGAGATACAAGAGATTATTTAGAGAGAAAGAAGACTAGCTTGAATAAAACAGACAGACACACACACACAGAAAAACACTGCAGCACAAAATCAAGTAACGGTGAACTCGGGTGTCCAGTACAATAGGGAATATTTCTGTATCTTTCTGGCTATTTTAGAACTGGACTTCCACAATTACATGCCACACGCATGTGTAAATGTACAGAGTACCAGCACTTTGAGAGTGTACACGTATGTACATACTGTAAGTGGCAGCAAGGTGACTTAGTCCTATTCTGTAAGGGTGCGCTTTAGTGACACAGCACAGAAATGCAAGGAAGAGTATTCACATGGGTGGAGCTGTCACACATGCAACCTGGAAATTTAATGCTGGGTCATGTCCAGACTTCGGCATAGAATATCCAGATTTCCAGAGCCAGTTAACACACAGCAGGTTAAGTGTGATATTCAGCGCTTAACCGGCTATGGTTATCACATAAAGATAGGACTGACTTTCATGTGGTCTTATTTATATGGTTAACTGGCTGGTTAAGTGCTGAATATCTGTGCTTAACTGGCCAAGTGCTTACTCTACCCCCAGAATGCCCCCAAAATAGCCAATTTTCAGTTTGCCACTAACTGGCTATTTTCAGTGGCACTAACAGGTTGAGGGCCACTGAAAATTAGCAGTTAGCCCTGCACAAGCGATTTAACCGACCTGGCGCCATTTCTGGCCAGTTAAATAGCTTTGAATATCAACCTGCATAAGTTAAGCACGGCCTTGTCCCATTCACGCAACTCCAGTCATAGTAACATAGTAAATGACGGCAGATAAAGACCTGAATGATCCATCCAGTCTGCTCAACAAGATAACTTAATTTTACATGGTATGTGATACTTTATATATATACCCGAGTTTGATTTGTCCTTGCCATTCTCAGGGCACAGACCGTAGAAGTCTGCCCAACACTGTTCTTGTACTAAAAATTCTGAAGCTAACTTTGAAGCCCCTTAAAATTTACACTCCAGCCCATCCCTATCTATTCAGTCATGATAAGGGCACAGGCTGTAGAAGTCTGCCCAGCACTGGTTTTGCTGCCCAATTCCCAGTGTTCCCACACAATCTCCGCTAAGATTCCGTGGATCCATTCCTTCTAAACAGGATTCCTTTGTGTTTATCCCACGCATGTTTGAATTCCTTTACAGTTTTCATCTCCATCATCTCCCGCAGGAGGGCATTCCACATATCCACCACCCTTTCTGTGAAAAAATGCTTCCTGACATTACTCCTGAGTCTGCCCCCCTTCAACCTCAATTCATGTCCTCTAAGTCTATGCTAGGTCTACGGCTGATGTAACTGTGGGCAAGTAAATGCTAAGTGCGCCGATGATGCGCTACGCTAGTATTCCATAATGGAATCTGGGCATCCAGATGTGGTTACCACATGGCATCAGGGTACCTAAAAGGAGGTGCCCCCCCTTACAGGACTAACCTCATAGTATTCTGATCATGAAGTATTTTGGGGTCCTTTTACCAAGGGGGCCATTTTTGCCGCATGCCAGGGCCCTTTTTACTGCAGAGAGTAAAAACTCCCTAAAGAAGCAATGGCCACACACTAAGATTATTCTTACCGTGTTGGCCATGTGGAAGTGGACCACTCACTGCCATCCACTGAGGTGAGAGTAAGGGCTCCTGCTGTAACCTGGCAGTAACCGGGCTGCACACGGCACTTCCCGATTACTAACGCTGTGCCAGAAAATACAGAATTATTTTCCATAGCACCAGATATGGCAAATGCTTGAGGCAGAACTACCGCCGGTGGCTGCATTGGGCCAGCGGCAACCCCTTTAGTAAAAGGGCCCCATAATGAAGTGCTCTGCTCCCGAAAAGCATTTCCCCCACAGAAATGTCCACTTGGTCTGGAAAATATCTCCAAATGGGTTAGTTTTGCGCATACCATGACAGGAATAAACCTTACTGCTAAGCCCGGGTATGTGGAGTATGATCTCAGTCTCACATTTACTGCTAACACTCACCATAGTATTTACATTCTGGTCAATATTCAGTGCTATTTAACTAGCCAGGGACGGATGCTGAAAGGTTAAACAGCATTTGAATACTCAATGGCTAATATTTAGCACAAGATAACCGCTTATCTCAGCTGAATATTGCTGGTTAGCACTGAAAACATAACCAGCTATATCACATGATAACTGGCAATATTCAGGTACACTGGGTATTTCTCTGTCCCTGGAGGGCTCATAATCTAAGAAATATCCAGAGTACTTGAATGTAACTCTCCTTGAGCTACTACTGAAAAAGGTGTGAACAAAATCTAAATAAATAAATAGTAGTGATGAAAATGTCCTGTTAGCATTGAAGTGGAAGCCAACCATGTCGGGGGCATTCCTGGGGTATTTCAAGGATGGAGTCCAGTTAGCTCCCAATATTCAGAACTAACTGGCCATATTTAACGCATAAATAGCACCACATAAATAACTGTCCTATCTTTATGTGCCAGTCCATGGTTGGTTAAATCTGAATATCGACTTAACCAGGCATGTGTTAACCAGCTTTTAAAAAAAAATAAAAAAATAAAAAAACGGAAATTCAATGCTGAAGCCCACACAGGGCCTGGCATTGAATTTCTTTCTAGTTTTAGCACGGCGGCAGACGATAAAGTGAATATCAGCCACCAGCTGAATATCAGCCACAAAGAGTTTTCCTATCAGACCCAAATGAAATTCATCCTGCTGTACAGAGTGAGGCAAAAAAAAAAAAAAAAGTAAACCTCCTACAGTTTGAAATTTCAACAGGACACTTTACATACTCATTTAGTCATCGTACTTACATATTACTATTAAACAACATTTAAGTTTGAAATTTCAACAAGACACTTTACATACTCATTTAGTCATCGTACTTACGTATTACTATTAAACAACATTTAATTATCTTAAGTTATATTTATGTTATTGACATTTTAACATTACTACCTAGCAGTTTTTGCGCATTAAAAATGTTCGAGCTAAAACACATTAAAATAATGTCATTCAAACGATACAATGAACAATGTGTCAGAATTTCACAGTCAGTCACTGTGAATGCTCAAAGTGTCCACCCTCAGCTTTAACACAGGCCTTCGGTCACCTTAGGAAGCTCTTAACAGCCTTGTTGATCTGTCCCTGTGGCAGGCTGTCCCAGATCATGTGCCCACACCTTCCCATGATTGCCATTCCGATCCAAAATGCTTTTAAAAGAAATTATCTGTAAATTATCATATCATCAAATACAAATTATCCAAATAATTGTTTTCAAAAGTCTATATCACTGTGACATCATTAACTGTACACTGGTGCCCTGTTATTGTCAAACATTTTTAAACTCGCAAAAATCATTGGGTGGTCACACTAAAAAGTCTATAGCTTCGCCATGTTTGAAGATACTATCTATGTTTATGTGCCGAGTGGAATGAGATTAACAACAAATAAAGCTGTAAAATTTCATGTTGAAATTCCAAATGGTTGCTGAGGAAACAGCATATAACTCTAAGGGGCTACTTATTTAGGCCTCAGCGTGTAGAGTTTGTATATAGTAACCTCTTTGCATATAAGCAAAAGATCTCGTCTCAATACCCCTTGCTCTTGCAGTAGGCTAGGAAAAGGCCTCACTGTACCATCAAGTTGAATTAGGGACAAGTGCAAAATCCCATGCTTCGCCCACTGCTTGTACACCTCAGTATCCAACCCGGGGGGGGGGGGGGGGGGGGAATCTAAATTCCCAATTATAGGTAAGAAATTAATTTTAGATAAAGACATATTCCAACATGCTAAGACAGTACATCACATCTCTCATACAGGCCTCAGGATTACATTCCCCCCAATATTCAAAAGCATGTAACCAGCCAGGATTGGCACCTGACCAATTAAATTATTATTATTAGCATTTGTATAGCGCTACCAGACACACGCAGCGCTGAACACCTGACACAGAGAGACAGTCCCTGCTCAATAGAGCTTACAATCTATCCAGCAATATTCATCAAGGGAATCAGCCCCATTGTGTTTAAATGCACATGGGATCTTATCTGCCAAGGCTTGAAAAAAGGTAAGGTGGATGCAAAGGTAAAAACATTGTCTACTCCATATTCCATGGAGTATAGTCTTCTAAATCCCTGATAAGCCTCAAAAGACAGGCTAAATTGTACAAATGCAGACTGAGCCAAGGTTCTGCTTTAATTGTGAGCAGTTTTGTTCCTGTTTTGCAGTTTCCCCTTAAAATGCCTTTTGGTAAAACAAAGTAATCCTGCCAAGATTACAAGTCTATAGCAGTTTAAGGGGGTCTTTTACTAAAGCTTAACTTGCGTTATCTGCAGCAGGGACCATTTTATTCCTATGGGCCCTGCTGCAGATAACTCGAGTTAAGCTTTAGAAAAAGACCCCCTAAGGTAAGTGTTTTTAAGATACATGGCGAATGGGATACTCTGCTTGTATGGCATTATGTTTGGACTGCTGCTGACAGTTTTCCCCAATGTGATTATAAAAGACTTGACCTGTTTTATGTTTTTTTTTTTATTTCCCTGGAGTTTTATAGGGATGGTTTAGTGGAGTTTTTTTCTTGCCCAATGATTATTGTGAGCTGATACTACGAATAAACTGTATGCTATGTGTATCAAAGCTCATGTTTAACTGAGGTCTTTCTTCTCCACTTTGTTGAAGGTCTGTCTTTTGATTCACATTGGAAGACAGTAGAATTTATTGTTGTTACCCAGTTGTTTCCATTTCTACCCCTTTGAGATTTCTTGGAATACCCAGCCCTCCCATTTTCCAATTTTCTTCAATTTAGATTTCCAATTCCCTTCAATTTAGATTGTTTGCCACTCCAACCAATCAGAAATTGCCTTTAATCGGGCCTGAGGTGCCCAATACAATGGGGAATATTTTTGTCTCCGCCTGCATTGCTTGACATTTAGGAATCTTTAAACAATTTACAAAACAATGACCCGGCACCATTCTCATGTTTTTCTCCCTTACCAGTATGTCCAGTTTCCTCGCACTGAGCTTTTTATCAGTTGGAATGGGAGCATCCCAGGGGATCACAACCTTTTCATTCTCCACAGTCCTTTCAGGGTCATGATCCCAGTGCATTTCTGGCACAGCAATGTAACAGTGTTTACATAATTTCAAATGGATGAGATGTGCCACCTTATTGCATCTTTTTGGATAGCATTTTTCTCCCGTCAGAACTTTGCAGCCAACTACGCGATGAAGAACTGTTTTTACCATTGGTCTGTTTTACCAAACCATGTCCTGAACACAGTCCAATGTCCCGAGCTACAACTATCAGTCACAAACACAAAAGAACCAAGTAGTCACATACTCAGGCAAAACAGCCCCCTTATGATACCTGAGATTGGGAGGGAGGGTGGCAAGGAAAGGACAACAGTCAGCCAGGGGTTTTAAGGAAAACCAGAAATGAAAATAGTGAGGGAGAAGGAAACCGGTGGGGGTGAACGATGTTGGTAAAACAGACTGAATGTGGCTATGAAGGATTATTTAGCAAGAAAGACAAGCTGGGATGAAAAAAAACCCCCAGAAAAACACTGCAGTTCAAACTCAAGTAAACTGTCACCTTGGGTGTATTATGTTATTTATTTCTTTTGCCTTTTCATAGTAACACAGAAGGTGCCAGACAATAAGGACCACCCACTCTGTCCAGCTGCACTCCCCCTCTGCCCACCTTTCTCCTTCAAAATGTGTCCCTGCAGAACTTCCTCAGTCTCCATTCACCTCCCTCCCTTGCCCTCATCATTTTCCTCCATAATTCTCCCAGGTGTGATTCATTTCCATTATCCGTTTTCACTATTAGCTCTTTTATCTTCAATTAACTTCTCAGCTAAGAAGTGTTTCTTCACGTTTCCTCTGAGCTGCTCTCTAACTTCCTACCATGTCTCGCTTCTACAGAAAAATGATACCTTCCACCTGCCAGATCTTTTCAATTTTATACTCAGATGAACTTGCTTAAAAAGGAGCACAGTCCAATTCAACAGTTTGGTATACACACCCTGCTCTTGCTAAATGTTTTTAAATGACACTAAAATGCCGCTTCATAAGAACATGCAAAACAGCTCTGTGGACTTAAAGCCTAATGGTCTACAGCTCTACTCAGTGGCATAGCCATGGGTGGTCCCAGATGGGCAGGGGCCCACTCACTTAGGGCTTAGGACCACCCAACAGCAGTGGACATCATCACTGTAGTTGATGGGCATCCACAAGCCCCACCAGCTGAAGACATTTTTTGCAGAATCCCCAGGCCTTCTGAACACTATGGCACTCAGCCGCCGATGCTGGCACTCCCTGTGCATGCTCGTTTCTTGCACAACTGAGCGCTTCTGGCCAGGATGCTGGCATCAGCATCTAGAAGTGTGGCTGCTGACTGACACAGCATTCAGAAAGCCCAGGAGTTCTGCTGAGGATGTCTTCAGCTGGCAGGGCTTGGGGATCCCCGTCAGCCAAGGTATTAACTGTTTGGTGGGGCGGAGGGAGGGCGAAGAGAGGAAATGCATGTGCTCACCCATTTTACCCCTGAGCCCACCCAGAAATTGTCTTCTTGCTATGCCACTGGCTCAGAAGCACTTATTTTTTATCACAGCCTGAAAAATTGAGTCCTCCCCATCCCCTCATTATTAAATAATGGGGGCATGGACCAGGTGATGGCTCAGTTGCAGGTCCTGAGCACTGTGATGTGGAAAACCTGCATTCAGTTTGAAGACTAGGCTTAGGCTGGGGATGCAGTTGTGGCAGAGGCCGCATTCACAGCTCTTGAAGGGAGGGTGGAGGAGTCTCAGCCAATATTCAACAGCCACCAACACCTAGTGGACAGACGTACAGAGATACCAAGGGTGAATCATCGTAAAAAGTAAGTTATTTCAGATGGTGCATCCAGGGAGAAAATCTCCAAAGATTTAAAAGTATTGCTTTTCAAATGATAAAAGAGGTATAAAATACTTGTGTTTCTTTGAGACCTCTGAAAGGATACAGAGTGGAGGCAAGATGGGTATATTTTCTGGTGAAAAGTACCTTCCACTCAGTGGCAAGAAGTATGCACATAGGTTTCAGGGGAAATGAAGATGCAGAGAAAAGACATGAAGCGGGGAGAGGCAGTAGACTGGGCCACTTGGCTTTTCTTGTCCTAGGCTTGCCTCTGATGGAAACAATGACCAGGATCGGGTTCACTGGCAGTGAGGCTCTAATGATTGAGAGAATGGGCTCAAACAGTGTGAAAGAAGCCTTTAAGTGAGTTTAACATAGTCCTAATGAGTGAGAAAAGGGGCTCAAAGAGCGTGAGAGCAAGAAAGACTTCAAATGAGAAAGACACACTCCTAATGAGCGAGACTGGGCATATCTGGAATTAGAGTTCATGTCAGCTGAGTTCTACATGGAAACACAGCTGAGAAGTGTCACTGCAACAACTGAGTTTATTTGGGAGAAGGAAATAAACTAGGGTGGGGAGGGGGGTTAAATTCAGCATAACTTTGCATGAAAGTTCATAGCACCAGAGCACAGCCCTGGTTTTTATACTGGGATGAAATCATAAAGGAGGAAGAAAGTGACAGGGCAGAAACATCAAATAAAATGTGGACATAAAGAAGCCCACCTTGAAATGCCTTCCCAGCATTAAAACAATCAAACTGGCATGTGTTCCCCTTCAGCTACTTGTGACTCTGGGCAAGTCACTTAACCTTAACCCTCCATTGCCCCTGGTACAAACAAGTACCTGAATATACTATGTAAACCGCTTTGAATGTAGTTGCAAAAACCACAGAAAGACGGTATATCAAGTCCCATTTCCCTTCTCACTCTTCTTAGAAATGTGTGCCTTAAGTGTGTGTAAAAAGACAAGAACAACCAGAAAGAAATCTCAGTGGGCATCACTGAAAGCTGAAGAAAAGAATAAAAGTTCCTGGGATGTAGCACTCAATGTCCCACTGGGATCATCCACATTTAACTGTTGTCATATATATCACTTCTAAAGTGGTTCTCAAGAGGGACCAGTTTCTTTTTATTTGAGAGGATTGAGTGTGAAGGTGTTACTTTCTAGATTCAGAGTTTGGTCTCCATCAGATAAAAATTAATAATTAAAAGAAACAAAAACATGCACTACAGCAAGAAACGTTCCCTCATCTTACTGTGGAATCCTGACAAGGAAGGCAGACAAGTGAAAGCTTTTAATCTTATTAAATGTAGGAAGGGTGGGCACTGGATGATTCAAGAGACTTGGCAGAAGGGTTGAGTTTTTCATCTCAAGGTCGCCCGTTCAGGAAGTGGTGAAATGAGCTGGTGCTTCAGTCAGGGCTGGATTTATGTATAAGCTAGACAAGCACTGCAGCTCCTTGTGACTCTGGGCAAGTCACTTAACCCTCCATTGCCCCTGGTACGAAATATGAACCTGAATATATGTAAACCGCTTTGAATGTAGTTGCAAAAACCTCAGAAAGGTGGTATATCAAGTCCCATTTCCCTTTCCCTTTCATGGACAGTTGGTTGTATCACGCGATATAACCAGCTATCTGCCGATATTCAGCACATGCACAGGCTGAGTTTGGTGGCCAAATTAGGCCACCAAAATAGTTGGAATATCTTTAGCCAGTCTAAACTTAAGTGGCCAGCACTGAATATTGGCTGGGTCGGTTAAATTTAAACCAGCCAAAAAAACACCCAGATATTCAATGCCGGTCACTGGAAACAGCCCATCAGTCTGAATATCAACTCCAAAATCTCTTCTCTATATATAAAAGGCAACACCAACGTTCTATGAAGCCTCCAACAGGAAGTGTGAAGGGGGAGAGATATCCGGTTTCCCCATGAGTGTCTGCCCCGCCCTCGCTCTCTCTCTCTAACACAAACAGTGAAGGAAAACAGCAAAGCAGGAAATCAAATCGCTCTCTCTGTAACAATGAAGGACTCAGAGGGGGGAGGGGAGAGAGGGCAGAGAGGGCAGGAACACACACACACTCCCACATGCACACAGAAGAAAACCTTGCTAGCCCCCGTTTCATTTGCATCAGAAACGGGGCTTTTTTACTAGTGTTTAAATAATGCACAGTACAATATAAAGTAATCATAATTATTGTTTTTATTATCAATTGTTGTTGGATGTTTTATATTTTTTAATCATCTATTAAAGTTACTTCCTACTTAATAAAGGGGGCCTCTTACATGTTATAGCTTAGGGGCCACAATCCCCCAGATTCTACTACTACTACTACTTAACATTTCTAGAGCACTACTAGGGTTACGAAGCGCTATACAAATTAACAAAGAAGGACGGTCCCTTCTCAAAGGAGCTTACAATCTAAATAACGAAATGTCAAGTTGGGGCAGTCTAGATTTCCTGAGATTCTGTATAGGTTGCCTGAACTGCGGAGATTGGGTGTCGACGCCGCTAATTGGGAAACAAAATGGGAGCTGGGCAGACTTCTACGGTCTATGCCCTGATCGTGACTGAATAGATAGGGATGGGCTGGAGTATAAATTTTAAGGGGCTTCAAAGTTAGCTTCAGAACTTAGTACAAGAACAGTGCTGGGCAGACTTCTATGGTCTGTGCCCTGAGAAAGGCAAGGACAAATCAAACTCGGGTATGCATATAAAGTATCACATACCATGTAAAATGAGTTTATCTTGTTGGGCAGACTGGATGGACCATACAGGTCTTTATCTGCCGTCATTTACTATGTTACTATCCCAGGCTTGTGCATAATTTAATTATTAACTATCAGTTATTGGTGTAAACAAGCAACTTAACTGGCAGTAATTACAAGTTATCTACGCATCTGCCCTATGCCCTGTTTTATAAAATGCACACCTAAAGGGGGCATGGGTACATCGGGGCATTCCCAGAAATTAGGTGTGATGTTGGGTGCGAGCACTTACACAGCTTTTGGCAGGTATAAGTCTCGCACTCCAAAGCTAGTTGCAAAGGGCTAGATTCGTTATATGGCGCCTGAAAAGTTTGCACAGAAAAAAGTACGCCTAGGTGTATTCTCTAAAGCATGCCTATATTTTATAGAATAGGCTTAAATTTCCGCGTGGTATGTAGAATATGCCGAGCGTCTCTCCACACTATCAAATTTAGTCGTGACCATTTAGGCCATGTTTTACTTGGTATAAATTCCGACACCTAAATAAGGCGCAGAGTAAATGTATTCTATAACAACGCACATAGATTTTAGAAACGCCCATGGCCTACAAAATACGCTTAGCCAGTTGTGCACGTAAATCCAAGTTAATGCCAATTAATGCTGAAAATTGCTTAACATCCAATTGGCAGCGCTGATTAGCTACTTAACCAATTAAGTTACGCATACTGTTATAGAATGCACTTTGGTTTCCACATGGAAATTAAGGCACGATATACAGAATCCCAGGAAAAAAGCAGTATGCCTCTTATAGAATACTATCTTACTGCGGATCATAATGGCGCCTAACTTTGGGTATCATTTACATAATCTGACTCAATATACATAAATGCAGCCCTCACTTCAATCTAGACTCCAGGGGGGGAAATACCATCATCATGACTCAAGGCTAATCTGTAGCCTTCTTAGCAGTCTGTGAGGGGCCAAATCCTCAGACTGAATTATTTTTTTCACTCACTAAAAAATGGTTTCTCCAGAGCCCAGTGGAACCACAGTCATTACAGCAGTGTGGGTAAACGTGTGTTGTCACTGCTACTGCTATACCTGCCCTGTGACAGCGTCAGTCAGCACTTATCATAAGTTTGAAATTCACAGCAGAAACAAACAAAAAAAAGTATTAACTGACATCCCAATGAAAGCAAAAAAACACTGAAAAGAACCGGAGATAATGGTGACCCCTGTGGAACCCCGCATTGTTTATACCAATTCTCTGTGCAATTACCATCAAATCTTACTCTATAAGAGCGATCTTTTAAAACGCCTGAGAACCATTTGTAGACATTGCCAGTAATTCCCATACTGTCTAGAATATGTTATGTGAGAGGCCACCAGTTCAACTCATGAGACCAACAGACAGGATTCAGGGGCCATAATTAAGTACATAAGAATAGCCATACTGGGTCAGCCCAATGGTCCATCTAGCCCAGTAACCTGTTGCCAGTGGCCAATCCAGGTCAGAAGAACCTGGCAAAAAAACAAATAGTCGCAACACTCCATGCTACCAATCCTAGGGCAAGCAGTAGATTCCCCAAGTCTCTCTCTATATAGCAGACTATAGACTTTTCCTTCAGGAACTTGCCCAAACCTTTTATAAACTCAGAAACACTAACCACTGTTACCACATCCTCTGGCAACAAGTTCCAGAGCTTAACTATTCATTAAATGAAAAAATATTTCCCCTATTTGTTTTTAAAGTATTTGCATGTAACTTCATTGAGTGTCCCCTTGTCTTTGTACTTTTTGAAAGAGTAAAAAATCAATTCACTTTTACCCATACTACACCACTCAGGATTCTGCAGACCTCAATCATATCCCCCCTCAGCCATCTCTTTTCAAAGCTGAAGAGCTCTAATGTCTTTAGGCTTTCCTCATATGAAAGGAGTTCCATCCCCTTTATCATTTTTGTCGCTCTTAGTTGAACCTTTTTTGATTCAACTATATCTTTTTTGAGATACGGTGACCAGAACTGAACACAGAACACAAGGTGTGGTCATACCATGGCGCAATACAGAGGTCTTATAGCATTCTTGGTCTTATTTACCTTCCCTTTCCTAATAATTCCTAGCATCCTGTTTGCTTTTCTGGCTGCCGCTACACACTGGGCAGATTTCAGCATATTGTCTACAATGACACCTACATCTTTATCATGGGTACTGCCTCCCAAGGTGGACCCTAGCATCAGGTAACTATGATTCAAATTATTCTTCCCAACGTGAATCACTTTGCATTTGTCCACACTAAATTTCATCTGCCATTTAGATACTCAGTCTTCCAATTTCCTAAGGTCTCCCTGCAATATTTCACAGTCCACATGTGTTTTAATAGTTTGAATAGTTTTGTGTCTTCTGCAAATTTAATCACGTCACTCGTCATTCTGATTTCCAGATCATTTATAAATATGTTAAATAGCACCAGTCCCGGTACAGATCCCTGTGGCACTCTATTGTTCACTCTCCTCCTTTGAGAAAAATGGCCATTTTGACCCTATCCTCTGCATTCTGTCTAATAACCAATTCCTAATCCACAACAGAACATTGCCTCCTATCCCATGACTCTTTAATTTTCTCAGTAATCTCTCATGAGGGAGTTTGTCAAAAGCTTTCTGAAAATCTAGATACACTACATCAATCGGCTCACCTTCATCAACAACTTTATTCACGCCTTCAAAGAAATGAAGCAAATCGATGAGGCAAGACTTCCCTTGGCTGAATCCACACTGACTCTGTCCCATTAAACCATATTTGTCTATGTGCTCCATAATTTTATTCTTCATAATAGTTTCCATTATATTGCCTGGCACTGACAACAGGCCTATCGGTCTGTAATTTCCAGGATCACCTCGGATCCCTTTTAAAAAATCAGAACACTGGCCACCCTCCAGTCTTCAAGTACTACGGATGGTTTTAATGACAGGTGCTTTACTAGTCTTTAATTTGTCGATTTGGCTCAGTACATCTTCCAAGTTCACCAAGATTTCTTTCATTTCCTCTCCGTTGTCACCCTTGAAAACTATATCTGGTACAGGTGCATCTCTTACATCTTCTTCCGTAAAGACTGAAGCAAAGAATTTATTCTGTCTCTCTGCTATGGCCTTGTCCTCCCCTAGTGCCCCTTTTGCTCCTTTATGATCTAATGATCTCACGGAGTCCCTCGCAGGCTTTTTGCTTCTGATGTACCTGAAAAAGTTGTTACTGTGAGTTTTTGCCTGTGCAACAAGTTTCTCTTCACATTCTGTTTTAGCGTTTTTTATCAATGTTTTGCATCTAATTTGCCAGTACTTACAGTGCGGGAAATAAGTATTTGATCCCTTGCTGATTTTGTAAGTTTGCCCACTGACAAAGACATGAGCAGCCCATAATTGAAGGGTAGGTTATTGGTAACAGTGAGAGATAGCACATCACAAATTAAATCCGGAAAATCACATTGTGGAAAGTATATGAATTTATTTGCATTCTGCAGAGGGAAATAAGTATTTAATCCCTCTGGCAAACAAGACCTAATACTTGGTGGCAAAACCCTTGTTGGCAAGCACAGCGGTCAGACGTCTTCTGTAGTTGATGATGAGGTTTGCACACGTCAGGAGGAATTTTGGTCCACTCCTCTTTGCAGATCATCTCTAAATCATTAAGAGTTCTGGGCTGTCGCTTGGCAACTCGCAGCTTCAGCTCCCTCCATAAGTTTTCAATGGGATTAAGGTCTGGTGACTGGCTAGGCCACTCCATGACCCTAATGTGCTTCTTCCTGAGCCACTCCTTTGTTGCCTTGGCTGTATGTTTTGGGTCATTGTCGTGCTGGAAGACCCAGCCACGACCCATTTTTAAGGCCCTGGCGGAGGGAAGGAGGTTGTCACTCAGAATTGTACGGTACATGGCCCCATCCATTCTCCCATTGATGCGGTGAAGTAGTCCTGTGCCCTTAGCAGAGAAACACCCCCAAAACATAACATTTCCACCTCCATGCTTGACAGTGGGGACGGTGTTCTTTGGGTCATAGGCAGCATTTCTCTTCCTCCAAACACGGCGAGTTGAGTTCATGCCAAAGAGCTCAATTTTTGTCTCATCTGACCACAGCACCTTCTCCCAATCACTCTCGGCATCATCCAGGTGTTCACTGGCAAACTTCAGACGGGCCGTCACATGTGCCTTCCGGAGCAGGGGGACCTTGCGGGCACTGCAGGATTGCAATCCGTTATGTCGTAATGTGTTACCAATGGTTTTCGTGGTGACAGTGGTCCCAGCTGCCTTGAGATCATTGACAAGTTCCCCCCTTGTAGTTGTAGGCTGATTTCTAACCTTCCTCATGATCAAGGATACCCCACGAGGTGAGATTTTGCGTGGAGCCCCAGATCTTTGTCGATTGACAGTCATTTTGTACTTCTTCCATTTTCTTACTATGGCACCAACAGTTGTCTCCTTCTCGCCCAGCGTCTTACTGATGGTTTTGTAGCCCATTCCAGCCTTGTGCAGGTGTATGATCTTGTCCCTGACATCCTTAGACAGCTCCTTGCTCTTGGCCATTTTGTAGAGGTTAGAGTCTGACTGATTCACTGAGTCTGTGGACAGGTGTCTTTCATACAGGTGACCATTGCCGACAGCTGTCTGTCATGCAGGTAACGAGTTGATTTGGAGCATCTACCTGGTCTGTAGGGGCCAGATCTCTTACTGGTTGGTGGGGGATCAAATACTTATTTCCCTCTGCAGAATGCAAATAAATTCATATACTTTCCACAATGTGATTTTCCGGATTTAATTTGTGATGTGCTATCTCTCACTGTTACCAATAACCTACCCTTCAATTATGGGCTGCTCATGTCTTTGTCAGTGGGCAAACTTACAAAATCAGCAAGGAATCAAATACTTATTTCCCCCACTGTATATTGCTTCTTATTTTCTTTATTCGGGTCCTTTTTTAAAAGGATGTTCCTTTGGCTCTAATAGCCTCTTTCACTTCATCTGTAAACCATGCTGGCTGTTATCTGTTCTTCTTTCCACCATTGTAAATATGTGGAATGCATTTGGTCTGGGCTTTCAAGATGGTATTTTTAAACAACATCCATGCCCAATTTAAAGTCCTAACCTTTGCAGCCGATCCTTTTAGCTTCTTTTTAAACATATTCCTCATTTTATCATAGTTGCCCTTTTGAAAATTAAATGCTGCTACAGTATGTTTCCCATTTTTCCATGTTATGATCATTGTTTCCAGCGGACCTAGCACTAGGACTAGATCTAAAATAGGTCCCCCTCTTGTCAGTTCCTGGACCAGTTGCTCCAAGAAGCAGTCATTTATTACATCTAGGAATTTTACCTCCCTAGCACTCCCTGATGTAACATTTATCCAATAAAATACTGGGGTAATTGAAATCACCCATTATTATAATGTTGCCCAATTTGCCAGCTTTCCTAATTTCTGTAAACATTTCTTCATCTGTCTGTTCCTTCTGTCCTGGCGGACGGTAGTACAGCCCTACCAGAATACCCTTTCTCTTCACACATGGAATTTCTATTTTCCTGTAGAATACTTTGATTCAATTCCTTCTTTAACATATAGCGCACCCCCCCATAAGATCCACTCTATCATTGCAATAATTTATAACCTGTTCATAGTGTCTCATTGATTGTCCTCCTTCCACCAGGTCTCTGAGATGCCTATTATATCTACCTCTTCATTTATTGTTATATACTTTAACTCTCACATCTAGGCTTATAGCATTTGTATACAGATGCTTCAAACTGTGTTTTTTCCTTGCATCTACAAGCTGCTTAGAAGTTGCCAAGGATAATGTGCATCGTTTACTCCGCTCTCCCCTTAAACACTCCTGGCTTTCTTTTACCAATGTGGAAACATCTTTATTAGGATTCCCTAAATGTCCTGTTTCAATAGTATTCTTCCAGGATACTCCATACTGAAACCATGCATCCTTGGGTGACTGTCAGGTTCTTCCTACCCCTCATTTTAATTTAAAAGCTGCTCTATCTCCTTTCTAAATGTTAGTGCCAGCAGACTGAGTCCATCCCAGTTAAGGTGGAGACCATCCTTTCAGAATACCGCCCCCCCCCCCCCACCTTTCCCAGAATATTAACCAGTTTCTAACAAATCTAAATCCCTCATCCCTGCACCATCATCTCAACCATGCATTGAGGCTTCAGAGCTCTGCCTTCCTCTTGGGTCCTGTGTAGAAAGGGGGGTATTTCCAAAAACGCTACTCTGGAGGATCTGGATTTCAGTTTCCTACCTAAGAGCCTACATTTGGCGTCCAGAACCTCCCTCCCACATTTTCCTATATCACTGGTACCCACATGTACCAAGACAGCTGGCTCCTCCCCAGCACTATCTAAAATCCTATCTAGGTGACACCAGGCAAATAAGTGACCAGGCAATTCTCATGTTCACCAGCCACCCAGCTATCCACATGCCAATCACACTGTCCTAACTCTTCCCTCCTGGGCAGAGGTTCCTGGAGACACAACCTCGGTGCAAGAGGATATTGCATCCTCTGGTGGGTAGGTCCTAGCTACAGGATTTCTTCTTATTTCACCATGGTGATGTTGTCCTTTTAGAAGACCTCTCTTCTCCATGTCAGCAAAGAGGCTACCAGACTGAAGGTGGGACTTCTCTACAACATCCCTGTAGGTCTCCTCTTTGTACCTCTGTCTCCTTCAGCTCCTCCAAGTCTACTACTCCAGCCTCAAGAGAACAGACTGCAGATTTTCTGGAGGGAGATCATCGCTGCAATGATAATACTAAGGTGCTCATTTTCAAGGCAGATGGAAACTTTTAGGCCCTTTTGAGATGTCCATCTGCCAAAAAGATCCAAATCGTGATTTTCAAAAGACAGAATTTAGACATCCTACACTGCAGTTCATCCAAATATCAGGGGGTATCTTGTGGGCGGGACAAGGAAGGGCCCAAATTTAGGATGTCCAACAGCAGTGGCGCACCTTTAAAAGTAGGACCGGGGAAGGCTGTAGAGTGCAGCGGGCATCTGGGCAGAGCTCTGGGCCCCCTAGAGCCTCTGGGCCCTTAGGCACTGCCCAGTTGCCCGAATAGTCAGTTCGCCCTGGTGCAGTGGACTATAAATCAAGGGATCCAGGTCCAAATCCCACTTCAAACCTTTTTTTTTAACCTTTAAATTGTGAGCCCTCCTGAACCAGAGATATACCTACTGTTCCTAAACATTAAAGACATCTGAAAGCCTGAGGGCTATTGAGATGGTGCACATTCAGGTACAGTAGGTATTTCCCTATCTCTGGAGGGTTCATCATTTAAAATAACAGCGTTATAGTGGAATATGAACTTAAGTGCCTGGATTAAAATCCACTGCACTGCCTACTAGGCTTCCCCTCTGCTCTGCAGAGATGTCTGGAATTCATTGCCAGAGAATGTGGTAAAGGTGGTTAGCTTAGCGGAGTTTAAAAAAGGTTTGGACTGCTTCCTAAAGGAAACGTCCATAGACCATTATTAAAATGGACTTGGGGAAAATCCACTATTTCTGGGATAAGCAGTATAAAATGTTTTGTACTTTTTGGGGATCTTGCCAGGTATTTGTGTTCTGGATTGGCCACTGTTGGAAACAGGATGCTGGGCTTGATGGACCTTTGATCTTTCCCAGTATGGCAATACTTATGTACTTATGTCTATGTGGCTATTTTTGTACAAATGCTGCCAGACAGACGTCCGTGTTGCATTTTTTTTTTTGCATTCATAATTTGTACATTTTATTTTTGAAAACAGCTTTTCATTTTGGACCTTCTCACATATTTTTTTAACAGGAAATCCTGACATTTTCCCCGTTCGAAAATGGCTGTGAGATGGATGGTTTTTTGGACGCTAGGAGCAGGACATCCCAATTCTGACTTGGACATTCTTTCAAAAATGCTCCTTCACGTGTTATGGGGAGAAGGAGAGATTACCCAAGGCCCAGATCTCAGTACTGAAGAGCAAAAGGACATTTCTAGGTTTAAAAAAACACCAAACAAACCCAACTATAATTGTTTTATAGTTGTTTTTTAAATTTTTAACCAGAACATTTCCTTTATGCCTGCCTTGTTCAAAAACGTAAAATTAAATAAAAGGATCATTTTTTAAAAATCCTATAAAATTGGCACCAGAGCAATACAAATACAGCTCATAAAGGGCAATTCTAAGCCTAGGTGCTGACATCTACATGAATGCTATGCAAGTAAATGTTTAGAATACTAGTATACACATATGTATATGTCAGCATGCCACCCAGGTGCTATTATGAAATACCGTTTGGATACAGAAAGTGAAAGTGCCTTGGTGCTTTGTAGCTTTTACTATATGAGACGTGGGGTAAGGAATAATATATTGTAGAGGAATATATTCGAGTTATTCCCCAAGTTTTCCACGTCATCACTGTGACCCCTGACGCAGGTGCTAGTCACCGAAACACGGCCCGTGTCGGGTCTTTTTGTCAAGGCTCATTCATTAAAGAACTGTGTTCCATTTTTAAAGGCCCATGGTGCTGTGTTTTTTTTGTATGTCAGCATGCCACCCAGGTGCTATTATGAAATACCATCTTACCTCACATAGCATACATATCTGTAAGGGGGACTTACACAGGGGTAGAGCATGGGCTGAACATAGGTGCATAAAGGTGCATAGGGGCTCCCAGTTACATGTGTCACTTATAGGGAGAGATAGCCTGATGGATAGAGCAGCAGTTTCCAAACTGTGCGCCACAGCAAACTCTTTGGGATGCCGCAGCAAATCCCAACCTCCCTTCTGCCGCCACCCGAACCACTACTGCAGACACCAAAAGTGGCAATACAACAAAAACAAAGCAAGCGCAGGGCTGCAGCAGCCTTCAAGCATATGCTGTCAGTTCTGCTGATCCTCTGCCCCTGAAACTGGAAACTGACATCAGCGGGGGCAAAAGACCAGCAGAGCCGACAGCAAGACTGCTGCGCCCTGAGCTTGCTTTTCACTGGGGACACAGAGCAGATGGCCTTTGGAACTCACATTTGCTGCCAAGAAGGTTGGATGAAAAAAAAAACAGGAGATGGGATGAAGTCAAAAAGTTGAAGCCAATAGGTCTGTCTCTGTTTCCCCTTCCCATTCAAAACAGAGCAAGTAAACCTATCAGCTGCTACATCCACGTCATTCTTTATTGTTGGTAGCATTTTTATTTAATCTCACTTGTATTTTCAAACATGCCAGCTTGTGTAGCATACAAATGTACAAAGAGGAAGTACAATAACAGAATAACTTTTCATAGGTAGAGTAATTTGTTATAAATCATAATCAGTGTGTCATTTGCAGGGGCTGGTTATAAGGACACCCTGGCACTGTATTTGTGCAGAGAAAAAGATGGAGACCTGTGTGTCCAGGAAGGGGGGGGGGCAGAGATTGGTATGGGTTGGGGGGGGGGGGAAGGGTGTGCCACAAAAAAATTGCTCGGACACGAAGGGTGCCGTGAACCGAAAACGTTTGGGAACCATTGGGTTAGAGCAAGGGGCTGACAACGAAGGAAACCTGGTTCAAATCCTATTTGCTGCTCCTTGTGATCTTGGGCAAGTCACTTAACCCTCCATTGCCTCAGGTACAAACTAACCCCACCCCCACCCCTACAAAGCCACGCTATAAATCTAATATGGGCTGTGCTGGCATTACTGCACTGGCAGCCACTAGTACAGCTTTGTAAAAGAGGGGTTCATACTGTAATCCCTTGAGGGACAGGAAGATACCTAATGTGTCTGAATGTAACTCACCTTGATCTACCTAACAGTAAAAGTGTGAACTAAATTCATCTATTTACAAAAGCTTGATATATGGCCAATTGCTAAAAATACCATCATGATCATACCTTACAATCATTAAGGTAAAAACAAGTTAGGGGAAGGAAGGTAAGCGGTAAAGGAAGGAGAAGATAAAATCATTTACTTTTTTGAACTATTGATTAATGATCTGTTTCCCTATCCCCTTAAAAACTGGAAATTATACCTTAGTCTCCTTAAGTTTTTACTTCCAACTGTTCCACTTACCGTGTTAATTTTTTCTGGACTGTAAACTGCTTAGATGTTTTTAACTACATGCCATATAACTAATAAAGTGAAATGTGAACTGTGAGTGACAGTGGGATTTAGAGAAGAAGAAGAAGTGATGAGAGCAATGAAAGCTATTCACCTGCACTGAAAGTTTGTTCAAACAGCCAGATTTTGGTCAGTGTTTTAAACTTGGTAAAAAAATGCTTCCTGCCTAACTTCTGTGGAAAGGGAGTTCAAGAGTTTGGGGCCTGCATAGCTGAATGCTATTTATCAAGAGATATCCAGGCACAGGGAAGAAGGGGGAGGGGAAAGAAAAAGGAGTACCTGTTGTGATGAGCATAAGGGACCAATAGGGAAGTACGGCGTTAAGAAATTAGCGATATAGTCCAAGCCTGAGAGCAGGCAGCCTTTATAAACTAACTAGTAAAAGAGGCCCGTTTCAGAGCAAATGAAATGGGCGCTAGCAAGGTTTTCGTCGCCAACACCCCCCCCCCTCCCTGGCCAACCCCTTCGTTGTTCTGCCATTGCTCCGCCCCCAACGTCATGACGTTTGACGCGAGGGCAGGGCCCAGAGCGATTTCCCCCCCCCCCCCCGCCTCCCTGCCTCCCTCCCTGTCAACCCCTTCGTTGTTCTGCCATTGCTCCGCCCTCAAGGGCGGGGCCCGGAGCGATTTTGGTGGCTTCACCACCACGAACCTTCGAACCTTTCTGAAGGAAGTCAGGGCTTGGCTTCACTGACGTCAATGTCCTCAGAACGTTGAGGGTGAGTTTTATTATAGTAGATGTTAGATGTTTATATTTTATATGAATAAACATCAGCAGCCAATGTTACATTACATTGCATTACAAAGGGACTGATAAACTGCCAGCTCTCCGACTAGGATTCAAGGCAGGATACAAATGAATAAAAAAAAAAAACTTATACAATCATTAGGAATTACAGATACTAATCAAACATTTACTAAAAACATATAAATCGTTAATTACATCGATGTAAATACGTGAACTGTCAAAGCCTTATGAAAATTTAAAAGATGCCATGAAAGACGAAGACCGTCAGGAATGTGATTCCAGAGCCGAACCACAAGAAAATGATATGAATGAGAAAAAATAGCTTTAAATCTAATTTGTGTAGCAAGCGGAAGAGCCAGAATTAATGAATTACAAGTCCAAGACCTAGCACTCGATTGTAAAATATTAAAAGATTATGATATCTTCAGCACAGATGCCACACAAAGCTTAAAAATCAGGCATAATGCTTCAAAAGCAATCTTTGCCTTAAATAACAGTCAGTGCAGCTCTGACAACAGAGGAGAAACAAGATCGAACCTTGATTTTAAAAAAATTAACCTGGCTGCAGAATTCTGGATCAGCTGCACTTTAGACATGTACTTTAAAAATAGGGAATTACAGTAATACAGCATAGAAAGAAATAGACAGTTGAACTATTATCCTAAAATGATCTTGTAAAAAATAACAGCGAACCAATCTAAGTTGACCAAGTTTAAAATAGGCCTTTCGGATTAGATTATCGACTTACAAAAGGTGTGTCCCTGTTCACTTCCTCTATGGTTTCCATAAGTGCAAACACCTAAATGTTAGGTGTGTTTATATCATCTTACATTAGTATTTTATAATGCAAGCAAGGCACCTGGGTGCCTTTAATAGAATAAGCTCCTCCACATATCTGAGATGCCTAAATAGAGGCGCCCAGTTATAGAATTGTCTTCAAAATGCAGAAGTAATTACAAAGGACAGTGAATGTCATGTTTCCTTTAACTGTTTGAATGGGTAGATTAATGTCTAATCTAACTACAGATTTGATAGCTCCCTCTTCTCCAAATAATGTTTCACCCTGCCCTGACCCATGTCAAAGATCAATGTAGAAAATGAGGTGTCTCAAATCACTTTTTTTAAGTTTAGGGCCATTATTATTATTATTAGCATTTGTATAGCGCTACCAGACGCACGCAGCACTGAACACCTGACACAGAGAGACAGTCCCTGCTCAATAGAGCTTACAATCTAAAATACAGACAAGACAGTTAAGGGCGAGGGAAGTACTGGGTGAGAAGGAACAAGGGGAGGGCAATTGAGTAGTGGCTAGGAGCCGAAAGCAGTGGTGAAAAGGTAGGTTTTCAGCATAGATTTGAAAACAAATCTGCATAAACCCCCTAAATCTGGGGTGTTTACTAAGCCGCGTAAGTGATGTAACTTCCTGTTTCCTCTGAGGCGGGCTGCAGCAGTAGAGAGAAGGGGCCAGGACTGGCGGCAGCAGGGCAGCCTATGGGAATCACTGCTGCAGACTCCTCCTTTTGAAAAACAAGAAAAGAAAAGGTAAATTCAGGGAAGGGGGTTGGGGAAGGAAGGGAAGAGAGATGTCAGATCATGGGCGGGGGGGGGGGGGGGGGGGGCGGCAGAGGAGGAGCCAGAACAGCAGCTCATTCCTTGCCTCAGGTGGCAGATTGGCTTGGGCCGCCCCTGCCTAAAACACTGTTTCAGACTGCAGGGACAATCAATTATTCTTTGTGGTCATACATTCTTTTGAGGTGAAGTTCAATAAACATTGCTCTCAAAGTTAGTACATCATTTCAAATTAAATGGAGTGTTTTTATGATCTATCTGAATGCTCCTCACAAAAACAAAATTGGTTTCACTCCCTTGTGAGCTATCTCACATCAAAGGAATTTATTTATTGGCATTTATTAACTGCCTTTATGAAGAGATTCATCCAAGTCAGTGTACAGTAGATATAGCTTGACATTGAACCACATAATGATAGTGAAATGATCAAACAGAATTATACATACAATCAATGAGGGAAACTCAGAGTGGAAAACTGAATCCTAGAAACAGGACTAACATGATATAGTATTAGTATAACAATCATATAACAAGAAAATGATAAATGACAGCACAGTACAAATAACTTCATAACAAGCAGCATGAATAGCACATTCTTATAACATCAATATGATATTCACATTGTCAGCACAACACAAATATGCAACCATTAAAACTATCAAATAACAGATATGATGCTCATAATAAGTACAGTACAATGAAACACCTTAAGAGGAAGCTAAGGGGGCATGTGCAGTTGAGATATAAATGCAGAACAAGATGGGTAGGACAGAGTCATTGGGATAGAGGGGTGACTAAATTGAAGGCAAATTATATCTACAGTTGAGTAAGGTATGAGGAAATGGTCCTGATTACATGGTGCGCAGCAAACTAGTCCAGATGCAAGTGAATGAACACTCAGTTGCCACATGTATTAAAACTTGGGTGAACAGCCAGGCTTTCACCTGCTTCCTGAAGTACAGGTAGTCTGGAGTTAGATGTAGCCCCTCTGGGAATGAGTTCCAGAGTGTGGGGGCTTCTCCTGTCATGGGCATTGAGATGGGCACCAGAATGGCACCCCAATATGCTAACCTCTTTATGGCAGAACTGGAAGGGACATTTTTGAATGCATACCAAACTAAACCCCTAAAATACTGCCGGTATATTGATGACATTTTCATGATTTGGACTGAGGGGGAAGAAACTGTAAAACAATTTCACAGTTCTTTCAATACATACCATCCTACAAACAAATTCAAAATTGACTACTCCCCAGAAAAAGTCAATTTTTTGGACACCATTAGCAATAGCTATATACAAACATCGTATTATATACAGGAAACCTATAAACAGATGCAGTTACCTCCACATCTCCAGCTTCCACCCTTCACGCACAAAAAAATCCATTATACACAGCCAAGCCACAAGACACCATCGCATCTGATCTGACCCATGAGACAGAGATAAACGCCTCAAAATCCTGGCTGAATCCTTGCAACAAAAAAGCTACAGCCTGAAAATAATCTCCAAGAATGTTGCCTCCGCCCTTAAAATACCCAGGGAAAACCTACTGCAGTACAAGGAAGAGAAAGCCACACAGAGAATCCCCCTTGTAGTGACATACAACCCAGAGCTAGAAAAATTGAGAAGAATCATAAAAGATCTACAGCTACTATTCCAGGAGGATGAACTACTGAAAGAGATATTCCCATCCCCACCAGTGTTGGCCTTCCAACAGCCTCCCAACTTAACAAGCTCCCGATAGAAACAAGTAGAAAACAGCCTTGAAATATATCTAGCTGCAAACTGTGCCAACACATTTCACAGGATACCACAGTCATTCACAAAGGAACAACATTCAACATAAGGAATCCTTCACATGTTCATCGTTAAATGTGGTATATATCATTTAATGTAGAAAGTGTGAAGAAGGGTGCTATATTGGCGAAACAAGCCAGATGTTAAAGACGAGATTTAATCTACATAGACATCATATGAAAAATGCCAATGCCAACCAGGATGTCACCTCTGTGGGACAGCACTTTACAAATCCAGAACACTGCATCAATGATTTTATGGTGAGAATACTAAAAGGAAACAATCCAGGAACGTAAGACCTTTGAAGTCAAAATGATTAAATATTTTGATGCCCACTAGACAAAGATCTGGGTTTTCTAGCCAATTATAAACTTTATCTTGGCAGGTAATGAATGCATAAGTCACTTATCGATGTACTTTCAGTCCTTAAATAAATAAAATCAGATTAACTCACTCGATGGCCAGATTTTAACCATATATTCAGCCACTAAAATTATGTATTTAGATTTACGCCTGCTAAATAGCAGGCTTCAATCTAAGTAGCTGCCAGTGTGGTCACTGTGGATGCAAATCTATAACTGGCCCCTTACTTAGGTGCCCAGAGGGCATGTGATAAGAATTTATTCTAGAAAAGAACATAAAGCACCTTAGGTTCCATATAAAATACTCGTGCACACTGATGGAGTGGAGGAGTGGCCTAGTGGTTAGGGTGGTGAACTTTGGTCCTGGGGAACTGAGGAACTGAGTTCGATTCCCTGGCACAGGCAGCTCCTTGTGAACTCTGGGCAAGTCACTTAACCCTCCATTGCCTGCCACATAGAGCCTGCCATGAGTGGGAAAGCGCGGGGTACAAATGTAACAAAAATAAAATAAATAAAAAATGTTGATCGAGCAAAAACAAGCTAAGTATACTTTTAAATGAAAAAAGTTGTTCCTGGCTATTTGTAAGCCATTTTGAACCGAAATTTGTTTTTGGATAATAATAGGATACAAGAATGCATGAACAAATAAATAAATAAATATTGAACTCCCGATATTCAAAACTATTTAACTGGCTAGGAACGGCTCCTGGTCAGTTATATAGCACCGAAATACTAACCAAGGCTATTCAGCGGGTGATAACCGGTTATCTCCCACAGAATATCCTGGTTAGTATTTCGGTGCTAACTGGCTATATCATGCGACATAGCTGGTTAGGTTTGGATATTCAGTGCCAAACACACTATGTTGAGCAGTCAATATAAGCCACAAATATCAGGCCTGTCTCATGTTGCCCACCACTGGCTGAATATACGGCCCTTGATCTCTAACACATAAAGTACGCAATTGAATTCTTAATTTTTTCACGTAATCAACAGAAATAAAACAACATAAAACATGGAAAAGAAAATAAGATGATATCTTTTTTATTGGACATAGCTTAATACATTTTCTTGATTAGCTTTCGAAGGTTGCCCTTCTTCGTCAGATCGGAAAAAAATTCCGATTTTTAAAATTTTTTCACATAGCTAGATTTTTTTTTTGGGGGGGGGGGGACTCTGTGCTCACCTATAAAAGTTTGGATTTTTTTCTCTCTTCTTCTTTTTTCTCTTTTTTGGGGGGTTGGGGGTATAAGAGTTTGTTATGGGGTTTCTGGAGAATAGGGGAGGTTAATCCTATGTTCAAGCATGAATCAAGAGACTCCCCACATTGTATTTCCAAGTTTTGGGTCCATATGGCCACTGGACATCTCTTGCCTATCTGTTTTGTGTAATCTAATTAGGTGTTTTCTGCATTTCAAATAATAGTGGGGCCAATATTCAAAGTGATCTAAGCGGGCGGGAGCCTCTCCTGCCCACTTAAATTGCTTCCTGCCCCTAAGTGGGGATATTTGCTACTGAATATGCCCACAGACTGTAGGCAGGTCAAGGGTGGCACTGGGGAGAAGCCCTAGATTATGCAGAAGCCAGCAATATTCATTGCTCACACCCACATAGCTAAGTAGCTTAATTTTGGACAGCTCACGGTACTACATGAGAGGTAATGGCAGCCATTTTGGAGAGGCACTGCAAGGGGTGGGAGTGAGGGGACTGCGCTCCTTTTCCCAACGATTCCGCTGGACCACCAAATATACAGGTAGGCCCGGAGAAATAGCCTACCTGGATAGCTGGGGGGATGGGGAGGGAAAGAGGAAGCATTGTTGGGGGGAGGGTGGGGGAAGGAAAACAAAAAAAGCTATGCGGCTCCTGGTCCGATATTCAGCTGGTGCTGCATAATTCTTATATGGACCCTAGCTCAATATCAGTTGGATCTGCTTAAGTTCTGGTGCTCTGCCCACCCAAAATTATTCCCCGATATTCAATGTCAGTGCCAGGACATGGCTCGGGACTGAATATCAGGGGTTAATTTAGTCAGTGACAATCAGTATTTTTAAAAAATGCTGAACACCACTGGCTGAATATCAGGGGGAGTGTATTTACTCCTGATAGTTGGAAAGGGTGATTGACTTTGGGAATTGGGGGCTTTATTTATGCTTACAAAGTCCTTGGAATGTTAATCCACTTCTATTGACTTTCTTCTGTCTCAATGTTTCATTTTGTATTGGGTTGTTTTCCAAGTTAATAAAAACATTTAAACATAAAATACTAGAGCAACCTGGTATATATGCGCTCAGCACTGAGGCACTCACATTTACGCCAGAGCCTAAATATGGCAGGGATAGGCGTGACTTACAGTGCTTAGTGAGTTAGGTGCATAAGTAGGAGCCTCATGTGTCCTGCCCTTGCTCCGTCCCTGTATATGCCCCCCTTGCAAATGTATGATATGGAAGTTAAGTGAGTGTTTGCAGAATAGTTGTTTAGATGGCACATTGGCATATACTCGGGTAAGTGAACACATAACGTGTATATGGAATGTCCTTATTTGTCCTTTAGATTGTAAGCTCCTTTGAGCAGGGACTGTCCTCCTTTGTTAAATTGTACAGCGCGAGATCACGTGATGCCTTAGAGGAAGCAGCAACACGCTGTGATTCCTCCTGGACCCCCCTCCCGGTTTTCCGCCCTAACTTAGTGGAAACGCGAAAGATAAACGGGAAAACACCTCACACAGACAGCGGATAGTGTATGGAGTCATTCTTGATCAAAACAGAGGCGGGGATGCCCGGAAAATCGATAAAAAAAAACTCCGTGAAGACCCGCGGGCAACTTGAAACAAAGATGGCGCAGCGCCCAGAGGCCAAGACTCAAGGATTTAATGATCTCCAACTGAAACAAATCATTGACGCGGTAAAAGGAGCTACAGAGCCGCAGTTTACACAGCTCTCACTGCAAATAGCAACTATAGAAAAAGGACTCGACGACGCCGTGAGACGCACGGGAGACCTCGAAAACCGGGTCGCAGAAATGGAGGAGCGGGAACGCACCACAGAGTCTTCAGTACAGGCCATAGAAAAAATAATCAAAGAACAAGGAGAGTTGATCGACGAACTAGAAAATCGCTCGAGACGAGCTAACATACGCATCTTGGGATTCCCGGAATCAGTCACGGATCAAGCCCTTAGCACCGTGTTGGAACAGTGGCTTACCACAGAACTGGCACTAACAGATAGCGTGGGGAAACTCTGCCTAGAACGTGCACATCGGCTAGGCCGCAAGCAGGAGGCTGCGACTCGCCCTAGAGTGATAATAGCAAAGGTCCACAATTTTATCCATAAAGCAGAGATAATGAGAGGGGCTCGGCAGAAGAAAGATCAACTGCGCTATGAGGGCCAACCCATAAAAATATTTCAAGATTACTCTTTGGCACTACAGCAGCGTCGACGGGCCTTCCAACCAATTTGCAACATGCTCTATGCAAAAAAAGTGCAGTTTATGTTGCTCTACCCGGCCACTCTCAAGATACAGCATAAAGGCTGATGGCATGTGTTTACAACGCCTCAGTCAGCAGACAATTTTCAGAATACCATGCTTATTAAGGAGGAATCCATATCAGGACAGACGGAGCAGAGATAGGACCTCGAAACAAGGAAGGATCCCCATAAAGACTGAATAGTGCCACAAAACAAAAACAGCAAAATTTATTGAGATGCACGGTGAGTGCCTAAAGATGTTTCCTAATGAATTCTGTAAAATAGTAATAACTCTGTTTAACGGTCCTGTCATTGAAGGAGGCGATAAATCCCAGACACAGCAAGTTAATATTAGACTGGCAATTGATGAAGAACTGATCTGATTGTGCACTCCAGTGACCGAACACGTATCGGTTGGAGTGCAAGGTTAATGTTGCCGAGTTAATTTATAGGAATAAATGTTGCAATAGTGTATGGGGATGCTGCAGGTGGGGTGGGGGGGAAATCACAGTGATCGCTTATCTCCTAGGACAGCAAGGAGATATGAAGGGTGCTTTGGGTAATCATTGGGGCGATGATTTGAGGGGGATAAGGTTTGGGAGGCGGGCAAGATGGGGGAGTTGGAGAAGGAGAGCGCAGCCTGGACTCGGGAAGGGGATACATTTGTTCTTGAGGGAGAATTTACATCTCCATAACTTCTATACTCAGACAAAACACAGACATCAATCTCAAATGCTAGGGCCACTATGTTACACAAGGGAGGTGGGGCGAGGCTGGGCGCCCGACACCCACATTATAGAAGATAGTTGCGATAAAGCGAACCAACATACAAATGTCAGTTAGTTCGATTAGGTTCAATACCTGGAATGTGGGCGGGATCACATCCCCTGCTAAGCGAGCCAAAGTATTGACAGCACTCCGCAGAAAGCGTACAGATATAGCATGTATACAAGAAACTAGGCTAACGAATGAAGAACACCAAAAACTAAGGAGACATTGGGTGGGGGAGGTGTTTGCATCCCCGGCGGAGGGTCGCAAAGGAGGGGTAGCCATACTGAAAAAAAAAAGGTTTGGCAGCTAAATCGGAGTTAATACAAACAGATACCAAGGGTAGATATGTGCTCCTACACTTATGGCTACAAGGTAGAGAATTGTTGCTGCTAGCGCTTTATGGGCCAAACATCTATGACAAGAACTTCTACAATGACTTAGTCCAAGTGTGTAGACCCTATAGATCTTTAAAACTTATGGTTCTGGGAGACTTTAATCTAGTGGCCCGACCCTCAGAAGATTGCTCAGAACCATGTAGGGCACATAGGGGGGGGACCACGGGCCCAGGCTCTGCCCATTTTCATGCAAAGCCTGGATGTAGTAGATGCTTGGCGAACCCTCCACCCGGGGCAAAAAGATTTCACGCATTTATCAAGAGCACATGGGACTTATTCCCGGTTAGATTATATTTTAGTGGCGCGGTCATTGTTCCCAGAAGTGCTTGCAGTAGATATCGGGGCGGCAGAGACATCCGATCATGCCATGGTTTGGCTAGATTTGGAAGCCCCAAGACACTATCAGCAGCCAACACGGGGATGGAAATTCCCTGCCTATCTATATCACAAAGCAGAATTTTCACAATATCTCTGGGCAAAATGGGAGGAGTTTGAAACTTTTAATGAACAACATAAAGATGACCCATCCCTCTTTTGGGCCACAGCAAAAGTGGTTCTAAGAGGGGAAGTGATAGCCTTTGTACATACACGAAACAAAACCTCAAGGGCAATAATAGACTTAGAGGAAGCTGGTAACAGCAAAAAAGAAAGTGATAAAATCACCGACAGCGGCGAATAGAGACGATCTACGTGCAGTACAAGTAACCCTCAACACCTTGCTACATGAGAGAGCCACTAAGGGGCTGCTTTATAATAAATACAGACTTCATAGATTTGGCAACCGAGTGGTACCGATGTTAGCAGGGATGGTTAAAATATGGGGAAAACAGAAACCAATAACCATGATAAAAGACCATCTTGGGAAGCCACAACATACCAATGAAAAAATAGCAGAAACTTTTAGACAATACTTCTCTAAGATTTATGCTACTCCACAAACAGGAGACATAGCAGCTTTAACTAAGCACTTGCAGCAAGCTAACTTACCACAACTAACGCCCCAGGAGATAGAGAGCATAAATGGCCCCATAACAGGGAAGGAACTGCAGGAGGGCATTAAGAAGCTAAAATTGAATTCTGCCCCAGGCCCTGATGGCATGTCTGGCGAATTCTACAAATTACTAAATGATAAACTGATAGGTCCCCTGGTCTCATACTATGACCAAGCAATAAACAGAAGACAACTCCCAGCACATACAAATGAGGCACTGATTGTTCTCTTGAAAAAACAGGCAGAGAGGAAGGCATAGCTGATTCCTACAGACCAATATCTTTACTTAATGTAGATTTGAAATTGCTAAGATCATGGCCAATCGCCTCTCTGAGATATTACCTCGACTAGTTAGCACAACACAGGTAGGCTTTGTCAAAAACAGACAGACTGTACATAATGTCCGAGGGCTGTTGCTGGGGATGGCGACTTGTCAACATCACGAGCGGCAATCCCTAGCAATAAGCTTAGACGCAGAGAAAGCCTTCGATAAAATATGTTGGGATTATTTATTTGAGGTGCTGCATATAATGGGGTTTGAAGGCTGGTTCATGCAAGCACTCCAAATGTTGTATGGAGATCCAACAGCAGCCCTGTTAATTAATGGTATCAAGACATCAAAGTTTTCCATAGGCAGATGAACCCGCCAGGGATGTCCGCTCTCCCCCCTTCTATTTCTTCTGTCGCTAGAACCATTGCTGAGAAGGTTACAAATATGTGGGGAAATTGAAGGAGTGCAAGTGGGGGGGGGGTACTATGAATAAGACTCTGGCTTTTGCGGATGATTTACTGATACTGCTTCAAAATACAAGAACTTCTTTACCCAAGTTAATAAAAGAAATAGAATACTATGGGAAACATTCAGGATTTGAATTAAACATGCAAAAGTCAAAGATACTTACGGTATATGGTGATGTCTGCGAGGGAAAGGGAAGCGGGATGGAGGTGCTAGAGGAAGGGACCCCACTTAAATACCTGGGAGTATTTATACCACAGAATCTAAGCCAATTGTATGATGTCAATGTAATTAGACTATTGAGAGACACCATGGACCGGCTATGCGCATGGCAGAGTTACCCATTGTCATTGCTGGGTAGGGTGGCCTTATACAATATGCTGATTGTACCACGCTGGCTATATGTCTTCCAAGTACTACCTTTATATCTAAAAAACAAAGATGAGAAACAGCTTAATAGACAACTCCAAAAATTTCTATGGAGGGGGAAAAAACCAAGATGTCCCCTAACCACTCTACAAATACCAGTGGAATATGGGGGCCTAGGTCTCCTTAGCATATGACAAATGACGATCGCAAGTGGCATGCGCCACATAGCGGACTGGTTCAGAACATCACAAGATTTTTCTGCAACAGCATTAGAAACAGAACTCACTGGAACAGTCCATTTCAGTTGCTGGCTACATGGGGTAAAGAGACCTATGCCATATGAGTTGAAACAAACGTCAATCCTACCCACGGCACAGAAAGTTTGGAGATGGGTGTGCAAGCTACACAACTTTTCGGCAAAAGCCACTCCATTCATATCTATCTGTGGTAATCCAGTCTTTCCCCCAGGAGAGATATATCCAACTTTCAAACGATGGAAAAAGAAAGGAATCAAATACATCTATCAGATCCTGACGGAGGAAGGCAAGTTACAACCGTTCTCAGAATTGCAAAATATGCATTCCTTGCCGGACTCAGACCTTTTCCATGATAGACAGTTGAAACATTACATAGACAGTTTATTATGGCAAAATCTGACTGAGGATGTCCAGGAGGAAATTTCCACAGCCTACTCTTTGACTGCTCAGCAAAAAACTCCACTCTCCTTTTCCCATAGACACATTCGTGATACAGCTTCTGAATTGGCCTATGAGAGATTAGCAAAAGAGTGGTCATCAGAGTTAAACACCAATGTGCCAACCAATATTTTTCAAGAACACATCCTCAAAATGAAGAAACAAACTGATTTCACTTGGTGTTGGGAAATACAATATAAATTTGCATTACGCATGCATATAGCACCAAGAAGGGCTTTTCACATGGGGTTGTCCCCGGCGGGGGAATGCCCAAAATGCAATACAGCAGGTGCGACCTTAGGCCACATGTTTTGGGCCTGTCCACATATTCAAAACTTTTGGAGACAACTTTTACGGACAACTTCCTCTCTATGGGGGATAACTTGGATACAAGATTGTCAGTTATTATTTGGACATTATAGACTAACCAAACAGATGACCAAAGGATTTAAAGAGTACATCAATCGAACAGTTATCGTGGCAAAAAAAGTGATTTTGCTGGAGTGGCTCTCTCGGAAGGCCCCTACCATGCAACAATGGAGAACCCAAATGATACAACTTATGAGAATGGAGAGGTTCGAAATATCACAGCTAAACGACAAGAAATACAAAGCATTTGTGAAGAGGTGGTCAATATTTTGGCAAACCCTAACACCATCAGCAAGGAGTTATCTGTTAAACTTCTGATTCAATGGGAAAGTTGATATGAGAATAAGAAACGCTTGCTACAACACGATAGGCCCCGAGATGATGTGATCCCACGAGATCAGGTTGTGCTTGAGATTAAGGGAGGGAGGTGGGAAGGGTGGGGGAAGGGGGGATTAAAAAATTAAAAACTGTTAAACGTTTTTGAAGTTGGATACTTTATACAATGAGATACAGGTTCATCTTATGGAATTTAAGTTTGGTATGATTATTGGAACTGTATACAATGGAATTGTACCATTTTCATTCTTTCAATAAAAAGACTGGAAAATAAAAAAATAAATAAAACCCAGCTACAATCAGAAAAAAAAAATAAATTGTACAGCGCTGCGTAACCCTGTTAGCGCTTTAGAAATGTTAATTAGTAGTAGTAGCTTAGCCGAGATTGGATGGCAGAGCCGGTGGTGGGAGGCAGGGCTGGTGGTTGGGAGGCGGGGATAGTGCTGGGCAGATTTATACGGTCTGTGCCAGAGCCGGTGGTGGGAGGCGGGGCTGGTGGTTGGGAGGCGGGGATAGTGCTGGGCAGACTTATGCGGTCTGTGCCAGAGCCGGTGGTGGGAGGCGGGACTGGTGGTTGGGAGGAGGGGATAGTGCTGGGCAGACTTATACGGTCTGTGCCAGAGCCGGTGGTGGGAGGCGGGACTGGTGGTTGGGAGGCGGGGATAGTGCTGGGCAGACTTATACGGTCTGTGCCAGAGCCGGTGGTGGGAGGCGGGACTGGTGGTTGGGAGCAGGGCTGTGGAGTCGGTACAAAAATCCTTCGACTCCGACTCCTCAGTTTATGGTACCTCCGACTCTGACTCCAACTCCTCAGTTTATGGTACCTCTGACTCCTCAGTTTTTAATATGTATTTTTTTTGCATGTTGACTGAAAGAGTGCAGCATGCAAGGCTGCATGTTAATGTTTGGGTTTAAAATCTATGTCATTGTGACTTTTTATTTTATTTATTAAAAAACTATTAATATTCATTAATCCTAAAGTTTAAACAAAAAAACACACAAAAAACAAGGTTATGTTTATTGTTTTTTTTTATCAAGTATAAAGTCATCATAGCATTAGCAAGTATAAAAATCTGGAACAACCACATCCTTTGGAAATTAGAACAAAATCAAAGTTAACCTACATAAACCAAAAACATTTGGAAAACCTAAAACAACTTATATATTATTTAAACTTGGCATATATAGCTGTAGAATAGGTGTTAAACATAATCCAAAATTAACTAATATATTGTTCTTAGAAAAAGAATTGCTTCTGCCAGATCCTCCTTCATAGAAGCCCTTAAATCTGATTTGATTATTTTCAGTGCTGAAAACAGTCTTTCAACACTGACTTGGGTGGGTGGCATTGCTGTTACTGTTCTAGCTGCATCACTGACAATCTCTGGCTGATGGCTTCTTCTATAGTCAGTTTTGATGAGCGGTCAAACTTTTCCACTTCTTTTAATCCTTTAAAAAACTATTGCATGAATTTCTTTATATGGACATTTACAGGTTGCTTTTCCATGCTTAACCGACAGCTTTGCTTTTGAAGCTTCCATTTTGTCCAAATAGGCTTGAAAATTCTCTTCTTCATTTGAAGAGGATGAACCTGAGTTACCATTACCACCAGTATTTATAGCTTTAGCTTCATCCAGTTTCAGGTAGCAACCCTTTCATGCGAACTGCTACGTCATAGTGTGCCTGTTTTCCTGTAGCAATTTGGTCACTGCTCAACAAAATTCGGCTCATTGGATCAACATAAATAGCAGCTAAGAGAATTTGATTATCCAACAAGAACTCCTCTCTTTTCCTCATTGAAGATACAATGCCATCAACAATTAACCCCCCACTTTTGTTAAGGTTATATATCAAGCCCTTCCATTCCAAGAAGAATTTACCTGGTGTTAAATCTTCATACTGCAGCTTCTTGGTAACAGCAAAAGGGTACGAAAGTAGCCTAATTCTGTAACTTGAGCCCACTGGTTTTCTTTTAATGAAACATTTACATTGTCCAGTTCTTCAAGAAAGTCTTTTAGTTCAAGCAAAGGCTTTATCATCAAGTAAGTGCTTCCCCAGCGCGTTGCTTGATCCAAAATGGCTCCTTTTCCAGCACGTCTCTTCAGAATAGCATCTGTTTTAGGGATCCTGGCTGCAACAGCTACTTGCCTCAACTTGCTAATTAGTGTAGCCGCATGACAATCCTTCAATCCATCTCTTATTGCTAGTTGCAGAGTATGAACAGCACAACGCATATGTTGAATGGTAATAAGCTTAGATGCTTCTTCAGCAATATCATCCAAACTTTCACAGCTTTCTTGAATTGCAGAACTGTCATCTTCTGATATTTGTATGCTGCTTTCTTCATCAACTTCCTTCATTTTTTCAATTGTGCTTAACATATTTGTAGCATTATCAGTTACAATACATAGAATGTGTTCCTTTTTAATTTCAAAATCTTCTAAAACACCTTCCACTAACTTCTGCAGATACTCACTGGTATGATGTGCCTGAGTGTCCTTTACTCCTAATGTCCAGGTTATTGTTTTCTTGTTTTCATCAGCAAATCTAACATTAATTGCAAAATAATTGACTCTGACATGTGCATGCATCCATTTTAATAAAGACAAAACGTCCCTTCAGACGTTTTCTTAGTTCTTCCTTCTTACTTTTGGCCTCTTCAAGTATAAGTTTCCTTATACTTTCTCGTTCCAGAGAAACTCCAAGCTTTTTAGCCATTTCTCCATTTAAGCCTAAAAAGGCTGGTTGTGAAAAAAAAGATAGTGGTATACTATTCTTTACTGCCATTTCAATGATGTGGTTTTTGAATTTTTCTGGTGTCATAGTTATAGTAACTTTGTCAGCTGTAAAAAAAATCTTGATAGTTGTGTCTGGCCTCCAGTAGATTTCTGATCTTTTATTGACCCTGAAGTAGATGGAATGTTTTCATTGCTATCTTTCTCATTCACAGCTTCTAACACTTTAGGATGGAAACGCTGCAAGTGTCTTTTTAAATTTGATGCTCTTGTAGGTGCATTTTTTTCATAACCACTGAAACTGCTCATTTTTGCATCACATGCTTTTTCACCATCATCATCTTCTATAATACATTGACATACATAATGTTTCCCATCTGTTGATATTGTAAAGTGTTCATAAACAGCAGACTGTCATGTTTCCTGACATTCTTTTTGCCATTGTGAATGGTGTGCCACTTCCACTAAAATATAAAGCTCTTCTTGCAGAGAGAGAGGAAGTTGGGTGGAGTCTCTCTGCTGCCTTATCTGTGTGTGCTGAATGATCTTACTACTACTACTTCTCTTGAGCTTAAGTTCACTGTGGGGTCAGAGAGGAGGTGCTCTACAGCAGGTCAGTAAATGCAAAGGGAGACTGAGCAGAGGGAAGCTCTCCAGCAAAATAGTTCAGCTGGACTTCACACTAGTGAAACAACTAGGTACTAAGCTTTATTCACAGCAGAGAAGTACTTTATTCAAATGTATGAGGAGTCGGTACAATTTTGTTGACTCCAACTCCAACTCAATGTACCCAAAATTGCTGCCGACTCCGACTTCACGACTCCGACTCCACAGCCCTGGTTGGGAGGCGGGGATAGTGCTGGGCAGACTTATACGGTCTGTGCCAGAGCCGGTGATGGGAGGCGGGGCTGGTGGTTGGGAGGCGGGGATAGTGCTGGGCAGACTTATACGGTCTGTGCCCTGAAGAGGCCAGGTACAAATCAAAGTAGGGTATACACAAAAAGTAGCACATATGAATTTATCTTGTTGGGCAGACTGGATGGACCGTGCAGGTCTTTTTCTGCCGTCATCTACTATGTTACTATCCAGCTCATTTTCGAAAGTGATCGCCAGCCATTTTCCGACATAAATCGGGAGATGGCTGGCGATCTCGGAAAAGAGGCCAAATCGGTATAATCGAAAGCCGCTTTTTTTGCAACCTCGCCGCTTTCCCGTCGCCGGCCAGAGTTCAAAGGGGCGTGTCGGTGGCGAAGAGAAGGCGGGACGTGGGCGGGCATGGGCGTGGCTACCAGATGGCCGGCTTTCGGCAATAATGGGAAAAAAAAACCCAGTGACAAGCAGTATATCACCAGGTTTACTTGGTCCTTTTATTTTTAAGACCAAGCCTCAAAAAGGTGCACCAAATGACCAGATGACCACTGGAGGGAATGGGGGATGACCTCCCCATACTCCCCCAGTGGTCACCAACACCCTCCCATACTAAAAAAAATAAAACTAAAAACCTTTTTTGCCAGCCTGTATGCCAGCCTCAAATGCTGTACCCACCTCCATGACAGCCGAATGTGTTGTATCCTCCGACAGCCTTTCCCTGGTTGCAATGTGGCTCTCGGGTGAGTGTGACACCTTTTCTGTTAGGTGCCCTGCAGAGTCACATTAGCAATACATTGTGGTGGGTGTAGGGTACTGGGCTCTACTCCAATGATGCTTTTCCCCCTGCTAACTGGGTCAGAGTGTGCCCTGTTTTGTTTCCGGTAGTCCATGAGGTAGTGGCCATTTTTGTAAGCCAGTTTTAGATCCCTTTCATGTGTTACCCACGTTAGAGAACGTTCTTACCTTGAATGTTGCTGAAAGAGGGCATTGTACACCATTCTGCCAGCTCTGACCTACTGCTAATCTCAGTACCAGGGAGACTCTTTGCCAGTGGGGCACAACCTCTGATCTGCAGTTAACTGTGAGTAAACGTGCTTATTCAAATAAAGGACTTTTTCAAAGAAATTAGTCTTCAGGTGTCAACTGGTGTGCTAAGGTTATATAGGAGCAACAAATCCTAGAGGCCAGCATGTATGCAGGTCCCTGGAGCACATTTAATGGGTACCGCAGTGCACTTAAGGCAGGCGGACCCAGGCCCATCCCCCCCACACCTGTAACACTTGTGCTGGTAATGGAAGCCCTCCAAAACCCACTGTACCCACATGCAGTTGCCCCCTTCACCCCTAAGAGCTTTGGTAGTGTTGTACATTTGTGGGTAGTGGGTTTTGGGGGGGGGGGGAGGTGGGGCTCAGCACCCAAAGTAAGGGAGCTATGCATGTGGGAGGTTTTTCTGAAGTCCACCGCACTGACCCCTAGGGTGCCCAGCTGGTGTCGTGGCATGTCAGGGGGACTAGTGCGCTACAAATGCTGGCTCCTCCCACGACCAAATGCCTTGGATTTCGCCAGCATTTTTTCCCATTATCGCTGAAAAACAAACCCGGCCATCTCAAACCCGGCGAACTCCAAGGCATTTGGCCAGGCTAAACCGTATTATCGAAAAAAAAGATGACCGGCCAGCTGTAACGCCGCCACCAACATAGATCACCAGCGATCTATTTGGCCGGCGACGTTCGATTATGCCCCTACATGTTTCTATATGCTAATATTTGAATCAAAAAAATTGGCAAAAATAATAACACAAAATAAGAGCAATAATCAAATAATCAAAACCTTCCAAAAATAAGAATTCCATATAGCTCACTCATTTAAACAACAAAATTAGTTGTAAATTATGGTGCCTCAGTGATGCAAATCCCACAATCGTTCTTGTCAATAGGATTTCTCTTGCATCCAGATCTTCAACAGTGCCATAATTTTACTGTCATCATATTTAAGAATTTTAAAAATATTTTCAGCTTTTTTATATTGTCTTTGATATTTTCAACTTTTTATAACATTTAAGTACTGTGAAAACAATAAGTATCACTTATCTGAATAGTTTATTTTCAAAAGGGGAATCAGTGCCAACACGTATTTCGCCAATAGCTGTTTCAAGGCGCTCCCCTTTCCACACTTCAGACATAACACATGCACAAATCTATATGCCTAATTTAAAGAATTGCCCTGTGCAGGTTTATTTTTTGCCAGTACTAGTGAAACACTTTCCTCCAAATTTTATAAATGGCACCTTAAGTTGTGCACACTAATTTGGCCGCACGGCTTGATTGTGCGGACAACTTAATTGATTTAAAAAGCCAGCTATAATTGGTAGTTAACCAATTAGTGGCACTAATTGGCTTTAATTGGAATTTACATGCACAACTTTCTAGGCGTATTCTATAACACAGTGCGCGTACATTTTCATAAAAGGGGGCATGGCATGGGCATTTCAAAAAACTATGCGCATTATTATGGAATACACCCGATCTGCGCCTATCTTAGGCGTATGTATTTAGGCTTGGTTTTTTGTAGTCTAAATGGGTGCACCTAAATTTTAGTTGCAAGAATGTTGCATAAGCATACTCTAAAAACTACTCATAACTGTAGGCGTAGTTTATAGAATCACGCTAACCGCGTAGTTTTACAGCATCATTTATAGAATTTTCCCCTTAGTGCTCTGAATATATTTGTTAAACTCCAGACCTCGGCTGAATATTAGACCTCAGTGTGATTGCTGGTCACTGCCATACTGGAGACCTGGGATTCATTTGGACCTGGCTTCCACTACTAGGGTTTTCAGAACCAGCAGAGGCAGCATTCATAGTCCCCCCCCCCCCCCCAAAAAAAAAAACAGGGGGGGAGTGCAGAAAGTGAGGAATTCGGAGTTCATACTAGGTGGGCAGCGCTGGGAATTCAAGGTTCCTGTGAGCGCATTACAAATTACACAAAATGCTGCTACTTGCCTTTTACCTGACTTATCTCATCCCTTTTGCACTTAAAAAAAACTACACTGGTTACTTATTTGATGGCATGTAAAATTTAAGGCTTTGACTTTGATTCATAAGGTCCCGAATAATAAGGCCGTTATTTCTATTGCTACATCTTTAAGAATTTGCATTCTGTCAATAAGTCACTGCTTGACGTACCCCTCCTTTCGACTGAACACATCGCTCTTCCATCTTTTATGTGGAATACGCTCCTTTTGGAGATAGGACAAATCACCTGTTATTCGTTTCAGGAAACAACAGAAAGTTCATCTTTTCTCCACAGCTTTTGGTGCCTGATGACTCACTGCTCTGATTACAGTCTCAAATGTTTGTTGGTTTTATATAGTACCTTGTAGAATGTATTACGTATGTTATATTTGTTTTCTCTCTAGAATTTTAGAATAGTGAGTGTTAAATAAATATTGAGGACTAAACAAGTTAAGATAGAAGAAATGAGAGGTATAAAAATGGGGTACACCTCCCAAGCACCTGCGAAGGAAATTGAAACCAATCCTGATTCAGCTAGAAGACCAAAACAGAAGAGGGTTCAGAAAAGGAAGGGGAATGGAGGAAGTCATCTGTATACAAAAGGGCCAGTATTTCACACAGATAGGCAGAAATGCCTAATGTGAAGTTTTGAAAGCAGGGCAGTCAGTCAGGAGAGAAGAACAACAAGGTGAGAGATGTGGAGGGGCAGATACTGGTAGCTGACAGGAGACTGCCTCTGCTCCACAGTTAGTAGCCTGGCACTCTGTTTATCTGAGTGAGGGGGAAACAGATCAGGCTCAAGAAAATCTTTCTTCATGCTAAAATATAAGCAGGATACTCTGTAGGAGCAACTTGTTCCAGGAAACCAGATGAGACCAGGAGCTTCAGCCTGAGACTTGTGTACACACCAAACAGATCTGTAAGTACATTAACTGTGGCCACTCCCTGATAATATCAAAGCCCTACTCAGTGCTTTTTTTGTAGGAAAAAAGGTACCGGTGCTCATACAGGGCAACCTTACAGATGGGGTCACTATGGCTCTGCAACTACAGTAGCCACACCCAAAGTAGCCACACCCCTTTTACATGGAGCATATACAAAGGTATCACTGAAAATATTACACCAGTACAGGAGATGAAAAATAACTTTTTCATTATAAATAACTTCTGTAAGCATGCTACAGCTCCAGCACACCCAAAAGTTCACAAACCAAATTAGCACACAGACCAGGTTATCAATAGAAATTAAACAAAATAAAACATGGAAAAGAAAATAAGATGATACCTTTTTTATTGGACATAACTTAATACATTTCTTGATTAGCTTTCGAAGGTTGCCCTTCTTCCTCAGATCGGAAATAAGCAAATGTGGTAGCAGATAGTACATATGAGAGAAACATTAAAGCATTACTTTGACAGTCTGACAGAGTGGGAGGGTGGAGGTATGCATGGGGACATCAAAGCATTTCATTGATATTCTAACAGGATGGATGTGGGTAGGTGAGAGGAGGGTGATAAACAGAGAAATAAACAGAGAAATACAACTTTATGGTTTATAATGGGCTAGAAAACCCAGATCCTTATTAAGTCCTGTCTGTTGGGTGTCAAAATATTCAATCATTCTGACTTCAAAGGTCTTACGTTCCTGTATTGTTTTAAAGTTACCTTTCAGGATTCATACTGTGAAATCACTGGTGCAGTGTCAGAGGTCTTGTAAAGTGTTGGCCCACAGGGGTGGGGGCCTGACTGGCACCGGCTATTTTCATGTGATGTCTGTGCAGATTGAATCTTGTCTTAAGCATCTGGCCTGTTTCTCCAATATAGCATCCTTCGTTACATAGTAACATAACATAGTAGATGACGGCAGAAAAAGACCTGCACGGTCCATCCAGTCTGCCCAACAAGACAAACTCATATGTGCTACTTTTTGTGTATATTTTACCTTGATTTGTAACTGTGATTTTCAGGGCACAGACCGTACAAGTCTGCCCAGCACTATCCCCGCCTCCCAACCACCAGCCCCACCTCCCACCACCGGCTCTGGCACAGACCGTATAAGTCTGGCCAGCACTATCCCCACCTCCCAACCACCAGCTCCGCCACCCAATCTCGGCTAAGCTCCCGAGGATCCATTTCTTCTGAACAGGATTCCTTTATGTTTATCCCACGCATGTTTGAATTCCATTACCATTTTCCTCTCCACCACCTCCTGCGGGAGGGCATTCCAAGCATACCTTGGCTAGTGGGAATCCCGAACCCCCCACCAGCTGAAGCCTTTCTCCAGCGCTGTTCTCTGCATATTGCCTGCCCTGCTTCGCCTCATTTCAGGTGCATGCTCAGTTTTAGTGAAACTGAGCAACACAACATGAGGAAGCAGGGTAGGCAATGCGCAGAGAACAGCACTGGAGAAGGGCTTCAGCTGGCAGGGGATGGGGACCCCTGCCAGCCAAAACAGAGGCCCCAGATCCAATTTAGAGGGGCCCAGGCTCCCAAATCCCCCCCCCCCCCCCGTAGCTACGCCACTGTTCAGTGTCACTATCCAGTTAAGTGCCACTGAATATTGGCAGATAGCCCCGCACAGGCAATATAATCAGGCAGCAGTTTCTCCTATCCAGTTAAATCGCTTTGAATATCAACCCCTAAATGGATAAATCATCCACTTAGCTGCTGAATATTGCTGTTAAGTAGATCATTTTTAGGGCCGATTGAGCTCTATCTGTAACCTGACCCACATTTAGGCTCACAGCAGCAGGTCATTTAGCTGGAAAATACATAATTTATTTTCATTATCTGCCCAATTGTGTTGACCAAGTTTACAAAATATTAGGGATATGCATTCATTTGAAATGACATGGGAAATCTTCACTGATATATCCCCATCGTTCCATATTGTTGTTAAATGGAAACTATTACTATTATTACTTGTTACATTTGTATCCCACATTTTCCCACCTTTTTGCAGGCTCAATGTGGCTTACATATAACCGTTAACGGCGTTAGCCAATTCCGGTCTGAACAAATACATGGTATGAATGAACTAGCAGAAAACTCCCACAAAATTTCCACCCCCAAATATTCAGCCAGTGGTGGTCAGCATTTTTTTAAATGCTTACCATCACCGGCTAGATTAACCTCAGATATTCAGTGTCAGACCATGCCTGGGCACCAGCACTGAATATTGAGGGCTAAATGTAATGGGAATGGCCGCTGGAGCCTGTGCAAGTCCTGGCTGGTATTCAGCTGGGGTGCCCATATATGACAGTTATGCAGCCCTGGCTGAGTATCAACCAGGACCTGCATAACTCTCTTTTCCTTTTAAAGCTCCCGCCAATCCCCTCTCCAGGCTCCAAAATAGCCCCCTTCCTCATATCCCCTTCCCCAGTACATAGACATGAAAAGCCCTCCCCTTCCCCGGAATGAGCCCCCTACCCCCCCCCCCCCCCCCGAAGTCTAGGTAGTTTCCCCCAGGCCTACCTGATGTCTCTGGTGGTGCATAGGGGTCACTGGGGGCAGATGTGAAGCCCCCCTCGTTCTTGTGGCTGGCCTTTGCAAATGGCTGCCACGACTTCTCGTGGCAAGCTCACAGTACTTTAGGTCACAGGAGTCATTTCTAAGAGAAGTGGGGGGCTTTGATCCTGACCTCAATAACCCCCAAGCACCACCAGGGACATCAGGTAGGCCCGGAAGGAGATCAGATCGGCTTTAAAGGGAAAAGAGAGTTATGCAGGTCCCGGTTGATAATCTGTGCCAGGGCCTACATAGTTAAGTGGATTAACTTGGGAGTGGAGGAGTGGCCTAGTGGTTAGGGTGGTGGACTCTGGTCCTGAGGAACTGAGTTCGATTCCCAGCACAGGCAGCTCCTTGTGACTCTGGGCAAGTCACCTAACCCTCCATTGCCCGCCGCATTGACCCTGGGAAAGCGCGGGGTACAAATGTAACAAAAATAAAATAAATAAATAAAACCACTTAACTATGTGGATCAAGGCACTGAATATTGCTGGCACCCCCAGCACTCCCTAATGCCACTCTCTGTACCACTCCTGACATGATCACTTTTTCTGGGGCCAGTCAGAAGTGATATTTAGCAGCACTGCCTGCTTTAGTGTCACTGAATACCAGGGTTTAGGCAGAAGTACGTGATTTAAGCGGGCAGGATTAAATCTCTATGAATATCGGCTAGCCTCCTTTTTCGTCTGTTGTCAATGATGCACACTCTTTTGAAAGCGCACGCATTGCAAGCCTGTGCTAAAACAGAAAAACTTTTGGAAAAATAACCCATCTTAATGGCAGCCCATGTTGATAACTTCCCCTGTAAATATACTCTTCTATTCAACCCAAATGTAATATCTTAAGACTTAAAGGAGAACTCTCAAGTCACTCAGGAATTTCAGCCAGTTTGTGATATTATTGGGTTTCTTAACATACAATGCAGAGCTCCAATTCGTAAGGTCAACAGCAGGACATAATCTATAAATCAAATGAATGAGTGCAGCAGGCATTTTATTATACCTAGTGGCTAAGGATTATTTTGGGGTCTGATAAAACAGCAAAGGCAGACAGTTCGTAATATCCAATGTGGAAAATAAACAAGAGCAAACCGGTCCTATATGACAGCAGACTTTATTCATTACACGTGCTCCTGCCTGTGTAAATACCCAGGAGGAGCAGGTATAGTGACTATCATATAGAACCAGTCTGCTCTTCTTTATTTTCCATAAGGATTATTTTTATCCTTTCCAATCCCAAAAAAGTGAAGAGGTCAACAAAAAAGGCCACCTAAAATGATAAAGGGGATGGAACAGCTTAGGACTCTTTAGCTTAGAAAAGGTACAACTGAGGAAGGACAGGATGGAGCCAGACAATATTCAGCTCAGCGCTGCGTAAGTCTAGTAGCGCTATAGAAACGTTTAATAGTAGTAGTAGTAATGGTCATAGGGGTCAGAATTATTCACAGATATTCAATGTCGGGCCATGGCCAGGCACAAGGACTGGAGATCCAGGACCAGTTCAAGTGTCCCACGCTGATTATCGCCAGGTAGTAGGTTACGTGCCATTTAACCAGCCAGGTGCCATTCCTGACCAGTTAAATAGCTTTAAGTATCAGGGATCTTCCTAGGCTCAGCCCAAGCTCCAGCAACAGACCACTCCGAAACTAACTGGACAGTGCAATGGCAATATTCAGTGTCTGGTTAAGTGCCACTCAATATCAGCACTTTAACTGGGCAGAAGAGGCTTAAATCGTTTTGAATATTGGGCGGGAGGTTTATAGAACCATGAGTAGTGTAAAATACGTTAATAGTGAAGGGTTATTTACCTTCTTCAGGACTATGGGACACACCGAAAGCTAAATAGCAGGAGCGGTAGCCTAGTGGTGAGAATAGTAGGCTAGGAAGCTGGGGTTCAAACCCCCACTTCTTCCACAGACAGATCTTGTGACCTTGGAGAAATCATTTCACCCTCCCCTAACTCAGATACAGTTTAGATTACAAGCTCCCTCAGCCAGGAAAATAAATGCAGTACCTGAGATGGAGCGTGCCTTGATTTCAGAATTTGAAAAGCCAAGTAATTAAATCCAAATTTAAGAGGTATGTTTTCCCATGAATGCACAATTAAGCTGCGGAATGTGTTGCCAGAGGATGCGGTTGAGGCTGGCTGTATAACTTGAATTTAAACAAGGTCTGGACAAGTTTCTAGAGAGCAACGACTAGACGGGTAGACTTAAGGATTTTATTTAGCTTTTATTTCAACATAGTTAAATGCCACAAACCAATACTTTCTCAGCGGCTCACATTAAAACATAAGAAACAAGAAAATTTCAATAATATATGTGGAGTGCAATTTTAGGAAGGACATCCAACTTTCTGGCTCAAGTCCCACTGCAGCTCTTTGCTAATTTTTGTGTCTTTTTTTGTAATTGTGAGCTCTCTAGGGACAGAAAAATACCTACTGTGACTTCTCTTATTCCATGCAATGGAGAATTGCTCACCCGGAGCACCTTTCTGTAACCTGGACATCTCAAGCACCAGATCTAAATATTGATGCCCACCTTTTTGAACATGGATGACCCTTTTCTTCTGCAATCAGATTTGGATGTCCATCTTTTGGCTCCACCTTAGCTCTGCCCAAAACACACCCAGACCACGCCCCCTTGCTATATAGACATACATGTTTTAGACGTTCGAATCTTGGCTTGATAAAATCAGCATTTGGCTATCCATGAAATATGGATGTCTAAATTCCAGTTTTCACACATCCAAAACACAAACAGAGCTTGTAAAATAAGCACTTTCACATCTACAACACATTATAAAATTCTGACTCAAAAAACCAATACAGCTTTCAGACATTTTTGAAATCTTAAAGTAATTTTCCATATGTAATTCTAATGTCAAAATGTTTCCAAGGATAGGAGGAGAAATGCAAAATCGTTATTGCTGGAACTTGAAGCAAATAAAGGCCATGTAACGCTTCAAAAAATATTGTAAAAAAAATATAATCAAAATTCTGAATTTTATCATAAATTCAATTGGTCACTGATGCAATTCTATCAACGATGGCTAAATATTTGCCTGTTTTGAGAATTCAAACAGGTGGGCACACAATATGACCTGTCCTATCCAGCGATGCTCAAGGTGACTTACAACAATAGAATGTACAAGTTTGATGATCCTGGTAAGGTACATGCGTTTCTAACTGAGCAAGGATTACCTGTAACCTGACTATAAAAGGTACTGGTATGACAAGCAACTGAATGTTTGTTTTGCTAAAATTCTGCAATTGCAACGGATGCAGCAAAGTGTTTGGACTGTTGAATTATGTTACACTGCATTCATTTTATATTGTAATCTCAGAGTAGGTTTCTGTATTTTACTGTTCAAGTCATTCTGCGGGATTAGGATGTTTATGCATCTTATACTCACAGGTTTTCCACTGGAACATGTATTAGGGCTGAATCGAATATTCATATTCAGTTCGATTCGACCCCGAATACATTATTTGCATTTGGCCGAATAGTGATTTAAATTTGAATACAAATAAGGGAAAATTTGGTCCTTACCTTGGTAATTTTCTTTCCTTTAGTCATAGCAGATGAATCCACTACGAATGGGTTGTGTCCACCTACCAGCAGGGGGAGATAGAGAGCACTGAAAAACCATAGTGCCTCTTGGCCAGCTAGCTCCATCTGCCTCTCAGTATTTGAAGCTTCCAAAGCAGTATTACACCGCAAAGTAAAATAACATGAACTTTCCTCACAGCGAACGAACACCCCAGAACAGGAGCAGTAATTCAAAGTAGGGACGAACTCAACCTCCTGTAACAGAACAGATATCCTGAAGACTGTTTTCCAACTTCTCCCAATGAGGGAACATATCTACAGGAAAAACTGAACCCAAAACAGCATTAATCAATCAATCAAACAATCAGGGAGGGCTCATGGATTCATCTGCTATGACTAAAGGAAAGAAAATTACCAAGGTAAGAACCTAATTTTCCCTTCCTTGTCATCAAGCAGATGAATCCATTACGAATGGGATGTATCAAAGCAATCCCTAGATAGCGCGGGAACAAGCCACACCACGCGCTAGCACTTGTGCTCCAAAATGCGCATCCCTCCTGGCAGCCACATCCAGCCTGTAATGTCGGGCAAATGAGAGCTTAGAAGCCCATGTCGCTGCACTACATATCTCTTGAAGAGAGAGTGCTCCAGTTTCAGCCCAAGAAGAGGAAATCTCTCTTGTGGAATTTGCCTTAAAGGCTTCAGGCGGAGGCCGGCCAAACAGCAGATATGCTGAAAAAATAGCTTCTTTGAGCCAACGAGCCAGAGTAGCTTTAGACGCTGGAGACCCTCTGCGAGGACCTAACAACAAAACAAAGAGGTGATCAGAGGTCCTGAAAGCATTTGACATGCGCAGATATTGCAACAGAGCCCTTCGCACATCTAGAAGGTGCAATTGCCCAAAAGATTCCAGAAACTCCTCTCTAGAAAAGGAGGGCCAGAAAACAGGCTGGTTTAGGTGAAACGCTGAAACCACCTTAGGCAGGAAGGAAGGCACTGTACGTACCATAACTCCGGACTATGAGAATTGCAGAAATGAGTCGCGACAGGACAGCGCCTGGAGCTCAGACACCTGTCTCACCGATGTAATGGCCACCAAAAAGACCATCTTTAGGGTCACCGGTGGAGGGAGGCGGGGATGGTGCTGTGCAGACTTATATGATCTGTGCCCTGAAGAGAACAGGTACAAATCAAGGTAGGGTATACACAAAAAGTAGCACATATGAGTTTATCTTGTTGGGCAGACTGGATGGACCATGCAGGTCTTTTTCTGCCGTCATTTACTATGTTACTATGTTACATCCTTCTCCGAAGCTTGCCTAAGTGGCTCGAAGGGCGAACACTGAAGGGCCTTTAACCCCAGGTTCCAGGCCCGACACGGAACCCGCACGGGAGGACGGAGCCGAAGCACCCCTCTAAGAAACCCGTGCCACATCCGGATAAGCAGCCAGGGAGAGGCCAGCCACCTTCCCCCGAAAACATGGTAAGGCTGCCACTTGAACACGCAGGGAATTATAGGCCAAGCCTTTTTGTAAACCATCCTGCAAAAAGTCAAGTATCAGCGAGACAGAAGCCCGCAAGGGTGTAATCGCTTTAGCAGCACACCAAGCCTCAAACTGGCGCCAAATCCAAGCATAGGCAACGGAAGTGGAACGCTTGCGGGCCTGAAGGAGAGTGGAGATGACCTTGTTGGAATAGCCATTGTCTCTCAATTGCGCCCTCTCATGCCATAAGACCAAAGCGGCAGGCGTCCTCCATGGTTACCGGCCCCTGTGACAACAGGTTCGGTACCAGAGGCAAAGGAAGGGGAGCCTCTGCCAGAATCCGCATACCACAGCCACCTGGGCCAATCCGGGGCAATGAGAACCAGCTCTCCTTGATGTAGCCGAATCAGCAGGAGTACTCGCCCTATCAAGGGCCACGGAGGGAACACATACAGGAGACCCTGAGGCCAGGGTTGAGCCAAGGCATCCAACCCCGCCGAGCGAGGATCTGTCTGCTGTAAAAGCACAGGACGATGGCATTTGCGCTTGACGCCATAAGATCTGCTACAGGCGTCCCCCATTTGGCACAGATCTGAAGGAACACTTTGTCTGCTAGTTCCCACTCCGCTGGGTCGATTTGATGCCTGCTCAGATAATCGGCTTGCACAATGCTCTGACCTGCAATGTGAGCTGCTGACAGAAACTGCAGATGTAGCTCGGCCCAGTGGCAAATCTGCGCAGCATGTGCGGCCAGTGCTCTGCACTGAGTGCCGCCTTGTCGATTTATGTAGGCCACTGCTGTCGTATTGTCCGACAGAACTCTGACAGCCAGTCCTTCCAGAGTCAAGTGAAAGGCCAGAAGCGCCTGGAATATCGCTTTCAACTCCAAGCGATTGATGGACCCCTCCAACTCCTCGGGTGTCCATAGACCCTGGGCATGCCTTCCCTGGCAATGTGTTCCCCAGTCCTGCAGGCTGGCATCTGTTACCACCACGCACCAATCGGGAAGCGCTAGTGGCATTCCTCACCGCAGCATGCTGTCTGAGAGCCACCACTCCATACTGAGCCGGGCCGCAGGGAGCCACGCAAATCTGCGCTGGTAATCCTGAGATATTGGAGACCATCGTTGAAGCAGGGAACATTGCAGAGGTCTCAGGTGCGCTCTCGCCCATGGCACCACTTCCAAGGTGGCTGTCATCGACCCCAACAGCTGGACTATGTCCCAAGATCGCGGCGAGGCATCCTCAGCAGCAGATGAACCTGATTCTGAAGCTTGTACTGCCTTTGCTCAGGTAGAAAGACAAACCCCGAAGCTGTGTCAAACTGGACCCCCAAACATTCTAGAGATTGAGGGGGGGGGGGTTCAGGTGACTTTTGGGTATATTGACAACCCAGCCCAGAGACTGAAGTACTGAGAGCACTCTGGCTGTTACATGATGACTCTCTTCTGCAGAGTCCGCTCTGATGAGCCAGTCGTCAAGGTATGGGTGAACCCGGATACCCTCTCGCCTGAGAAAGGCAGCTACTACCACCATTACCCTGGAAAAGGTTCGGGGAGCTGTGGCGAGGCCAAAAGGCAAGGCCTGAAACTGGAAATGTTTTCCCAACATCGCAAACTGGAGAAACCGGTGGTGTGGGGGCCAAATACGAATGTGCAAGTAAGCTTCTTTCAGGTCCAGAGACGTCAGAAACTCTCCTGGCTGTACCACCGCCATGACGGAGCGCAGGGTTTCCATGCAAAAATGCCGCACTCTTAGTGACTTGTTGACTTCCTTTAAGTCGAGGATGGGCCGAAAAGACCCTCCTTTTTGCGGCACCACAAAGTAAATAGAGTAACGACCGTAGCCGATCTCGGCAGGAGGCACAGGGACCACCGCCCCGAGGGGCAACAAGCCTTGCAAGGTCTCCTCTACCACCGCCCGTTTGACGGCAGAGCCGCATCAGGACTCCACAAGCATGTCTCTCACCGGGGCATTGAATTCTAATCTGTAGCCATCTCTGATCAGGTTCAAAACCCACTGATCTGAGGTAATCTTGACCCACTCCTCGAGAAAGAGGGAAAGACGTCCTCCAACTGCAGGAATCGAGGAGTGGGCCGGCGCACCATCATTGAGAGGGTCGCCCATGAACTCCAGGCCTTGAGCCGGCCGATGTGGAACATTTGTTCGAGCGAAAGGAGTTCCTCTGCTGAAAGCGGGCACGTGAAGTAAACTCAGCAGAACGCCCCGGGCGGTACCTTCTAGCTTCACGGAAGCGAGGTCTGGAAGAGGAGGGAACCGCCTGACCCTTGGAAGAAGGCCGCGGCCTATCCTCGGTTAAGCGCTGGGGTTTAGTTTCCCCCAGGCTTTTAACAATTTTCTCCAACTCCTCACCAAATAGGAGAAGGCCCTGAAGGGCAACTCCACCAACCTTTGCTTAGAGGCCATGTCAGCCGCCCAATGCCGTAGCCATAGAAGGCAGCAAGCGGCCACCGCCACAGCCATCTGTTTAGCCAAAGGTCTGACCAGATCATAGAGGGCGTCAGACAAAAATGACAAGGCCGACTCCATCCGCGGTGCCACCTCCGCAAGGGGCTCGGCTCCATCCCCGGGCTGTTCCACTGCCTGTTGCAACCAAGCGAGGCAGGCTTGAGCAGCATAACAACTGCACATAGATGCCCGTAAGGTTAGGTCTGAAATCTCAAAGGACCGTTTGATTGCTGATTCTAGACGTCGGTCCTGCATGTCCTTCAGGGCGACTCCTCCCTCTACTGGGAGGGTAGTCTTTTTCGTCACAGCCGTCACTAGGGCATCCACTTTAGGGACAGCCAAGCGTGCCAAGTGCTCCTCACTGAGAGGGTATAAGTGCCCCATTGCTCTGGAAACTTTCAAAGGCCCCTCAGGGTCAGCCCATTGAGCCGAAATAAGCTCTTGGATGGAGTCATGCAAAGGAAAGGCTCGAGCAGGCTTCTTAGTACTTGCCATCCTCGGATTACCAGAGGAGTCTTCGCCCATCACAGGATCTTCAATAGAGAGAGCCTGTAAGGCCTCAGAAATAAGCGCTGGCAGCTCCTCGCGGTGGAAAATCCTAACCGCAGTGGGATCATCTGGATCCAGTGGCAATCCTACACCTTCCTCTGGCTCTTCGGACCACGAAGGCCTGCCAGACCCTTCAGAATCCCCACAGCCCGAACACGGGGGGGGGGGGGGGGGGGGGAGTGCGCCACTTTCTGAAGGGGAATTTACCCTTCTGCGCTTTTCTTGCGGCCATCTGTCTGGGGAAAAAACTCTGACAGCAATCCCGGGCCGGTCTCCACCAGAGGGGAACCAGGTAGCAACGCAGTCAGACATCTGCGGCAGAGCTCTTTTTAACATGAACGCTTTATGTAAAAGCAACACAAACTGAGGGGAGAAAGGCTCACCCTGGCCTCCCGGTTCCAATCCGGGGTAAGTAGCTCCTCTGGTAGCCTCAATCCGAGGCTCCCCTCCGGCCTCAGACCCCTCTGCTCCTGCGGGGGTCGAGCCATGCGGTGCATCCAAGATGGCGCCCGCTGCCAGCTCCACCGAGCGGGAAGAAACCTCACTTGCCATGCTCGGGCCGGCCCTGACATCTGAAGAGCACGATTTACAGAGCCCCGCTACGGATCTGCGTTTGCCACAATGTGAACCACGCTTAAGAACCTCCACAGCCATCGCCAAAAACAGTGGAAAATTTCAAAATGGCGGATTCACGCCAAAAAGTCCCAATCGCGGGCCCTCCCCGGAGGAGCTACAAGTCTCTCTTACCTCACCAGACCAAATCACAGAGCTCCGGTCACGCTGCACAGACAGAAGGAAGCCTCTGAATCGCAGCGCTAACAAGCGCGTCACGTTTTTTTTTTTAACGCTGTGAGGAAAGTTAGAGGCAACAGTTACAGAGGCACTCCAGATGTCCAGGAGAGCGGGAAAGGCAGGGAAAGGGCAAACCTATATGCCTGCATCCACATAGGGGGAAGGGTAAGGCAGGGAAAGGGCTAACCTATGTGCCTTTAAAGTGAAGCTGCAATAGCCACAACACCCCTGCCACAACTGGCTAAAGCCCAGGAGCCACCCCAGGCAGACTTTTGAAGGAGCTGAATAAGCTGCGTCCAACCCTACTGGGGAGATAGAGAATACTGAGAGGCAGATGGAGCTAGCTGGCCAAGAGGCACTATGGTTTTTCAGTGCTCTCTATCTCCCCCTGCTGGTAGGTGGACACAATCCATTCGTAATGGATTCATCTGCTTGCAAGGAAATGAGCCCACATCATAACCACGATGGCTTTAGCGAAGTTCCCATTCTCAAGAGTTCAGGCAATCATCTCTCTGGACAGGTTCACTGTTATCAAGCACCATTTGCAATTAGTGAACATCACAACTGCCAGAGTCATCCTGACTTTATTGGACCACATGGCAGCAATAATTCAAGTGCTTCCACTGGCGAAGCTTCACATGCACCACTCCAATGGCACTTGCGGGACTGGTGGGAGCAGGTCACACAGCCTTTATCAACTACAGTTCCGCTGACTTCACAACTCAATCTCTACAGTGGTGGACAGTCCAGGACAACCTTCTTACAGGAGCACCATTCAAGGCACCAAGTCTACTATTGTTCTCACAACTGATGCATACAAACAGTGGTGGGGAGTGCATCTGGGCACTCACACTACTCAAGGGGTTTGGTCAGTTGCAGATCAGTCATGCAGTATCAATCTGTTGGAGTTGCAAGCCATACGTCTGGCCCTCCATGCTTTCCAAACCAGCTTACACAACCAAATAATCCAGGTGTGTACAGACAATCAAGTTGCCATGTACTATATCAACAAGCAAGGTGGCACAGGCTTGAGAACACATCATCAGCCTCAGGTCAACCAGCACAGCTTCTTATCTCCCAGGAAAGCTCAACATTCTGGAAGATTCCCTAAGCAAGAACCTCATGAGTGGTCAATCAAGACCATAATTATTCACTCCCTTTTCAAGAAATATGGCTCCCTGACCATCAACCTTTCAAGTCCCCTCTCAATGCCAAATGTCTCAGATTTTGCTCAAGGTGGTGGAGTCCTAACAGAATAGCAGAAGACACTTTCCACTTATGCTGGACAACATACCTCTTGTATGCATATCCTTCAATTCCTCTCATATCCAAAACACTGCAAAAAGCATAAGTGGATGCAGCTTGTTTAATTTCCGTCACACCATATTGGGCCAGTCAGCCATGGTTTCCAATCGTATTCAACATGGCTCTTCATCCCCCACTTTTCCTGCCGCAGGACCTGCGGTCACTAAACCCAGTGGCATGGTTCATCCACCCTTGCCAATAAATGATGCTATTTTTTCTACAGAACTCCTGCAAGTACTTCTTGCTTCTAAGAAGGAATCGAGAAAATGGTTATATGCCTCCAAGTGGAATCGCTTCAATGCACAGACCTCAATAAAAGATGCATCTCGACAACAAGATCAACTCAATTGCAATGTATCTCATGTTCTGGACTGCTATTTTTGACCAATAGCAGATTGTCTTTTTCATCAGTAAAAGTACACCTAGCTGCCCTTTCACTTTTCCATGATCCACTGGATAAAATTACATTAACCAGACATCCCATCGTGAAGCGTTTTTTGTAGGACTTAGTACACCTGTATCCACTGGTCCAGCCACTTTTACTAGCCTGGGATCTTAATTTAGTTTTGAATACATTAATTCTTCTTCTCTTTGAAGTGAGGTAGTCAGCAGAGCTTAACATGAAAAACAATATTTCTTAATATGCTAACCTCAGCAAGGCGTATCAGAGAAATCCAAGCCCTAGTGCATTATCTACCTTATATTCAAATTTTGCAAGACAATTTGCTCCTGCGGGAGAGAAAGAGGGAAGACAGATGGAAGAATGAGGAGAGAAGGATGGGAAGACGGATGGAAGGATGGGGAGAGAAAAACTTTGGATGGAAGGATAGGGTCAGAAAGAGGGGAGACAGATGGAAGGATGCAGAGAGAAAGGGAGAGACACTGGAAGGATAGGGAGAGAGGGGAGACACGCTTAACGGAAAAAGGTAGATAGAGAGACATGGGATAGAAGGAAGGGGGAGAAAGAGGGAGACACTGGATGGAAGAATCAGGAGAGAGTTTAGATGAGTGAAAGGATGGGGAGAGAAAGAAGGAAGACACTGGATGGAAGGGTAGGAGAGAAAGAGGGAAGACGGTGGTTGGAAGGGTAGGGAGAGAAAGAGAGGAGCTGCTGGATGTAAAGGAGGAAAGGATAGTTAGTGAGACTGGAGAATAAGAAAAAGGGGCATGGGGAGAACAAGTGTGAAGAAAAGATGAAAAGGTAAATGAAGTAAAAAGAGGGAAATTAAAGACTGGATAGAAAGAATGAATTAAATCTAGACAGAGAGGAAGTACATAAGTACAAAAGTAATGCCACACTGGGAAAAGACCAAGGGTCCATCGAGCCCAGCATCCTGTCCACGACAGCGGCCAATCCAGGCCAAGGGCACCTGGCAAGCTTCCCAAACGTACAAACATTCTATACATGTTATTCCTGGAATTGTGGATTTTTTCCCAAGTCCATTTAGTAGCGGTTTATGGACTTGTCCTTTAGGAAACCGTCTAACCCCCTTTTAAACTCTGCCAAGCTAACCGCCTACACCACGTTCTCCGGCAACGAATTCCAGAGTTTAATTACGCGTTGGGTGAAGAAAAAAATTTCTCCGATTTGTTTTAAATTTACTACACTGTAGTTTCATCGCATGCCCCCTAGTCCTAGTATTTTTGGAAAGCATGAACAGATGCTTCACATCCACCTGTTCCACTCCACTCATTATTTTATATACCTCTATTATGTCTCCCCTCAGCCGTCTCTTCTCCAAGCTGAAAAGCCCTAGCCTCCTTAGTCTTTCTTCATAGGGAAGTCGTCCCATCCCAGCTATCACTTTAGTTGCCCTTCGCTGCACCTTTTCCAATTCCACTATATCTTTCTTGAGATGCGGCGACCGGAATTGAACACAATACTCAAGGTGCGGTCACACCATGGAGCGATATAAATGCATTATAACATCCTCACACCTGTTTTCCATACCTTTCCTAATAATACCCAACATTCTATTCGCTTTCAGAGCTGCAGCAGCACACTGAGCAGAAGGTTTCAATGTATTATCAACGACGACACCCAGATCCCTTCCTTGGTCCGTAACTCCTAACGTGGAACCTTGCATGACGTAGCTATAATTCGGGTTCTTTTTTCCCCACATGCATCACCTTGCACTTGCTCACATTAAACGTCATCTGCCATCTAGTCTCCCAGCCTCGTAAGGTCCTTCTGTAATTTTTCCCAATCCCGTCGCGAGTTAACGACTTTGAATAACTTTAAATTTGCTGATGACACAATTACCTCGCTAGTTACTCCCATCTCTAAATCATTTATAAATATATTAAAAAGCAGCAGTCCTAGCACAGACCCCTGAGGAACCCCACTAACTACCCTTCTCCATTGTGAATACTGCCCATTTAACCACACTCTCTGCTTCCTATCCTTCAACCAGTTTTTAATCCACAATAGGACTTTTCCTCCTATCCCATGACCCTCCAATTTCCTCTGTAGCCTTTCATGAGGTACCTTGTCAAACGCCTTTTGAAAATCCAGATATACAATATCAACCGGTATCCCACCCAAATCTTCCTCGGTGAAGACCGAAGCAAAGAATTCATTCAATCTCTCCGCTACGTCTTTGTCTTCCTTGATCGCCCCTTTTACCCCTCGGTCATCTAGCGGCCCAACCGATTCTTTTGCCGGCTTCCTGCTCTTAATATACTGAAAAAATTTTTTACTATGTTTTTTTGCCTCTAATGCTATCTTTTTTCATAATCTCTCTTGGCCTTCTTTATCTGCGCCTTGCATTTGCTTTGAAGAAAACAAAGAAAAAGGAGAGAAAAAAATGACAAATGGACAGGAAACCCTAGCAAGAAAGCAAAGAGAAGATGATGGAGAAGATGATGAAGGAAAGCAGAATCAAGAGACTGAGACCAACACAATTAGAAAAAGTTAATGGCCTGACAACAAAGGTACAGAAAATATTTTTAATTTAGGATACAGTAATGTGGTAGCTGTGTTGATAAAGGTTAATAAATGCAATTACAACACAAAACAGCAAATAAAGGTGATACCTTTATATTTCAACCTATTCAGGACAGTTTTTCCAAGAAGTCCTGCCAGCCACCAGCATCTGAGGGCCCAGCCCATAGGCAGGATCACCCCGAGCTGGCAGAAAACCTCAACCCTGCCTGAAGCTGTTGGGCTTACCTTAGCCTGCTAGGCCCTGCTCCTGGCACAGGGATTCACATGCCTTTGGCTGAATGCTGCAAAAAAAGCATCTTGCCTCTCCCATCCATCACCAGTTCATTCTGCCTCTCTCTCTCTCTCTAGTCTCAGCCCTCTCTCTCCCCCCTTCCTGTGTTCTCATCCCATCACTTATTCCATCTTCCATTTCTTTTCTTCTTATTCCTCTATTTGAGAATACTCACCCCGAAGCTTCACTTTAATGAACTGCCTCTATGGTTCATAGACTTCTTTTCTGCACTTTCATTTCCCCCTCACTTATTTCTGGTCTTGTATCTCCCCAGCTCTATTCCCCTGCTGTCTTCCCCTTCCCTCCTCACGCTCCCAAGGGAAACAGTATAAGGAGCTCTCTGGGGACCAATATAAACGCTACGCACACCAGGCTAGATTCAGTACATAGAGCTTTCCTTTATACAAATGAACTTTATAGGCACCAGCAAAAATCTGCGCTACTTTATGTTTAGTCCCAGAAAACAACAAGGCAAGCGATCTGCAAAATCCAACGTGGAAAACAAACTAGCAGATCAATATAATATTCAAAAAAACGTTATTGAAGATACCGTATGTAAGACAAATGCCCGACACAGGCCGTGTTTCGCCCAACATCATATCGATGTTTTTTATGCACATTTTTTATAGAGATACATATTTTGTAAGATTTTTTATGTTTTATAATTTGCTATGTTTGTTGTTTATTATAGCCCCTGACGCAGCTCTATTGTTGGGTGAAACATGGCCTGGGTCGGGCATTTGTCTTACATACGGTACCTTCAACAAAGTTTTTTGAATATTATATTGATCTGCTAGTTTGTTTTCTACTTTATGTTTAAACATTTTATTATGAATAAAGCTGGAACTGTAGAAATTATATGTCTCATTATTTTATACAATATTATTAGCCCCTAACTTCCCATCCATCTACAATCCCCCCCCTCCTTCCTAACCCTCATTCCAAAGGAAAATATTTCCCTTCTTTAAGAGCAATTCACACACTCAAGTTATTCCCAACAAGGAACTCCCTCCACCCTCCTCCTCCCAACTCAAACTCATTCACACACCAAAGCTATTCCTAACAGAAACTCCCTCCACTCTCCTCCCCCCCAACCCCCTTCCCACTCAACCCTATTCACACACCCAAGTTATTCATAACAAGAAACTCCCTCCTCCCTCTCCCCCCAATCCCCTTCCCACTCATCTATACGGTGCTTGGGAGGAACCTACCCCAATTCTGTAACAATATATACCAAGACAGCTACAGAAGACTTCGTTCTTGTGCCCTCCATGCCAGTGTATAGGAAAAGCTTCCTAACCCATGTCATAGCAATAGACAGTTATCCATTTATGTGCTTCTGACATTTTCCCTCACAACCTGCTCCACTGTACCCAATTATAAGGTGTTTAACAACAGGCTATGTCCTCGGGGATGTAGACTCAGGGCTCCCACACCTAAGAACAGTACTAACAGCAGATTCCCACACCCAACTTTGGGAACAAGGATTTATGCAAGCTGGAACCGGATATAAACCCTGGCGCACCAGTTGGGCCCATAGCCCCAATATTCTATAAGGTAAAATTAGTCCTTACCTGATCATTTTCTTTCCATTAGTCCCAACAGATCAATCCAGAGACAAGTGGGTTATGTCCCTCTACCAGCAGGTGGAGATAGAGAGAATGCCAGAGCTCTGCCATAAAGGGTACTGTGCAGCAACCTCACTTTCAATATGATCGATACCAAAGCAGTAAAGAGACCATGAAACCATGTATCAAACTCCTGCCTCTGACTCAGCGGCCCTTTGGGCAAGGGATGCAGTCATCTTCCAGTAACATCCATCCACAGAAGCAATGTACACAAAACATGCAAAACAAACTTTGCGGTAAAGTAAATCCTGAACTCAAAGGAATGATATACATATACACAACTATGTCTCAGACAAAAATAACAAAGGGTGGGCCTCTGGATTGATCTGTTGGGACTAATGGAAAAAAAATGATCAGGTAAGGACTAACTTTACCTTCCATAGCATCCCACAGATCAATCCAGAGACGAGTGAGATGTACCAAAGAAATCCTGATGTACAGCAAAGCCGCAGAAATCTCACAGAATGAGCCGCCAAGCCTTGACATGCAGTGCCAGAGATAGACCCCAGATGCAGCAGCAGGACGAGGGCTGACGTCTCAAGAGAATCCGACATCCCGAGACAGAGCAAGAGAAGTCCACCAGAGATGGAGAAAAACAGATCCAACCAGAACCATAAGACAGCAAGTCCTGACTACCAGACAAGGAACAAAGAGCAAGCCTCAACCCCCAGAAGAAGGAAATCCTGCATCCGGAAAAAGGTGTAGGACTCAAGGACCAATGAACAAGGAAGATCCATCGACCAGAGGCAAAATAAAACTCGACCTCCACAGTCAGGACCAAGCTCAAGCCCCAGAAAGGGACAGAAGTTCGGCATTCAGGTATGAATCAAGCTGTGCCATCAGTGACAGAGCAAGATCGACAAGACTCAATAGACAGCCATGGAGCAAGGCTTGAGAGCCCGCAAATTCGATTGACATAGGCGGCATAGACCTCGATAGCCAGCAAACAGGCAAGGTACAGCCGCCAGAGCCGAAACAAGGCTTGACATGAGAAGCTGAGCAAGACTGACCACCCACAAAGGGATGAAGGGGCAACCGCCAGCGAGGAGTCCAGAGTCGCCTGTCAGAGGCTGATCATGATTCGATAACCAGAAATGGAGCAAGGCCCAACAGCCCCAAATGAAGTCCTGCTTGACAGCAGGAGACAGAGTCTGGCTCAACAGCCTTAGACTCCCAGAGATAGAGCAAGGCGCAGCCTCCAAACACAGCCCCAGGCCCGACATGGTGCAAAAGAGTGAGGCTCAGCCTCCAGACAGAGGACGATTTGGAAACCAAAGATGGAGCAAAGCTGGAGACCCACAGACTGAGCCAGGCCTGACAGCTAGAGACAGAAACATGCTCAATACCCAGAAATAGTGCAAGACTGGACAGCTAGAGCTGAATTGAAACTTGACATCTAAACAGAGCAAGAATGGAGCAAGGCTTAGCCCCCAAAGATGAAAAAAGGCTCGATGGGTCAAAGCTCGCCAGCCATAGAAGGGGCAAAGTGCAGCCTCCAGAGTTAGAGCAAGGATAAGGCTCAACATCCAGAGATGGAGCAAGGCATGAATTTCAGAAAGGGAGATAGACAACATCCAAAGAGGGAACCAGGCTCGGAGCCAAAGATGGAGTAAGGCACCCCCTGCCAGAGCTGGAAAAGGCCTGCCTGCAGAGATGGCCCAAGGGCCAACACCCAGAGACAGAGCACAGCTCGACATCCATGAACAGAGCTAGGTGAGACAAGCCAAGAGAGACAGAGCTAGGCACCACCACCAGAGCCAGCTCAAGGCCCGACATCGAAATATGGAGGAAGGTGTGACATCCACAGACAGGGGAAGTCTAGACGTCCAAACGGAACAAGAGTCAACTTCCAGAGACGGAGAAAGGCTCGATGTCTGAAGCCGGAGCCAGGCTTAACATCCGGAGAGTGTGCTAGGGGAACTAGGCTCGATGCCCACAGATGGAGCAAGGTTTGACACCCAAAGACAGCGCAAGGCTGGATGTCCAGAGACGGGCAAGGTCCGACATCTGGAGATGAGGCAAGGCTCAACGTCTGGAGTCATAGCTAGGGAACCTAGGCTCGACATTCAAAGACGGAGCAAGGCTTGACATCCGGAGATGGAGCAAGGTTCAAATTCTGGAGACAGGGCAAGGCTCAATGTCCGGAGTCAGACCTAGGGAACCTAGGCTCAACATCCAGAAACGGAGCAACGCTCGACATCCAGAAACAGAGCAACGCTCGACATCCGGAGATGGAGGAAGGCTCGACCCCCAGAGATAGAAGCCCAGAGACGAAGCAAGGCTCAACATCCAGAGATGGAGTGAGGTTCAATATCTAGGAGCAAGTCCGACATCCTAAGCGTAGCTGGTCTCAAAATGCAGGAGCAGTGTGCCACACCCCCTCACACGGAACCGCGAGTGCTTGTCAGAGACTGCCCGAAAAGGTACTGAAGGACAGTCCTGGAAGAAGCAGGACACCAACCACGGAGGAAGCCCGAGGGCAGCGCTAAGACCGAACTTCAAAAACAAGGAGAAATCCCTAGGGAGGTAGGAACGAACTCCATGAAAGAGCTGACGTGTCAACCTAGCCCAGGTCCCATGGCAACAGCACCTGGATCTCATGGTTAACAGGCCAACTAACTGGGCACTAGGATAGACTGTCGACCTGGCAACAAGAGGTTGACAAACACGGAAGAAATTTTCAGAGACAAGAGAGATTCCTGCAAAGGGGCAAAGAGAAATCACAGCTCAATGAGATACCAGATGGCAGGACTGCCAAATGACAGTGTCCAAACTAGAAGAAAATAGAATGAGAACCCAGAGATAGGATGGTAGTGCCACCTTCCCAAAGCCAGGATGGCAGACTGGCCCTCTCAGGCCATGAGCCCCTACAAGACATATCCAACCTGAGAGAGACAGAATGCTACAGCCAGGTCCAGAGGCAAGAGGGGAGGCCTGAAAGTAAACATAAGCAAGCACTCATGTTCCATCCAACCCTTGTCTGAGAACCAGAGCAGCAGCCCCTGGAGAAAAATACCAGGGGGGTCTGATTCTTAAGCTAGAAGCCAAGGAAACCCTCCAAGGCAAAGGCCACAAAGCAGAAGCCAAAACAGCAAAGCAGAGATGCTCTGCAGGCAGAAATGCCAAAATTCAAATTCCGAAGGTTAACCAGCGCAGGCAGGGCGAGAAATTCGTGAAGCGCCAGAGAATAGGAAACCAAGGAAATACATACTAAGGCGGCCAAGGAAAATCAGAAAAAAATAACCTCCATACAAGGCTACACGCAACCAGGGCGTGCAAAACAGCGGCTAAGGCGACCACAGAAGCTATCCCACCAGACCAAGAGCCATAACCACCTCTACCTCTATCCAGGGAGACAGTGTACCCAGCACCAAGCAGAACAGAGTAAAGAGATAAACTGCTCAGCCGGTGTTGAGCACGAGAGGTGTCAAGCATGAGAGGTGCAAGAAGAAAACCTACAGGGCCCATGCCCAAAGATGGCCACCTGCCAGAAACACTGACTCCCCATAGGCAAAAGCAGGGGGAGAGAAAGGGGCAGAGATAACTACCAAGCAGTAGACGAGAGCCGAAAGGAGGGTCCCCCCATCTTGGTAGACCAGGGGAGAAGTCTGGACCCTGGGCTGTCCCCGAGAAGGTCTGGAAAACATAGACCCCACAAAAGGGTCCCAAAAGTGAAGAGGAGACCAGCCGCAGAGGGCTAAGAACCATGGGACACCCCCCCCCCACGGAAATCTGAAGGAGGCGACAGCGCTCTGGCAGTCTCCGGGGCTGTTAGTCACAGAATGGCCGCAGGAGTGCTTTTTTTTTTTTTAATTCAGCCGAAGTCACAATCACCGGCATTAAAGTCCAGTCCAAAACTCCACCGCCACAGCACACTCCCTGTCTAGGACCTAGCCAGCCCATAGGACCCCACCCAAGAGTAGGCACTCCCGCCAGAAGGGAAGAAGACTGAAAAAGGCTAAAGACCCATGGGCCAGCAAAGGTCTTACAGAAACAGAAGCTGCAAAAAGTAGAAGTGACCTCCAGATCCCCACAGCTTGAACCTGCAGCTGCGCGCCTTTAAGGGGCTCTGTGTATTTCAACACATACGCTGGAGAGGGGCGCCACCAAGCCCCTGTCCCTCCTAAGGCACCAAGCTGCAAGAGAGAGCCGGGGAAACAAAAAGAAAACCCCCATATGCGCTCCCAACAACTGGTGACACATGGACCCAGCCCAATGGGAACAGTGACCTGCGCTCCCAGATGGCACACCAAGATGGCGGCCAGGGCGCACGACTGCAGGAAAGCCCACCAAAAAGAAAGGGACTCTGCAAATGGTCTCGCTGATCAAAGTGAGAAGGGCCCTGGGTTGAAACCGCGAAGGGGAGTCAGAAACCGCAGCATTCTGGGATTCCAACTGCGCAGGTACTGGAAGTCCAAGGTATGCAATGGCTTTTGTTCTGTTTTATTTATTTTTTGTATTTGGGGGGGGGGTGTAAAAAGTGGCAGAGCCGAGACAACATCTGAAAATCACATGCAGAATACCAACCTTGTTGGATCCATCAGCAAACAGGCCTGAAAGGCAGGGTAGCATTTACAGTGAGAGGGCCAAGTGAGGAAACGGTGCACTCCAATTTTTTATTTACTTATTTATTTTTTTTACAGGTAAGAGGTACACAATCATTGCATCTGATAAACAGCACAGTCCAAGTCAGGAAGATCCCAGAGGAGAATAATGGGGGGGGGGGGGGGGGGGGGGGGAGAAGGACCCGGCACCATCAGATGTACCCCAACTGGCAGATCCACGCCAATACCCCAAGCTCAACTATGCCCGAGGGAACGGGCTAGGAGAAGGCCACAGACCAGAGCTGAACAGGAGATGTGCAGCTCTGGTCTCACCTGCTGAGATAGAGAGAATACTGAAAGCAAGGCTGCTGCACAGTATCCTTTATGGCAGAGCTCTGGCGTTCTCTCTATCTCCACCTGCTGGTACAGGGACATAACCCACTCAACTCTGGATTGATCTGCGGGACGCTATGGAACACTGCATCTAAATATTTGGGCACCTCGACCTAATAGCCCTAACAAAATAGCCCCTACAAAAAAGCCCTGACAAAACAGCCTGGTATCAAAACAGCTCTTGACAAATCAGCCTCTAACGAAATAGCTCCCGACAAAATAGCCCCCTAGAAAAAAATGAAGTGCCTGATCGGGCCCTTTTGTCAGGGGGCTAATTTGTCAAAGGCTATATTGTGGGCAGGCTGTTTTGACAGTGGCTGTTATGTCAGGGGCTATTTTTGTTTGGAGCTTTTTTGTCGGGGCTATTTTGACTGGGTACCAAATATTTGGAATGCCCCTGACCTGCCCATGCCCTTCCCATGGCCACACCCCCTTTGAGGCATGCAGCGTTATAAAATAGCGCATATGCAGATGCGCATGTAAATCCAAATTAGTGTCACTTGATGCCAATTAACTCCAATATCAATAATTGATTGTTAGCATCCAATTGATTAATTAGATTACACACACACCTAGGCTCTGCACTCAACTTCGGGTGACCTATATAAAATCCAGGGACCGTAACTACGGCAGTCCCCTTCCACATCCTCCAGTGATGTTTCATACCTAAATGATTTCCAGGGAGAGAAGGTGGAGCTACAGCAAGGACAACACACATACAGCTCTTCAGCCAGCTCCCACTTCAGTCTCTGTCTCCTGTAGTTTCAGAGCCTGTCTCTATCCCACGACCACTGCAATGATGCCACCCTTGATCAGCAGACCTAGCAGGGGATCCAAGAAGCAGACCTGGCACCATCCACTCTATATTCTTAAGGTATCATTCCATAAATTAAAAAAAACAAAGGGCTCAATATTCAACCGGTGGTGATCAGTGTTTTGCTGACCGATGCCAGTGATAAACCCAGAAATTCAATTCCAGGCCGTGTCCAGGCCCCAACATTGAATTTCCAGAGCCAGCTAATGCATAGCTGGTTAAGTGCGATATTCAGCATTTTAACCGGTTATGAGATACCGCATAAAGATAGGGCTGACTTTTATGTAGCCCAATTTATGTGGGTAACCTGGCTGGTTAAGTGCTGAATACTGGCACTTAACTGACAGCAAAACGGCTGTCCTAACTTTATGCGGTGAGTTAACTGGGCATCAGTCTGAATATCAGCCAGTGCCTGGTTAATTTCCGGGTTGGCGATCACGCCTGAATATTTAATTCCGGGAGCTGGCTCCACGCATTACCCAGCATTGAACATCTGGGGTTATTTCAGCCCACTGCTGAAAGTAGCTTGCTAGCCATTTACCTCCATGGGTTGAATATCACCCCCTTAAATTATAAGCCCAGTGAGACCAGAGAAATGCCTACTGTACCACAATGTACATAACTCACTTTGAGTTACTAGTGAAAAGCTGTGAGCTAAATCCAAACACTTATAAATAAAAGGCCTGGGCCTAGCATGTTGATAATGCCCAATGCTACGTGCACTAATACCTGTGTTTGTTAACCCCCCTTGACTAATTATGTTAGTCTCTGTTTTCTATATTGTTCCGTTTATTGCATCAAACAAAAAAATATATAGGAACAAAAAAAAAAAAAAAAAAAGTCAGCTGGGCTTATATTCATTCAAACTGCCCCTCAAATAAATCGGTCTCTGAGCATTAAGGGCCTGAACTACATAGGCGATTTCAAATACTGACCTCTTTTCAGATTTCAGACAAAACACGCAAAATAAAACCCTTCCTGTCAGGCTGATACTGCAGAAGGAAGGCTAAAGAACAACTTTGTTTTGTAACACTTAGCTTCCTGTCTGGCACTGGTGTACTGGAAAAGATACATTAATTACTGAAAGAGTATTTCTGTTAGGCATAGATTGACAGCGTTTGCATTTTGGTAACCCCTAAAGCGACAATACAAAGCAATCCTTATACACTTGAGGCCTTAAACAGCATCTTTGATTCAGTGCGGGCTCTGGTGCTCTGTGTTCAGGAACTCCTCACCAAATCGTCCCAAGCCCCAGCTTACCACGTAATTCAAGGCTCTTTCTACAACTTGAAGTAGGAACCACCTGCCTTCCTTTTTATTTCAGAGAAGTGTAAGCAGAAAAGACTCTGGAATTACAAGGCGGTTACTACCAGGCAATGAGAGCTGAATTTAAATTCAGACTGCTACACTCTGTTCTGTTACTTCTAAATATTGTCCTGCCTGCATGACTATGTCAGCTGGACCAAGACCAAGATGATAAGAAGGTCCCTATATAGAAATAACATCCAAGCCAGCCTGGCAGCTCGGTAACAAATGCTTTGCATTGCCATGCCATTCATTCCCTGCGTTGGGACTTCCGCTCCCTGGGTCAGCTGGTGCTGGGAATACTGTGGATTCCATGGAAGCAATATTTGCTGCTCTTGAGGATGGTGGGGAGAAAGAGTTTGGGTCATTCTTTAAAGGTGGCTGGAAGGAGCTCTAGTGCACTGCCCTGGCACAGGGTCTTTACTGCAATAGCTAGTATAGATGTGCTGCAGGAGGGGGTTGAGACATATAAAAGGGGCAACCAAGAGCGTCCCAAGTCACAATCATATCTTGTGTGACATGCCGTCTAATGTACAGCCACCACAGGGGACACAGAGGATAGGGTTGCCCCCACCCCCACCCCAGGTCTCCCATGCACCCTGTGCAGCCATATCACTCACACAGCCCTGGGACCACCATATAGTCTAGCGGTTAGAGCTATAGGCTGCAAATCAGGGAAACTGGGTTCAAATCCCACTGTGGCTTCTTGTGATCTTGGGCAAGTCATGTAACCTTTCATCCCCTCAAATACAAACTTAGATTGTGACAAGCCCTCCAGGGACAGGAAAATATCTATTGTGCCTGAATGTAATGTGCCTCGAGATCTCACCACACATGTGTGAGCTAAATTCAAATCAAAAAATATCCCTCTATAGTTGTGAATGAAAACTTAAGGAGGTAGATCGCAGCCCTGGTTCTGATTTAGCTGAAAGAAAAAAGCAGCGAGAGGCAACTTCGAGGTTGAGAATCACTATCAGTTCCAACATAAGAACATAAGCTTTGCCATACTGGTACAGACCGAAGGTCCATTAAGCCCAGTATCTTTTTTCCAACAGTGGCCAACCCAGGTCACAAATACCTGGCAAGATCCCAGAAAACTCAATACATTTTATGCTGCTTATCCCAGAAATAAGCAGTAGATTTTCCCAAGTCCATCTTAATAATGGCTTATGGACTTTTCTTTTAGAAAATTGTCCAAACCTTTGTAAACCCTGCTAAGCTAACTTCTTTTACCACATTCTCTGGCAACAAATTTGAGTTTAATTACATAGAATCACACTGGTTGCAAAAACAGCACAATGGTTTGGATCCAGATCCTAGTAGTGAGCATTTGAACAAACAATGCTTTCCTACATACTACAGAAAAGTAAACCACCGATAATTTCAACACATCAGACTATTTCCTGGTAGAACACCCCTTTCAACAAACTCAATTGTCTGCAAAAATTTCACAAAATATTGCAGTGTATCAGAGTTCCGCAGAACAAACTTCACTTTCTAAAACACAAGTGTACAAGGGCAAAATACTACACGGGGCTCAGCCAGCTGCTGTTCATGGTCACGCTGTCTGTGGCTTGAAGCGTCCCAGGTCTCCTTCCCATTTCCTTCCTGTGCTGAAAGGACAATACTGAGAGAAAGAGGAAACTGAGGCCGAGCTGCTTCAATATGAGGGTGGCCTCCGCCGTGGCAGGTGGCTTGCCAAGAGCATAGAGTCTCTGGCCGTCACTGTTAAAAAAAAAAAGAGAACTTTCACCTGCTTTTATATAGAATTATTCCACAGCGCTGCCACAACATATATGCAATCCTTTAAACTATACAATGTTTCTGAAAGGCCACTGCACTGTAAATCACCCTTTAAGTTATCCAGCCAGAGCGATAACCAGCACAAGATAGGTTTGGACAAGTTCTTGGAGGAAAAGTCTATAAACTATTGTTAAGTTAGACTTGGGGAAATCCACAGCTTATCTCTGGGGCAATAGCATGGAACTTGTCTACTTGTGCCTGGGTTGGCTACTGTTAGAAACAGGATGCTGGGCTTGATGGACCTTGATTCTTCTGTCTAAATAAATTAGCAAGTGCAAAGTACGTGTGAGATTTCAGCAGGCATATTTTACTAAAGGGTCCTTTTACTAAGCTGTGGTAAAAAGTGCCCTTGCACTGGTGTGCTAAGGTCTCAGATAAAGTCCATCCACTCACCTTCTGCAGATCTGTACCTAGGGCATGCAGGAATTTCTATCAAACCAGCTTTAGTAAAAGACAAATTGGTGATTCATAGGAAATTGGAAGTCAAGAAACTTAAGATTTATAAATTTTCCAACATAGAGTTAAATACAACCAAAGGAAATGCTGAGGGCCAGGTGAAAGAAATCATGTCCTGATATTGATTATATGTAGCTCACCATTCTTATCCTTTATATGTAGCTAACCCATGGAGCGGCATTTTTGAAAGGACGTCCAAGTCAGAATGTCCTAAAAGGAAGTCCCTCTCACATGTACTTTCAAACAGAAAATACATCAAGATTTCCTGTTCAAAAATACATGAGATGGGCATCCATACGCTGGAAATGTTCAGCATGAATATCCGTTTTACTAACTGGGACGTCCAAATTATGAATGGGAAAAATAAGGGACATGAATGTCTGAATGGCAGCATTCTTTGAAAATGGCCATACAGAGGAGCATTTTCGAAAGGGACATCCAAGTTTCGATTTGGGCGTCCTTACAAAATGTCCCAATCCAGGGGCAGGGAAACCCGTATTTAAAAAAAAAGATGGACATCCATCTTTCGTTTCGAAAATACCATCAGGGACGTCCAAATCCTTAAATTTGGTCGTCCTTAGAGATGGACGACCTTAGACATGGACGTTTCTGATTTTCGGAGATTTTCGAAACCAAAGACGTCCATCTCAGAAACGACCAAATGCAAGCCTTTTGGTTGTGGGAGGAGCCAGCATTTCTAGTGCACCCTAGGGGTCACTGCAGTAGACTTCACAAATTGCTCCCAGGGTGCATAGCTCCCTTACCTTGTGTGCTGAACCCGTCAACCCCCCCCCCCCAAACCAACTCCCCACAACTGTACACCACTACCATAGCCCTTATGGGTGAAGGAGGGCACCTAGCTGTGGGTACAGTGGGTTTGTGTTCGGTTTTGGAGGACTCGCTGTTTCCTCCACAAATGTAACAGGTGGGGGGGGGGGGGGGGGGCTGGGTCCGCCTGCCTGAAGTGACCTGCTCCCACTAAAACTGCTCCAGGGACCTGCATACTGCTGTCATGGACCTCAGTATGACATCTGAGGCTGGCATAGAGGCTGGTACAAAATTTTTTTAAAGCTGTTTTTTTGAGGGTGGGAGAGGGTTAGTGACCACTGGGGGAGTAACGGGAGGTCATCCCTGATTCCCTCCAGTGGTCATCCTGTCATTTCGGGCACCTTTTTGTGCCTTGGTCGTATGAAAAACACAACCAGGTGAAAACATCCAAGTGTTGGACGTCCTTGTTTTGGACGATTATGGGTGAAGGCCATCCAAGTGTTAGGCACGCCCAAGTCCTGCCTTCGCTACGCCTCCGACACACCCCCTTGAACTTTGGCCATCCCTGCGACGGATTGCAGTTGGGGATGTCCAAAATCGGCTTTCAATTATACCGATTTGGACATCCCTGTGAGGACGTCCATCTTCCGATTTATGTCAAAAGATGGGCGTCGTCCTCTTTCGAAAATGTGCCCAACAGACATCCAAGCAAAGCAGAGAGGTAGCCTAGTGGATAGCAGACCTGCCAAGTCTCCCAAATTCAGTGGGAAATTCCCACTTTGGCGGGTCATCCCTCGCACTCCCGCCAAAGTGGAAAAGTCTCCCGCTGAGACACGGCGTCGGCAGTTCCCCCTTCCACCTGATATTAATTTCCTGGCCACTGCTGCTTCTCCTCTTCAGCAGCAGCAGCCACAACAACAACAAAAAAAAGAGCTAACAAAAAACTTTAAAAAGCAAGCGCGGGGCCGCAGCAGCCTTCAAGCATGGGCTGTCAGCTCTGCAGCCGCTCCTTTCTCCTCTCTTTCCCTGGAGGAGCAGGAAGTTGACATCGACTTACTGCTCCGCTCCGGGGATAGAAAGAGGACAGAGGAGCGGCTGCAGCACTGACAGCCCACACTTGTTTTTTAAATTTTTTTTTTGTTTGTTGGCTCTTTTTTTTTTTTTTTTGTCGCAGCCGCTGCAGCTCAACAGGAAAAGCAGCAGTGGCCAGGAAATGATTATCAGGTGGAAGGGGGAGGGGGAGGCAGGTAGAATGGAGAGAGTGGGAAGATGGGGAGAGAAAGAGAGGACATGGAGAAGGGCTGGAGAAAGAGAGCAGCTGCTGAAGATAAGGAGAAAGAGGGGGATCCTGGATGAGAGCAAAAAGAGGGAAGACGCTAGAAGGAAGGGTAGGGAGAGAAACAGGAGAGACATTGTAGGAAGGGGAGAGAGAGGGGGGACATGATGAATGGAAAAGGGGAGAGAGAGACATTGGATGGAAGGATCAGGAGAGGGGGTAGACGGATGGAAGGATAAGGACAAAAAGAGGGAAGCCACTGGATATAAAGGAATTGGGGAAGGTGCAGAGAAGGGCAACAAAAATGATAAAAGGGATGGGACGACTACCCTATGAGGAGAGGTTAAGACGGCTAGGACTCTTTAGCCTGGAGAAAAGGCGGCTGAGGGGTGATATGATAGAGGTCTACAAAATAATGAGTGGGGTAGAGCGGACGGATGTGAAGCGTTTGTTTACGCTTTCTAACAATAATAGAACCAGGGGACACAACATGAAATTAGAATGTGGTAGGTTTAAAACAAATTGGAGAAAGTTTTTCTTTACTCAGCGCGTAGACAGACTCTGGAACTCAATGCCGGAGAAGGTGGTGATGGAAGCTGGCCTTGCAGAGTTTAAAAGGAGTCTGGATAGATTCCTGAAGGAAAAGTCCATTAATCAATATTAAATTTTGGTTTTTTGCCAGGTTCTTGGGGCGTGGATTGACTGCTGTCAGAGACAGAGTGCTGGGCTTGATGGACCTTTGGTCTTTTCCCAGCGTGGCAGTGCTTATGTAAGGATAGGAAGAGAAAGAGGGAAGATGGATGAAAGAATGCAGAGAGAGAGAGAGAGAGAGAGAGAGAGGGAGGGGGGGAACACTGACCAGAAAAGGGTAGAGAGACACTGGATAGAAGGAGGGGGGGATAGAGAGAGAGAGAGACACTAGGAGAGAGGGTAGATGGGTGGAAAGATGGGGAGAGAAAGAGGGAAGATGCTGGATGGAAGGGTAGGGAGAAAAAGGAGACGCTGGATGGAAGGATGCAGAAAGAAAAAGGGGAGAACCTGGAAGGATGGGGAGCTGCTGGATGGAAAAGGGGAGAGGACAGTGAAAGACTGGAGAATAAAAGGAAGGGGCGTGTGGAGAACAAGGGTGAGGAAAAGATGAAAAGCCATAGGTGATGAATGGGCAAGAAATCATGGCAAGAGAAAGATGAAGGAAAGTTGAATCAAGAGACTGGGAGCAACACAATTAGAAAAAGTAAATGGACAGACAACAAAGGTAACGAAAATAATTTTATTTTTAATTTAGGATAAAGTAATGTGTTAGCTGTGTTAATAAAGTTTAATAAATGCAAATAAAACACAAAATAGAAAATAAGGTGATACCTTCACTGATTTTAAAACATTTTTGATTAACTTTCAGAGACCAACACTTCCTTCCTCAGGTCAGGAGAGGATACCAAAACAGAATTATACTGACCTGAGGCAGGAGGTTTTGGCCTCTGAAAGCTAATTGAAAAGGGTATTAGGCTATTAAATAAAATATTTTCTGAAATGGCCGCGGGTTTGAGGTGTGCCAGGGGGTGGAGCCATGCAGAGTAGGTGGAACCAATGTAAAGTGGGCTGAGTTATGGAGTGTACTAAAATCTCCCTCTCAAAAACTGGGACCCCTTGGCAGCTCTGAGATAGTGTGGTAGACTGTGAGCCAAGGGACTGACCTTCAAATCCCACTTTAACTCTTATTTTTAACTGCGAGCCCTCCAGGTCAGCAACAGCAACTTACCTACTGTACCTGAATATAAATCACTTCTATAGCCAGGGCCGTGCCTAGGGTCTCTGGTGCCCCCCTGCAGACTATCAGTTGGAGCCCCCCCCCCCCTCCATCTAGCAGAGCAGGAACAGAGGCAAGTAAGCCGGATCTCAGGAAAAAATAGCACTGTATGTATCCCTCATTGATAACTCTGACTCTAAAGTTTAGCATTTTCATTAAAGCAAAATGTATTTTCATAACACTTCAAAGATTTCCAACTCAAAATAGGAATGCTAATTCAAAATGTGAGCAAAGTCCTCTTAGTTTCCAAAGATTCTTTTTCTAATCTCCTTTGCACCAAAGGATATAATTCAGATCAAACATTTATCTCTGAGCAACTATCTCAGATCAAATATTTATTTCAGATCAAATATTAAGGTTTCCTTGCTTACAGTCACTTACATCTACCTAGCCTTTATATAGCTTATAGGATTTAAACACTCTTAAACTGAAATTCACCCTTTTCTATTCTTCATAAACTTCAAGTAATCCTGAAATATTCAGATCCTTTTTCACTAGAGAAACTTCAATCTCCACCAACCTCTTTTCATTCATATTTTCTCATTTACCACATAATCAGGCACTCTTTTATAATTTCAGTCAACACACACAGGAACTCACAGTTGCATGTCTCTTTTGGCCAAACCAACTGTCAGTTGCTGTCTCACTCTGTTCCCTTCCCTGCAGATTTCTAACAGAAGCTGATCATCCAATCAGAGAGCTCTATTTGACTGCAGATTCACATACAGACACTCATGGGAATTTTTAGTGAAAAACACTAGATAAGCCCTTCATTTTTGGATCAAGCTCCACACTTTTGATCAGAGCCATGACCTAACATTAAGGCTGTAAACATTCCATCATTTTTTTTATCCATAAATATGCAAATGAGAACCTCCCAAAAACGGACTAATTTGCATATGATTTAAACAAATCTGAGCATATGACTACCAAGTACAGACTCCCAGCACCTGAATTCTGCAATTAGATTTAATGCAAATACTTTTAAAACTTATTTTTAACACTTTTAAAATTTCAGGTTCTCTTTAATTTGAATGCTGTTCATTCTCTGAAGCTCACCCTGAGTGAGGAGTTATCCCCAAATCAAAGCATATATAGCAATCTGGTTGCAGTCTTTCAAATAACTTGAAGAGCCTGCCTGCCTCAGTGAATACTGCTGTGTTGCTTTCACTTCCGGTTTGCCATGAATTGCAACTTCAGGTAAAAGATTTTGCAAGTGAGCGGACAGCAGGGCAGCAGCGCCCCTCGAAGGCAGGCGCCCCCCTGCCTTGCTTACCCCGCTTACTGCATTGGCACGGCCCTGTCTATAGCCTTTAGGCTTACAGGTGGCTTATATATTTAGTTACAGTAGGTATTTTTCTGTTTCTGGAGGGCTCACAATTACAAAAAAAAAAAAGCTGAAGTAAGAAATTAACCTATGTCCCTTGGTTTACAATCCCCTACACTAACCACCGAGCTAGCCCTCAAACATGCTTCCTGTTTTGTTAAGACTACCAATAATACCTGAAGCTCTCCTAGAGCCTGGTATCCCTTTTTGGTTTCACTTTCAGGGGAGAGGGTAGGGGGACAACATCCACTGAAGGATTTAGGAGGTTATCATACCTTAATCCCTCCAGTGGACAGCTGCTCAATCAGAGCACCTCTTTTTACCCTGGACATGCCTGAAACAGGTCTAAATAAGGAGGTCCTTCTTTCTAGTTCCTCAGTTCCCCAGGACCAAAGTCCACCACCCTAACCACTAGGCCACTCCTCCACTATATCACACTGTTAAGTCAATATTACTTACTGTCACTGCCTTCTCCCTGCTCTGTTTTTGCCTGATGGCCCTGCCAAGCTCAAATGGAATCTGGAGATATGACCTTTTATTCACAACTGCCCAGGGATTCTCCCCCTATATTAACAAACTCTTTATTTATTTTAGGCATTTATTTAATTTTTTTATTTACTTTGGGATTCAGTACACCATCCGTCGTCAAAATCATCAGGGTGGTTTGCACTCATCGGAAATATTACATGGACATGAAACCAATAATCTAAAACAAACATTTGGACAGCTTAAACACAGAAGGATGGGTAGCAATTGGGGCTACATTTCGCTAAAAAATGTAATCACGATTAATCGCATAATTAAAGGTGTGTTGGGGGGGGGGCACACTGCAGCTCCTTGTGACTCTGGGCAATCGCGTTTGCAAATTTTAATCAAAATGCATCCCTACAAAAATAACACAATAAAAAGTATTGAAAAGAAATACCAAATACAAATTGAAAAATTTCGAATTAAAGAATCTAAACCAGCATGCAGAATAGCTATACACAGCCTTACAGTTTTCACAGCCTACTTCAGAAAAGCAAGCCTAGTAGCAAGTAGCACAATACTAACCTCTAACCATGCGAATACAGGGTTTGTCAGGATACAGTGTGAACAGTTAGAACTATTGCGACTGATGCCTAGACTCGGTGGAAAGAAATGGAGTGCCCTTTTACTAATAAACAGTAAAGACACCTCCACTATTACGAATATGCACAAACTTTAGACCATGTGAAAGTGCAAAAATCCTACAGTTCTAAATCCCTAAAGCAGCAATTTGCGAAACATTGACCACCACTGGTGAAACCACAACACCATCTCTCAGAAGAGGTGTTTTGTGGATGCTAATGCTTTACAGTTTTTGCTTTATGAATTATGCAGAAATGCGACTTCACTTAGTAATTCACTATTTTTTTTTACACTTTAAGAATCAAAATACGTGTTTAATTGTATGGAAGGCTTTTAATCAGCCAGTGACATGAATATCCCATGTGTTATTGTTCCAGTAACACTGGCAGGGAGTCTGAGGCCTTTTCCTTCCAGTTTTGTTTATAGCTGTGCATATTAGTAACAGTGGAGGTTTAAGGAGCCAGGCCCTTAATTTTTTTAAGGAACTATTTGGTACAATAGCTGTAGGGAGTTCCAAATTGCAAGAGTCTAGCAGCTAAAAGCCATACTGTGGAAGGTAGCCAACCTGAATTTGGTAGAGAAGGGGAGATCATGAGGAGATTTGTTTTAGATGATGTAAATGAACAGAAAGGCTGGATGGGGGTTAGGCAAGCAGACGCACAAATAGGAGTGCTTGTATACACAGTATGTGAGAAGTAATATTTTATAATAAATTCAGCTTTGAATAGCTAACCACCCCCCCTGTAAACATGGGGGGTGACATGATCAAAATTTCTTTTGCACCATAAAGGAGTTTTTAAAGCTGTAATCTCAACCAGTTGTAAATTAAGCTAATATTGAGGAATGACAACCAAAAAGGAATTACAATCATTTGAACAATTTAGAGCAGGGGTCCTCAACCCAGTCCTCGGGACACACCCAGCCAGTCAATTTTTCAGGATACCCATCATGAATATGCATAAGATAGATTTGCATACAATGCAAGGGTGCAGGCTAATTTATCTCATGTATATTCATTGTGGTTATCTTGAAAACCAGACTGGCTTGGTATGTCCCGAGGACTAGGTTGCGAACCCCTGCTTTAAAACTAATGCAAACAAGAGTCTTCAGATCCTTAACATTTAGGTATGAGTTCAATGACCTAATCCAGGGGTAGGCAACTCCGGTCCTCGAGAGCCACAGGCAGGTCAGGTTTTCAGGATATCCACAATGAATATGCAGGAGATAGATTTGCATACCATGGAGGCAGTGCTTGCAGATCTATCTCCTGCATATTCATTGTGGATATCCTGAAAACCTGACCTGCGGCTCTCGAGGACCGGAGTTGCCTACCCCTGACCTAATCTTCCACATTGCAAAAAAGGAGTGTCTGGTCACTACAGCAGTGATCTGAGGCTGGGGGTTATGCTCCTTCCAGGATACTGTATCATGAGTTCTATCAGGTGGGGGGATAGAGGAAACAAAAATTCCCTAGGTCCAGCCTCCAAGGGGGGACCTGGGCTCGGTGCAACACAGATAAGAGGAGCAGGAAAGGACAAACCATGGAGGCAGGCAGGCAGGAAGAGGCTTGCCACCCCCCCCCACCCCCCCTCGGAGGCATAGACAGAAAGGTAAGGGAGTGGGAGGGAGCGGCGGTGCCCAGTGGTCTGATTCTGCCCTGGGCCCAGCAGTCCAGTTCTACCCTGGGCCCAGCTATGTCTCTCAGCGGCCCTGTCAGGTGCCACTTAAAGAATAGCACAAAAAAAAGAACTAACCTTTGTGGAAAAAACAAATAAGAATACAAACAGCAAATGTGACGACAAAAAAAGTCCCAAAACAAATGGTGTAGTGCATTAATTTATGCAGCGTTACATTTAGGCAGGATATCATTGATGCAGTTGTTCATGTACATTTCAAGATTATGCACCATTGTGTAATTGCTGGTATTGACTTCTGAGGCAGGCCTTATGGCTGAAACATGGCTCCTGTTGAGATACCTTCCAATAAATTTCTGCACCGCACCACTTGTTTTGGGACTTTTCTGTCACCTTTGCTATTTGCCACCTAAACAATAAACATGACTTCTTCCCCTCAGGAGGTTCCATGGTGTCTGTATCCCTAGATGTCCTGGAGGGTAGAAGACCAAACCTCAGAATCAAACCAAGACATCTCAGCACAGCAGCATGTGACATGACCTCTGAACCCTCCCTCTAGGGATTCCACTAAGCAGGTTTCAGCTACTTTGAAGTCCTCCTCTGGTGTTACTGCTGATGGGAGGTGATGTAATCATTGCACCTCCCCCCCCCCCCCCCCCCACCAGCAGATGACTCCCGTGCAGCTCAAGGCTGCTTAGTAGGAACCCTGTCCTCTTCCTGCTCTTTCATCAGGACATTACAAATACAATACTTGTGCTCCAATATCACCAACCCCCTCTTGATACTACTCCCTCTCCTGTTCTCATCTTCATGTTACCATTATCTTACATTAAGAACATAATCACCATTCTGAGCCAAGCCAAAGGTCTGTCAAGCCCGGCATCCTGTTTCTAACAGTGGCCAATCCAAGTCACAAGTTGCAAGATCCCAAAGAGTAGAGAGGCTCCATGCTAGTATTCCCGGAGATAGTAGAGGATTTCCCCATGTCTAACTTCATAATAACCATGGCCTTTCCCTCCAAGAACTTATCCAAACCTTTTTTAAAACCAGCTACACTAACAGCTTTTACTACATTCTTCAAATTCTCAACTCATGACTGCTTAGTGGTATTTAACCATCCTCATCTGAAGAAGATTCGCCATTGTAAGTCAGACCAAAGGTCCATCAAAAGCCCAGCATCCTTTTTCCAACAGTAGCCAACCCAGGGCGCAAGTACTCAACGGGATCCCCAAAATTAGACAGGCCCCAGAGATAAGCAGTGGATTTCCCCAAGTCTAACTTAACAATAGTTTATAGACTTTCCCTTCCCTCCAAGAACTTGTCCAAACATATCTTGTGCTTCTCTACCTGTTTTCTAACAACCCTTTCCTCCTACTGTGTGAGTTGTTTCTAAGGTCTTTTCTTAATACATTTTCTAAAGTCAGCCACCCTTCTTAATCACCACCAATCAAGTCGTATCCTTATTTCAAGTGCTGCATTAACGTTTTCATTAGTAGTGTTCCCATAGTTTTGTTTCTCTACTTTGATTTAGACTAACAGATCTTGAGTTTCCACTTTCGGGGAGTGGGATTACATCTGGTGTCCTCCAGTCCCTGGGAACCTTCTTGATCTTCAAGTCCATCCAGTGCATACAATTTGCTTTCATCAGTAGTCTATAAGGTCAGCCATTTGCTTCTATATACATGGGATATATTCTTACAAGTTATCCAGTCAGAGCAAATTTTATAAATCCACATTTTATGATATAATCCCTTGGACCTTCATGACAACAGGGGTGGAACATTTTGTAGAAAAGTTGTGCATGGCAAGGACAAAAAATTCAACTTGCCAAAAACTGCTTCCTCTTTTTCCCTCTTTTTTTTTCCTTGTCCCTTTCTCTAGCCTACAACTATCCCCTTCCATCCCACCCAGGATCTACTCTTTAGGACAAGTAGGAGAAGATAGCTTCAGAGGCTCTTCTCCTTCCAAGCCCTGCCCAAGCTGCCCATGGCCGTTCCTCACCAGCTCGGGGCTGCCAGTGACTCCTACACCAGGCCCGTCCATTAATGGCATCTACTCTCCTGCCCTCGGATGCATTTTTCCAGCCCTGCAAACAATTGGAAGCATAAGATATTCTCTACTTCCATGTCTGTGCTTTTTTTTCACCCACCAGTGGTTATTACTCTATAGTCATTACATAAGGGGGCAATTTTACAAAGACGTTTTTGCATAAATATGACAGAATACATGCATTAAATTCCTCTTCTAAAACTGGCCAATGTATAAAAGGTATGGGCATGTTTTGGGGATAGATTTGGGACACAGCATGGGCACAATCAAGATTTATACTTCTGTGCATTGGCATGTACTATCTGGGCTTGCATTTGCACCTGTTCCTGAGCACGTGTAAGCGTATTGGGTTCATTGTAGCTGTGATTTCTGTAGGATTTCTGCTAGCATTTTTTTAACTTTGAATATTTTATTATTTTTCCAAGCACATAGCACATCAGCAACTTCACAAATCTTTAACAAGTGAACCAACCAAAGGTTTTTGTAACATTCCATTCTTGTCCAATATGTGACTCATTCTCAAACACAGCTCCCTCCACACTAACAGAAAGTTCTACCATCAGGCCCCCAACCCAAAATGGTGTACAGACATTTACCCTCTATCTCCTTAATGTTCCCCTAATCCCTCCTATCCTCCCCTCTGAACCCCTCCTGCCCCATCCTACTCCACCCTACAGAGACACATATGGAAAACATACCCAAAAAGACAAGTTCTTAGTAGTTACCTGTTATGAACTCACTATACACATATCTATAAGATACAGGTTTTCCTATTGCTAACTATGGTCGAGAGAAAGTATTTATTTATCATGCAGGGAAGTGGGTGGGTTTAAGGAATAGCCAAGGTGGGAAGATATGTGTTAAAATGTTGATTATACGAATTTGTGTTATGCTTACGTGAACGGTTCAGATTTGTACAATGAAAAACTTGGAATATGTACCGTATATTTGGATTTATCATCAATAAAAAATGTTAAACTCTATTTATCATGCAAAAGAAAAGCCTTGTGTTGTTGATGAAAACTTTATTTCCCTTGAATAAGGTATACTACAGACTCAATCCCCCAACATTCAAAACGATTGAACCGGCCAATTCCTGGCTGGTTAAATAGGCTTTAAGCACCTAACTGCGGATATTCAGTGGGAGATAACTTTGGATATTCTTCAGGAGCTAACTGGTTAGCAGCCAGATGCTAACCGGCCACATCGCATGATATAGCTGGTTAGCGCGAATATTCAAGGGGTCTTTTACTAAAGCATAGCTCGAGTTATCTGCAGCACAGCCCACTGGAATAAAATGGGCCCTGTTGCAGATAACTCAAGCTAAACTTTAGTAAAAGACCCCCTCAGTGTCTAACCAGCTATGTTAAGTGGTCAAAATAGGCCTCTTAAATATCAGACTTATCTTTGACCCCTAAAAAGGTTAACCAGTTAGTGCTGAATATCAGCATAGCCGGTTAACTTTTTAGCAGCCGAAATAAGCCCGGATACTCAATGCTGGTCACGAGATACGGCCTGGCACTGAATATCTGGGTTTAACACCAGTAGCAGACAGCAAACAATTGCCTGCGGTAGTGTAGGCACGTGTTTTGGCTGCGCGCAGGATCATTTTTCAGTGCACCTTTGAAAAATGCCTTTTTTTTGGTTGGGGGGGGGGGTGAAAATGGATGTGCGGCAGAATGAAAATTGGCACGAGTCCATTTTGGGTCTGAGACCTTACCACCAGCCACTGACTTAGCAGTAACGTCTCATGCGTTAACCGGGTGGTAATAGTCAACACGCGTCCAAATGCCAATTACCGCCCGCGCGCCAGAAAATAAAATATTTTCTGACAAGCGTATCGGACGCGTGTCAAAAATGAAATTACTGCCTGGGCCACGCGGTAGCCGGCCGGTAACTCGGAATTGGAGCGTGTTGGGCACACACTTAGTAAAAGGACCCCTCAATGTCTAATATGCAATCATAATGCACATGTAGCAGAGGGAAATCAGAAGGGTCTATTTCCAGGCTCCCACAGTTGCTCCTCACACGTCAACAGGCAGGACCGTTTTCTCTTTAAGCCATGCATGAAAGGCATTTAGCTTTAAAAATGACAAGTTTCATTAATTGGCCATGTCACTGTTTCAGGCCTATTGGCTGAGGCTTGTCTTGAATGCCTCTGTGATGTCAAACAGCAGTGAAAGGAGTTAACCTTAGTACATTCCAAATTTATGACCTCAGCCACAAATAATTTGCCTGATTGCGGAAATACCATACTGAAGGTCAAGAACAGACTTCCAAGTTTGGAAAAAAAAAAATAACAACACAAAAATAAATTTGCATAATGCTTCCTGCAGCTATATTTCATGGCTGTTCAAATGAAAGGCTTTGACAGATAAGTTATAAAGCTTTTCCCTCACGTAAAAACGGAATTACTCACAGACAAGGACTTTTGTAAAACTGCACAGCCACATATATGAATAAAAATTACACACACAGAAAGTGTGTGCCTCCTTTTATATGACATGCGTGTAAGTATTCCTGGGGGCATGGAGGCTGAGTTGTGCTGTTCACATGCATATTATAAACTGCACATCCTACAGCATGCAGTACAGTACTTAGGGGTCCTTTTACAAGCTGTGGTAGAAAGTGGCCTTAGCGCACCCTTACACGGGTCTTTTCCACATACCAGGGGCGTAGCTACGTGGGGCCACAGGGGCCTGGGCCCCCGTAGATTTGGCCCTGGACCCCCCTGCCGACGATCCTCTTGACCCCCCTCCTGCCGCCAACCCGCCATCGCCGTCTGCTACCTTTGCTGGCGGGGGACCCCAACCCCCGCTAGCCAAGGTCCTCTTCGTCCTTCGTTCTGTTTCTGAGTCTGACATCCTGCACGTATGCAGGACATCAGACTCAGAAACAGAACAAATGAAGAAGAGGACCTCGGCTGGCGGAGGTTGGGGTCCCCCGCCAGCAAAGGTAGGCGACTGAGGCGGAGGGTTGGCAGCGGGAGGAGGGGGTTGAGAGGGTCGTTGGCAGGGGGGATCAAAGTTGGTGGTGGTGGCGGCGGGGGGGGGGGAGGGCTAAAATGTGCCCCCTCACCTCAGGCTCTGGACCCCCCTCCCGCCGAAGTCTGGCTATGCCCCTGCCACATGCTAAGGCTATTTCTACCACAGCCAGAAAACAGATCATTTCCCATTTTCTGACTCCAGAATATTTACCAGTACTTTAGATCAAAAATTTTAAAGCCTAATATCAGTAGGAGTCGGAGCTGGAGTCGGACAGTATAAACACAGAGTCAGACTTGAAGGTTTGTTGCACCGTCTCCGTAGCCCTGACAGAAATGCAACACTGCTGACCAGTGTGTGAATGATATCCATCTCTTCAAGCCCACCTTCAGAGTTTTCAGTGGGGGCATTGCCAAGGATGTGGGGTTTTTGGAGGGCTCAACATTAACCACCACAAGTGTAACAGGTGGGGGGGGGGGGGGGCCTGGGTCCACCTGCCTGAACTGCACTGCACCCACTAAAAACTGCTCCAGGGACCTGTATACTGCTGTCAGGGAGCTGGGTATGACATTTCAGGCTGACATACAGGCTGGCAAAAAATGTTTTAATTTTTTTGTATGTGTGTGGGAGGGGGTTGGTGACCACTTGGGGAGTAAGGGGAGGGGTTCCCCGCTTCCCTCCAGTGGTCATCTGGTCAGTTGAGGCTCTTTTTTGGGACTTGGTCCTAAAAATACATGGACCAAGTCTGCCTGGCGAAATACTCATTCGAGCCGGCGGGGTTTTTTTCATAATAAGGTGAAGCCGGCCATCTCGTAACCCCGCCCAGCTCCGCCCCCCTTCCCACCTTCGCTACCCTACCAACAAGCCCCCTTGAAGGCTGGCTGGCGCCGCAACGAAAAAGCAATTGGGGCCAGCCAAAATCGGCTTCGATAATACCGATTTGGCCGGGATTGAGAGATCGCCGGCAATCTCCCGATTTGTGTCGGAAGATTGCCGGCGATCCCTTTCAAAAATAAGCCTGATAGTATACTAAATTATAATGTCAACAGAGTACAGAATAAAATGTTTTCATAGATAGCCTAGAGAATGAGCAAAGATGGAACATACAGATAGACAAGAGAGAATACTGCAGATGGTGGGTGGTTACTGAATATTATTCCTCTAAAATTGGAGTACAAGGGCTTTTGAGCTATAACAGCTCAAAACAGTAAGAATGTTCATTTTTGTTTCATGACAGTGAGTGTAGAAACAAAACCAAAATGGCCATGAACATTTTCCCCAGCATGCCCCTGCTTCTGAGCTCTGTTGCTTCCCCTACTGGTCTTTATGTCTAGGTTTAACTTCTTGACTTCATATTTGTGTTGGGTTTTCATTTTTATTCTGGTATTCAAGTCTTGTGGGTGTCTTCAGCATCATACAACTGTCGCACTTAAGCAGAGTCTGATTGACTTCACTTCCTAATAAAAAAAAGCTGCTGGTGGAGGGGGAGGGGGGAAGATCTTTCAAAATTTTCACACATACTAGCAGCTCTTCAAGAATTAAATAAATGCCCAAAACCGTTTAAGGGGTCCTTAATGGCTGCATGTCATTGAACTGTTCAAATATGTCAGCTGCTAATGCCAATATGAATACATGGTTCAATGAGTAAAACCAGAAATATTAACACTTGTTAGGGGTGGTTTTTATCTTCACGCTTATGAATAGAAATAAAACAAAACAAAAAGCGAAAAAAAAAAATAAGATGATACCCTTTTTATTGAACTAACTTAGGGGCTCTTTTACTACAGCTTAACGCACACTAATTGCTACACCACAAGTGACGTTAGGGCCCAAAAATCAGGGTGCAATAATTATTTCACTGCCTGAGAGCATCGGGCCACAAAGCCAGCAGAGCAAGATCCTTCCGCACCCCCGCCAAATTCAGAATTACCACATGGGGCACGTGGCAGCCAGGTGGTAATGCCATTTTGGCATGTGCTGGACACACATAGGCCCTTACGCCCCTTTGTAAAAGGGCCCCTAAACTATTTAAAAGGCCCTTTTACTAAGCAATGTTAGAAAATAGGTTTAGTGTGTTTTAATATGAGACTTTACGGTGCGTTATGCCCATTTCTAACACAGCAGTATTGTAGGCATTTAAAAAAAAAAATTTTTTTGTTTTTTGTTAAGGTTGGGCACTAATTCTCCCCTCCCCTCCATGTCCAGCAATTCTCCCCTCCCCTCCTCTGCCCTCCCATCCCATCCATGTCCATCGATTCTCCTCTCCCATCCACACCTCAAGTCGCAGCGGTGGCAGGCTCAGCTTGCGTCGCCTCCAGCCTTCCCTTGCCTTCCTTCTCATTGTCCCCGCCCTCCTCCGACGTCATTTCATCTTTCCGAGAAGGTGGGACACAGAGGGAAGGGAACGCTGGAGGCGAGCTGACGTAAGCTCATTAGCACACAGTTAGGAACCTAGCCAGCCACCCATCCAAGGAGGCAGATTGATCAATTATTATATAGAGATTACCTGAAAAAAGGTTTATGTGGGAGCACTTACCATCTCCTATTAGAAGGCACTAAGAGGTCCTTTTACCGCTTGCTCTTCTGGGACTACTGCTGGCCCAACATGGCCGCCAGAGGTAGTCCTGCCCTAAGCCCATTTCCGTAGGAAAAAGAAAACCCCCAGAAATGGCTTGCGTGGTGATAACATGGCGATAATTGCATATTGCCATGCACTGCCCACTTACCGCCAGGTTATTTTATTTATTCGGATTTATTTACCGCCTTTTTGAAGGAATTCACTCAAGGCGCTGTACAGTAAGAATAGATCAAACATGAGCAATAGGCAATTAGAGCAGTAAAAATATTTGAACAACAATACAAAGTATGGCATGGTATACTACTTGCAATGACAACACAATATGTACTAGAACATTATAATTGGTAGTGAAGGGTAAGGCAAAGTTGTAACATTTAGATGAGTAAGAAAGTAGGAAGAATTAGAAAGTAAGGTGATTGATTTGAAGAAAGTTGCACGTGAGGTCAGGTTAGCGTGCTGGAGTCCTTATCACCACCTCAATGGGTGACGATAAGGGCTCCCAGCTGAATGACCATGCGGTAAGAGTTTCTTACCGCATGGCCATGTGTGTGTTGGGGGCTTTTTTTTTTTTTACCTACTGCGGTTAAGAAAGGGCCCTTTTTCCCGCAGTTTGGTAAAAGGACCCCTAAGTGCTCCTGCGTTAACTCTGTGAACCAGTTAGCAAGCACTAATGCGAACACACTAGCTGGTTAAACCTTCCAAGCCCATTCCTCACCCATGACAAGCCCCTTTCTGAAAAAAATGCACAATTACTGCAAAAGTTTTTTTTTTTTCTTTCCCAAAAAGCTTTATTGAAAGTTGTCACAAATTTGGACAAGATAATCAAGATATCAAAAACTATACAATACAATTTCACAAATGTTCCCCTCCTCCCACCCACGGTCATGTTTGTGGGTCTTCCTCCATCATCAAAGCCGAAAAACTCCTAGAACAGGTCTACGGGGATACAGACTGAACATGCTAACCAACGAAAATTTAAAAATGCACCAGAATAAGAGCTTCCATCAACCCCGATTCTCTGGATTTGGTCTCCAAGTCTGGTAGCCATCTCAGATCTTGTGAAACTTCGTTAGGCGTCCACTCTTAACAGCAGTTAACTTAGACATTAGGCAAAGATAATCCATTTTACACAAATATGCTAAGTGAGGCGGGATTGATGGACTCCTCCATCCTGCTGCCAGGGCCAGACGAGCCGCTGTAAATAAATAAATCATCAAGACATGTGGCATTACTGCAAAACATTTTAACGCATTTTGAGTAAGCCTTTTTTCCTGCGTTAAGCACATTAGCGTTTAACATGGTTCAGTAAAAGAGTTCCTAAATTCAATAACAGTGCTTGCAAACTTTAATACTGAATAATGAGGCTCTAGTGTATTAGAAAATTATTGAATACAGAATCCCTCACATTAGTAAACATGGCTAGTCTGGTAAGAGTGCCACAGGCTGTCACGCAGAGGATCTGGTTTCAATTCCTGGACCAGAAGTCTATTCCTCAGGCCTGCCAGGATTGCTTGGGAGGCAGCATTCCCAGCTGCAGGGAGTCCTACTCACTGCACAATAGTGGAACCTAGTGGCCAGACTTAGGATCCACATTAGCCAGAGGGAGCTTAACTTTGAGAGGAATATAGAATGCATTGTAACCCCAAAGAAGCAGGAGAAAAAGAGACAAACTACTTCATTCCAGTGTCTGCAAAAAGACAGATGTTTTTTTATTCTTATGGAATGGGGGGTGGCCTGACAACCTGGGGAACTGGGTTCGAGTTCCACTGCATCCCCTTGTGACTCTGGGCAAGTCACTTAACCTTCCATTGCCTCAGGTACAAAATAAGTGCCTGGATATACTATTTAAACCGTTTTGATTGTAACCACAGAAAGGCAGTATATCAAATCTCATCCCATTTCCCTTTCCCATTTTACTGAATACGCATTCCTTTTATTACAACAGCCATGTATATATTTCAAGTCTTGGCCAGGTGTATCCTCTCTGGAAGATATAAAGTAAGATAAATCAAGCTCTGTCCCTGCCCCCCCCCCCCCCCCCCCAGTACTGTTGCTGTACAGGGCAAAACATTGGTAGGGCCATGGTCCCTGTGACCCATCCACTCTACTGCCTATGCCAGGAGAAGTTAAATACATTTTGTTGAAAGGTGCATACAGCTCCACGAGACTGTACACAACCAAGATCCATGCACAGCCAGAGTACAGACAATCTCAGAAAAGCACTCTCTCTTAAATCAATGCACCAGAAGGTAGATCACCTTCTCTCCCACCCCATTAGACCCTCTCAGACTGCACATCCAGTTCTGTGCTCCGGAGCACAATCAACAAGGATGAAAGGGCTGAGAAAATCAAAGATATTTTAGACAGGAACAAATCAATTCATTATAGATTCAAATGAGACACAGAAAGAAACTGCAGCCACTGGGAGCTGTGTCTTCCTATTGATCCCCTAAGCATGGTTTCCATACCTGTGACACATTTTTTGCAACAACTTGTATTTAATTTCTTCTATAAATACACACAAATGAATGTCTGAGGATAATCATTCTCCTGTAGTTTACAATACTCATTTTTCCCTGTATAGACCCGTCTGGACTCACAGTGCTGCTATTATGAAGTACAAGCCAAGGTTTGTTTTTCTGAAGTTATTATGTAATAAAGGCTGAAATTTGGACACTTTTATTTATTAAAGCTACAGCTATTTTCTATAAGGCAGAAATATTCTCAACAGGAAGACTATTAGGCATTTTCTTTAAAGAGAAATGTTTAAAAGAGCAGACTGTTTAAGGAGAGGTTTGAAAGATCACATCCTCCTGTTTTCTCTGGGGTCGATTGTCAGTAATGGAGAAAACCAGATCAGAAAATGGACTGAAACAGGAAAGAAGGTTCACAGTGGTGATGATCAGCAGCCCAGAAATATATCCTTAAACAGCTTACAGTGCACCAGCAAAACCTATACCCTTTCCCCCGGATTCTATATATTGTGCCTAGAATTGTGTGCACAAGCATCTGGCTGCGCGCTATTCTATAAGGTAAGGTGCCTAACTCTACTAGCACACAACCCAGTGGTTCCCAAACCTGGTGCTGAAGGCACCCCAGACAGTCAATTTAAAACGAATCAGAGAAAATACTTCTTCACTCAACGTGTAATTAAACTCTGTAATTTGTTGCCAGAGAATGTGGTAAAAGCAGTTAGCTTAGCGGGGTTTTAAAAAAGTTTGGATAGATTCCTAAAAGAAAAGTCCATAAGCCTTTATTAAAATCCACTGCTTATTTCTAGGATAAGTAGCAAAACATGTATTGTACTGTTTTGGGATCTTGCTAGGCACTTGTAACCTGGATTGGCCACTGCTGGAAACAGGATGCTGGGCTTGATGGACTTTCGGTCTGTCCCAGTATGGCAACACTTACTTATGTCAGGTTTTCAGGATATTCACAATGAATGTTCAAGGAAGCGCTGGATGGAGGAGTGGCCTAGTGGTTAGGGTGGTGGACTTTGGGCCTGGGGAACTGAGTTCGATTCCCACTTCAGGCACAGGCAGCTCCTTGTGACTCTGGGCAAGTCACTTAACCCTCCATTGCCCCATGTAAGCCGCATTGAGCCTGCCATGAGTGGGAAAGCGCGGGGTACAAATGTAACAAAAAAAATGTTCAAGAAAGAGATCTGCATGCACTGGAGGCAGTGTATGCAAATATCTCTCATGAATAATCATTGTGGATATGCTGAAAATCTGACTCGCTGGGGTGCCTTCAGGACCAGGTTTAGGAACCACTGATGTAGCCCAAAAGGGGGCATAGCCAAGGGTGTGTCAGGGGTGTTCTGAAAAGTGCTGTACATAGTTATACAGTAAAGCCGCATCATGCCTAACTTAAGTTCCAGTATTTACACCAGGTTTCAGCAGGCATAAATGCTGACACGTAAATATAGGAATTGGTGCATGTGCCCTTTATAGAACTACGATTTTTTTCTAGTGCAAAGTGTTATTTGTTTTTTTTATTTATTAGGATTTATTTACCACCTTTTTTAAGAAATTCACTCAAGACGGTGTACAGCACAAATAAGTCAAACATAAGCAACAGACAATTGCAGCAGTAAAAATACAAGTACAAGTTTGGCACAGTATACTACATTACAAAGTGAACACAATATACAATAAAACATTTTAATAGACAGCCTAGGGTATAAGCAAAGATGGAACATGTGGAGGGGCATTTTCGAACAGGGACGCCCATCTCTAAGGGCGCCCATCTCTGAAGACATCCCCGCGAAGGGGCGGGGCATCCCGTATTATCGAAACAAGATGGGCGTCCATCTTTCGTTTTGATAACACGGTTGGGGACGTCCAAATCTCAACATTTAGGTTGACCTTAGAGATGGTTGACCTAAATGTTGAGATGGTCGACCTTAGCGATGGACAACCTCAGGAAACCGAGAATGCCCATCTCAAAAATGACCAAATGCAAGCCCTTTGGTCGTGGGAGGAGCCAGCATTCGTAGTGCACTGGTCCCCCTGACATGCCAGGACACCAACCGGGCACCCTAGGGGGCAGAGCAGTGGACTTCACAAATTGCTCCCAGGTGCATAGCTCCCTTACCTTGGGTGCTGAGCCTCACAACCCACTCCCCTCAACTGTACCCCACTACCATAGCCCTAAGGGGTGAAGGGGGCACCTATATGTGGGTACAGTGGGTTTCGGGTGGTTCACATTTACTACCACAAGTGTAACAGGTAGGGGGGAATAGGCCTGAGTCCACCTGACTGAAATGCACTGCACCTACTAAAAACTGCTCCAGGGACCTGCATACTGCTGTGATGGAGCTGGGTATGACATTTGAGGCTGACATAGAGGCTGGAAAAAAAAGTTTTTAAATTTTTTTTAGGGTGGGAGGGGGTTGGTGACCACTGGGGGAGTAAGGGGAGGTCATCCCCGATTCCCTCTGGTGGTCATCTGGTCAGTTCGGACACCTTTTCGAGGCTTGGTCGTGAAAAAAATTGGACCAAGTCGGCCAAATGCTCGTCAAGGACGCCCTTCTTTTTTCCATTATCGGCCGAGGACGCCCATCTCTTAACCACGCCCCCGTCCCACCTTCGGTACACTGCCAACACGCTCCCGTGAACTTTGGTAGTCCCCGCGACGGAAAGCAGTTGAGGACGCCCAAATTTGGCTTTTGATTATGCCGATTTGGGAGACCCTGAGAGAAGGACCCCCATCTCCCAATTTGTGTCGGAAGATGGGTGTCCTTCTCTTTCGATTATGCCGCTGATAGTGGGGTATTTTCAATATTACATGTTAGTCCAACTTTTAATGTTTTGCTAAAAATGTCCAAAATTAAAGTGGAAAATATAGCCATTCTCAAAACAGAAAAACAACTTTTTGTTTTAATGGCTATTTGCTAGATGTTTTTGTGCTCGGTGCATTTATCTTTTTGGTCCAGTTTCAAAAAAAAAAAATGTCCAAGTGAAAAATACACAAAATCAAGCCATTGGCATGTAGCAGGAGCCCAGCATTCTTAGTAGACTGGCCACACAGACATTCCAGGAGAGTAATGGGGCACCCTCGGGGGACACTGCAGTGGACTTCAAATAAATGCTCCCAGGTACACATCTCACCGTTGCTCCCTTATCTTGTCTGCTGAGCCCTCCAAAACCCACTACCCCCAACTGTACATCACTATAACAGCCCTTGTGGGTGAAGGGGGCACCTATATGTGGGTACAATGGGTTTCTGGTGAGTTTTGGAGGGATCACAGAGGGAGGTACGGGCCTGGGTCCATCTGTGTGCAGTGCACTGCACCTAACACTAGACTACTCCAGGGACCTGCATGCTGCTCTAATAGACCCGAGTATAACATCTGAGACTGGCAAGTAACACTTTTTAATCACTGAAGGAATAAGGGGAGGTCATCCCTGATTTTCTCCAGTGGTCATGTAGGGCACTTTTTTGTGGTTTATTCATTAATAAAACAAGTCTACACAAAATGTCCAACTTATAGCCCTGGATGTTTTTGATTTGTTCCATTATGGCAGAAAAACGTCCAAGTGTTAGGAATGCACAGATCTCGCCCTTAACATACCCCCAACACTTTCTGTTATGATTTGAACGCACCTCTGATAGACTTCACAGAAAAATGTCTACAAATTGGTTTTGAAAATACTAATTCGGACGTTTCTGTGAGAAAAACATTCAAATGCAGTTTTATGCCACATTTTGGAAGGTTTTCTCTTTTGAAAATGAGCCCCATAGATAGATAAGATAGAGTAACGGGGGGGGGGGGGGGGGGGGGGGGGTGTCAAGCTTTCACCTGCTTCTTGAGAACAGAGGTGTGGTACCCATGTTAGTCCTCTTTTAAAGGTTATCAATAGAAATAAAACAAAATAAAACATGGAAAAGAAAATAAGATGATTCCTTTTTTATTGGACATAATACATTTCTTGATTAGCTTCCGAAGGTTGCCCTTCTTGTCAGATGGAAATAAGCAAATGTGGGTAGATGACAGTATATATAACAGAAATATCAAAGCATTTCAGTGACAGTCTAACAGTATGGGGGTGGATAGGTGAGAGACAGGAAGAGTTGGGTGGATGAGGGACAGGGAGATATGCATGGAGATAGAAGGGTGACAAAGCAGTACAATTTTATGGTTTATAATGGGCTTGAAATACAGATAGACTTGTGTTAAGTGGAGCCTTTCACAGGGAGTGAATTCCAGGGGGGTTACTCCGGAGAAGGCTCACTTGCTGCTTTCACATTGTGTAGTATCTTTTGGACGGGGTGTGGTTAGGGATACTCCTTGAGAGGACCTGAGCGACCTTGGAAGTGTAGAGAGGGAGATCCTGTTCTGCAAGTGCTCTTGGCCATTTCCTGTAAGGTTGGAGGTCAAATATAGAGTTTTAAATTTGGTCCTGTATTGTACTGGTAGCCAGTGAAGTTTTTGCAAAAACAGTGTGAGATGTAGTCACATCACTTACAATCTTTTGTTAGTCTTGCTGCACCATTCTGGTGGAGACCCTTTGTAGACAGATCAGTGTAGAGTGTAATACAGTAATCCAGTCTTGATGTTATCATGGCATGCACAACTGAGACAAGAGTCGCCTTCTCAGTGTAAAGAGAGAGGCAGTGCAGTTGTCGCAAGTGATAGAAGCAGATCTTGAAGGTTGCTTGGATTTGGGGGATCAGAGTAAGTGAATCTAGCTGTTTTCCAAGGATCCTGACTTGTGATTTGAGGGGGGAGTTCGTACTTCCCAAAAGAGATTTTGATGTCAGGTATGTGCCCACTTGTGTTAGGGACCCAGGGAAGCTCAGTTATGCTTGGGCTCAGGCAAAGTTTGTTGTCTTTAGCCCATTCTTGAATTGATGTTAGACAGGTAGTCAATTTATTCAAGGCTGTGGGTAAGTCAGGTTCAGAGGGTATGAGCAGCTGCACATAAGTACATAAACATTGCCATGCTGGGACAGACCAAGGGTCCATCAAGCCCAGCACCCTGTCTCCGACAGCGGCCAAAAGAACAAACAATTTGTCCCGCCCATCCCAGAAATAGTGGATTTTTCCCACGTCCATTCAATAACATTCTGTGGCCTTTTCCTCCAGGAAGCCATCCAACCCTTTTTTAAATTCCACTAAGTCAACCGCCTTAACCACTTTTTCCGGCAACAAAATCCAGAGTCTAACTACACATTAAGTGAAGAAACATTTCCTCCGATTCGTTCTAAATTTACTACATAGATGTAGAACTGATAACTTTTCTTCAGCACCATTTATAGAATCCCTCCTTTCTGGATATGGAGCACTCAAACACCTCATGGAAAGTAGACAGCTGTGGCATTTGCTGCCCAGCCAACCCCCAGAGAAAATGACAGAGGATGAACTAACTTGCCCAAGATCGCAAGGAGCATCAGCAGTGGAAGGTGGGATTTGAATTGTTGTTTCCCTGGCTGTCAGCCCACTGCCGTAACCATGCAGCTACTCCTGAATTCTGAGTGGAGTAGACTGGGGGCAAGAGTGTATGAGTAGATGGGAGGGCAAAGGCAAGAGAGGAAAGGGATGGGGGCAAGAGCAGATCAAGTGAGGGGCTAAAAGTGTCTGCTGTGTGTAACTGAGTGGATTGAAAGGGCTGTGGAACGTAATTGGGGGTGGAGATGTGGAGAAGAAGCGAGTAAATGGAATTCAAAAAGATGTGGAGTGTGGATGAGAGAAGAGATCAGTGTCTGGAGGAGAATGAGTAGACTGTCCGCCCTCTCCAGATCCTGCATGCCTCTCTCTGATCTTGGATACAATTATTCCCCTCCCCCTTTTCTCTCTCCTTTCTCTGCTCCCTGACTCTCCCTATCTTCCCTTCCTTCTCCTCCCCCATCCTTCTTGCCTGGGTCTCTCCTCTAAGAATCCTCCATTTCTCATCATTCCCCACATCCCTTCTCCTTCCCCTGTTCTCTATCCCTCCTGCTCCTTTTTCACTCCTGATCACACAGATCCATTTCCCCCTAAAAAAGGACCATAAAAATCAAATGAGCACAAAGCAAATGCCAGAAAATGACTTTAAAAAACATAACGTAAGAACATAAGTATTGCCATACTGGGACAGACCAAAGGTCCATCAAGCCCAGTATCCTGTTTCCAACAGTGGCCAATCCAGGTCACAAATACCTGGCAAGATCCCAAAACAGTACAGTACATTTTATGCTGCTTATCCCAGAAATAAGCAGTGGATTTTCCCAAGTCCATCTTAATAATGGCTTATGAACTTTTCTTTTAGGAAGATATCCAAACAAACAGTGCATAATTTCATGAGCAAACATATGTGCATTTATGAAAATGGATTGAAGAACTACCACAGAATCTTTAAAAATCCACCAAAGGAAACTGGGGGAGGGGTGCATATGCTTACTTAAGTACATAAGTATTGCCATACTGGGAAAGACCAAAGGTCCATCAAGCCCAGCATCCTGTTTCCAACAGTGGCCAATCCAGGTCACAAATACCTGGAAAGATACCAAAAAAGTACAAAACATTTTATACTGGTTATCCAAGAAATAGTAGATTTTCCCCCAAATCCATTTAATAATGATCTATGGACTTTTCCTTTAGGAAGCCGTCCAAACCTTTTTTTAAACTCCGCTAAGCTAACCACCTTTTACCACATTCTCTGGCAACGAATTCCAGAGTTTAATCTTGTATTGAATAAATAATCAAAATATATTATTTTTTAGTTATTTATTCATTGGGATTATCTCTATCTCTAAGGGCCCTGTCTACTAAGCCGTGCTGTAGGCACGCTGTTTTCAGTGCGCGCTAATGCTAAAGACACCCACATGGGTGTTTTTAGCAGATGATAAAAAGTTAGCGCAACCACAGCGCGGCTTAGTAAACAGGACCCTTAAGAGTTTAGAATAAAATCTAATTCTGTTTTAAGTATAAACTGTGTTAAAATACAGACCATCCTAAAGCATTCACAAACTTTTTCTCAGAAGCATTTTTCATATGTAGACCCTTAAACCCTACTATAGAGTAACACCCTGCAAGATGTCAGTACATTCTCTGAAGAGAATCCACAAGCGTGGAGAACTCAAGAGATCCCACGGAGAAACTCAAGTCAAGGAGGAGAGCGAGAATGAAAACCATTCGCTGATACAGAAGAGGCTCCATAAACTGGTACTGGCGCTTGATTTAACATTCCTGCTAAAGGTAATAAACAGAAACTAAACAAAGCATAGGAAAGAAAAGAAGATGATTCCTTTTATTGGACTAACAATACATTTTTTTATTTATTAACTTTTAAAGGTAACCCTTCTTCTTCAGATCAGAAAAGAGCAAATATTAACAAATATTAAAATATATAAGTGAAACACAAAAACATTCCAATGACAGTCTCACAGGGAGAGGTGGGTGAGAGACAGAGGGAGATGGATGGCTGTAGAATGTTACGGTTTATAATGTGACAGAAAATCCAGATCATTGTTAAGTCCTGTCTGGTGGGTGTCAAAATGTTCATATTTCATGTATTAAGTTAGTCCAATAACAGGTATCATCTCTTCTCTGTTTTATTTCTATACATTACCTTTAAAAGTGGACTTACATGGCTACCACAGCACATTCCTGCTAATAATTGACCAGATATCTATTATAAAGGGAAATGATCAAATATGGTGAATTTCAACTGCTTTGATACTGTGCAATTCACCTTTACTGACACCCCGTCATAAAAAAAAAAACCACAGATGGACACTGTTCCCAAGGCTTTTAAAGTACTCCCAAGGGATCAAGTCAGGATTGGTATACATTTGTTTACTTGAATATGGACCTAGTTCATGGCTTTTCAGTAATACCTAAAAGGAAAGAGAATTTAAACACATCCTAACATTTTTCGCTCCAGTATTAGTATGTGTTCAAGCCTTGGCATGCAACGTCACAAAGGCTACCATTCCAAAGACTTAATTGCACTCAGGAGGTTCAACCAATTACGCAACTTCAATCTGTATTTCTTTTCTTGCTGCATTCGCAGAGGAAATTGAAAGTAAGAATATAAGCCAAAGTAAGCCGATCACCATGCAAGCTTCCAATTACAAATGCAGAGTAGAGGAATAGCCTAATGCCCAGATCACTGGGTGGAAGTGCAGAGAATTCAAGGTTCAAACCTCACTACAGTCCCTTGTGATCTTGGGTAAGTCCCTTAACCTTTTGTTACATATGAGTGTAAGCTCTATAGGAATGAGGGGGGGGGGGGGAGTAACTAAATGTAACTTGCTTTGAGCTACTAGTGAAATGGTGTGAGCTAAATCCAACAAAATATATTTATACAGCACTAGGAATGAAACATGTGTTCAGGTCCTATAATAAAGCAATTTTTTCATTTTCTTGCCTACTTGTAGTTCCTATTTATCATTAATGTACTGGTCCCATTCCTGCTGTGTTGGTTCAAGCTCCGTTTTCAGTGCTTTCCAGTGTATAACTCTGATGAGGCAGCACACCTGAAAGCAGATAAACTATTCCCCTATTCCCAACTCAGCCACTGCTCCATGCTCCTTACACACAATGTAACTTACTTCAGAGTCACTCAATATATAATTAAACTCTGGAATTCACTGCAAGAGAATGCGGTAAAAGCAGTTAGCTTAGCAGGGTCAAAAAAGGTTTAGATCCTTTTCCAAAAGTCCATAAGCCATTATTAAGATGGACTTGGGGAAATCCACTGCTTATTTCTAGGATAAGCAGCATAAAATCTGTTTTACTGTTCTGGGATCTTGCCAGGTACTTGTGTCCTGGAATGGCCACTGTTGGAAACAGGATACTGGGCTTGATGAACTTTTGTCTGTCCCAGTATGGCAATGTTCTTATGATACCTGTCACTGCAGAGATATCAAAATTATCTAAAATTGGTAAACTATGATGAGCTTTTGTGCCATATGGTTCACATCTGAGGAATGGATCTGCATGGTGTGAAAGCTACATTTCACCATCTTTGTATAGCCGCTGTCTTGGCTTAATAGAAAGGCACCACAGCCTTGCTGAGAATCCATTTCACTCGTACCATATCTTTCTGGTAAGAATACCTACATACATAGGCTCCAGATATGCAGTCCCATGGCCACACCAGTTGATCCCTCAGCACCAGTATGTCCCCAAACACTTCCTAGGCTTGGTCAATGCTTCGGAAAAGGACCTAGTGATACCCATCTGGCACACCAATGGCAGATCCCCTTCCAAGCAACTATGGGGTAATCTACAGCCCACAGTAGTAAGCAGCTTCCAAGCTGCTTCCAGCCACAGGCTGAACTGACTCCCGATACTGAATGCTGGGGCATGCATGACTCTTGGTACTGAATATCCAGGTATGTCCACTGACCAGGAAGTTAACCAGGCTCCGGCTGATATTCAGACAAGTACCCGGTTAACTCAAAGCATTAAATTGGGGCAGATGTTTTGCTGTCCTAACTGTATGCACTTACTTAGCCAGTTTGCAGACTGAACGTCTCCGCTAACCATGCTCTGCTCTCCCTCCCCCCCCCAGCCCGCTCTAACCTAGCTGGTGAGGGGAAGGCCAGTTAGCAGTGATTTTCAGCAGCTGTGCCTGTTAAGTATTGCTGAGTATTAGTGGCTGGATAAGTTCAGCTGAGTTTAATTGGGAAGGAGCCTCTCCTGCCTTGTTAAATCCTGTTGAATATCAGTCCCTGTGTGTCAAATGGCTTTTACCTGAGACCCATTCAAGAGTCACCACGTGACCAGTGCATTTAAAAAAAAAAAAAAAAAGAAGCCATATCCAAAATCACTACTTTTTTCAAGTTCACTGCTATAGAGAATTGCTACAAAATGGAGTTTGCGAAAGACATTATTACAGCTGCCTTCAGACTGATCAGAAAATACAATTGTTTTAAAGCAGTTGTTCTCCAAACCCACAGAAAATACACATTCACTCACTGTACTCGTCTCCAGTGGAACCTAAAGTCTGCACGTCGGAGGGAGGAAATAAAAATACTGCTCTTGAGAAATATGATCTTGGAAGACAAAGTGTTTACAGCAGAGCAAAGGAGTTTGTTTATTTTCTGCCAACATAAATATTGACCTAAAATATATACAATGACTTCATGTTATAAAGTGAGAAACAGCAGAAGAGCTTAATATTTATCCTACTGGTATACAATATAAACACAGCCAAGGCTGGTGCAGGGCTATTTGGTACTCTAGGCAAACCTTCAGCCTTGTGCGCACACCAATTAACTCTTAAGCTCCTTGGCCGCTATCCCCAAAATCATGAGCACCACTGCACCTCTCTTCCCAGAAATTTATTTATTAGGATTTATTTACCACCTTTTTTTAAGGAATTCACTCAAGGCGGTGTACAGCAAGAATAAGTCATATATAAGCAATAGACAATTACAGTAGTAAAAATACTGAAACAACAATACAAAGTATGGCGTAGTATACATTACAACGTCAACACAATATGTAATAAAATATTTTCATAGACAGCCTAGACTATAAGCACAGATGGAACATAGATAAGCTAGAATACTGTGGGTAAATGGGCTATTTAAAAACTGCACCACCTTCCCTACTGGGAAAAGTACCTGCTGCTGTTTCTTTGACTTTGTGAAGCTGTCAGGACCTATTGTTTTGCTCTGACTCCAGCTACTGCCCTAGGCAATTGCCTAGTTCCAACTAATGGTCAGGCTAGCCCTGAATACAGCATTTACTTAACAGAAAAAAAAACCCTCCCAATTGCTTCATACAGTCAGGATTATATTAAAGTACAATTCCAGAGGGATGAAAAGTCTGACAGACAGGACACTGAATGGTTTGTTATTCCATGACAATAAGTGTTTTATATCCTGAGACCTTTCCCCCTTATCTGATAATCTACCCTATCTGTTCAAAGAAAATCAGTTCAGGTCCTCTTTCTTGCACCACAAAAAAAAAACATTCAGCAGAAAATCTCCAATCTGTTTAACTAACACTGTAGGATGAACTAGTTTCATTCTGTGATTATTTCAACTGATCACAACTAAAATGTCCTTACAAGTTCCTGAAAAGGGTTGAAACACCAACAAAAATGTGTCTAATTAATCAAAGTCATTGTTGCAGTTCTGATGCCATTAAAAATTAGCTCCACTGTACTGGAAAGTTAGGGGCCTGTTTTGCAAAGCTTTTACCCTCACAGACAAGGCATAAGTAAAATAGAAAACCAAACCCTGTCTGTTCTGAAATGCACGAGCCTCTGGTTTCTGTCAGTTGAACAGGAATGTGCTATAATAAGTTATCTATTAATCTAAGACACAGGACAGCAATTAATCACAACAGAGTCTTCCTATTTTTTTTTTGGCTTTAGAAGTAATATTACCACTACTAGCACAGCTGACTCTCGGCAAACGTGTTTTATCAGCATTGATTAGACAACAGGAACTCAAGAATGAGAAATTAATACAACCCGTTCCTCCTCCAATTATCGTCCAGCAAACTCGCGGTAGCCACACTAATGTCATAATTCTTTATTTTAAACCCTCTGTTAATACTGAAGCCACTTAGCAACGAAGATTAAAACAATCGAGGTAACGTGCCTGAACAGACACGGGAGCCTAGGGATCAGCCATCCCCGCGATTCGTGGGCTCTGAGCTAGTTAAGTGTGATCTGGGTTTTCGAAAGATTATGCAACTGTTAACCAACAACAACAACAACAAAAAAACTATGGCAAGCTTCCAAAATCTAATGCGTTTATATTTAAATAGCCGCATATATAACAACATTCCCTTAGCCTTCTCTACTAAATGACATCCATCCCAATAGCTTGTAGAACTGTTCTTTGGGGGGGGGGGGGAGGGGGGCTGGTTTAGGGTAACAAAAATATACTATAGACAATGCGAAAGGGTCAATCTATAGGCTTTTTTTCAAAGGCTCTTCAGGACCTCACGACTGTGTAATAACAAGAGATCAGGGCACGAGCATGTCTTCTTCTCACTCCTCCAGGTAAGGAGGCAGAAGGTTAAGCCTGAGCCTGACCTACCTCTTCCTCCTGCAGGTTGGCTTCATTTGGCGTATTCTCCTTCTCCATGCTGCTCATGCCTCCTCTTCCTCCCGGCTGTCACTTCCCGTTTCCACGCGGATCTCACCGACTGCTCCTGCCAGAGAGGAGGCAAAGTCAGGGAAAAAAGAAACGGGCCACTTGCAGGAAACCTTTCCCAGTCCGGCGGCAGCGGAATCTTAGGGATCAGGAGGGACGGAGCCCTAACATTTGGGCAGTGGGAGCTGAAGAGACAGAAACAAATATAACAGGAAAGAGAGAGAGAGGGGGGGTCTTTAGGGAGGGAGAGAGCGTGAATCCACGGCTCGACTGCTGGGAAGCTGCCTGGCTGCTTTCCTTGCAGCTCACTGGACTAGAGGGAGGGGCAGGAGGCAGCTCCAGGCGTCCGGTGGGTGGGAGCAGCCCATCTCCTGCTGCACGAGAAAGAAACCCTGAACTGTACCAGTCAGAGAGGGGAGGGGGAGGCTGAAGATCCTTACGCATAATTTATTTACTTATTAGGATTTATTTATCGCCTTTTTGAAGAAATTCACTCAAGGCGGTGTACAGCACGAATAAGTCAAACCTAAGCAACAGACAATTGCAGCAGTAAAAATATTCAAATAACAGTACAAGTTTGGCATAGTATAACTACATTACACACGTGAACACAATAAAACATTTTAATAGACAGCCTAGGGTGTAAGCAAAGATGGAACATATAGTGGGGCATTTTCGATATTACGTGTAAGTCCAACTTTGGATGTTTTGCTAAAAACGTCCAAAATTAAAGTGGGGAAATATAGCCATTTTCAAAACAGACAAAACAACTTTTTTTTTTTTTTTTTTTGTAATGGCTATTTGCTAGATGTTTTGTGCTCGGTGCGTTTAAAATTAAATCTACAAATGCAAAACAATCCCTTCCCAGCCGCCCAAAATGGGAACATTTCCAGAAAAGTCCAGGGAGGGGGTGCACCACAGAGAGCCAGGAGGGAAAAGCATTGCTGCTGGCCCGAGAGAGGACAGCTGCAAAGTTACCTGCGCTCCTTCCCTTTTGATTTTCAAAAAGCAGCAGATGACAAAAGCGCTTGAAAACAGGCACCTGAAAGTGAAAGGTGCCAACGCCCTGTGTCTCCTTGTCCCTCTCCCCTCTATGATCTGACCTGGACTTGGGGGGGGGGGGGGGGGGGGGAGGGCGCTGAACGGCGCAAAACACGCTGCAAAACTCCCCCCCCCCTCCGGGTGAGTACGATCTGGTCTATTTATGTGTATAGGAAACTTCAAAAGATGAAGAAGGAGCCTAGGGCCGTCGGGCGCCAACATTTCCGAAATGATTGGGGGTGACAGTACAAATTAACCCTCCCTGGACTTGATGTTCACCGCGCTGACATTAACAAACACAAACACTTATTGGAGGTGCTTCGCATTCACACAGCTGGCTCATATGCTTGGGGATGAGGGGAGACAAAGGCTCGTGTACAGCGCTGCGTATGTCTAGTAGCGCCATAGAAATAATAAGTAGTAGTAGCTTTGATTTTAAGCATCCAACACCGGCTCCCCACCCTCCGCGTGAGATAACATTTAAAGTATTATATCTCTACGGTCAAAGGTCAGCAGGGTGCTTGAACTCTTTCTGGTACTGACTGCAGTTTCATTTTACAGGAAACAGGGAACTTCCTGGGCTCTGTATCCCCGTTAGTCTTCCAGATCATAGAGCAACATAATTTTATGTTCAGTACACTCTGAAATATTACAAAAAAAAAAAAAAAAACTGTGGGCTACATTTTTGTGCATGTTGCACTCTCCACTCGCCAATGATCCCTCGCTCCCCATTTCCTCCTCCCCTTCCCCCTCTCTCCACTTCCTTGGTGGGGGGCCTGGGAGGAGGGGCAGCTCCAGGCCTTCCTTATCCCCTTCTCCAAACATGTCTTGCCTCTCTTCTTTCTCCACATACACCCAGTGGCAAGAACCGGAGCTGGGAAGGGAGAAGGGGACAGACCCTGTGTTTTAGAGGGAACAGGAGACAAGGGGGAAATACGGCCTTTGCTTCTGCTTGCCATTTTTTCAGACATGTAGGGCAAGCCTGCCGAGCACCACTCATGGAGAAATTTCCAACCCCTCTACTTACCTACATACTTACATTTTTTATTTAACATAGTAAATGACGGTAGATAAAGACCTGTACGATCTATCCAGTCTGCCTAACAAGTTAAACTTACTTTACATGGTATGTGATACTTTATATGAGTTTGATTTGTCCTTGCCATTTTCAGGGCACAGACTGTAGAAGTCTGGCCAGCACTGTTCTTGTACTAAAAATTCTTAAACTAACGTCGAATCCCCTTAAAATTTACACGCCAGACAATCCATATCTATTCAGTCGCGATCAGGATACAGACCGTAGAAGTCTGCCCAGCACTGGTTTTGCTTCCCAATTACAGGTGTTGCCACCCAATCTCCACTAGAATTCTGTGGATTCATTCCTTCTAAACAGGATTCCTTTGTTTTTATCCCACGCATGTTTGAATTTCGTTACCATTTTCATCACCACCTCCCACGGGAGGGCATTCCAAGTATCCACTACCCTCCATGAAAAAATACTTCCTGACATTACTCCTGAGTTTGCCCCCCTTCAACCTCAATTCATGTCCTCTAGTTCTACCTCCTTCCCATCTCTGGAAAAGGTTTGTTTGCAGATTAATACCTTTCAAATATTTGAACGTCTGTATCATCTCACCCCTGTGTCTCCTTTCCTCCAAGGTATATATGTTCAGGTTGGCAAGTCTTTCCTCGTATGGTTTGCAACGCAAATCCCATACCATTTTTGTAGCTTTTTTTCGCACCGCTTTCAATCTTTTTATATCCTTAGCAAGATACAGCCTCCAAAACTGAACACAATACTTCAAGTGGGGCCTCACCAACAACTTGTAGAGGGGCATCAACACCTCCTTTCTTCTGCTGGTTATATCCCTGTCTATGCAGCCTAGCATCCTTCTGGCCATGGCTTTGTTGCATTGTTTCTTCACCTTCAGATCCTTGGACACCATAACCCCAAAGTCTCTCTCCTGAGTCGAGTTTACTAATCTCTCCCCTTCTATCCGGTATCTCTCTTTTGGGTTTCTGCATGCACCCCAAGTGCATCACTCTGCACTTCTTGGCATTAAATTTTAACTCGGATAAATACTGGAAAACCTCAATTACTGCATTAATCACAGTCTTAAACTTCCAAACAAAGAAGCACAAAAAATTCCCCCCCCAAAATTCAAAAAATTATTTTGTGCTCAGAATTGTGCATTACACGACCCTTAGACCTCAGACCCTTCATACTGTGTAATCCACAGCCATAGCCATCATCGCAGGAGTCTAGCCTCCCTGCCTTATTTTTAAATTATGCAGTCCAATGTAGATATAATACAGTTTCCCAAAGATAAAGTACTTAACTGTGGGCTGTTTTCTCAGTGTTTTTCTTCTCTGGAATTCTGTGGCTGTGGACGAAGGGTCCCTTCCCTCCAAACATAACATAGCATGTGGGAAGTGCATACAGATGCTTTTAGTGGGAAAGTGCGGGATACAAATATAATAAATAAATAAAACTAGTGTGGGATGCTTAAGTGTGGCCCACGGTAGCCATTTTTAACCTGCAGTAAGCACGGATTAGTGCTTACCAAGCTTAGTAAAATGGCCCCTAAATTTTACAGTAAAAAACATGAAATACACATTGTGGAGGAGTAGCCTAGTGGTTAGTGCAGTGGACTTTGATCCTGGGGAACTGAGTTCGATTCCCACTGCAGCTCCTTGTGACTCTGGGCAAGTCACTTAACCCTCCATTGCCCCTGGTACAAAATAAGTACCTGAATATATGTAAACTGCTTTGAATGTAGTTGCAAAAACCTCAGAAAGGCAGTATATCAAGTCCCATTTCCCTTTCCCTTCTATACCCCCTGCCAGGGATCACAGCAGCTTACAAATCTAAAATTAGAAAAGTACTCCACAAAATATAGAATAGATCTAAGCATTCATTAAGAGATTTTAACATCCTATCAAACAGCAATATATAGACAATATAAATAAGGTTACAAAAATTACACAGACACCTCGTAGTCTATTTCCTTGGTTTTCCGAGGGATCAGATACCCCAAACGCTTGGATGAAAACATGTCTTTAGTTGTTTTTTTTAATGTAGTCAAGGGCTCAATAGCCTGAAGATCACCTGGAAGCTGATTCCAAAGTGAAGGTGCAACCCAGAAGCAAAGACTGGCGGCACGTGCGGATGCTCAATGGGCTTGTGTGAGTGCTGTGAAAATAAGAGCCAACCCGGCAGAGATAGAGATAAATGTAGCAGCAGGATGTATGCAGTAGAAGCTGACTTTTCAGTTTTGGCTGAAACCGAAACTGCCATCAGAACTGTTGATGGCAGTTTCGGTTTCAAAAACTGTTTGAAAGCTTTCGGCCAACACTGAAACTGCAGCAGAAACTCATTACCTGGTTTTGATCGAAGCTGAAAACTCAAGTTTGATTGTGTAAATGTGAACCGAAGCATTTATTTATAAACGTTTTTTATTGATGACTGAAGAGAAGTAACATTATCAGCAATATATTATATAAATGCATAGATAATTACATTTTTATAAAGTACCTTACAACTTGTCATCAAAAGTGTTAAGATTTCCCCCGTCCCCCTCTTTCATATAAATGGTAATATAACAGGAACAAGAATAATTCCAACCCTAATACCATTCTGACCTATAATGTAAAAGGACAAACCAAACACAGGAGAGGCCTAACTCCTCTGACACTCCCCTTCTGCATGAACAACAAAAATTTCCAAAACAATTCCCCTCCCCTTCCCATCCTTCCTCCCCACCCTAAGGTATGTAATCTAACAATACAGGAATATAGAAACCAAAGGCGGATTTTCACAGTAATACCTATAAAGGTAAAGTATTAAGAAGTAGGCTCCGCGCCCGATGGGAAAGGCTCCCAAACCATCCAAAATAATTGTCTCCGCTTTTCTGTGAGACACGCAGAACAAGCCTCCCAAGTTAACAACAACTGAAGAACACCACACCAGTACCACTGATTAGGAACATCTCGCACACACCACTTCTGCAAGATACACTTCACACCCACCACACATGCTTATATAGGAAATATTAATGTCCTTTGGACAGACAGCCCCTATATTCTTCCGTCCCTACTAAACTCAGGGGGCAAAATCTACAGGTAAGGGGAACACAGTGTTTATATATGAGGACAGCTGATGCCAATAGTCCTGTAGGCTTGGACATGAGAGAGGGTATTCTCTAACATCCCGCAGGCCTTACATTCTAAAGAAGGGATACACCGAGCATGGAACGCCTGCCTTGGAGAAAAGTATCCTCTTGTCAAAATCCGAACCGAAGCATTCATTTGGAGCACGTAACTGTATTATTTGCAATCACAGTACAAACAAAAAGAATACAAAGAGTATTCACCCCCCCCCCCCCCCAAGACTACCTTACAATCCCTAGTGGTCTAGTGGTGTAGTCAGGGAAAGAATGATGCCTAGTTGTGGCAGCCATTTTGAGAGCAGAGCCGGAAGGGGCAGGAGTAACTGGGAGCTGCTCTTGCCCCAGCTACACCCCTAGACCACCAGATATTGTAAGATAGGCCCAGTAGGGGCCTACGGGTAAGGGGGGGGGGGGAAAGAAGCACTCAGGGGAGAGAGTCCGGGAGGAGCGGCAACTCCTGTTTGGGGGGAGAGAAGGTGACAAATGGAACAAAGCACAAATTGTTGGCTTTCACCAAAAACACATGGGGGCCGATGCTCAAAAGCCATTGCTAACAGCCGCATGCATTTATACCCACACAAATGGTTAAAACAGGGACAAAACACCTTGTGCATTATTTGCACAATAACGTATGTGCAAAACCGACTAAAGCCAGTCTAAACAAAACGTTACAAGTCCAGTAAGTTTGAGCATCAGGCCCATGAACATTTTCAGGTGCAACTAAAAAACATGGCCAAAAATGAAAATAACCTTTCTGCAAAAGACGAAACTGGACAGAAAAGGGATTTGGGGCTGGTTTTGGCATTGTAACTGGAAGCCAAAACTAACATTTGGTTGGCCTCTACTGTGGAGTATGCTTTTGGGGAAAGGGGGAGGGGTGCAGTTTGAAAGAAACAATTCTCTCACTGGTACATATGAATGTTTATGTACTGCAGCTACTGGAACTACCTGTCCCATACAAATGCATCAGAATATTTTTTTTAGGGGGGATTTCTTTCTCTGGAACCCCCATCCCAATTTAAAACTCAATGTTTTGCCCCTGTTCTTAACCCAACATCAAAATGTGGTCCTGTTCCATTAAGTTTCCAGACAGATGGGCAGATGTTTCCAAACCCTTATGCATAATTTCTTTCCACTATTGGATTAGAAAGAATAAAAAGATACTCCAAGCCAATCATAATACATATTGTAAATATTGTCATTTTAAGCTAGTCTATCACTAATGGTTCACATTGTTTATATACAGAGTGGGATTAAATTCTTGGCACTTTTTTGGTATTTCCCTAACCCAGATGAAGGGTCACCTAGATAGGATTTTAGATAGTGCTGGGGAGGAGCCGGCTATCTTGGTACATGTGGGTACCAATGACATAGGAAAATGTGGGAGAGAGATTCTGGAAGCCAAATTTAGGCTCTGAGGTAGAAACTCAAATCCAGAATCTCTAGGGTAGCATTTTCTGAAGTGTTACCCATTCCACAGGCAGGGGCCCAAGAGACAGGCAAAGCTCCTGAGTTTCAATGTGTGGATGAGAGGGTGGTGCAGGGAGGAGGGTTTTAGATTTGTTAGGAATTGGGCAACATTCTGGAGAAGGGGGAGCCTATTACGAAAGGGTAGGATCTACCTTAACCAGGGTGGGACCAGGCTTCTGGCATCGGCATTTAAAAAGGAGATAGACCAGCTTTTAAACTAGAAACTGGGGGAAGGCTGACGGTCGCTCAAAAGCGCATGCTTCGGGATCAGGTATCTTTCAAAGATATCGTCAAAACAGGGAAGATAGGGTATCCCAATAGTGAAGTTGCAAAAGAGACTGTAGTAGATCAGGTGTCCTTAAATAAAAATAAAAATCAGACAAAAGATTGCAAATTAATACTGTCAAGTACTGAACATGATGTAAATAGGAACAACAAACATAGTTTGAAATGTCTATATGCGAATGCCAGAAGCCTAAGAAATAAGATGGGAGAGTTAGAATATATTGCACTAAATGGAAATTTAGATATAATAGGCATATCTGAGAGCTGGTGGAAGGAGGATAACCAGTGGGACACTGTCATAACGGGGTGCAAATTATATCGTAGTGATAGGGTGGATCGAATTGTTGGAGGGGTAGCATTGTATGTTAAGGAGGGCATTGAATCAAATAGATTGAAAATTCTACAGGAAACAAAATACATCTTGGAATCCCTATGGATTGAAATTCCATGTGTAAGAGGGAAAAGGATAGTGATAGGAGTGTACTACCGTCCACCTGGCCAGGATGAACAGACGGATGTAGAAATGTTAAAGGAAATTAAGGAAGCAAACAAACTGGGCAACACAATAATAATGGGTATGCTATGGTGGTAATATTCCTTGACAAAATCAAGGACTGCTTTATGGAGCAGTTGGTACAGGAGCCGACGAGAGAAGGAAACATTTTAGACCTAGTACTTAGTGGAGCGCATGATCTGGTGCGGGAGGTAATGGAGCTGGGGCCGCTTGATAACAGTGATCATAATAGGATCACATTTGATATTAGCTTTGAAATAAGTATACACAGGAAATCCAATACATTAGCGTTTAACTTTCAAAAAAGGAGACTATGATAAAATGAGAAGAACGGTAAAAAACAAAACTTAGAGGAACGGCTTTGAGGGTAAAAAATTTACATCAGGCGTGGATGGTGTTCAAAAACACCATCCTGGTAGCCCAGGCCAAATATATTCTGCGTATTAAAAAAGGAGGATGGAAGACCAAACAACAGCCAATGTGGTTAAAAAGTGAGGTGAAGGTACCTATTAGAGCTAAAAGAAAATCCTTCAGAAAATGGAAGAAGGAACCAACTGAAAATAATAAGAAACAGCATAAGGAATATCAAGTCAAATGCAAAGCCCTGATATGGAAAGCAAAGACTAAGGAGGCTAGGGCTTTTCAGCTTGGAGAAGAGACGGCTGAGGGGAGACATGATAGAGGTATATAAAATATTGAGTGGAGTGGAACAGGAGGATGTGAAGCGTCTGTTCATGCTTTCCAAAAATACTAGGGGGCATGCGATGAAACTACAGTGTAGTAAATTTAAAACAAATCAGAGAAAATATTTCTTCACCCAACGCGTAATTAAACTCTGGAATTCATTGCTGGAGAACGTGGTGAAGGCGGTTAGCTTAGCAGTTTAAAAAGGGGTTAGACGGTTTCCTAAAGGACAAGTCCATAAATCGCTACTAAATGGACTTGGGGAAAAATCCACAATTCCAGGAATAACATGTATAGAATGTTTGTACATTTGGGAAGCTTGCCAGGTGCTTGGCCTGGATTGGCCGCTGTCATGGACAGGATGCTGGGCTCGATGGACCCTTGGTCTTTCCGCAGTGTGGCATTACTTATGTATGTACTTATGTACTTTGAAAAAAAGATTGCTTTGGAGGCAAAAACACATAGTACATTTTTTTTAGGTATATTAAAAGCAGGAAGCCAGCAAAAGAATCGGTTGGACCACTAGATGGCCGAGGGGTAAAAGGGGCGATCAGGGAAGACAAAGCCATAGCAGACAAATTAAATTAATTGTTTGCTTCGGTCTTCACTGAGGACCGTAACCTCCATTCACAGGATAAATCCCTCCTCTCAGTACCCTTCTCCACCACCGCCAACTCCAGGCTCCGCTCATTCTGCCTCGCCTCACCCTATGCTTGGAACAACCTTCCTGAACCCTTACGCCAAGCCCCCTCCCTGCCCGTCTTCAAGTCTTTGCTTAAAGCCCACCTCTTCAATGCTGTGTTCGGCACCTAACCCTTACCGTTCAGTGAATCCAGACTGCCCCAATTTGACTGCCCCTATCGGACCGACCGTTCACTTGTCTATTAGATTGTAAGCTCTTTGAGCAGGGACTGTCTCTCTTTGTTAAATTGTACAGCGCTGCGTAACCCTAGTAGTGCTCTAGAAATGTTAAGTAGTAGTAGTAGTAGTAGGATTTGGGAGAGATACCGGTGCCAGTAATGGTATTCAAAGCTGACGAGTTGGAGAAACTGAATTAAATCTCTATAGACCTAGAGGATATAATGGGGCAATTTGACAAATTGAAGAGTAGCAAATCTCCTGGACCGGATGGTATTCATCCCAGAGTACTGATAGAACTGAAAAATGAACTTGCAGAACTACTGTTAGTAATATGTAATTTATCCTTAAAATCGAGCGTGGTACCGGAAGATTGGAGGGTGGCCAATGTAACGCCGATTTTTTTGAAAGGTTCCAGAGGAGATCCGGGAAATTATAGACCGGTGAGTCTGATGTCGGTGCCGGGCAAAATGGTAGAGACTATTATAAAGAACAAAATTACAGAGCATATTCAAAAGCGTGGATTAATGAGAAAAAGCCAACATGGATTAAGTGAAGGAAAATCTTGCCTCACCAATCAATTACATTTCTTTGAAGTGGTGAACAAACATATGGATAAAGGTGAGCCGCTTGATATTGTGTATCTGGATTTTCAGAAGACGTTTGACAAAGTACCTCATGAAAGACTCCAGAGGAAACTGGAGACTCATGGGATAGGTGGTAGTGTTCTATTGTGGATCAAAAACTGGTTAAAAGATAGAAAACAGAGAGTAGGGTTAAATGGTCAGTATTCTCAATGGAGAAGGGTAGTTAGTGGGGATCCCAAGGGGACAATGCTGGAACCGCTGCTTTTTAACATATTTATAAATGACCTAGAGATTGGGGTAACTAGTGAGGTAATTAAATTTGCTGATGACACAAAGTTAGTCAAAGTAGTTAAATCGCAGGAGGATTGTGAAAAATTACAAGAGGACCTTACGAGACTGGGAGACTGGGCGTCTAAATGGGAGATGACGTTTAATTTGAGCAAGTGCAAAGTGATGCATGTGGGAAAGAGGAACCTGAATTATAGCTGCGTCATGCAAGGTTCCACATTAGAAGTCACCGACCAAGAAAGGGATCCAGGTGTCGTCACTGATGATACGTTGAAACCTTCTGCTCAGTGTGCTGCAGCGGCTAAGAAAGCAAACAGAATGTTAAGTATTATTAGGAAAGGAATGGAAAACAAAAATGAGGACGTTATAATGCCTTTGTATCGCTCCATGGTGCAACCGCACCTCGAATATTGTGTTCAATTCTGGTCGCCGCATCTCAAAAAAGATATAGTGGAATTAGAAAGGATGCAGAGAAGGGCAACGAAAATGATAAAGGGGATTGGACGACTTCCCTATGAGGAAAGGCTAAAGCGGCTGGGGCTCTTCAGCTTGGAGAAAAGACGCCTGGGGGGAGATATGATAGAGGTCTATAAAATGAGCGGAGTGGAACAGGTAGACGTGAAGCGTCTGTTTACGCTTTCCAAAAATACTAGGACTAGGGGGCATGCAATGAAGCTACAAAATAGTAAATTTAAAACGAATCAGAGAAAATTTTTCTTCACTCAACGTGTAATTCAACTCTGAAATTTGTTGCCAGAAAATGTAGTAAAGGTGGTTAGCTTAGCAGAGTTTTAAAAAAGTTTGGACAGCTTCCTAAAGGAAAAATCCATAGACCATTATTAAATTGGACTTGCAGAAAATATTTCTGTGAGAAGCAGCATAAAATGTTTTGTACTTTTGGGGGGATCTTGCCAGGTATTTGTGACCTGGATTGGCCACTGTTGGAAACAGGATGCTGGGCTTGATGGACCTTTGGTCTGTCCCAGTATGGCAATACTTATGTACTTATATATGTACTTATGAGTTAGTGGAAACAGGATAGTTCAAGGAAAAATACATCTGCTACTGCCTGGCCAGTTGAAAGACTTCTGTCCTGAACACTCATGCGTAGAACGTCAGATTGAGGCATATTTCACCTCTCTCAATGTTTTCATTTCCAACAGTTACATTAGAAAAGGAAATGATGCAATGGCATTCTATATTTAAGGATATTGCATCGTATAGAACTTTTTATGACATCCTGGTTAGGACTGTGTTTCTTTTGTTTATTTGTGTATATATTTTTTAAACTTAATAAATACATTTGAACTTAAAAAAAAGAAAAAAGAAAAGGAAATCATGTAATTGAGCAGTTTACCGTCAAGGCGTGACGGCTGATGCTGTTACCAAATCCAGAGCTGAGCCTGCCAATCTTGTGTTGCCATATTTCATGTCACATAACATATGAGTTTTCAGCTTGGATGGCTCCTCACCCTCACTCCTGCCCTGTAAAATATGCCATTTCCAACCTGCGCCTGTAATTGTGTTTTAAGAGTCTTTCATTGGCCAGATTTTTTCCCTTTTCCCGCATTTGACAACTGTTCCAGTTTATACTTTGCCTGCACACAAAATCCTCACTGTGAGTACTCCTCATACACTGCTGATTTGCTCAATCAGGGTACAGATTTTTCCAGCAATGTCATGATGACATAGAAGTGCTGTTTTGTTTATATGTTGCATGTTTTATGCTTTAATTATAAACCCAAGGTACACACATCAAATAACAGAGATGAGAACATGTGATCTGAAAAAAAATCTCAGCACTCGGGAGTTCTAATGACCTCAGAGATTTCTAGGTCAGGGCAGAGCATAAACTTTCATTAGCCATAAAATAAGCAAATAGCCTTGTAGTGAGGGGGCTGAACAATGAAAATGTAAGATTGTGATCTCCATTACAAAAAAAAAGGTATTTGTTTTATTGTGAACTGCTAATTAAGTACAACAATCAAACCAATGTAGAAAAAGATTAGATATTTTCTTTGGAAAATCAACAGAAATAGCCTTCAATGTCCTATTTCCATCTTAGGGTCAGTGCTCCACAGAGAAGCCAGTTTTCAAAGCAGTTTGTTCAGGTAAGTAATGATTTCTGTACATCAGTTGGCTGTCTGCAAAAGGATGCACATTGCTCCCCAATATACGCATTCGTACCCCTATTTAAGAGAGGCTTTCCTGGGGGGGGGGAGGGGGAGTTATGGACAGGCTGTTTATTAAATTACTTACATTTTCTGTAATTCCTTATTTGTTGTTAACCGCTCAGATTTCTTGGGTTGGCTGGTATATAAATAAATTATTATTATTCATAGATTGCATCGTAAGCCTATAAGTGTTACTTCCTTTCATAATCTACTTGCGCAAAAAGCAGATGTGAATGTCCACAAGTGTTTTGCACTCTCTTGGCAAATTCAAATGTGACATCATGTGCGTGCACTTCTCCAGGGAAATCAGTGCAAAGTGCCTGGGTAAAAGGAATGGACTGTAGTTGCAGTCTTTGGGGCTCATTTTCACAGCACTTAGACTTACAAAGTTCCATAGGCTACAGTGGAACTTTGTAAATGTAAGTGCTTTGAAAATATGCCTCTTTGTCTCAGAAGGAATAGTTTGGAAATTGCTACCAATAAGGTAGGACTAAGGTTTATATTTTGCTTCAAGTATGTTGGTTATGATGTTAATCTCTTGACTTTAACGCTAGTGTTCTTCCTCATGTACTTCCAAAGGCATCTTCCTTCTGGAGCTTGTATCATGTCATAGATATGGATGAAAGTAGGTTGGAAGTTGATTTTGATGAGTCTGGTGGCAGCTAGGACATGCAAACCTGTTTTTGTGTCTCTTGGTAAGTAATGACCTCCTGTTCTTCATACAACACTGGCCCTGTGCATATGCAGGAATGTTTTCTGCACATTGCCCAGCTTTGATCGGGAATCCCACTCTCATATGTGCAATCTATAAGGGGCTCTGAGAGGTTAACCTTTCTCACAACCTACCCAGGATTGGGAGCAGGCGCAGGAGCTGGATCGTGCAGCACTGACAGTATGGAGCAGGTGTGGGCAATCTGTACCCCACCATTGAATTTTATGCAGCCTGCAAGACTATGGGAACTATACACAGAAAAGGCCATTACCTAGAGTTTTGGTGATTTAAAAATGTATTCAGCAAATATTTTCAGACTACCACTCTAGTAGTTTGTTTCCATCATTTTAAGTTAAAGGTTTATTTATGTATTCATCACAGAAGGTCTATGGAGTCCTGTGCATTTCCAGTTCCAACATTACATAATATTGCGGCCCACTAGGGACAGTACTGATTTTGATGTGGCCCTCCTCTTTGTATAAGAAGGTGCCCACCCCTGGTATAGAGTATGAAGAGGATTTAAGCAGAAACCCAGATGCTCTCTTCCACCGGCAACACCTGATTCCCTGCCTCTCTACTTCTGATTGGCTGATTCTGCTGGCCAGGACCAATCAGTGAGAACTGAGAAAATAACAGAGAGATAAATTACATAATAAACTTAGACTTCTAAAAATGTTGAAAAAAGAACGGTTTTTACATTCTTACAGAAGCTCATATAATCTGTATTAGATCTTACATCTTCTGGTAAATCATTCCAAATCTTTGCTGCTCGGTATATGGTCAAAGTGAACAAGATCTACCTATACTTCATGGTTAACTGAGGAGAAACCGAGGGCGTTTGAGGTAAAATGAACAGTGAACACATATATGATGGACCCAAACCATGAAGTATTCTAGATATCAAACTACACAATTCAAAGATTAAATGCACTTCAATCCGTAGCCAATCTGATCTCTGAAGCAATGGGGGGGGGGGGGGGGGGGGGGGGGGGGTCACTTGTTCAAACTTGTAAGCGTCAAAAGCAATCTAGCATTTGTATTCTGAAGAGTCTGTAATGGCTTCCTTAACTTCACTGAACAACAAACCTATAATATAGGTTATAATGGTCTAGCTGAGATAAAATAAGGGTCTGAACGATGATTTTAAAATGATCATTACGAGTTCCGGTGTCATCATCAATAAGATGGCAGCTTAGACCTGGAGCTCTAATCAGTCCAGCAATTTAAAAGTGGGAAACGTGCTTTGCCCTACTAGATCTTTAATACCGCAAAGTAACAATTATTCAGTATCGGAAACCCCACTAGTCATAGAGTGATGTCCAAGAAGCAGGCTGGTGAGATAAAACAATATTTCTGGACCAAAAACCGAATGGAGGCGATGGAGCCACGTGGAAAGCGTGATCTCAATCTTGCAGTCCTGGACTTCAGATGAGATTACATTGTTCTTTGACAATACTGGAATAAGCAGTTTAATATTTATTTATTTATTGCAGTAGTCCAGATTACTGATAATAGGTGAGTAATATTGTCAGAATAGGCGTAAAAACTTTAAGTTGACCTAAAGATGTATTGAAGGAGCTCATCAGAATACTGAAGAGGACTGCACTCCGCAAGGACTCTGATATTTTATCTTTGTAAGGTTTTCTTTTGAAAATGCCTTAAAACCAGTTAAGTACCTTTCCCATAAGCCCAATGTCACTCAACATCTGTAATAAGAGGGAGTGATCTACCAGGTGAAATCCGGCCAATAGATCAAACTAGTATTATGGCTTGATGAGTCCTGTGTAAGAAATGTCTGATATCATTAATCAGAGTACTTACAAGGGTTTCAGTACTGAACCCCTTGTGGAAGCCAGATTGTGTAGGGTAGAGACTGTTATGTGAGTCTAAATAACCTATTAACTGGTTAGCAATCAAAGCCTCCAATGCTTAAAAAAAAAAAAAAAAAATTAGGCTATTTACATTCTGTCTATAGTTAGACAATTCACGTCTCCCACCAATAGGTTTGTTTTTTTTTTGTCATCAGAATTAGAAGAATGTTCCCAAGAGAAGATGGAAACTGGCCAAGGGTAAGGACAAAATCCATTCAAGTGTGAAGCCATAATATGAACAAATACAGGAGATCATAGTAAGTGTGAGGGACAGAGGTCAAGTTCACAGTGAGAGGATGAAAATTGTTTTATTAAAGATTGAATATCCAGCAGCAGGACTGAGAAAAAGTAACCCATATACTATCAACTGGAATTCCACCATCTTCACTCACTGTAAGGAAGTATCCTCTTGTCTGAGTAGGTATTAGTATTTGGCAGAGAATGGTAGGTACAACTGTATTAATAGAATCTGAGGAAATTCATTCTTCCATTAGGATAATAGTATCCACTACTTGAAAAAGTTTCCTTGTTTGATAATTTCCAATTAAAGCTGAGTATTCATTTATTTTAGCTTCAGATACCTGTTTATAGATCCTAATTGCAATTTTCCATTGTCTCTTCTTTTTGTGCCATAACAATTCCAGATGTTCGCAAATGATCATTAAACCAAGGATTGTATTTTGTTCTAGAGGTAAAGCCATTGTTCAGTGGAGTAATACCATCCAGAATAATCTGTACTGCATGATTCCATCGATCCAGCATTTTTTCTGGATCCTCAAAAGGTGAAATAGTAGAGACATCCAGATTTGATTATAATCTACTTTTCTTCTAGAAAAAAAACAACAAAAACAAAACTCCTGGTGAGGGGCCTTCTGACAGGTTATCGGGGCCATTTCTCCAAGTGGGTTAGTTTGTTTGGTGCCAATGTGGTCCCTCAGGATCACAGCTATTCAGCGAACGCTTGTGTGTTCTTTCTTTGCGACCAGAGTTTGCTATATTCAGTCTGGTAACTGAATAATTTACAGCGATCTTGATTAGGGATATAGGACACCATATCCAGAGTGTTTTGAAGACGTTTGGATCCCTGATGCAGACCTTTTCGCCGAAACACGATCCGTGTTGGATCGAATAAAGGACTTTTATGTGTTAGCACACCGCTGTGTGTTTTCTGTTCTTTTGCTTTGCTTCTCCACTGTTTGACCTTAGTTTTCCACATACCATGACATGAATGAACCTCGTTCCTAAGCCAGGGTATACTCTCTAATTTAGTTACTACTGTGCATATGTATATCATGTTTTTTTCTGTATCATCCAAATTTAAGTAATCAGTTTGGTTCAGGACTGTAACTTCTGGCCTAGAATGACATTGGATGAAAGGAGAAAGCTGGGTGAGTGGACCTCTGTGCCAACTGGCCTCCCAGCTCTTCCTGGCCCCTGCCCTGACCTCCCTACAAACTTTTAAACTTACTTTAACTTCCCTAATGCTCACCAGGTAGGATAGGGTTACATCAGAAAGGTTGGGAACTTTTGCTATAGTGGGAAGAAGAAACTACTCTGCACCGCTCTCCTTGCTAGATCTCTGACCTGTGCTGGTAGACCAAGCAGCACTTAGTACTGTATCAGCTTCATCTGCTGAATGGGGCAAATGAAGCTCCATACATCTCCAAATATTTACTACTACTACTAAACATTTCTATAGTGCCACTAGACGTACACAACACTGTACACATTATATACAGGTACTTTCTCTGTCCCTAGGGGGCTCACAATCTTTCTCTGTCCCTAGGGGGCTCACAATCTAAGGGGTCCTTTTACTAAGCCACGTAAGCGTCCATGCGCGCCAAAATGGAGTTACCGCCTGACTGTTGCGGCAATTTCATTTTTGGTGCACGTCCAATACGCGCATCTAGAAAATATTTTTTATTTTCGGGCACGCATAACAGACGCATGCCAAGTGGCATTTGGCGCACGTAGGTCATTACCGCCCGGTTACCATGTGAGTCTTTACCGCTAGATGATTAGTAGTAGTAAGTAGTAGTAGTAGTAGGTCAATCGCTGGCAGTAAGGTCTCAGACCCAAAATGTATGCGCGGCAATTTTCATTTTTCCGCACGTCCATTTTCAGCAAAAACTTTTTAAAGGACTTTTTCACAGGCGCACTGAAAGATGGGTCGGTGCACGCCCAAAACCCGTTCCTACAATACCGCAAGCCATTTTTCAGTGCACCTTTGTAAAAGGACCCCTGAGTTTTTTGTACCTGGGGCAATGGAGGGTTAAGTGACTTGCCCAAGGTCCCAAGGAGCTGCAGTGGGAATCAAGGCCAGGATCAAGGCCCCCTGCACTAACCATTAGGCTACTCCTCCACAATATTTATGCAAATGAAGGTCTCTCTGCACATCCACTCCACCCATCACAGGCTGTCCCTATCTTCATAAAGAGCATAAAATAGTAATCTCTCTATATAAAACGCACCTCCAACGTTCTAATGAAGGCTCACTTTCCCAATGTTCTAATGTGAAGTGGCTGAGAAGTTTTCCCCACGTTCTAAAGTGAAGTGGCTGAGATAAGTTTTTGTCCATGAGTGTCTGCCCCGCCCACGCGTTAAACGTGATGTCGAGGGCGGAGCAATGACACTCAATGAATCACATCAACCACCCACCCCCCAACATCAAACACCCCCCTCCCACCACCCAAAGCACATCCACACACCCGCCTCCCCACACACACACGTCACTTGCTACCTCCCTCCCAGTTCAAGGCCCCCTTCACACCGCCCCACCCAGTTGCAGACTCCCCCCTCCCTCAGATTTAAACACTCCCCCCTCCACGTTAATGACACCTGCACCCCCCTACCGTGGCACTCTGGACACCACCCTTTCCTCCGAAATACCTCCCCTGAAGCTGTTGCGTACCTCTGCTGACGGATCCGAAGTTCTGTACTGGGCTGCGGGGCGTGGCTTGATGAATGAGCATCTGCTGAAGTCTCTGTGCGTGCGTCTGACATCAGATGCACGCACAGAAACTTCAACAGATGCTCATTCAACAAGGAACGCCAAGCAGCACAGAACAGCACTTCGGATCCATCAGCAGAGGTACGCGACGGCTTCAGGGGAGGTATTTTGGAGGAAAGGGTGGTGTCCAGAGGGTCGCGGCAGGGGGGCCCAGGGTTCAATAACGCGGAGGGGGGTGTTTAAATCTGAGGGAGGGGGGACTCTGCAACTCAGTGGGAGGGGCGTGAAGGGGACCTTGAACTGGGAGGGAGGGGGTCTGTAACTCTGGAGGGACTGAAGGGGGGCAAGGGACTGAGCAGGGTGGTGTCCAGAGGGTTGCGCCACAGGGGGGGGGGCAGGCAGTAACGTGAAGGGGGGGTTACAATCGGAGGGAGGGAGGAGTCTGCAACTCGGTGGGTGTGAAGGGGGCCTTGAACTGGGAGGGAGGGACGGAGGGAGGTGGGTCTGCAACTTGGGAGGGAGGGAAGGAGACACGAAGGGTCGGAGGGGGGTCTGGAGGGAGGGAGGGGGGTCTGCAACTCGGAAAGGAGGGAGGGGGTATGGAACTCGGCAGGGAGGGAGGATGGGTGGGAGTTTACCTTGCTAGCGCCCGTTTCATTGCGTTTCGATACGGGCCTTTTTTACTAGTTGTTTAATAAGATAAAACATTCTTGCATATGTTGCTCATACCACTGTGTCTGGTTGTCTGACTTGAACCAAACCTTACAACAAATAATTATTAAGACCAAAATTTACTAAATTTTACCCACAAACTCTGGGGAAACGTATGCAGAATATCAAATATAGAGTTATATTTATTTTGTATGTAAGTAAGCTAGTCCTTTTCATCATAGACAATGTACAAAAATCCATTTTGAAGTAATAAGAAAGAAACACTCTTTGTTTCCCAGATTTTTTTTGTTACAGTTAAACATGTATGACCCAGTGAAGCGTGTGGTAATGCTGGAGGTTAAGAAGAAAGTGCTCTCAGTTACCTAGTGTAGCGTGAAATCTTTGCTGAGTTGGCAAACGATGAGAGAAGTTGATAAAGTTGAGGCATATCCAGGGTGAGCTAGCTTTTCTAACATTCCAAAGGCAAAGCAGCAGGGAGTGGCGAATGGTGATACCTAATGGGAGAATTCAGGGCTAGGTTTACTAGTGCACATTATTACCATGTTAGTGCACATTAAAGCTATTAATAGGACACCCTTATTAGTAATCGGTAACAGAGTTTAAAAAATGCGTGGGATAAACACAAAGGAATCCTGTATAGTAGGCATAGAAACAAGCAAGCTTAGTGGTGATTAGATGGGAACACCAGTAACTGGGAAACAAAACCAGTGCTGGGCAGACTTCTACGGTCTGTGCTCTGAAAATGGCAAGGACAGATCAAGATCAAGTACACACATATGTAGTATCACAGGCTTTATCTTGTTGGGCAGACTGGATGGACTGTACAGGTCTTTATTTGCCATAGAGGCTCATTTTCAAAGCACTTAGCCTCCCAAAGTTCCATAGAAACCTATGGAACTTAGCCTCCCAAAGTGCTTTGAAAATATGCCTCATTATCTACTATGTAAATAAGTTCCAGTGCAATAAAAAGGACCCAATGTAAATAACACGCATAATGTGGGACTAAGGAGATAGCACATTACAGTAGATCATGTTTCAAGGACTCGGATATTTTGTCTTTATAAGATCTTCCTTTCAAAATTCCTTTAAACCAGTTAAGTACTGTACCTTTCCTATAAGGCCAAAGTCACTCAATATCTGTATTAACAGCGAGTGATGTACCAGATGAAATGCAGTCGATAGATCATACTAGGATTATGGCTTGACGACGCCTATATAATATATTCCTGATAGCATTAATCAGAGTACTTACAAGGGTTTCAGTACCGAACCCCTTGCGGAAGCCAGATTGTGTAATTAGCTAGCAATCAAAGCCTCCAATGCTTTACAAAAAAATGGAGGTTCTTTGCACCATAGTTTGTAGCCTTTCACTGATTGCTGTCACTTCCTGGAATGGCTGGGCTGTGAAGAGAGTGAAGATTGAAAAAAATGAGTGAAAAACCCTAGGTTGTTTTGACCACAAATACATGGTAGAGAAGCAGCCTGACAACTAGGGAGGCCTGGCTCACATCCTGCTGCCATTTCTTGTGATCCTGGGCATGTCAATTTACAATCCATTGCCTCAGGTACAACCTTAGGGCCCCTTTTTCCAAATTGTGGTAAAAAGTGGCCTTAGTGTGTCCTTATGCGAGTCATTCCTGTGTGCTAAGGCCATTTTTTCTGTAGGGGTAAAATGGCCGATTTTTCTATCTTCTGTATTAATGGCCACGCACTAATTTTCCCATTAGGGCTTGAGTCCCTACTGCCACCTATTTTGTAGGGGTCCACGCATTGACCATGTGCTAATTGGTTAGTGCAATTCAATGTCGCTGCGCTAACCAAGTAGCACACACCGACACCAAAATTACTGAGCGCGCCCTGCGGTAAGGCATTTTTATCTGCGGTAAGCATGCGATAATGCTTACTGCAGCTTAGTAAAAGGACCCCTTTAATTTGAAACAGTCTAAGGACAGAAAATTACCTGCTGTACCTGAATATAACTAACCTTCAGAACCAGTAGAGGCTGGTTCTGATTAAGCTAAAACGAGCAGGTGGATACTATTTAGCTTTTGAAAGACAGAAAAGGAATATTTTGTTCTCAGAATAGAAAGCATAAAATACAAAATCCTCAACTGTTTTACTTCACTTATGTATTTTGATCCTTTTCATTTGGATCCTAAAAAATGTAGAATAAAAATATATGGCTGGATTCACATATATTTAAAAATTATTTGTTTAGATCTTTAAGGACCCCTTTTACCAAGTGGCAGTGAAAAGGGCCCTGTGGTGCTGTCAGCAGGCAGGTTTGCTGCATTCCGAAGCCTCCCTTTTACCACCACCCGGTAAAAGGTTTTTTTTTTTAAGGAAATGGCCATAGGTAAATTAAACACTTGCTGTGCGGCCATTTCCTGGGGGAGCCCATATCGCCTCCTATTTAGGAGGTGGTAAGAGCTTACGCACTAACCCAGTGGTAACCGGGTAGCGTAAAGAGCTGCCCGATTACTGCCAGGTAAGCCCCTGGTACTAACAAAATAAGATGATATTTTGAGCATTGAGAATGGCACACGACACACCCTGGCACTATCACTGGGCTCCTGCAGTAGCCCGGTGCGGTGATAGGGCCGATTTGCTGCATGCCATTGCCATAGTAGCCCTACTGTGACATAGTAAAAGGGCCCCAAATGAAGAATGTTGGGGAGATACCTACACTAGAACCATTCGTTGTAGGTGATGATTCAGAAAAACAAACAAATCATTGTAAATCTGAAAGAGGTGCTAGAGCAAACCATCAACTAAATAGTACAAAATCACCTGGACCTGATGATATTGATCACAGAGTTCTAAAAAGACTCAAATAGGACATTATGGCTTTCATTTTCAAAGTATATGGACGTCTCATAATGGCAAAAAAAAAAAAACCCATCCATCTGCCAAAAACGTCCAAATTGTGATTTTCAAAAGGCAGGATTTGGATGTCCTACACTGTAGTTCATCCAAATAGCAAGGGGGCATTTTGTGGGCATGTTTAGGGCAGGCCTAGGGAGGTTCAGATGTAGGATGTCCAAATAGTGATAACAGAATGGAAAGAAACACCCAAGTCATGGGTGTAGTTTGACTGTTTCATTTGGGGGGGGGGAAAGGATGGGTTGGGGCATATTATCATATTCATTTATATATATATATATATATATATATATATATATATATATATATATATACGCAAATGAATATGCTAATATGGCGGAAGGGAGAAAGAGCTGGCTTTTTTGGAAATAACCACAATGAATATGTATGAGATATCTCATACATATACATTATTGTTATTCCCAAAAAAGCCAGCTCTTCCTTCCTTCCTTCCTTCCTTCCTTCCTTCCTCCTTACCCAGCACTCCCTTTTTCTCTCCAGTAGTATTTCTAGACCCCCTTTCCCATACCATGCCAGTGTAGACCTTAGAAACGCAAAAGCTCTATATATAGATCCTTCAAGAGGTAGTGTGTCATGATTTAGGCTCTACACCCTTTCTGATGTTTTGGTGCCACCTCAGTAAGGCCAACACACAATCTCTCCACTGCAAAACACTATACACAAACTTGTGCAAAAACCCACTCATAACCTTATGAAACCATAACAGCACTAATTCCAAGGATAGGACGAGCTACAATCTTATGCGTGGAAAGGCAGCACTGTAATTACACCGGGCTCTAAAACACCAGTATACTACCTAATGAAGAAAAAAAAGGGCTGCAAATACTACACACTAGCAGAATACTGCACCTTGATCACACATGAAAAACACAAGACAACAGATATGACAAGGAACTAGAAATAAAAAAATATGAAGGCAAAATACTGAACTGGAAAGTTACCTCAAGAAGTTAGACTCAGCAAGCAGCAATACTAGAAAAATTTAAACTTAGATGCAATAATATCACAGATACAAATTTCCAAAAGCTGATATATTCCAATTAATAAATTCTGAATACAATACTTTTTTCTACCTTTGTTGTCTGAGCATTTAGTTTTTCTATTTGCTTTGGTCCCAGTGTCTTCTGTTTTATGCAGTGTCTTCTTTCCATTTGATATTTTTTCACTCACCATGTCCACCATCCTCCTGTGTCCTTATGCATCCTGTCTACCATCTGTAGCCCTGTCCCTATCCTTCCTCAAGTTTTAGTATCTGCCCTCAAAGTGTTCCGATCTAGCCCTTAAATTCAGCAGTTTTCCCTCCATCCATATCCAGCATTTCTCCTTACTCTCCTTCCCTCCATCCATCCATGTGCATCTACTTCCTCTGTCTTCCCTCCCCTCCATCCATGTCCAGCATTTCTTCTCTCTCCCTTCCCCTCCATCCATGTGCATCTCCTTCCTTTCTTCCCTTCCCTCCATCCTTGTCCAACATTTCTCCTCTCTTAACTGCCCTTCACTCCATCCATGTCCAGCATTTCTCCTCTCTTCCCTCCCCTCCATCATCCATGTCCAGCAACTCTCCATTCTCCCCTGCCCTCTCCTCCAGCCACCCATATCCAGCAAATTTCCTCTCCACTGCCCCCTCCATTCATCCATCCATGTCCAGCAATTTTCCTCTCTCCCCTGCCCTCTCCTCCATCCACCCATATCCAGCAAAATTCCTCTCTCCCCTGCCCCAATTCATCCATGTCCAACAATTCTCTCCCCTGCCCTCCTCCCATCCATGTCCAGCAACTTTCCATTCTCCCCTGCCCTCTCCTCCATCCATCCATATCCAGCAAATTTCCTCCTCCCCTTCCCCCTCCATCTATCCATGTCCAGCAATTCTCCTCTCTCCCCTGCCCTCCCCTCCCCTCCATCCATCCATGTCCAGCAACTCTCCATTCTCCCTGCCCTCTCCTCCATCCACTCATATCCAGCAAAATTCCTCTCTCCCCTGCCCCCATTCATCCATCCATGTCCAGCAATTTTCTCTCCCCTGCCCTGCCCTCCTCTCCTGTCCAGCGATCTTTTCTCTCCCCCTGCCCTCCTCTCCATGTCCAGTGATCTCTTCTCCCCCCTGCCCTCCTCTCCTCTCCATGTCCAGCGATCTTCTCTCCCCCTGCCCTCCTCTCCATGTCCAGCGATCTCTTCTCTCCCCCTCCTCTCCTCTCCATGTCCAGCAATCTCTTCTCTCCCCCTGCCCTCCTCTCCTCTCCATGTCCAGCAATCTCTTCTCTCCCCCTGCCCTCCTCTCCTCTCCATGTCCAGCGATCTCTTCTCTCCCCCTGCCCTCCCCTCCCATCCATGTCCAGTGATTTTCCCTGCCCTCCCTCAGCTCCCCAACAGCCCTCCTCTCCGTTCCTTCCCCCCCCCCCCCCCACCGGCGTTTAACCTTTTTTATTTTCAGTGGCAGCGACGGTAGTGAAGAAGAAAGCACTCCGGCTTGCCTCTAGCTTCTCCCTTCCCTCACATACTGTCCCGCCCTCGCGAAAACAAGAAATGCATCATTGCAGAATGCAGGACACTGTGTGAGGGAAGGGAGAAGCTGGAGGCGAGCCCGAGTGCTTTCTTCTTCACTGCCGTCGCTGATGGACCCTTACAATTTTTCGACATCCTCACTATCCCCATTTTAGCAGCCAATATCAATAGGTGGGATATAACATAACATAACATTTATTCTTATAGCCCGCAATACCTCGCAGTTTGATGCGGGTTACAAAAGAGAAGAGACTGAACAATTCAGGAAATACAATATTATACAAATAGCAAAATATACATATGACAATCATTTCTTATTAAGGGCCCCGTTTACGAAGGCATGTTAGCATTTTTAATGCGCCTACGATTAATGCTCACGCTAATCGTGTAGGTGCCTATAGGGGGGATACTGTAGGCACGTACATAGTTAACTCGCCTATAATGCGGCTTAGCATACAGGGCCCTAAAACTCTGAAACAAATACGTCTTTAACAAACATCTAAAATGAATGTAACTTGAAGCTTGCATTATTAAAAGAGAAATATCTTTTCCCAATTTAAAAGCCTGATAAGCTAATAAAAAATCAATCATTTTCTTCTGAAATTTACCTTTTAAAGATGGGAAAGAAAACAAATGTTTTAAGTGAACATTACACTCAGGATTTGACAGACCAAAACAATTTACTAAATATGAAGGAACTAACCCATACAATACCTTATACATCATACAGGACAATTTAAAATTAATCCTGGCTGCCATCGGTAATCAATGATATAAAATAAAAGTGGGAGGGCGACCAAGGATACCAAAGACTGAGAAGATGTATAATAAAAGAGAAGTTTACTGAAGTATGAAGACTCGACACAACGTTGTGTTTTGGCCGTTAGGCCTGCATCAGGAGTCTTATTTGCAGATAACTTCCAAACAAATGATCAAGAAAGATCTTCAGTAAAAGATAGTATTTAAAAAGACCGTTGTGGGAGCAAGCATCCTCGTATCTCTCGTTGCACGCTTACAGAGAAATGCAACGAAAGATACGAGGACACTTGCTCCCACTACGGTATTTTTAAAGACTATCTTTTACTGAAGATCTTCCTTGATCATTTGTTTGGAAGTTATCTGCAAATAAGACTCCTGATGCAGGCCTAACGGCCGAAACACAACGTTGTGTCGAGTCTTCATACTTCAATAAACTTCTCTTTTATTATACATCTTCTCAGTCTTTGGTATCCTTGGTCGCCCTCCCACTTTTATTTTATATTGTTGTTTTCCGTGGGGAGTCTTGAGTTCTCTGCCTTTCGGCATATTTTCTCATATCGGTAATCAATGAACTTCTGAATAATAGAATGTTAAATGATCAGAACATTTCAGAGAATAAATCAATCTCAACGCAGTATTTTGAATCGTCTGCAGTTTTTGCATTAATACTTGGGACCACCCCAAATAATAATGTTACAATAATCTAAGGCGTTTAATACTAGAGCCTGGACCAACAACCGAAAATGATGGACTTCAAAATATTTACGAATACAGTGCAATTTATGCATCAGAAAGAAAGCTTTCTGGATAACCTTATTACCTTGAAGCTCCAAGGTACCTGTTGAATAAAAAAATACCCTTAGAACCTTCACAGAAGGGAAGAAAACATACTTTCGTTTATTAATTATAATGTGAGATTCCTCAAGCTCCTTGGAGCCTGTAATCCGTATTTAACTTTAGTTTGTGAACCAACATCCAACGTTCAACTGTACTAAATATTGACTGTATAGTTAATAATTATTTAGAAACTAGTAAAAAAGGCCCGTTTCTGTAGGCAAGGAAACGGGCCTTAGGCAGGCAATTCCCCCCCCCCCCCCGTGCTACGGCCCCCTGGAACCCCCCCTTCCACGAACCTGTCATTCCCCCCCCCGTGCCAGCGAAAACTGCCGCCGCCGCCGTTGTTGTGCTACCTTCCCTTCCCGTAGGTTCTTCAATCATCTTCTTAGAAAGTTTAACTCCGTGCGTCTGACGTCAGACGCACGGAGTTAAACTTTCTAAGCAGATGATTGAAGAGCCTACGGGAAGGGAAGGTAGCACAACAACGGCGGCGGCAGTGGCGGCAGTTTTCGGCGTTCCGGGGGGGGGATCGACAGGTTCGCGGGAGGGGGTGGGTTTCGAGGGGGCCATAGCGCGGGGGGGGGGGGGATGACAGCTGATTCCGAGGCAGTAGGAGGAGTAGGTACTCCTCCCCTTGCCTTGGAATCAGCTGTGTTGGACGTCAGTGACGTCCGTGCGTGTCTGCCTCACAGACCACTTGCAGCCAGGGATCCACGGTCCCAAGCATAGAACGTTGGAGGTGAGAATTATTATATAGGATTTCTGATTGAATTGGAAGGAGAACAGTAATATCATCTGCATAGCTAAATGGTTTTATCCCAAGACAACTTCCCTGGAACTCCTCCACTCTGAAATGAGGCCCAAAAAACAGCGTCAGGCATCGTTTGACCAGTCCTCCCCCATCCACTTATGCATGTTGCTCTCCTCGACACCTACTTTATAATGATGGGGCATTGCCACCACATATGTTCCAGTGTACCTCTCATTCGGCGGTTGTGCCAACACAGTCCCTGCTTCTCATGCTCTGCTTTAGCCAGAGTCTAGTATGTTCTAGTCACTAACTGGAATTGTGTTTGCCTTTAATTGGTGAGAAGGGAGCACATATGGATATTGGTATATGAGTCTCCAACTCCCATTCCCCAGTTTGGATCACAGCCAGCCCTCCCACGCCAAGACATTCTCATTTATGGTACTTACGTAGAAGGGGTCTAGTTTGTTATAAATATCAGTTAATAATTTCTGTCTCGTATGCCTTTTAAATAGGGCTACATCAATTTTAGTAGGATCTACAGTGGTGGAAATAAGTATTTGATCCCTTGCTGATTTTGTAAGTTTGCCCACTGACAAAGACATGAGCAGCCCATAATTGAAGGGTAGGTTATTGGTAACAGTGAGAGATAGCACATCACAAATTAAATTCGGAAAATCACATTGTGGAAAGTATATGAATTTATTTGCATTCTGCAGAGGGAAATAAGTATTTGATCCCCCACCAACCAGTAAGAGATCTGGCCCCTACAGACCAGGTAGATGCTCCAAATCAACTCGTTACCTGCATGACAGACAGCTGTCGGCAATGGTCACCTGTATGAAAGACACCTGTCCACAGACTCAGTGAATCAGTCAGACTCTAACCTCTACAAAATGGCCAAGAGCAAGGAGCTGTCTAAGGATGTCAGGGACAAGATCATACACCTGCACAAGGCTGGAATGGGCTACAAAACCATCAGTAAGACGCTGGGCGAGAAGGAGACAACTGTTGGTGCCATAGTAAGAAAATGGAAGAAGTACAAAATGACTGTCAATCGACAAAGATCTGGGGCTCCACGCAAAATCTCACCTCGTGGGGTATCCTTGATCATGAGGAAGGTTAGAAATCAGCCTACAACTACAAGGGGGGAACTTGTCAATGATCTCAAGGCAGCTGGGACCACTGTCACCACGAAAACCATTGGTAACACATTACGACATAACGGATTGCAATCCTGCAGTGCCCGCAAGGTCCCCCTGCTCCGGAAGGCACATGTGACGGCCCGTCTGAAGTTTGCCAGTGAACACCTGGATGATGCCGAGAGTGATTGGGAGAAGGTGCTGTGGTCAGATGAGACAAAAATTGAGCTCTTTGGCATGAACTCAACTCGCCGTGTTTGGAGGAAGAGAAATGCTGCCTATGACCCAAAGAACACCGTCCCCACTGTCAAGCATGGAGGTGGAAATGTTATGTTTTGGGGGTGTTTCTCTGCTAAGGGCACAGGACTACTTCACCGCATCAATGGGAGAATGGATGGGGCCATGTACCGTACAATTCTGAGTGACAACCTCCTTCCCTCCGCCAGGGCCTTAAAAATGGGTCGTGGCTGGGTCTTCCAGCACGACAATGACCCAAAACATACAGCCAAGGCAACAAAGGAGTGGCTCAGGAAGAAGCACATTAGGGTCATGGAGTGGCCTAGCCAGTCACCAGACCTTAATCCCATTGAAAACTTATGGAGGGAGCTGAAGCTGCGAGTTGCCAAGCGACAGCCCAGAACTCTTAATGATTTAGAGATGATCTGCAAAGAGGAGTGGACCAAAATTCCTCCTGACATGTGTGCAAACCTCATCATCAACTACAGAAGACGTCTGACCGCTGTGCTTGCCAACAAGGGTTTTGCCACCAAGTATTAGGTCTTGTTTGCCAGAGGGATTAAATACTTATTTCCCTCTGCAGAATGCAAATAAATTCATATACTTTCCACAATGTGATTTTCCGGATTTAATTTGTGATGTGCTATCTCTCACTGTTACCAATAACCTACCCTTCAATTATGGGCTGCTCATGTCTTTGTCAGTGGGCAAACTTACAAAATCAGCAAGGGATCAAATACTTATTTCCACCACTGTATATACAAGTTAGCCTTTGCATCTGACCCCAATTCCTACCCTGAAAATATTGATAAAATGGGATTGTCTAATGCAATATATCCTGCAGTTGTTGTTCTTGAGCTAATAAAGATTCCTGAAAAATCAGGTCTTTACATCTTGTAAAACCCACCTCTTTTAGGGGCCCTTTTCTTAAGTCACGTTAAAAAATGGCCTGCGGCAGAGTGGGCATGTGTTTTTTGGCACATACCGCACCCTTATTGTACCAAGTCTGGAAAAAAAGGGATTATTTTAATGGGCCAGAAAGTGGACGGGCGGCAAAATGAAAACCAGCACGCGTCCATTTTTGGCCTGAGACCTTACTACCACCCACTGATTTAACGGTAAGGTCTCATGTGCTACCCAGGTACATAAGTACATAAGTAATGCCATACTGGGAAAAGACCAAGGGTCCATCGAGCCCAGCATCCTGTCCACGACAGCGGCCAATCCAGGCCAAGGGCACCTGGCAAGCCTCCCAAACGTACAAACATTCCACACATGTTATTCCTGGAATTTTGGAGTTTTCCAAGTCCGTTTAGTAGCGGTTTATGGACTTGTCCTTTAGGAAACCGTCCAACCCCTTTTTAAACTCTGCTAAGCTAACCGCCTTCACCACTTTCTCCGGCAACGAATTCCAGAGTTTAATTACACGTTGGGTGAAGAAAAATTTTCTCCGATTTGTTTTAAATTTACTATACTGTAGTTTCATCGCATGCCCCCTAGTCCTAGTATTTTTGGAAAGCGTGAACAGACGCTTCACATCCACCTGTTCCACTCCACTCATTATTTTATATACCTCTATCATGTCTCCCCTCAGCCGTCTCTTCTCCAAGCTGTATAGCCCTAGCCTCCTTAGTCTTTCTTCATAGGGAAGTTGTCCTATCCCCGCTATCATTTTAGTCGCCCTTCGCTGCACCTTTTCCAATTCTACTATATCTTTCTTGAGATGCGGCGACCAGAATTGAACACAATACTCAAGGTGCAGTCGCACCATGGAGCGATACAACGGCATTATAACATCCTCACACCTGTTTTCCATACCTTTCCTGATAATACCCAACATTCTATTCGCTTTCTTAGCCGCAGCAGCACACTGAGCAGAAGGTTTCAGTGTGTTATCGACGACGACACCCAGATCCCTTTCTTGGTCCGTAACTCCTAACGTGGAACCTTGCATGATGTAGCTATAATTCGGGTTCTTTTTTCCCACATGCATCACCTTGCACTTGCTCACATTAAACATCATCTGCCATTTAGCCGCCCAGTCTCCCAGTCTCGTAAGGTCCTCTTGTAATTTTTTACAATCCTGTCGCGATTTAACGACTTTGAATAACTTTGTGTCATCAGCAAATTTAATTACCTCGCTAGTTACTCCCATCTCTAAATCATTTATAAATATATTAAAAAGCAGCGGTCCTAGCACGGACCCCTGAGGAACCCCACTAACTACCCGTCTCCATTGTGAATACTGCCCATTTAACCCCACTCTCTGTTTCCTATCCTTCAACCAGTTTTTAATCCACAATAGGACATTTCCTCCTATCCCATGACCCTCCAATTTCCTCTGTAGCCTTTCATGAGGTACCTTGTCAAACGCCTTTTGAAAATCCAGATACACAATATCAACCGACTCCCCTTTGTCCACATGTTTGTTCACTCCTTCAAAGAATTGAAGTAAATTGGTCAGGCAAGATTTCCCCACACAAAAGCCATGCTGACTTGGTCTCAGTAATCCATGTCCTCGGATGTGCTCTGTAATTTTGTTTTTGATAATAGCCTCTACCATTTTCCCCGGCACCGACGTCAGACTCACCGGTCTATAATTTCCCGGATCTCCCCTGGAGCCTTTTTTAAAAATGGGCGTTACATTGGCCACCCTCCAATCTTCTGGTACCACGCTCGATTTTAAGGATAAGTTGCATATCACTAGCAGTAGCTCCGCAAGCTCGTTTTTCAGTTCTATCAGTACTCTAGGATGAATACCATCCGGTCCAGGAGATTTGCTACTCTTCAGTTTGCCGAACTGCCCCATTACGTCCTCCAGGTTTACCGTGAAGTCAGTAAGTTTCTCCAACTCGTCCGCTTGAAATACCATTTCCGACACCGGTATCCCACCCAAATCTTCCTCGGTGAAGACCGAAGCAAAGAATTCATTCAGTCTCTCCGCTACGTCTTTGTCTTCCTTGATCGCCCCTTTTATCCCTCGGTCATCCAGCGGCCCAACCGATTCTTTTGCCGGCTTCCTGCTTTTAATATACCGAAAAAAATTTTTACTATGTTTTTTTGCCTCTAATGCTATTTTTTTTTCATACTCCCTCTTGGCCTTCTTAATCTGCGCCTTGCATTTGCTTTGACACTCCTTATGCTGTTTCTTGTTATTTTCAGATGGTTCCTTCTTCCATTTTCTGAAGGCATTTCTTTTAGCCCTAATAGCTTCCTTCACCTCACTTTTCAACCAGGCCGGGTGTCTTTTGGACTTCCGTCTTTCTTTTCTAATTCGCGGAATATGTATGGCCTGGGCCTCCAGGATGGTATTTTTGAACAGCGTCCACGCCTGTTGTACAGTTTTTACTCTCTCAGTTGCCCCCCTAAGTTTTTTTTTTACCGTTCTTCTCATTTTATCATAGTCTCCTTTTTTAAAGTTAAACGCTAACGTATTTGACTTTCTGTGTACAGTTACTTCAAGGTTGATGTCAAAACTGATCATATTATGGTCACTGTTATCAAGCGGCCCCAGTACCATAACGTCCCTCACCAGATCATGCGCTCCACTAAGGACCAAGTCTAGAATTTTTCCTTCTCTCGTCGGCTCCTGCACCAGTTGCTCCATAAAGCTGTCCTTGATTTCATCAAGGAATTGTATCTCTGTAGCGTGTCCCGATGTTACATTTATCCAGTCTATATTTGGATAATTGAAGTCACCCATTATTATCACATTACCCATTTTGTTCGCAGCACGTGCCAACTGCTGTTTACCGCTGGGTAGGCACCGCGCAGTAGAAAATATAAAATATTTTATGCCAATTGTTTTTGGTGTGTGTGCTAAATTTTGAACTACTGTCTGGGGCATGTGGTAGCTGGACAGTAATGCTGATTTGGTCTGTGCTGGATGTGCATAGGCCCTTACGCACCTTTATTTATGTAGATTTCTCTGTCCCAGGAGGGCTCACAATCTAAGTTTGTACCTGAGGTAAGATCACAAGGAGCAGCAGTGGGATTTGAACCGGCCATCTCTGGATTGCAAGACTGGTGTTCTAAACACTAGGCCACTCTTCCACTTTGTAAAAGTATGTCTAGTAGCGCTATAGAAATGATAAATAGTAGTAAAAGGGCCCCTTAATTTGGTTCTCAAGGGTAAATAAAATACCCCAAAGACCAGGAATGATAGTCCTTGAGCAAGCTGTGGGGGCCAACTGTCCCTACCAGGTTCAACATTTGCTTATGTTATGTTCAGTACAGTACACTCGATTCTCCTACCTTCGCAATCCAACCATCCGGCATATCTGACAGACCCTCCAATGATGTCATTGCATTTATTTCTATTAAAAATCTTTATTTTAGGACACTTTTTGACAATTGGGAACTCTATGCTTTTGTTTAAGCATTGTTTGAGAGGTTTATCCGACACTGGGTTGGACCCGTTTACATAGCATAGTCAAAACTGTACTGTACTTATATCCCACCATATCCCTAATGAACCAGGTTCAAAGCAGGTAACAATCAAACTACTAAATACAAAAATATAAGCATACAATATTATAGTACGAAATTACAAAAATAGGATTTGTGAAATAAAATTTCAGCTTCTTTTGAAAATTAATATAACTAGAAGACAACCAAATATTTAAAGGCAAAGAGTATCATACTTTCACTGAAAGATAACTAAAGGATTTATCGTGAACAGATTTCTCACTCCTTTCACGGAAGGAAATGCTAGAAGAAGGTGTTCAGCATTTTGACAGCTGTTAGCATTACCCAAATGTTAAAAAGCTCTCTGGCGAAAACCTATGTAAAATTTTAAACAACAGAGCTTAAACATAATTTGAGCCTCAGCAGGCAACCAGTGAAACTCTATAAACAATGGAGAAACATGATCATACTTAGACTTCTTACATATCAACTTGGCAGCAGTATTTTTAATTAGCCATAATCTAGACATCGATTTTGTAAAGTACCAAAATAAAATTCTGTAAGATCAGCATTTGAAGTCAAATCCAAATCACCTTTAATGTTATTTCACAATACCCATCTGTCCAATCCTTGACCCAGATCACATTCCAATCTTCTCCTAACTTCATATCTTTAACAGCCTTCAATTTAGTGAGTGCTTTTTGTAGACCCAAGACCAAGATCCCCTCCTCCGAGATTTAATGAAAAAAGGCCTGTAATTTATTGCTGATATGGAGATTAAGGGCGCTCCAATCCAAGGAGAACATATCGTGCTTCAATTGGCAATAGGCAAATCTATTTCCCCAGCAGTCCCTGATACACAATTGGAGTTCCTCAAATGGAATAATAAGAGTTATCTCCTACAATGATGCACTCCAATAGAATTAGATTTGCAGCATCCCAAGCCAAAAATGCCATGTTATCTATGCCCAGGTTAAATTCAACATTGCCTCTAATAGGGAGCAAATCAGTGATAGAGAGACCCCCCCCCCCCCCCCAACCAGGAAATCAAATATTTGCAAACCTCTCTCATTGGATGCAAAAAAAAAAAAAAAAAGGCTAGAAGCCAAGAAAGAAGGAACATATTTGAGAGGGGCCTGCAAAAAGGAACAAAATATTATAAGGGTCAAAGTAGGCCCGTTCTAAAGACAGAGGTATATAGTGCTTAGTATTGAAAAGCCAATTATGAATGTGTCTCAACAACTAGGCATGATTATACAAATGCAAATTTGGCAAGCCCAACCCACTCTTCCTCCAGTTCCACAACAAAAAGGTAAATTTCAAATTAGGTTTCTGTTTGGCCCAACAAAATTTGAATAGTAATGAATTAAGTTGTCTCATATCCTTCTGCATCAGCTACAGTGGCGAAGTTTGCAACACATACAGCCATTTAGGAAAGATAATCACTTAGATAAGATTAATTCTAGCTGTCAAGGAGAGTTGTAAATCTATCCACTGAGACAGGAGGCGTTCCATGTCAGCAATTAATTTTGTGATATTTAAACGATAAAGATCAGTTGTGGACATTGATAGCTGGATTTTTAAATATTTAAAGGACTGCTGCGCCCACTGTAAGGGAAACTCTCCCACCCATTGTCTCTGTACTATGGAGGAAGAGAGCAGCGCCTCCGACTTCTGACAGTTCAGACGAAAACCTGTGTAGTCTCCATATTTTCGTAAGATATCTAATAGTGCTGTCAAGGATTGCTGTGGGTGAACCAAGTGAACAAGGAGGTCATCGGCGAAGGCTGCCACCTTATTTATGTATTTATCACATTTGTACCCCACATTTTCCCACCTATTTGCAGGCTCAATGTGGCTTACATCAAACCGTAGAGGCAATCACCAATCCGGTAAATATACAAATACAATATAGTGTAGTGATCAGGGAGCATCAAAAGAACAGGGTATACAGGGAAAAAGGAGGGAAGGTTAAGAGTGTCCAAAATGGTCTGTTAATTTGCTGTGTTGCAGAATGTAGGGACGTATGTTGAATCCTCGGGATAGGCCTTTCCGAATAAGCTGGTCTTGAGTGATTTTCTGAAATTAAGATGATTGTGAATAGTTTTTACAGCTTTTGGCAGTGCATTTCATAGTTGAGTACTAATAAAGGAGAGGGTGGAAGCATAAGTGGATTTATATTTGAGGCCGTTGCAGCTAGGGTAATGAAGGTTTAAGTATGAACCGGGATGATCTGGATGTATTCCTGGAAGGTAGGAATGTCTTAAATGTCTGAGAACCGCGAGTAAGACTTTTAATATTCAGATTAGAGTAATTTTCTGAATCAGAGGGTCCAAAGTAAGTATAAAGAGTAAAGGTGAGAGTGGGAACCCTGGCATGTCCCCTGACAGATGGAAAATCCGGTAGAGCGCAGCCCATTAACCATAATAGTGGCCTGGGGAAAGGTATAAAGGGTTTGAATCATGGAGAGGAAGCAAACAGTGATGCCATATCTGTGCATACATGAAATCCCAATGCACTCTATCGAATGTTTTCTCCACATCAAAGCTAGTTAATAAGGAGCATTGCCTGTATTCCAGTGAGGTAAGTATTCTCCTTAAATGTATTTAGATTGTTCTAGCTTTGACAAAGCTCACTTGTGAGTCATGGATCACTGATGGTAGGACCCTTGCCAGGTGGTTAACCATGACTTTAGCCAAAACCTCGTAATTCAGAAGAGAAATTGGCCAATAGGAATCAGGGATCTCCCTATCGTGCTCCGGTTTGGCAGAACAATAATTTGGGCCATATTAAGATGTTCAGGCAATTATCCCATATCTGCATTAAAGACATTGGCAAAGACACCGACCACCTCCTCTCTCAAACTCAGCACAGAAGCCATTGGGGCCATGTGCCTTTGTTTTATGGCCCATGCCACTTCCTCAGGTGTAATAGGAGCGTATAACAGCATGTTATCGGTGGACCAGATACTCGGTAAATCTTTAAATCAGTGAGGGGCATAAAGTTAATTGTTGAAAATGGCACCGATTTCCTCATCAGCATGAACTCTCATCACCCTGTGGTTTTTCAAAGTTAAAATCTTGGCAGAGCCCATCTGAGGAGAGACTAATCTGACAAGAAATTTACTACCTTTATTGGCGTGTTTGTAAAGCTGAAACTTATAATAGGCCTGGGATTTGCTAGCCTTCTGGTGGATTAGCTCATTCAAAGCCACCTGAGTTTCCAATAATTCTTGCTTGTCTGAGAGACTATCAGGCTTATTTTCGAAAGAGAAGGGCGCTCATCTTTCGACACAAATCGCAAGATGGGCGTCCTTCTCACAGGGTTGCCCAAATCAGCATAATCGAAAGCCGATTTTGGGCGTCCTCAAATGCTTTCCGTTGTGGTGACGACCAAAGTTCACGGGGGCGTGTCAGAGGCATAGTGAAGGCGGGACTGGGGTGTGCCTAACACATGGGCGTCCTCGACCGATAATGGAAAAAAGAAGGGCGTCCCTGATGAACACTTGGACAACTTTACCTGGTCCTTTTGTTTTTACGACCAAGCCAAAAAATGTGCCCTAAATGACCAGATGACCACCGGAGGGAATCGGGGATGACCTCCCCTTACTCCCTCAGTGTTCACTAACTTCCTCCCACCCTCAAAAAAAAAATTAAAAAATATTTTTCTAGCTTCAAATGTCATACCCAGCTCCATGACAGCAGTATGCAGGTCCCTGGAGCAGTTTTAGTGGGTGCAGTGCACTTCAGGCAGGCAGACCCAGGCCCATCCCCCCCTACCTGTTACACTTGTGGTGGTAAATGTGAGCCCTCCAAAACCCACCAGAAACCCACTCTACCCACATGTAGGTGCCCCCTTCACCCATAAGTGCTATGGTAGTGGTGTACAGTTGTGGGGAGTGGGTTTTGGGGGGATCACCGCCCATCTGGCAACCCTGGCCACCAGGCCTTTATAGAACTGTATAGCTACTCTATCTTTTTTATGTTGTGCTGCTTCTGCCACACACTCACCCACTCACCAACGTTTCAGTTTGAGATGTTCTGCAGCCAAAAGAAGGGTTTCCTGTAAAAAGGCAATGTCTGCCCTCTGATCCTGCAACAGTTGAAGAACCGTTGATAATTTGATTGGTGAATTAATGCCTCCTACATTCCAAGTTACTTCTCTCATGCAAGGAAATCAAAGGCTAAGAAATGAGCATGGTTACTAGAAGACTGTCCGAGCCGCCAACCCCCCCTCACATAACTGACCAGGTGCGGCACACACTGCACACTCACCACAGGAGCAACAAGGTAACAAACCACCCACAGGATCAGTCTCATTCCACAACCAAAGTTCTCTTTTACTCTTTCCACATGCATCCTTAAAAAAAATAAATCCCCCCTCATCCACCCAATTCCACAGACCCTCCCCCCACCCACAATCCTTCCATAAACTGTACCCCTTCCCCTGTATCCCATCTATGGAATCCAACCACAGGAATGAGCACATAGCAACACCTACCTCCCTCCCCCATCCCAATGAAGAAAGAACATGACACTCTTAACTCCATAATTGTAACAACACCGACCTATAGCCTAGTAAGGCCTGCCTGAAACCTTATATAGTATCACAGAGAAGCAGTGCCTGAGGGAAAAATAAAAGGGAAAACAAACAATAACAATAAAATTAAATAAAGAGCAAGGTAATTAAAATAAAGAAACATGGGGGAGGGAAAGGAACACCACGCTTGTATTCACTGGAGGGGAAACCACAGGATGGCATAACCACCCCAGGGGTACCCCAAGGCACATAAAATAACAGTATCTCATTGTGAAGCAGTAAGTGACCATGGAAAATCGCATTATGATCCCCAACTGAGCGAAGCAAGAACAGTCAACCCGCCAGCTGTAAGGGAAAAGAAGAATGCCAAGGTCCTAAGGTAGCTTCCCCACCAAGCAAGCCAAGATGTCAACAAGGCACAGACAGGGGTAGAAACAGTCCTCCCTCCAATGGGCTGAACAATTACAACAACAAAAAATGGCATTAGGTCCAAAGCAAAAGTCAAAGGAGTGGAGGAGTGGCCTAGTGGCTAGAGCACTGGTCTTGCAATGCAGAGGTGGCCAGTTCAAATCCCACTTCTGCTCCTTGTGATCTAGGGCAAGTCACTTAACCCTCCATTGCCTCAGGTACAAACCTAGATTGTGAGCCCTCCTGGGACATACAGTGGGGGAAATAAGTATTTGATCCCTTGCTGATTTTGTAAGTTTGCCCACTGACAAAGACATGAGCAGCCCATAATTGAAGGGTAGGTTATTGGTAACAGTGAGAGATAGTACATCACAAATTAAATCCGGAAAATCACATTGTGGAAAGTATATGAATTTATTTGCATTCTGCAGAGGGAAATAAGTATTTGATCCCCCACCAACCAGTAAGAGATCTGGCCCCTACAGACCAGGTAGATGCTCCAAATCAACTCGTTACCTGCATGACAGACAGCTGTCGGCAATGGTCACCTGTATGAAAGACACCTGTCCACAGACTCAGTGAATCAGTCAGACTCTAACCTCTACAAAATGGCCAAGAGCAAGGAGCTGTCTAAGGATGTCAGGGACAAGATCATACACCTGCACAAGGCTGGAATGGGCTACAAAACCATCAGTAAGACGCTGGGCGAGAAGGAGACAACTGTTGGTGCCATAGTAAGAAAATGGAAGAAGTACAAAATGACTGTCAATCGACAAAGATCTGGGGCTCCACGCAAAATCTCACCTCGTGGGGTATCCTTGATCATGAGGAAGGTTAGAAATCAGCCTACAACTACAAGGGGGGAACTTGTCAATGATCTCAAGGCAGCTGGGACCACTGTCACCACGAAAACCATTGGTAACACATTACGACATAACGGATTGCAATCCTGCAGTGCCCGCAAGGTCCCCCTGCTCCGGAAGGCACATGTGACGGCCCGTCTGAAGTTTGCCAGTGAACACCTGGATGATGCCGAGAGTGATTGGGAGAAGGTGCTGTGGTCAGATGAGACAAAAATTGAGCTCTTTGGCATGAACTCAACTCGCCGTGTTTGGAGGAAGAGAAATGCTGCCTATGACCCAAAGAACACCGTCCCCACTGTCAAGCATGGAGGTGGAAATGTTATGTTTTGGGGGTGTTTCTCTGCTAAGGGCACAGGACTACTTCACCGCATCAATGGGAGAATGGATGGGGCCATGTACCGTACAATTCTGAGTGACAACCTCCTTCCCTCCGCCAGGGCCTTAAAAATGGGTCGTGGCTGGGTCTTCCAGCACGACAATGACCCAAAACATACAGCCAAGGCAACAAAGGAGTGGCTCAGGAAGAAGCACATTAGGGTCATGGAGTGGCCTAGCCAGTCACCAGACCTTAATCCCATTGAAAACTTATGGAGGGAGCTGAAGCTGCGAGTTGCCAAGCGAAAGCCCAGAACTCTTAATGATTTAGAGACGATCTGCAAAGAGGAGTGGACCAAAATTCCTCCTGACATGTGTGCAAACCTCATCATCAACTACAGAAGACGTCTGACCGCTGTGCTTGCCAACAAGGGTTTTGCCACCAAGTATTAGGTCTTGTTTGCCAGAGGGATTAAATACTTATTTCCCTCTGCAGAATGCAAATAAATTCATATACTTTCCACAATGTGATTTTCCGGTTTTAATTTGTGATGTGCTATCTCTCACTGTTACCAATAACCTACCCTTCAATTATGGGCTGCTCATGTCTTTGTCAGTGGGCAAACTTACAAAATCAGCAAGGGATCAAATACTTATTTCCCCCACTGTATATCCAGAGTACCTGAATGTAACTCATCTTGAGCTACTACTGAAAAGGTGTGAGCAAAATGGAAATTAAAAAAAGGCAACAGATGTCACAAACACTTATGCTTGTGAATGTAGTTCAGGCAATGGGTAGGAGCCCACTCATAGAGCTATGAGGAGTGTGACACTGCTACTATCTCTCCCATGACCCTTACCAATCCCCTGCAGGGAGTCTTCACATGGAGCAGCACTCAGCATATTCTGTAATGTATGCCTAAATTAAGGTGTACATTATAGAATACAATTTGATTTCCATGGCATGATAATATAGAACCTACCCCCGTAATGTGTAACTCAGCATGTTGTACCTATACTTTCCACTTGCCGTGTTAAGTTCTATCTGCCGTTTAGAGACACCCAGTTTTCTAGGTTTAAACAATTTTGGAATAATTTATCTCTCTCTGTTCTTTATTTATATGCACTTGGGCTACTTCAGTCTTTACTATAACCTCTTTATCAAGATTTTCTAACCTTAGAATTTGGTCATTTTACTTTCAAACTAGCTCCCCCACCCCCCACACATATACTTTGTCTCCCTATAGTTTATAGTTTATTAAAACTTGCTATACTGCCCGAGCTGACTGGCAGAAGGGTGGTTTACAGACTAAAAATACAAAATAATAAAAAGAAAAAGAACTACAATATTTCGATAGGAAAGTAATAGTAATGACAACAAGTAGCCAAACCAGAGTTAAAAGGTGAGGACAACAGTAACAAGGATTAAAGGAAGGAAGGGCAAATATGGGGAAAAGGGGGGTAGGAGAGGAGAAGAAAGAGGGGAGGGGGAAAACGGTGATGATTTAAATGCAAGCTTCTCTCACTTAACTGTCCAGGTGAAGTACTTGCCTGAAAAGCCATGTTATTAATGTGGTTTAAAATGTTTGAAAGATAGTTCAGAAATTAAAGAGGAGGTGTGGGGGGGGGGGGGGGGGGTGGAGAGAATTCCAATGGAAATGAGCCATGAAAAAGAAAGCACAACAGTCTGTAAACTGAAGCTGTGCTGCCTTGGGACTAGGGAGAACCAGATGACAGTCATTTAAAGACTGCAAAAGTCTAGTTGGAGAATAGGGAATAATAAGAGACTCAAGATAATCTGGATAACCATACCTATGTGCCTTAAACGTAAGAATAAGAAGTTTAAATATGACACGTTGTTCGACAGGAAGCCAATTGAATTTCTGAAGTAGAGGAGTGATGTGATCAAACTTTCATGCATGACAGATGAGTTTTCATAGCCATGTTCTGCATTGTTTGGAGTTTTTTTTTTTCAGGCAGGCAAGTCACACCACGGCTAAGATCAAAGCACGGACAGGCAAGCTGCAGATGGGGCAGGCAGAGGTCCAGGAAGAGCAGAGAATATTGTCCAAGCAGAAGTCCCAGAAGAGGTCCGGGGTCACGAGGACTGGAAGCAGGTAAGGAGGATCTGGAAGCATGACGGGGTCAATGCCAAGAAGTCAAACCAAGGGGTAGGAACAAGGACAGACATACAGGAGGCACAGACTGGAACAAGGGCAGGGACAGGAACTGATAACAAGGCCAAGGCAAGGACAGGATCAGAAAGGGTCAGGAATCAAGCAAAGCAACTCACACCAAACCAAAGCTAGGAGACCTGTTGCAAAAGCAGAAAAGTTCCCAGATTTTGTATAAGGTTCCCAGCTCATGATATCATTCTCGGTTGTCCTGCCAATCTCCCGCCGCTGGCCTTTTAAATCAGAGCTCCCTGTGCACATGCTTGCCTAGAGAAACCAGCGTTGACTGGTGCTGGAAGTCTAAGTGGGAGGTGCGACTGCACAACCGGCGGGTGCCATGGGACGTCAGAGGCAGCAGTGCAAGTGGCCCGCTGTGCTAAAGGAGCTGCCCGGGGATCTGGAGAAATCCAAGAGGCCTGACCCCTGCACCTGCGGAGGCCAACAGGTAAGCCAGGATACGGCCGCTGCCATGACAGCCGATCACCGGTACCAGCCCAGCATTGAATATCTAGGGTCAGTGCCGCTGGCAATAGCTAACCGTGCTGCCTGCGGCCGGCTGACTATTGAGAGAAGGAACTTTAACAAAAGACTTGAACTTCACATCATATTAAACATAACTACTATCACTCAGTTATTGGTGAATGGCCCTCAACTTTGTTAAGGCACACAGCTCACATGCTCAATACTATGGTTTATCTGTCATGAATGCAACATCCTGTTTTAAGGAGTAGGCCTTAAGAGTGTCTCCTTTACCAGTGTCAATGTAATGGGATAACCATGCCTGCAATCCTTGCCTCTGACTCTGTCCCACAATCTGCTTTTAGATTGCCATGAAGAGTAACTTGTTTACGAGTTGCCACTCCAGTTTGTGAAAGAGCAGGCATGGACCTCCCTTGTATATTGGCCAGTGTGCAGTGGTATGTAGGTTCATCGGTTCATCCTGGCTATAAAGGCCGCTATTTATCTGCCATTCATTCCAAATATACTCTCTTTCAACATAAGTTAGGAAGGTTATTTTCTTGTCAACTCTACTCAGTGTGACTCAGAACATCCCTTGCTTTGTGCTCCTAACATGGATAATGTTTCTTTATTATGCTGTGACTAAGGCTGACTCCTTCACCTGCTCTTTCTTCTGGCCTCAAAGACTCAGCAACTGGGTGGAATGGGTGGGGTAAAAGCCAGCAAGAATGGAGGAACTAGGGGTTGGCTGCAAGTAAAGAAGCTTCTACGTATGGCTCCCCCATCCCTTTCTCTGGAGCTAGTTTGTCAGGCATGAAGGGAGCAAGAAATATCTGTCACTGGATTCAGAGCCAGCTTTTGCCTCTGACCAGCAAGAGCTTCTTCTGTCATTCCCCACCCCCAATCACCAAGCTAATATGGTTGGGGTGCGTGAAGTAGTAATAGCTAATAGTTGATGCCTGAGCACCTCCTACTTTTTGGCCCTCCCTTTTTGGGTCAGTGCAGAAATGCTCGTGGTTTCTACTGTGAGCGAAATACTGCGGCACGCTAGGAGTTAATTACATGCAACTTTTATGAGCGGGAAACCTGTGGCAAATGTGGGAGAATATGCTGAACACATACTCACAAGGTGTTAGTGTGATATTTTGTGCGCATGTCCAAACAACAACCAAAAGTGTCAGCACACATCGGCGTTTGTTCTGTGCCTAAATATGAGCCTCACAAAAATTGCTTACATGTAACATTTTTGGAAGGCTCATATATAGGCGCAGAAGAACAAGGGCCGATGTGTACTTTCACTTTGGGGCCGATATTCAGCTGGCGCCGGGCAGTGCGCTAAAGCCAATGCCGGTCTGTTTCCAGTGACCGGCATTGAATATCTGGGGTTTTATGGCCGGCTTAAACTCAACCAGACAAGTAAATATTCAGCCTGGCCGGTTAAGTTTATAGAGGCCAAAGATAGACCTGCTATTTGGGCTAGCAAACACAGCCGGCAATGCACTGACTATTCGCTGCTAGCCGGTTATATCGCATGATATAATCTGTTACCTGCTATGTGCTGACTGCGAATATTCAGCAGGAGATTACTGGCTATCTCTAACTGAATATTTGTGGATAGCTGGTTAAGTGCTATTTAACCAGCCAGCAACTGTTCCAGGCTGGTTAAATAGCGCTGAATATAGGATAGTTTGGGTTCTCACACATGTTTGTTACTTTTCATTTGCCTTTAAATCTCGAAAAGGCTTCCTTCCACTTGCAAAACAAGACAAAACCAGCAGTTAAATTTGAAAGATTAACAAGAAATCTTCTCCACAAAACCTTCTACATCGGTCATCCCAGACCCTTGTGGAAAAGTTTTCACACTGTGTGTGCATCAGAACTGAGCGGCATACTCTCTCCATTGCACAGAATGCCTACATTAGCACATATTTTAATGCAACCTCCGTGCCAGTTAATACCTGTGCAAATATCCTCTCTGCATTGCTCAGCACGTACAACAAGTGACAGGGGCGGACTGACCATTCGGGCGACCAGGCAATGTCCGAGGGCCCAGAGGCTCTGCCTGGATGCCTGCTGCAAACTAGAGCCCTCCCAGGTCCTACCTTTAAAGGTGCGCCGCTGGTAATCTAATGGCCTCTGTGGGGGGAACATGTCCTTTCCTGGCCATTGTGCTGCCGCTATTTCCCCTGCCTGGCACCGCCGTATTTTAAAAATTGCAGCCGAGACTCCCTGCGGAAGTCTCGTGAGACTGTCGAGACCTGCGAGACTACCACGGGAAGTCTTGGCCACCATTTTTTAAACACGGTGGCAGGCTGGGGACTAGCAGCTGTTCAACCCCCCCCCCCCCCCCCCCGCAGACACCAGTAGACCACCAGGGTCCTTCAGGTAGGACTAGGACAGCGGGGGCATTGGCTGCGGTGGTAGGGGGGGCAGCAGCAGCGGGGTGGGGGGCCCAGACCAGTGTGTTTTTTTCTAGCAAAAAAGGTGCCGGTACTCAAATACCAGGCCACCCTTCAGGGTTGGGGTGATCACTGAGGGACCCACCCCACAATAGCCAGGCCCCCTGCAACCAGTCACAGTAGTGCCAGGTATCCCAGGGAAGAGCCCCTGCCGGACCTGCCCCAGATAGTGCTCGTAAGAGCTGCGCTGGCAGATCTTTGCTGGATATAGCCACTACAATGTCTGCACTGAAGATTTAGGACTGGACTGGGAATCGGAGTTCGGGCAGATGTGAGCACCTGATCTTTTGACCAAGGATGCGCACGAGATCTGTGCTTACCGCACAGCTCTTGTGAGCATGTGCCAGGCACGTTCCTCCCCCTTCCCAATGCTCAGTGCTAACAGCATGCATATAAATTGCATTCTATTAGTGTTGGGCATTGTGAAGTTTTTTTTTGCTGCGCTACTCCCATGCTATTTCCTGGTGCTTTTCCTACAGCGCCTGAGAAATCAGTCCCTCTGTGTGTCACTGATGCCCTGATGATCAAAGCCAGTGAGCATGTGTAACCGCGCTTGCCAGCTCTGAACGCAATGAGCATGCAAATGCATGCTAAACAGGGCATTACCTATTCTCCCCAATGCTCAGAGGGCAGCACACCAAACATTTGCGTTACTCGTGCAGCAAACTCGACGCCAGCTCAGAGCTGGCGTTAAGGTTTGCAAAGCATTGGGGAGCCTTGTCCAGCATGCATTTGCATGCTTGCAGGTTCCCTCAACCCCCCTCTCAAAACAATCAAGGCCCTGGTGGCCTAGTGCTCCCCCAATCCCCAACATCCCCTCAGGACAGCAACATGGGGGGCTGGAGGTACGGTGGATCTCCATTCCCCCTAACCCCCCCAAACACCCCAAAAAAAATCCCTTGTGGCCCAAGTGGGCTGCCACCCCAACCCCCAGCCTCCCTAGTGGTCTAGCAGAGCCCTCCGCCCCGTACCTCTCCGATGGAGGAAGGAGTAGCACACTCCTTCTTTATCCAGGATACACTAGGCAGGGCAGGGCAGGGCACCACCATTTTGAAGGTGGGACTGGGTGAGGAAGAGTGCTACTCCTTCCTCCATCAGAGAGGTAAGGGGGAACGGCTCCGCTAGACCACCAGGGAGGATGGGAGTTGGGGGTGGCAGCCTACTTGGGCCACCAAGGATTCCTTTTTGGGTGTTGGGGGGTTAGGGGGCTGGAGATCCACTGGACTTCCAGCCCCCCAGGCCCTTGTGTCAAGGGGGGAGGGGTTGGGGGACCAGCCTCTGTGTTGCTATCTGGGGGGTGGGGCTTCACATGGCGGCTGGCAGAAGTCCGGGGTGGGGGTCCCATGGACCTCCATCTCCTCGTTTGACAGGTCCAGGCTTTTGACAGCTTAGACTTGTCAAACTAGGGTGGGAGGATCGTCTTCCTGTACTTTTCCCCTATGATCAGAGCTAATAGCATGCCTATATTTGCATGCTATTAGCTCTGATCACAGGGGCGGTATACCCGCGCTGTTCTGGCGCTATTTTTAGAGGGCTGTTTGGAACAGTGCAGGGCTTCTGATCATAGACCCCAGTATCACTCTAACAGAAAGTCTACACAGGAGGAGGGGCAGGGCCTGGGAATATTCATTGACTCACAGGATCCTTGCTGACTGCCACTAACATAGGTCACCAGTTGGTCAAGAGGGAGGGAGAGCACACAACCCTCTTTCTGTGATTCTATCCTGTTAACATAGGCAGCCGAGAGACCTCGGTTTACAATTTTTAACAGTACATGAGATACAATCATGACAAGACACAAGGTATTTAATATGGAATAACTCGGCCGCAGCTTTATTTAGATACAAACATCTTACACATGGGTATACCCAAGCCGCTCCAGCCTCTGGCTCAATTCCACCTCAGTCCGCCGTCATAGCAGGACTGACCAATCGTAACCTGAGCTCCCCGCCGCCCAGCAAGGGCGCTCCAGCGTAATCGCAGCTGCCACAGCTGCCTAGCTTACACCATCAAGCTTGGGTACCCCGCCACCAGGCCGGGGTAGCATAGCTTGCCCTGGGCCTCCCCCCTTAATAGCTGCGGCCTGTTGTGCCAAAATTATCTCCTCTAACACATTCTGTAGATCATTGTTAAATAGGTAATTTCCTATGGCGGATAGGTGCGTACCATTTTTCCAGAATAATCCTTCGCATAGTTCATCAACCCAGGTGTGTGTGATCTGCCACCCGCCCCTAACCATCACCCCCGCTGCAATCTGCCTGTTCATTTTCTTTCTGGGCCTGCCCCATATCTTCAGGTGTCTGTGCCGCCATCTTGGGAGTATATCGGACCAGACAATGTGGGTATTGGGAAAAGGTTGAGAAATTAGTAACAGATTACGCTCGGCAGCGCGAACTATGTCAATGCAGGGGAGTGTTCCGATGTCGTTTCCTCCCAGGTGAATTATGACGGCTACGGGGGTGGCCAGAATGTCAGCTTTGCGGCGGAGTAATGGTACCAGCTGGGGCCATTTCATGCCTGGCACACCTGACCAATGAATCCTCACTCCTCTAGTAGCCAAGCCTAAATGTGCGCCACCTGGTCTTGTCTCGGCTCTGCGTGCGGCCCACTTGATGAATGAGTGCCCGACGATCCACACAGTTGAAGACCCTGCAATATAGAATAATGTGTATATTACATAGCACCCCGAGGGTCCTGATTACCGAGTACCTTATCCCTTATGTATCCCCTGTAAGCGTCAGACCTCAATCTACCCAATTTTTGAATGGATGGTGGTGGGAAGCCTAAAGATGCCGCACATGTGGCGGCTCCTATCCTAAAGGAATGCGTTCCAAAGCTCTTTGGGTCGCGTCCTGCCTTCAGCAAGCATTTGCGCAATACCGCGGAGAATTGGAATAGGGTCAGTGGGGATCTATCCTGGTGTACTAGCAAAGCTTCGCAGCCTGAGGGCCTCATCGCTAGGTACTTTCTGACATTTTCTACGGGACACGTCTGTAATGCATCTACCTGTGTTAGGTGACTGACTGCCCCCTGCCGAGTTGGTCCGTCTTCGATCTGTGGATTACAATCCATAGCGTATTGTCTGACAACTTGACCCCATCTAGCTGAAGGCCCGCTCTTGCAGTGTTTTTCTTGGATGGCGCTACCAATTCGCCTACCCTCAATGCCCCAAAGAAGGCCAATGTGAATGATGCTCGGAAAAGCCGAGTCTCGAATTCTGATGTGCACACGGGCTGCAGTGCATGCCAGATTTCCAGCAACAAGTCATGCGTGATTGGTAGTCTCCCATCCGGTCTAGCGCTGTGTTCGCGCCGCCAACCTTCTAATAATTTTTTGTCTAGAAACCTGTTTCTTGGGTTGCCCCATCCCACAATCTTTGTGAAAAATGAGAATGCGGTCAGATGTCTGGATACAGAGCTGTGGGACCTTCCCTCTTGTTTTGCGTGTATTATGTAGTCCGCGATCGCGTTGTCTGACACTGGTCCGTCTTGCCATCCCCGCGTGTACAGGAAGGAACTGACTCTCCGGTAGCCAGCTGTGTAAGTTGCCCATGTTCGCGGTGCCAGGGATTGTTTCAGCAATTGCCAGGCCTTGGGGCTCCGAACCTCCATAGGTAGTTGGGCACCGGCTTTCCTTTCGCCGCGGCTTGTGGTGCCAGTTTCCGGAACTCTTCCCACTTTGAACGAGAAAGAGTGTCAGCAATTGGGTTGCTTGCGCCAGGCACATGCCGCGCGCGCGCAACAATATATTATTAAATATGCACAGCATGACTAGCTTGCTCGCCAAGTCAACAACTTGTGGGCATCGCGCATTTTGCCTATTTATTATGTCTACCACTGCCCTGTTATCCAACCAAAAAACTACCCTCTTGTTGCTTAGTTTCACTCTCCAAATAGCAACTGCGACTACTATCGGGAATAGCTCCAGGAATGTGATATTTCTAGTAATGGGCTGTTCTTTCCAACTCGGCGGCCACACGTCCGCACACCATTCCCCATGGAAGTAGATCCCAAAGCCGATGCTGCCGGCCGCATCTGTATACAGCTGCAAGTCGGTATTGGATATAGGGGCATCTAGCCAAACTACTCTGCCATTGAAATCTCTCAGGAACATGTTCCACACTCTGAGGTCGTCTTTCATGGCCTTTGTCATCCTGATATGGTGTGAAGGCTTACGCACTGTTGACATTGAGCTGGATAGCCGGCGCAGGAACGTCCGACCCATAATGATAACTCTGCATGCAAAATTGAGGCTGCCAACTAATGATTGCATTTCGCGCAGGGTGACCTTTTCCGTACTCAAGGCTCCTGCTACAAGTGTTTTCAGCTTTTCAATCTTATCCAAGGGGATTCGAGATACCATGCTGCGGGAATCCAGCTCAATGCCCAGGAACTGTAAACATGTAGTTGGATCACATGTTTTCTCTTTCGCTAAAGGGATACCGAATGATTTTGCTATCTCGCGAAACTGAGTAAGTGTGCACTGGCAGGCTGTACTGGCTGCCGGTCCGACAAACAGGAAGTCGTCTAGGTAATGTTTGATGTTCTTTCTCCCCGAGGCTCTTTCGACTACCCAATGCAAGAATGTTCTGAAGCGTTCGAATACAGAGCAGGACACCGAACAACCCATGGGCATACACTTATCGTAATAGTATTGCCCCTCAAACTTAAAACCTAGTATGGGGACGTTGTCTGGGTGTACTGGTAATAGCCGGAATGCCGACTCGATGTCCGCTTTGGCCATGAGTGCTCCCTGTCCTGCTCGTCTCAGTAGTTGTACTGCCATGTCGAAAGTGGCGTATTGCACTGAGCTAGCCTCGGGGGGAAGGAAATCGTTCACTGATCCGCCCGCCGGATAAGATAAATTGTGTATAAGCCTGTATTTTCCTGGCTTTTTCTTGGGAATGATTGCTAGCGGGGAGACTATGAATTTTTCGAAAGGCTGATAGCGGAAGGGGCCCGCCACTCTCCCTGAGCTTAATTCCTTAGAAATGTGCACCCTGGCTTTTAGTCGCAAGCGCATTACTGAGGGGGAGTTCCTAGCAATTCTCCCCTGTTGTGTGCCGTAGTATGGAATTCTAAATCCGTGTGCAAAACCTTCTTCGATAGAAAATGCTTTCTTCCTGCGCGGGTATAGTGCTAACCAAGGCCGCATAGCAGCTAGGTTAACCGGGGAAGAAGCTTTCACCCTGTTATGTATGTCATATTTGGGCGGCGGTTCTGTCGGGGGCTTTCTTAATGCATTTGCTGGAAGGGTGTGGTGCTCCGCAGGAGGCACAAGCATGCTTGAATTTACAGCTCGGTAAGGTACATGTGGCTCTGTTGAATCTCCAGCAAATTCCTTCTTGAGAGCCAGCTGCTCTCCCCGCTCCATGTAACCCCCAGGCCGAAAGGATCTACCTTGGGTGCCCGCTGCCGCCCCTCTGTTTGTCATAGTGTACATCCAAAGGTCCGCATCTTTCCATCCCCACCCTAATGCAGGGTCCCCGTCCATCCTGTCCCTATATTCCTCATCATATTTCAGCCATCTGTATCCCTCATAATCCCTGTATGCCTGCATTATGTTATGGGCATATGCCAGCATCGGGCTATATTGGGTGGGGTCGGCGTGGCCCGCGGCATCTATTACCCTGAGGAAGGCCCATAACCAGTTAAATAGCGATCTTGGTGTGCTGTTAGCCCGTGTAATTGTATTTTCTTTTGCGTCTTTACTCTTTTTCTTACTCCTCTTCCTCCCCTCTAGTACCTGAAACATGTCAAAGTATTTTCTGTTCTTTATCTTTTTACGGGTGGATTTGGGCACTAGCCTCTATATGTGTGGCAAGGCTGCCAGGGGCAGTGGACGTTCATCCTTGGAGCCCGCTGTCGCTACTTCCGTGCTCCGTGCTTCGTCGTCCTCCTCCGATGAAGAGGAAGATGAAGACGACGAACCCGAACTGCTCTCTGTGTCAGAGTCTCCTCGCCTACCCTTTTTCTTTCCTTTCCCTTTCTTTTTCGCTTTTTTGTAATTTGTGGGCTTAGCCTCACTGGCAAGCGTGTCTTGACCTGTGTTGGTGCCCTCTCTCTCAGTGTGTGCGCCCTGCTCTCCTCCACTCACTTCATTGCTCCATTCCGACAAGCCTGCTCTCTCCTCCATATTCGTATCAACATTTACATTCTCGTGTCTGTGTGTGCCACAGGACGTACCTGCAGTGTCCGGCGTCTGCGTAGCGTCTCTCTGAGCAGGGTCCTGTATTGGTTTAACTGGTTTAGGGCCCCCGTAACTAGGGTCTGGGTTGCCCGAGGCCACTGTGTGTGCCGGGTGTTGGGCAGCACTCGTCGCTTGCCATGGCTAGTAAGGGGGGGGCAAATCCTGGCCACACCCCATAGTATGGCGATTCTTGGGGGTAGCCCCAACCCATGCCATATGGCCACGGAGGCGCGATCGTGTGCTGCCCTTGCCCCGCCGATGGCCCCGGACCCTCCGTCGCCTGAGCTACTATGCTCTGTGGCATTGTCCATCCCGGGAATATTGGTGGGTGCGGCCAACCTCCTGAAGTGGCTCCATCCTGCCTTCCTTTGGCCTTCTTTTTCTTGTCTTTCTTGGCCGATATGTTGTCTGCGGTGACGGCTGCCTTCTTGTTTGCTTGCTTTCTTTGTCCTTTCTTTTTGTCTGCGGTGCTCAGATGTGGTGTCTCGGTTGCGTCGCTCTGGTCTTCTTCGTACACTGTCGTCTCGTCTGCCTGCATGGGTGATGCGCTGTGTCCGTCCTCCGCTCTGATTTCCTGTGTGGGACAGGATTCGATCTCGTCTGTACCTGCAGCCGCTTCCATTCTGATGGGGGAGGGTAATGCAAGGTAGTCGACAAACAAGGATCTAAATAGACTTAAAAGATAACAAGTTAATATCTGCCTTGCCAGCGGAGATACACAATTGCAATGAACCCCCTTTCATAATATATTTAAGTGGCAATATGCTTTACAATTATATATGATTGATCAATCATATATATATATTATTTATTTATATTGTGATAAGTCACCTCCAGGATAGTTGGGTTAAGGCAGTTTCAGTCTGAAATACAAGTCCCAGAAGGCATTGCAGGCAAGAAGCCAGAGGGTGAGATGAAGAACCCGGACTGGACTCCTAGCTGCAATCGGGGAAGACATGGGTGTAAGCTGGCAGGTTGTGTAGAGTGGCTGCCACTAGGCGGAAAGAGAATTAGGAAACCCTGTGTGCAGGAGCTCATCATTGGTCTCATTAGTTTAATGCTCAACTCAGCTGGTATGGGTGTGGGGAAGCTAATGGAAGGAGAATGATTGGTGGTGGTAGCTGAAGCCAGGGATTGATTGGGCAGGTGGGAAAGAGTCCCAGCAGTGGAGTGGAGTTCAGTTCAGGAGAGAGAAGCAGAAGGAGAGAAGTATTTGCAGGCTAAAAGTCCTTGGGTAGGGAGGTCCCTAAAGTACTGAAGCAGGCTGAGATTCCTTGGGTGAGAGGAAGTCCCAATAGTATTGAATTCACTGTGAAGCTGATGCAGGGGAAAACCCTTGGGTAGAAGGAGTCCCTAAAATATTGAACTCTCCAGAAGGTAAAGAGGATAGAAGGTAGAAAATGCTGCTTGGTGACTGAACTGTGATGATGAACTGAAAGAAAAAGAACTGTTTGTCTGGGGAATTGAATTACTGTTTATTGTGCCCTGGATAAAGAGCCCAGACTGAAGTCTGTAAGCCTGTATTGAATCCTGGTATGTGCTATGCTGCTATTGGAACTGTGTACTAGAAACCTGCATGGAATAAAAGTTCTTAAGATTGAAGTTACTGGTGGACATCTGTTTCTTCACTGTACCGGGAGCCTGTGGCTGGAGGAGATTGTTCTATCCTTGGCTGCACAAGAGAGGTACCCGTTTACAATATATATATATATATATATATATATTTTTTTTTTTTTTGGCTGGCCACCGCATTTCTTATACCTATTGCTTGCTACCTGTCCCCACCAATGCGGCCGCCTCTTTCCCTTATTCATTGCTCTAGCTCTGCAATTGACTCTGCCAACTCCAAGATGGCTGCCCTCCATAGAGCAGTATACAGTCCCCGAATCGCCCTATCCAAGATGGCCGCACCCCTGAATTCAAGCTAGCTCTAACCAATATGGCTGCCCCCTGCAGGCAAGCATGCCGTACCCATAAGGCCGCCTACATACTGCCCTGAAACCACGTTCCTCCCCAAAACTACTATCCCCTCTTCTTTTTTTTTTTTTTTTTTTTTTTTACTTACTGTTCGCCAGTCAGGTGAGGGCGCTGGTTCGCCCGACCTCCATCCAGGGGTGTCTTCGAGGGAAGGGGTCCTGCAGCGCCGCTCCTCGCTCATCCTCCGCTCACCTCCCAGATCCGGCGCGGTCGCGGCAGGGTCTCTGGTGTAGGAGCGCTGCACGCACCAGGAGTCGCTGCCTGTGCCAGGTGCAGGGGGATCACCTGGGGCAGGGGGATCGTTGCTGGGTTGCTCCGGCCTGGAACGCCACTCCGCTCTGGATCACCGTGGCGTGCAGGTGAGGTGCTGCACCTGGAGCCCGGATGCGAAAAAGGTTGTCCGGGCTCCTCCCCGGGGTTTTAAACCCCGCTTCCTCTCCTCCCTCTCCCAGCTGGGTGCCCCTTTGCAGCGGGAATGAGCCCACCTCTCTTCCGCATTGGCACCCCGCTGGCACGAACACGCCTGTCCCCTCGGTGCACGGCGCCATGTTATCTACGGCTCCGTGCACCTAAGGGGCACTGCGCCTCTCTTGATGATGGGACCCTGTTTGAGGTCCCAGCCCATTCGGGAAACACTAGTTTAATGGGCCCAAGCATTGTTGTTGTTAGGATAGATGAGAGATCAACAGAGCTGAGCTCTATGACTGTGCATGTATGTCAGCAGACACTTGTCTCAGCAGCATTTTACAGAGCCAATGCATATTCCTGTTAAGACAGATAAGAGATCACAAAGCTCTCTGGCTTGCAGTAAATCAAAGAATGCTCAAATAGTCCTCCACAGGAATGACTAGTTAGGTGTTCATTATGCAAACTTTCCCTGTAAGAGCTCTGTTTTATATTGTGTCTGCCTTAAGTGGTGGCTTCCTGGAAGGCTGAAGTTCTCTAGGGGGGATGGTTGGTCAATAAATCCTACATCCTGCTTCTCTTGCCCAATCCAGTACTACTGTCTTACTTTCAGCTTCTTTAAAACTTGAAAACTGTGGGGTCAATGCAGTAAGGTTGCTTTTGACTAGGGCCATTTTTTTTTTCAGTGTATTACTTTCTAATGCAAGCCTAATGGAAAATGTTAGCACCTCAATACAGTGAGTAAATTTGTTTAGATTTTAACATGCAAATAACTGCTGTGTTAAAGAGTGGGCCCTGTCAGGAAAACAAAAACAAATAAAACAATGCATGCTGTCACAGTAAATGCAGCTGTTTGCTGCATTGAAAACATTGAAAAATACGTTTTCCCTTCCTAACAGTGCTTCGCTCATACTTAGACAGGAAGAGAGACATAAAAAAAAAAATCCTGCTGCCTCGGGAGGGGGGGGGGGGGGGGTTCCCCTCCAACCTCTCTCTCTCTCTCTCAAAAATCCATAATGGTCTAGTGGACTGCCTGATCTACACCACAGATAATCCCCTGATCCTTCCCCTCCCCCCCATAACATGCTCAAAAGTCCTGATGTTCTAGTGGACTCTTTGATCCCCTTACCCTCTAACCCTAGAGATAACCTCACCCCAATTTCCTGCTCCCCCACAGATACCTCCCTAAACTTTCTGGTGGTCCAGTGAACTCCAATCCCAAGGTAGCCCCCCAGACCCCCTTATTTACCTTTTAAGTTGGGAGCCAGGAGCAATACCCCACATGGTGCATCCTGGGACTCACCACACGAGGTCAGTCTGCCAAATAAGGGAATTTTTGCTTTATTTGGTAGAGTCTGGATGGATTGACCCCACACGGTGAGTCCCAGAATGCACCATGTGGGGGTCAGCTGTTGCCACTGTGAAAAAGTGTAGGGGCAGGAGTGAGTGGGCATCACTCTGCCTCTCCATATCAAGGTGGGGGGGTCCGAAGGGGGTCCCAGAGGAATCACAGTGGGTCAGAGTCCACTCGATCACCAAGGATTTTTTTTAGGTGTCGGGGAATTGGGGAGGTGGGGACTGGGAGATTGGGAGGTTATTTGTGTGGTTGGGGGCAGGGGATTTGAGATTTATTTTTGGGGTTGTGGGGGTCCTGGAGGATCGGTGATCTGAGGTGAAGTTCCATCTTCCAATGTGGTATATATCATTCAGTGTAAAAAATGTAACAAAGGATGCTATATTGGAGAAACAGGCCAGATGCTTAAGACAAGATTCAATTTACATAGACATCACATGAACAATACTGGTGCCAGTAGGGTTCCCATGCCTGTTGGTCAACATTTTACAGGACCAGGACACTGTACCAGTGACTTCACAGTGAGAATCCTGAAAGGTAACTTTAAAACCATACAAGAACGTAAGACCTTTGAAGTCAGAATGATTGAATATTTTAACACCCAACAGAAAGGACTTAACAAGGATCTGGGGTTCCTAGCCCATTATAAACCATAAAGCTGTATTTCTCTGTTGATCACCCCACCCCTTAATTATCCACACCCATCCTGTTAGAATATCAATGATATGCTTTGATGTCCCCATGCATACCTCGTACCCACCCCCATCCTCCCACCCTGTCAGACTGACATAGTAATGCTTGAATGTTTTCACTTATATACACTGTCAGCTAGCACATTTGCTTATTTCTGATCTGACGAAGAAGGGCAACCTTCGAAAGCTAATCAAGAAATGTATTAAGTTATGTCCAATAAAACCTTAAGAGTGGACTAACACGGCTACCACACTCCTCTACTGGAGGATGTAGTAACAGCGGTTAGTGTATCTAGGTTTAAAAAAGGTTTGGACAAATTCCTGGAGGAAAAGTTCATAGTCTGCTATTGAGACAGACATGGGGAAGCCAATGATTGCCCTGGGATTGGTAGCATGGCATGTTGCCACTGTTTGGGCTTCTGCCAGGTACTTGTGACCTGGCTTGGCCACTGTTAGAAACAGGATACTGGGCTAGATGGACCATTGGTTTGACCCAGTATGACTGCTCTTATGCTCTTAAGCCTGAGAGCACTTCATTGCATCAGCACCTGCATTGGTATAAACTGCTATTTTGGTTTCCTGATCACTTTTTGCAAACTAGCTAAAATTCTTTGACTCCAGTTTTGGATTCTTTCCATCCTGGAAGAAATTTAAGAGCAAGCAGTATTAACCAAATATGGGAAAAACTCATTCCATCTCCTGTTTGTGACCTTTGAACTTCAGTCCTTGGAGACATAAGTAAAGCCACAGTCTTTGATTTTCTGTATCTAAAAGACACTGTTCCCTACATTCATTGCTAATCTCTGCCTCTATAGATGATATCAGAGCTGCCAAGTTATCCAGTTCCACAAAGGAGACTTTTTGGCTAGTCCTGGTTTTGAACTTACATCCAAAAGTAGTATGGAATTTGTAATAATGATTTCAGTCTACAAAAATAGTGGGTGATAATCATGAATTGTGAGATAAATTTGTCAATAACGGAGGGGAAGAAGACCTTAGACCTGTGACAATTTTTTGATCAATAAGATCACACAAATGTAGTCACTACTATGTAATCACCAGTCTTCTACCAACCTCCTCCCTAGATGTTCAATTCGTGTGCTTTAACATTTATAAATACTATATATATCAAAGTCAAAATATGAACCACAGCTACTTAGTTTATTGTTGCTTGATTAAGGGCCTCCCCAACGGTCCCGTTTCGCCAACTGGGGCTTCAACAGGGAGAGAGAACCCCGCTTTTTTCTGGCGGTGTTAACAGCTTGCTGGGTTTGTTTCCACAGTTTGATGTTGCGGGGTTCACGCCATGTGGAGGCTTCGGCGTATCAGATACTTCCTTACTAGAGATTTGTTCCGCACACTTGTCCACTGGCTTGTCCTCTCCCACTTGGACTATTGCAGCGGAATTTACGCGGGCTGCCAGGCCCCTCTGTTGAAAAGTTCCAAACAGATCAGAACACTGCTGCGAGACTCATCCTGAGAGAGCGACGCTTTGCACATGCCGAACCCTTACGGTTCAAATTACACTGGCTGCCTGTTCAGGAGCGCATTGCTTTTAAACTCTGCTCCTTGACCCATAAAATTATCTATGGGTTTGCCCCGGAGTATATGCACTCCTTGATCAACCTCCCGCCCAGGAATGCCAACCCTGCTGCTCGTGCCTTCCTCCACCTTCACTTCCCAAACTGTAAGGGTGTCAAGTACAAGAGGATCTTCGCCTCATCTTTCTGCTATTGGAGTCCTAAGCACTGGAATGCTCTCCCGCCACACCTTAAAACTCAAGCGGACCACGCCCTCTTCATGAAGTTGTTGAAGACCTACTTCTTTGCCAAGACCTACTCCTCACTTTATACCACTGCTTGATGCACCCTCCCTGGCTCCTACCCTGCTAGTTCACACTGTTAGATGCTTCTCCCCCTGCATACTCCTTGTATACTCTTCTAAGTTTTCCTATTCTGTATTTTATTTAATGTTTGTAAGCCACATTGTGCCTGCATGAGTGGGAAAATGTGGGATATAAGTGAACAATAAATAAATAAATAAATAAATTCCACCCATTAAAATCAGTGCTGCAAGTCCCATAATGCATCAGGATGAGATTGTCAGAAATACAGGGCTGGTTCCCTCTTAGAACTGGGTACTTTGGCATCTGTGTGTACTTAGCATCTATGTGCCTTACATATGGCTGCCAACTGGGCCAGATTCGCAAGGCAGGGTTGATTCAGTCCTGGATTTACCTCAGTGCATGCTGGGACTTGTAGTTTTGTTTTTCATAGGGAATGAGTCAGATCTAGGCATAGGCAAACTATGCGTGTGCCTCGGGCCCAAAAGTTTAGGGAGGCCCAGTCAGATGTGCTCAGGATTCAGGAGGCTAGGATTTATTAATTTTATTTATTAGGATTTATTTACCGCCTTTTTGAAGGAATTCACTCAAGGCAGTGTACAGTAAGAATAGATCAAACATGAGCAGGAGGCAATGAGAGCAGTAAAAATATTCGAACAATACAAAGTATGGCATGGTATACTACTTGAAATGACAACACAATATGTACTAGAACATTATAATTGGTAGTGAAGGGTAAGGCAAAGTTGTAACATATAGATGAGTAAGAAAGTAGGAAGGATTAGAAAGTAAGGTGACTGACTTGAAGAAAGTTGCCAACTGTGTGGATTTTTTCAGGATTGTAAACATTTGTATATTACCTGTCTCAAAGTCAGAAGGCTAGCAAAGTGTGTGGATATATTTTCAGAGTTTAGCCCACTACAGTTCTCCAATGTGCCCCCCTTCCAGTACAGAGGCTGAGGTAGAATGCAGCCAATGGGAAGGCTTCTAGTCACAGGAAGGGAGGGGCTGAGCTGCAAAGGCTATGGGGGAAGCTGATGAGCTCTGCACAAGATCTTTGGATAGTTCTCCCTGGATAGAGGATCTGCTAGCCACACAGCTGTAGAATTACATCACAATGATGTAGCTGACCCGGTCATCTGAAAAGCTAAAGAAATTACTTACACTTGTGCATATGTCCCTTCTTTCCTGCTCTACCTGAGCACTTATAAGGTAACATACCACTAGTTGGATGCCACATCCAAACAGTAGTGCCTGGTAAACGTGTACATTGATGTCCATGTTGCAGCTCGACATATATCAATAAGAGAAGCCTCATGAAGGAGTGCTGTTATAGTTGCTGTAGCCCGTAGTTTGTGGGCTGTGACTCGTGGTGAAGGCTGTGAATGAGGAGAAAGTGGTGTAGTGTATCAAAAATGAATATATTTTGCCACCCATAAGGAGAGTGTTCTTTTAGTAACTGGAGCAAGATTATTTTCCCTCAAAGATAGAAATAATTGAGAAGGGTGATTGGGCGCCTGGATACATTGAATGTAGATAGTCAGGGCCCTGACACAATCCAAGGTATGAAGAGTCTGCTTTCGAGACATTTAGTAACATAGTAAACTTAGTAAATGACGGTAGATAAAGACCTGCACAGTCCATCCAGTCTGCCCAACAAGATAAACTCATGTACATGGTATGTGATACTTTATATTTATACCCGAGTTTGATTTGTCCTTGCCTTTCTCAGGGTACAGACCGTAGAAGTCTACCCAGCACTGTTCTTGTACTAAGTTCTGAAGCTAACGTCGAAGCCCCTTAAAATTTACACTCCAGCCCATCCCTATCTATTCAGTCACAATCAGGGCATAGACCGTAGAAGTCTGCCCAGCTCCCATTTTGTTTCCCAATTACCGGTGTCGCCACCCAATCTCCGCTAAGATTCCACGGAAACTTTCCTTCTAAACAGGATTCCTTTGTGTTTATCCCACGCATGTTTGAATTCCATTACCGTTTTCATCTCCACCACCTCCCGCGGGAGGGCATTCCACATATCTACCACTTGGAGTATTGTGTTCAGTTTTGGAGGCCGTATCTTGCTAAAGATGTAAAAAGACTGGAAGCGGTGCAAAGAAAAGCTACAAAAATGGTATGGGATTTGTGTTGCAAACCATACGAGGAGAGACTTGCTGACCTGAACATGTTTACCTTAGAGGAAAGGAAAAACAGGGGTGACATGATACAGACGTTCAAATATTTGAAAGGTATTAATCCACAAATGAACCTTTTTCGGAGACGGGAAAGGTGGTAGAATTAGAGGACATGAATTGAGGTTGAAGGGGGGGCAGACTCAGGACTAATGTCAGGAAGCATTTTTTAACGGAGAGGGTGGGAGGGGGTTAGTGACCATTGGGGGAGTAAGGGGAGGTCATCTGGTCATTTAGGGCACATTTTTGTTGCTTGTTAATTAAAAAAAAAAAAAAAAAAGGACCAAGTTGGCCAAGTGTTTGTCAGGGACGCCCTTCTTTTTTCCATTATCGGCCGAGGACGCCCATGTGTTAAGCAAGCCCCATTCCCGCCTTCAGTATTCTTCCGACACCCCCCCCCCCCCCCATGAACTTTGGTCGTCCCTGCAATGGAAAGCAGTTGAGGGCGCCCAAAATCGGCTTTAGATTATGCCGATTTGGTGACCCTGGGAGAAGGACACCCATCTCCCGATTTGTGTCGAAAGATGGGCATCCTTCTCTTTCGAAAATAAGCCTGTAGGTGTCACCACATATATTCATTATCATTTGGACCATGACTACTCAGTAGTTCTTATCTCATTAGAACTATCAGCTGCATTTGATTTAGTTGATCATTCACTTCTTGGCCATCTAATACATGATATAGATATAACATACAGTTTATACATAGTTCACCTCAGGACACAAAAACTAACTTGGCAGAATGTTCTTCATCATATCCAATTATCTGTGGCATCCCACAGAGCTCCTTTCTAGCACCTATTTTTTTCTTCAATATTTTGTGGCCCCATTAGCCACTTTGATTCACTCTCAAGATCTTACAGTGTATATGCTGACATCCAAATTTTTTCTACTTTCGATTACAGTCAAACAGACACTATTCATATTATAAATGCCCAGTTTGAAAAAATTGCCTTGTGGCTTTACCCTCACAAAATGAAATCAATCCTGATAAGTCTAGGGCTCTTGTCTTTTCAAAGAAGATTAAGAATGACATTTGTCTCCCACATCCATTAATCATTGATAAAATAATCATCATGATAGATTCTCTCTAGATTCTAGGGGTCATACTAGATAACAAGCAATCATTTCAGATTGCTACAGAAATCTTTCTATAAATTAAAAATGATTAAGCAGTTCAGTCATTTTTCAATGAGAAATCTTTGACTATTCTCCTCTTCTCTCTTGTCTTGAGCAACCTTGATAACTACATAAGTACATAAGTATTGCCACACTGGGACAGACCAAAGGCCCATCAAACCCAGCATCCTGTTTCCAATAGTGGCCAATCCAGGTCACAAGCACCTAGCAAGAGCCCGAAAAAGTTCAATACATTTTATGCTGCTTGTGATTATTGTATTGCACCATTTCATGGACTCTGACTAACTAATATGAAATGGCTACAGTTGATTAAAAAACTATTACACTTCTTACAAGATCCCAAAAAATAGGACCATCTGATACTATTATTGAAAAAGGCTCACTGGCTCCCTATCTCTGCTAGGATTTCTTTTAAGATCCTAATAGTAATACACTAGTAAAAAAAGGCCCGTTTCTGGAGCCAATGAAACGGGCGCTAGCAAGGCTTTCCTGTGGGCCCCCCCCCCCCCCCCCACCGAACGCACCTTGGTTGTTTGTGAGGGCATTGCGCTGCCGTGGCCCCCCCACCCAACGCACCTTCGTCGTCAGTGGGTGGCCCATTGCGGCGCCCTGGCCGTCGTCGATGTGAGTGAATTGCTCCGCTTCCGTCCTCAATGTCATAACGTTTGACGCGAGGGCGGGGCCCCGAGACTGTGATTTTGTTGGCTTCAGAGCTTCGAACTTACGAACCTTGGCTTCAGTGACATCATCAGACAATAGAAAGTTGAGGGTGAGTTTTATATATATAGATATGATACTTCAAACTGGTTAACCAGTGGAAGCACTTAGCCTTCCAAAGTTACATAGAAACCTATGGAACTTTGGAAGGCTAAGTGCTTTGAAAATATGCCAATTTTAAATTTACTTTATCTTTTGAAATTTCTAATTCCTTATACATCTGTTAGATCCTTAAGGTCTGCTAAACAACATCTCTAAGTTCCCTTCTTTTCAAGAAATTTGTTATGATTTTGATTGAAGAGCTATTTTCTCTGTATTGCGTCCTACCTTTCAGAATAGTCTGCCCCTTGACTTGTGTTCAGAACCATCCTATTAAAATTTTAAAATAGAATTAAAGACGTATTACTTTGATAAAACATTGTCATCTGATATCTAATAATAAACCATATGGAGAGGGCAGATGATATTGTTAAACTACACTGAGGGCCCGGTTTATAAGCTGCAAGCGCCAAAAATTAGTACATGCTAATGCTTGAGACACCCATATATTCCTATGGGTGTCTCTAGCGTTAGCATTCGCTAATTTTTAATGCAAGCTAAAAGGTTAGCACGCCTACAGCGCGGCTTAGTAAACAGGGCCCTGAGCAAGCTAGCCAGTGATATTCAGCAGCACACATCGGACAATCTGCTATTCCCTTTTTTTTTTCTCCTTTTAAAATTTTGCAACTTTTGGGAGATGAAGTGATGCAATAACTGAATGAAGTTACATGAAAACACTTTTAAAACAAATTGGAGGAAATATTTTTTCACTCAATGAATAGTTAAGCTCTGGAACTCATTGCTGGAGAATGTGGTAACAGTGGTTAGCATATCTGGGTTTAAAAAAGGTTTGAACAAGTTCCTGGTCTGCTATTGCGACATACATGGGGAAGCCATTGCTTACCCTGCGATTGGTAGCATGGAATTTTGCTACTATTTGGGTTTCTGCCAGGTACTTGTGATTTGGATTGGCCACAGTTGGAAATAGGATACTGGGCTAGATGGACCATTGGTCTGACCCAGTATGGCTATTCTTATGTTCTTATATGCTTGGAAGTAGTCGCTGTGTAACAGCTCTGCCACAGCCTCATCTTAAACCCCCTCACCAATTTCAACCACGAGACTCTACTTACTAACATTGATGTGTGAATATCTGTGGAGTCGTGGGAGATTTTACATCTCATCATCTGCTCGGATGGCATCCAAAAATCTCCTGAAAGAGACAGACCGCATCAAGTTTAGAGAAGACAAGATGGCAGCTCCCTCCAACCCGGCTGCATCCCCCATGGGGGTGGCTTGGATTGTGGAGGTGATGCAAGAGGTCACGGCTGCGATGGAGCCACTTCTCAGCCATCTATCCCCCATTGACCACAAGCTAGAGAGGATGCAGGAGCACTGGGAAGCACTTAATAGAGATTTTCAGCATATCAACTGAGAACCAGTGATCTGGAGGACAGTGTTAAGACCTTGGAGGACCATTGAGCGAAATTACTGAAAACTGTGGCCACCTACGAGGAGAAATTGAATGACCTAGAAAATAGGTCATGACGGAATAATCTAAGGATGGTGGGTCTTCCTGATTCTGTTGAGGACAAGGAATTAATTGGCTTATTGAAGGCCTGGTTCTCCCGTGACTTTTGTTTGCCTGAAAACTTAGGACTTATTTGCGTGGTGCACGCCCCTAGGCTTGGGCAGAGGCAGAATGCGGCTACCCGACCCAGGTGGTAATTCTTTGCGTGTTGAATTATGTGCATAAAATAGCCGCCCTGACTGCTATCAGAAGCAGGACTCCACTTACCTACAACAATAAAAAAAATACAGTATTTTCAAGATTACTCAGTGAATGTCGTGGCCCATCTTCAGAGTTTTACCTCAGTTTGTAAAAAATTGGTGGATCACAAGCTGCCTTTTTCCCTGCTTTACCCAGCTTATTTGAGGGTGTTGCACCAAGGCAAAGTCCATATCTTTGATACACCCATATTATTTATTTATTTTATTTGACAGTGCTTATATCCCACAATTTCCCACCTCTGGCAGGCTCAATGTGGCTTATAACATTTGAAGAACAAATATACAGGGTACAATAAATGGAAAGGGGTAAGCAAGGAAGAGAGGAAGGGAGGGGGGCTGGGGCTGCTAAAAGTTTGATTTTTCATGCAGGGGGAAGCGGGGAGCAGCGGGGATCTCGGGTGGGGCGGGGGGGCCAAGGCCATCCATAAAGGACGCTCCTGATGAGCACCTTTGCCCCCTCCCGATCCTTTTTTTTTTTACATTGTGGATTAATGCCGATAACATGTGCTTTCTGTGCGCATGCGTTTCCTACTCCGCTACGGGGGATTGCACCAGATTAGCGAAACTTTCATGCATCCGACTTTTGAATACCGTACCGAACATTTCTGAGGTTCGTTTTTTCAAATTCGGTAAGCACTTTTACATTTTAGATTCTTTTACGTTTGGTTGATGCATCTTGCCCTGAGTACCTGAGCATTTGGGAGTGTATGTTTCTTTGCGAAGCTGATGACGTTGGTGAATTATACCCAGGGCCACCGAGAGACAAAGATAAGCGCAGGGCAAACACCCACTGGCGCCCCCCCCCCCCCCAGCCTGCTTACTTGGTTAATACTTGTCTCCTGCTCCTGTGTGCCGGGACTATGTTAACTCTGCTCTGGCGCACAGGTCCTTCTTCCTGCCATGCCCCCTCCTGAGTTTGCAGAAACAGGAAGTACTTCACACAGGAGGTGAGACGAGGCAGGCAGAAGGACCTGACCAGCAGAACAGAGTTAACGCGATAATCCAGCACTGCAGCACACAGGAGCAGGAGACCAATCAGTCATGCTGGTGCCAGGCGGGCCCCCTTAGAGGCTGGGTCCTGGGGAATCTTGTCCCCCCTCTCAGCAGCCCTGATTATACCTTTCACTGTATAGCCTTCATGACGTCTACACCCCACTGTAGTAGGAGTGTAGGCGTCGTGAAGTGACATACTGGTAGGACTGTAGAAAGTGGGGAATTGAGAAGCGGGGGGGGGGGGGGGGTGTTGGGCGGGTGTGGTAGGGATGGGAACGGAAGGGGGAGAGGGAGGGTTGGACTAGAGGGACACTTAGTTCTACCAATGCTTCCTACTAATAAACTCTTTTTAATCAGTTGCTCCTATGTTGGGCTGTCAGATTCTAGAGGGGGACCGCTGGCTGGGCCAGCCTTCTGGGCCCTGGGTCTCTTACATCAGCACTTTTGCTTCTGTCTACTTGCCTTTCCTACATTAAGGTAGTGACTTGGAACATAGGTGGTATTAACTCCCCCATAAAAAGGTTGAAGGTTTTGCAGCCGTTGCAGCACCCGAGGGCAGACATTGCCTTTTTGCAGGAAACTCACCTTATGGCTGTAGAACATCAAAAATTGAAACACTGGTAGGTGGGTGAGTGTGTACCAGCAGAGGTGCATCACAAAAAGTGAGGAGTGACTATCTTATTTTGCAACAGTTTGGCATCTAACCTTGCAGTGGCGTAGCCAAGGGTGGGCTTGGGTGGGCCCAGGCCCACCAGTAGCAGCATACCTATGATGTGGCTGGCAGAGATTCCCAAGCTGAAAACTCCCAACAACTGTCCCTCCTGCATACCTTACAAATAGCAGATCTTCGCCTGCAGGAAGCAGCGACTCATACATACTGCTCACACCGACTCCAAAGCCTTCCCCTCTGACGTATCCCCGCCTATGCAGAAAGAGGAAGCTGCATCAGTGGGAAGGATGTGGAGTCAACATGAGTACTGTGTATTAGTTGCTGCTTACTGTCGGTGAAAATCTGCTATTTAAAAGGTGTGCAGGAGAGGGGGGATATTTGAGAGACCATATGGCATGCAGGCGAGAGAAGGAGAGACTAAATCACCTGTGAGATGGGGTGGGGTTCTTCTGCCCACCCATCTTGGGCCCAGGCCCATCCAAAATTGGGTGTCTGGCTACGCCCCTGTAACCTTGTCACCCTAGCCTCAGATCCCTCCGGTAGATTTGGCCTACTTAATCTGTATCACCTTCTATATTTGATTGATGTTTGGAGGGTCCTTCATCCAACAGTTCTTCAAGCTGAAGAACTCTAGCTGCTTTAGCCTTTCCTCCTAAAGGAAGTCGTCCCATCCCCTTTATCATTTTTGTCACCCATCTCTGCACCTTTTCTAATTCCACTTTTTTGAGATGTGGTGACCCAAATTGCACTATTAAACTTCTGGCCATTTGGGGAAAATCTTGCCATCACTGATCCATGATTCACAGGTTGGTTTTGTGAAAGGTAAAACGGTTTCTAAAAATCTTAGGAGATTGCTTACATCTCTGGAATGTAGTCAACGGAAGGACTACCCCTCTTTATTAATCAGTTTTTATGCTGAAAGAGCATTTGACAGGGTGCACTGGGACTTTCTGTATACCACCTTGCAGAAGTATGGTATTGCAGGTCGTTTTGTTTCTATGGTTCAAGTTCTTTACACATCACCACAGGTTATGATGATTGTCAATGGTCTGTGTTCCACCCCTTTCCCTCTAGCAAGAGGGGCGCAGCAGGGCTGCCCACTTTCCCAACTACTTTTTATTTAAACTTTAGACCCCTTGATAAGAGAAATGTATTCTATCCAGGAAATAGAGGGAATCTGCTTGAGCTTTCAGACCGTTAAGGTGGCAGCCTTTGCAGACGACCTCTTGGTTCATTTGGTAAATCCGCAAGTATCACTAGCCTCCCTCTTAGAAATCTTTCAGGAATATGGAGATTATTCAGGCATTCAATTTAACCTCCAGAAATTGGAGGCCCTGCTGTCCTCCCCTTTGTTACAGCAGCAATAGGAGGGGGTGTTTGACACACTATCCCCATTTGTGAGCACCAGATCCAGCGTCGCTTCCTCTCTTGTGGGTTCCATCACCATTTGTCTGAGTAGAGCACTTTGAAAAGCATCCACGATCTTTCTACTTCTTTCCAATTCGACAGATGGAACTTTCCAATCCACATCTGGCAGATTGAAATCTCCCAGCAACAGCACCTCTCTTTTCTTTCCCAATTATGGATATCTGTGACCAGATCTTTATCTAGTTCCTCTGATTGTGTCAGAGGTCTGTAGACAACACCCATGTGGGCAGAGGTTCCATCATCTCTTTTTAAGGTGATCCATATCACTTCTTCCTTTCCCCAGGCCCCTGTCATTTCAGTTGCTGATATAATTTCTCACAGAGCTACTCCTCCACCTTTACGACCATCTCTATCCTTCCTAAATAGATTATAGCCTGGTATGTTTGCATCCCATTCATGGGACACAATACAGACTTTCCACTGTTAATTGTTTTCCTTCTCTCTTTTTTAAAAGAAGGGGACCCTATATGTACTGTACATATTATATTATCGATTAAAAAAATTAAATTGCAATGAAGTTAAAATTAGACACACAAGAGGTTTTAACGACAATGAGTTGCTTTAATATATATTTGTCATTGTGCCAAACTTCTATAATAGCTGAAAGTTATATACTGTATGTTTGCACAGGAGGGCTCTTCTAGCAAAGAGAAATAAGGAAATACTTGAAATTCCATAGGCAATGAAATTGTAGGAGAGACAGACAAATGAACACAGGTTGACTAAAAAGGACAGACTCTTCCTCTTAAAGAGAGAGTCACTGTGCAGTGGTAATTGGAAGACTGTTCATCTAGTTTTTTGGTCATTAATTCCCTCATCTCAACATATGAGCTGATATTTGAGTTGATAAAAGCCATGCCATGCTTAGTGGACTTTCAATCCAAGAGAAGCTTGTCCTCACGACACTGTTATTGTCAAGAGCGCCGGAGAACGTGCCAATAAATGTACAAGAAGGATATCAGCAAGTTTCTGCACATACCTTCCCCACCTTGGGTCTTGGCAATTGATTCTCATCATAGGATCCTGGAAACTAGTTTCAGCCAAGGATATATGAACTTTCTTCCTCTGTGGCAGATTTTAAGGCTTGGAGTATATTCGTTGTAGTCAGTTCACTTCCATTCGGGACTTAAACATTTTTTCAGTCAAAAGTTGCTTGTTATTCCAGGCAAAATACATATAGGAGGAAATTGTGTGAGTGGGCACCTCCTTTTAGGTTCCCTGATGCCGTATGGTCAGAGCCTATCCTATAGTGGCATTTGGACACCCGAATTCTTTTACAGAATGCCAGTGTAACCTAATATTAACCCGCCTACCAGTTATGCACTTGCGGTTACATCAGCCATAGAACATAAGACTTGCTCTACTGGGTCAGACCTAGGGTCCATATAGCCCAGTATCCTGTTTCCACAGGGCTGGCTTAGCCATTGGACCAGGTGAGCCTCTGACCCAGGGCACCAGCAACTAAGGGTACCAAAATACCCAGCCTCTGACCTCACCTGGTCTACAGAGGGTGGCACTATATTTAAGGGTGACATTGAAGCCAATCAGGATAACGTTTCTGCAGGAAACAAAATACAAGGTGGAATCTAATGGACAAAAATTCCATGTGTGATGGGAACAAGTATAGTGGTGGGGATTTAACCACAGTTCAGCTAGGCAGCAAATAGAGACAGACAGTCAAATGCTATGAGAAACTAAGAAGGTTAACAAATATGGTTAACACAATTATAATGGGGGATTTCAGTTACTCCAGTTTGGACTGGGTAAATGTCTCAATGGGACATACCAGAGAAGTAAAGTTTCTAGATGCCTGAGTACTTCATGGAGCAGCTGGTACACAGGATCTGGTGCAAGGAGTAATAGTAGAGGGATCACTAGGCAATAGTGGTCAAAATGCAATTGAATTTACCATCACTGGAAAGAAGATACTAAAATAAACTACTGCTGTAGCACTTAATTGAAAAAATAAAATGAGACGATAAAAATAAGGAAATTAGTTAGTAAAAACTTAAAAAGAGAAATGTCCAGGGTCAAAGGTTTGCATAAGGTGTAGACATTATTTAAAAAGACCATTTTGGAATTTGTTGCTGGGGGATGTGGTCAAGGTGACTAACATAGCGGGATTCAAAAGATGTTTGGACAAATTCCTGGGGATAAGTTCATAACGTACATGACTAGCCAGGCAGACTGGGAGAGCAATTGCTCATGCCCGGAAATGAGCTGTGAGAAATTGATGTCAATTTTGGAATCTATTGGGTACTGGTGACCTGGACTGGCCACTGTCAAGAGTCAGGATGTTGGGCTCGATGGACCTTGGTGTGACTCAGCAAGGCTTACATTATGTTCTTATATTCTGTGCCTTTGGAAAATTGCTTTATTGTATAAGGGCCTTGGTTCCTTACATCTATTGTTTGATTTATGTCTGCTCTTTGTTGTTGTAAAGCCATTGGAATGCGTTGTGGTAGAAAGCCCCCCTCAGCACAGCTCCGGATTGGGATCTGTATGCAATGACCTCATTGCATTGTTTTGATGTGGAGGTGGGGGAGTGAAGTACAAAAGGTTTCTTTTTTATTTCCATGTTCTTAAAAGATCAACAAAATCAGCTTGCACTGGTTTTTACTCAGTCCTTCCTAGAAAATTCATACATTTACCATCTGCCAGAGTTTATTCTGAGTTTTATGTTTAAATGTGGGTTCAAAATCCCCTTGAAATGATTTTCTCTTGTTTTTTTTCAGGTGTTAGTACCTGGCAAACTCAGCTGAGATGGTGCTGACTTTTCTGTACTTAGTTATAACTATCCACTCACTCTGCACTTGGAACAGACCAGTTCCTCATATCTTATTCAATGGAACATATAATTTGCCTTCAATGTAGCCACCCATGTTTTTTTTATCCCAATGACTTTGTCCTACCCATCATCTATATATCTCAACCAGTAGCGTAGCCAGACCTCAATTTTTGGGTGGGCCTGGGGGTGGACTGGGTGGGCATGACCCACATATATTTCCTCTCTGTCCACTCCCTCCCATAAAGATAAATACTTGGGCTGGCGGGGATCTCCGGGCCCTGCCAGCTGAAGAATCTTCTGGAGGCCCCAAGGCTTGAGAAGTTTCATCCCCGCGCCAGTTACCAGCTTGAATCCAGTCGCCAACATTGGCACTCCCCCCTCCGGTGCATGCTGAGTTCAACCTGCATCCACAAGCACGCATGTGTAGTGATGGCAATTGAACTCAGCATGTGCAAGAGGTGGGGTGGGGGTGGGGCAGTGCCAGCATCAGGAAACATGCTGCTGACTGCTGTGTGGTTGAGAGACTGCTTGGGGAACTCCAGGCAGAAAGGACTCTTCAGCTGGTGGGGCCTGGGGATCCCCGCCAGCTACACCAATGATGTGGATGGGCCTGAAGTGAAACTGGGTGGGCCTCTGCCCATCAATTGCACTTGCCCTCTTGGCTGCCTATTAAGATGTTTCATTGTATCGTATGGGCTGCGCTAACATCATATCTATGTTTATTTCAATGTTCTAATGCATACCTAATAAGGTGTTCATTTATATTGTACTGGCATCATGTTTATCATGTTACATGAATGTTCTTTCATGCTGCCTATAATGATATCATTCATATTCTGATTACATTTATCATATTTCTGTTATATGATTGTTTCACATTATTGTGAAATGTTTCTATTTCTGATACTGTACCACGATAGCAAATTGAATCCTAGTAACGGGACTATCTCCAAGTTTACCTCACTGATTGTACTTCTGCTTCTGTCTGGTCATTTTACTATAGTTATGCTGTTAATCAAATTGTAAGTTTTATGTCAAACTGTAACTGCTGTGCACTACCTTGGGTGAATATCTTCATAAAGGTGGTTAATAAATTCCAATAAATAAATAAAATAATACTTGTGGAGTGTAGCAGTGTACACACTTACCGGCTGACATTCAGTGCTATTTAACTGGCCAGGAACAAATCCTGGCCAGTTAAATAGCACTTAGCCAGCTAAGCGCTAATATTCAGTATGGGATAGCCGGTTATCTCCACTGGATATTAGCGCTATTGTGCGATATAACCAGCTAGCCGTGAATATTCAGCACTTCAATAGGTTTAGCGGCCATATCAGACCACATAAATAGCAGTCCTATCTTTGGCAGCTATAAGCTTAACTGGCCAGTGCTGAATATTAACTTGGCTGGTTAAGTTTAAGCCGGTCACAATAAAAAGTGGATAGTCAATGCCAGTCACTGGAAATGGCCCAGCACTGAATGTCTGGGCTTAGCACTGATCGCGATACTTAGCTGGCCTGCCTCCCGTGGGCTGAATATCGGTCAGTTAGTATATAGGGGTGAATTCTATATATGGTGCCAAAAAAAATCAGCACTGAAAAAAAGCACTGTTCTTTAAGCTGTGCCTAAAGTTAGGCCTGATTTATAGAATAGCAAGTACTCCCTGGAATCGGGGCTAACTTTAGGCACCGCCATTTGTACCAACTGAAATGTGGTGGAAATGTATGCATCTAAATTAATAACAATGCTCGTGTTAGGAATGCCCCTGTCCCGCCCATGACCCTCCCATTTCTGCGACCCCTTTTTGAACCTGCGTGTAAAATTTAGGTGCGGATCCTGTGCCTTTATTTATGCAAGTATATTTCAATTAAATCTAACTAGTGCTAATAATTGCTTAAGCAATTATCGGTACTAATTTACTCAGTCAATTAAATTGCGCACACAAATTAGGAATGCACCCCAAATTTGCATGCACATTTTTTAGTAACTTTTATACAATTCGGGGGTTAAGGCCTTCATTAGGCATAGAACAGTAGTATAGATTAATCAGCGTAACAAAAGGGCATTCATCACAATTTCATCAAGATCACACATGCTATAAAATAGCTGCCTTCCTATTTGTAGTATTTCTATACAGACAGCTTTGAGGGCCCATGCTTAGTTTAGAGGATAATTCTATAGCATAGCACTAGGATAAGAGCGTGAGCAGGTGCCTATTTCAAGCCTATTCTAGAAACAATGATAGACACTTTTCTTTGTAGAATACTAGTGCAAGTGGCATAAAACACATTAAGGATGCAATCGCTGAAGCCAGTTGTTAGCTAGTGTAAATGCCCGTGCTTATACCTTAGCTGGAACATTTGCAAATGATATATTCTATATTTTATGCAATCCTTTGCATGCTCCGCCCATGCTCTGCTCATGCACAAGCCCACTAGCAAAGTACATACTATTGCACAATATGATATGTACTTTTCCTCCAGTCATCTTGTAAGAGATCTTTTTACATACTTGCAGATGTAAATGACTAGAATACTACCCTTCCTATGATCCTGCTACCTAAAACTAGGTGGGCTCCTTGTACAACTAGCCCCTTATCCTGGAATTCTATATATGGCGACTAAAGTTGTGCATGCAAATCAGTGCGCATTGCCAATCTACGCATGCAACTTAATTGATGAGCTAATCAGTGCCAATTGGCTGATGACCAATTATTGGCGTTAATTGACCTTAATTGTGATTTACATGCAGATTGTATTCTATAACGGTCCGTGCATAAATCCTAGGATGTGTATTTTTTGGGGGTAGGCGTGTTTAGGGGTGTTCCTGTGAGTTACACACGTTTTTATAGAATACGCTTCATCCACACCTAATTTAGGCACTGGCATTTATGCTTGCTTTCAGCAGCCATAAATGCAGGTGACAAGTTAGGCAGGGGTTAGGCGCTTAGGCGCTATTCTACAAAGTACAGGTACTCTTTAGAATACTGCTTGGTGCATTATTTTTTTCCGTGCTGATCTTTTGGTGCGATTTACTGAATCTTGCCCTTAATGCATAACGAATACATAAGTTACTGACAAATAGAAAGACAGATTTAACAATGAGTGGAGGAGTGTCCTAGTGGTTAGAGCACCAGTGTTGTAATCCAGAGGTGGCCGGTTCAAATCCCACTGCTGCTCCTTGTGATCTTGGGCAAGTCACTTAACTCTCCATTGCCTCAGGTACAAACTTTGATTGTGAGCCCTCCGGGGACATATATCCAGAGTACCTGAATGTAACTCACCTTGAGCTACTACTGAAAAAGATGTGAGCAAAATCTAAATAAATGTTTGATGACATCACAATGAACTCCAGCTTCATTTTATTTTACTTATTAGGATTTATTTACTGCCTTTTAGAAGAAATTCACTCAAGGCGGTGTACAGCAAGAATAAGTAAAATATAAGCAATAAACAATTATAGCAGTAAAAATATTCAAATAACAATACAAGGTATGGCCTAGTATACTACATTCCAATGCCAACACAATACGCAGTAAAACATTTTAAAAAGTACTTTCTCTGCCACTAGTGGACTCACAATCAAAGTTTTGTACATGAGGCAATGGAAAGTTAAGTGACTTAGCCAGAGCTGTAGTGCTTTTTAGCCTACCACACTAACCATTAGGCAAGGGGTTCTCAACCCAGTCCTCAGGACATACTAGGCCAGTCTGGTTTTCATGATATCAACAATGAATATGCATAGAAACACAAAAACATAGAAACATGACGGCAGATAAGAGCCAAATGGCCCATCCAGTCTGCCCATCCTCAGCAACCACTATCTCCCTCTTTCCCTGAGAGATCCCACATGCCTGTCCCATGCTTTCTTAAATTCAGACACCACTTCCATCGGGAGGTGAATCCACACATCCACCACCCTTTCTGTGAAAAAGTATTTTCTTAGATTACTCCCGAGTCTGTAACCTCTTAATTTCATCCTATGCCCTCTCATACCAGAGTTTTCCTTCATTTGAAAAAGGCTCCCCTCCAGTACATTAATTCCACTGAGGTATTTAAATGTCTTTATCATATCATGTCCCCTCTCTCCTGCCTTTCTTCCAGAGTATACATATTGAGATCTATAAGTCTGTCCCTGTATGCTTTATGACAGAGATCACTGACCAGTTTTGTAGCTGCCCTTTGCACCAACTCCATCCTGTTTATATTTTTTTATAGGTGTGGTCTCCAGAATTGTACACAGTATTCTATATATAGGGCCTCACCAGAGACTTATACAAAGGTACTATCACTTCTTTTTTCCTGCTGGCCATTCCTCTCCCTGTGCACCTGAGCATCCTTCTGGCTTTGATCATCACCTTTTCTACCTGTTTGGTAACCTTAAGATCATCAGATATGTTCACCTCCAAGTTCCACTCTTCTCTCATACACAGTACTTCTTCACCCCTTATACTATACTGTTCCGTTGGATTACTGTAACCCAAGTGCATGACCCTGCATTTTTTAGCGTTAAATCTTAGTTGTCATTTTCTTGACCATTCTTCAAGCTTTGTTAGATCTCTCCTCATGCTATCCACATCCTCTGGGGTGTTCAATCTATTCAGAGTGTGGTATCATCTGAAAAGAGACAAACTTTACCAGACCATCCTTTCACAATGTCACACAAAGATGTTAAAAAGAGCTGGTCTAAGGACTGATCCCTGTGGTACACCACTGATAACATCCTTTTCCTCAGAGCAAACTCCATTTACCACTACCCTCTGTCTCCTTCTACTTAACCAGTTTTTAACCTATTCATTCAATTTAGGGCTATACAGAGGGCACTCATTTATCTGTTGGAACCATGCCAAAAGGTTTTGCTAAAATCCAAGTACACCACATTCAACTGTTTGGTCACCCAGTCAAAGACAAAGGAAGGAATGGTTCCGTGGAATCTTAGCGGAGATTGGGTGGTGACGCCGGTAATTGGAAACAAAATGGGAGCTGGGCAGACTTCTACGGTCTTCGCCCTGATTGTGACTGAATAGATAGGGATGGGCTGGAGTGTAAATTTTAAGGGGCTTCGGTGTTAGCTTCAGAACTTAGTACAAGAACAGTGCTGGGTAGATTTCTACAGTCTGTGCACTGAGAAAGGCAAGGACAAATCAAACTCGGGTATACATATAAAGTATCACATACCATGTAAAATAAGTTTATCTTGTTGGGCAGACTGGATGGACCATACAGGTCTTTATCTACCGTCATTTACTATGCTAGATTTGCCTGACAAAACTTGCCTCTAATGAAACCATGCTGCCTCGGGTCCTGCAGTCCATTCTATTTGAGAAATCTCACAATCTTCCATTTTAGAAGCGTTTCCATTAGTTGCTTGGCTTTCCTTCTGAAATCCTTAAGTGTTTCAGTGTAAGAGGCAAATGCAGAGCTTGTGAGACGCTTACATTTTAGACTGCGCTTCAGCTTAGGATCACATTCCTCCATGCCACTGAACATTTTTTTCTGGTGTTGATGCCCACTCTGCTATTTTTGCAGACGTAAGAGGCATGATTTTTGGAGTCTCAGCTGTCTAAGGCTTTGTTGCGTCATTTCATCCAGGTCTTCATGGCTGGACTCTATTGCAGTCTCTGACAAAATTTCCTCAACATCTTCTTGTGTCATGTCCTTGAAGCCTTCTCTAGGGGTTTTTTTGTGCAAAGCGCATGATGATTTCCACATTTCTACTCATCGGTTCTGCTACACCTTCAAATCCCTTGAAGTTCGTTACACAGTCCAGCCAAGCTTTTAACAACAATTCGTTTATTGTAACCTGTGTGACGCTATCCTACGCTATGCCAACTTAGTCAATTACATTGCGCATTGTCACTGTCTTCCAGTAGTCAACATGGTGTTTTTTTCGTCAGCATCTAGAGCTTTACAGGCCTTGCTGTACAGCTCCTGCATGCAGTTTTTTCCCAGTGATATTGTGTTACCGGAGTGCATGTCTTTATTTGATGTTGTGTCTTGTGCTGTTTCTTTCTGACTTTGGTACAGTTTATTTTAACACCAATTGGTGGAGCATATACCCTTATACAAGATTTTCTTAGTGACGATCACCAAGTAGCCCTTGACGCAGCCCTGCTGGGCGAAACACGGCCTGTGTCAGGCAATATATTCTGTGTGTAACTCTACTAATAAAGTTTGTGTACATCAACTACTGATCTGCTTTCTTGTGTTCCACTGACAGTGTACTGGTGTATTATCCAAAATCAGCAGTACCTTAAAGGCAAGGTTTTTATGGTAGAGATACTGTTCAAATTCTGGAACAAAACAGTTGTTGAACCAATCCCAGATTAATTTGGACATCATCTAAGCTTTGCTGTTCCATCTCCAATGGACTGGAATGCAGTTCAGGTTTTTTCCTTTAAGAACACAAAGATTTTGGGCTCTGTACATCATGAGAGGCTTGCATTTGAAATCACCCTTGGCATTTGTGCACAGTAAAAGGGTGGCACAATCTTTAAGTGCCTTAAAACCAGGGGCTGCCATTTTCATTATATATGTCCATTTGACAACCTGTTTGTAAAACAAGCCAATCTCATCAACATTGAAGTCCTGCTCCTGGCACATTGTCACGGTTGTACCCCTGTTTCGTGCTCTCCTTCTCGCCACCTGGTGGCTACAATGAACTGACTGGTTATCGTCACCCATTCCAGATTTCAGCCCAGTCCGGTCTGGATCTTCCAGACTGCCAGACTTGCTCTTTCTGTTTGAACCTACACAACACCTGTAGTTTCCTGGTGATTGCTGCATCTGAGCCTCAGCTGCTGCTGGGCTTATTAGCTAGTTTGAAACCTTTCTGCTTTGCCTTTGCATCGCCTAAGGCCCTGGTATGTTGGTGCTTGTGGCACTTCTGCCTAGTTTAGTTTCTTGTTCTAGTGCCCTGCTTGATTCTAGTTTAGTCTTTGTGTAGCTTAGCTTGTTCTGTCCTAGTCTTGACTCTTCTATTTTTGTGTCTAGTTCTGGGTTCTCTGTGTTTCTTGTTTAGTGGCTGCCTGGCAGCTTTGAGTCCTATTTCTTATCTGTTTGTGTTTCTTGTTTAGTGGCTGCGCTGGCAGCTTTGAGTCCTACTCTGTTGTGTGTTGCCTGTTGGTATCCTGCCCCTGCCGTGTCCTGCACAGCCCTGCCGGCCGCCTGCACCCAGGGGCTCAACTCCTGGGGAAAAGCGGCTAAGCGCAGGTGAAGACTAGGGTTCCTGCTCTGCTTATTCCTGCTTGTTTGCCTCTGCTGCAACTCCAGTCTGGGGTTCCAGTCCTGTTATGCCTAGTCTCTGGTGTGGGGTGGTTTTGCCTGCCGATGCCGCTCCTCGGCAGTGGCCCAAGGGCTCACAACCCAGTTTCCAGCTTTAAAAACGTGACACACATAACATTTTTCTTCTATCACACTTATCAGGCATGGCTTCTTTTTTTGTAATCCACTATGAACTCAGATAATGGTATTAGCGGGCTATAAGCCAACTAATCGAAACTGTAAATTCTTTTGCAGCTTCATCATCAGCTGAACTTGCCTTCCCATAAAGGCTTACGTTTTTAAGCCTTATAAACGCGCAAGCCAGCTAGAACTAGCAGAAAAGGGTTTCGTGTTTTCCTGGCCGTGGGTGACATGTTTATACATCTCTTTGGCTTTCATCTTCATGACAATGCTGTCCACAGTGCTTTTTTTTTTTTCATTCACCATTTGCATTATCCACAAATTTAACAGCATTTCCATCGTTTCCATTGACTCATCATGAATCACAGATGTTGTTTTGGAACTTTCTGGTGCTGCTTCACTAACAGACCGCTGAATCTCATCCTTTTTTTTGCTGGATGGATTGGATTTGTTGATTCATTAACCTTAAACTCACAGCCAATAGCAGAATGAATGAAGCTTATCTAACACACCTATTTTGTCACATGTTTCTTTCTCTTAGGATTGGTACATATAGCTTGTAACTCGACCTCTGGACACTTGGTGGCCATTTCCAGAGTCAAACTGTACTATATTATTGGTGAAAAATCCTGGGACTGCCACAGACTCTCTGTGATCCCTGGGGCAAGCCTCTTTCTCTCACTGTGCCTCTGTGTTTCAGGTGGAAACAGTTCTTGTCTTAATCTGGCCATCAGATTAAATATATTTATTCCATTTTGCAAGTTGTTTTTGGAGACAATGATTAAAAGCCATTTATCCCTCTTGGGTGCTCTTGGCAGCTGTTTCTAGAAGCAAACGCCAAAAATGCGAAGCGAAAGTAAAAAGAAGGCCATTTTGAAAGACGCATGAGAAAAATGTTCCAGTTTGGACTTGAATGACTTATTGAAATTGCCCCTCCACGTGTCCTTATAAAATAGGTTTAAAAGAGGTACCTCTTTGGTCTCTCAATCTAGGTGGCTTGTTATAACATTATCTAGCATAAAGGCAATTCTATAATCTAGGCACTTACATTTACACATGCATTACTTGTAAAAATGTTTAGAGTACTAGCTTACAGGGATATGCAGTCGGTACACTAATCCTTCGACTCCGGCTCCACCACTGACTCCTGACACCTATTGATATTGTTACCGTCACTTTATTGTGGAAGTTGCCCAGCTCTATTGTACCTGATGTTTCTAGTCATGACCAATACCTTGAGCAGGACCTCCAAAATGTGTGAGGACAAATAAACTAACCTCATCCCTCTAACTCAAAGTTAGAAGGAGGAAAGGGAACTAAGTTTAGTATTTTCCCAGAAATAACAACCTGGAACTTATGGATGGTTTATCCCAAATTTATTTATAAGTTGTGTATATTCATGAACAGACCCCCCCCCCCCCCCCCCCCCACCAAAAGAAAACTAGTCAATGTAATGTTTGCAGCCCAAAATATTATTCTTAGGAAAAGAAGTGTTTACAATTAACTTTGTTCATGTATTTTTCTTTCCCACTCAACTCTGCAGTTTCAAGGACAGACCTGAACTTCTAGCAAGAAAATTCATGTTATATCAGATAAGTTGTAAACCTAACTTTAACCCATATAATAATTCAAACCTTTAATTTAAACATAAGAATTGATTCTTTGTGTTTTTTTGTTTTGTTTTCTAATTCTAGGTGACAGTTCTACTCGGAATCTCTTTAAATGCTATTATTCTCATGTAATGTAACTCAGTCTCTTTAGTGTGAATACAGATATGACACTAATTCACTTAGCTGAATCTTTCTTGTTACGCCAACACTTTGGTCTTTCTTGCGTGGGAGCTCAAGGACAGCAGCATTGTTCTTGATGAATCTTCTTCTGTATCTGCATATCTAGCTTTACTCAAAATAAAATGGATACAAAACCCTCTTATTTATTTTTATACTGTGGCAAGGCTAACTAAATCAAACAAAAAGAAATAATTTTAAACCCTGGCTTCCAAGGTCCTACACTTAAACTTAATTCCATATACTAGAGAAGAGTTTTGTTGTTCTGAATGTCTGATGTAGAGAATGGCATGCAGATAGTTTGTCCATATCCACACAAACTTTGTCCCCATCCCGCGAGCTCTGTGCCTGTCACTGCCTTGTCACCGTGAGTTCTGTCCCCGTCCCCTCCTGTCCCTGTGGACTCTGTCCCCGTCCCCTCCTGGCCCCGCAAGCTCTGACCCCCATTTGCACAAGCCTCATACAGTTGCTTAGTATAATGCCAGAGATATAGAAAGAGATGCATTTACTTACTCCTATACTGTGCAAAATATAACGATGGCACATGCCAGGGATGGTGTTAGAGGAGTGCAACTAGGGTAGCTGCCCTTGGCCCCAGACCAGAGAGAGCCCCAAACCTGATGAAAAGTGAAGAAAATGTAGCCTGGTGGTGGGCTCCTTGGGGTCTGCTCCCAAATTTCTGCCCTGGGCCCCAGCCATGTCTAACACTAGCTCTGGCAAATGTACATTTCAGATCTGACATACTCTAATCACAAAATGGAAAATAAAATTATTTTCTCTACCTTTTGTTGTCTGGTCATTGAATTTTAAAAATCCTGTTGATTTCAGACTCTGATTTTTGCTTCTTTTAACTCACTCACCAGGCTCTCCTGTTCATTTGACTTCTCTCTCCATGTTCACCATCCATCGTCCATTTCTGTGTCCCTATTGCCCCACATGTTCAGCATTTCCCTTCTGTGTCCCTATACTTCCCTGTCCATTATTTCCTCTGTGCTCATATCCCAACATCCATCATCACCTCTCTACCTCCCTATCCTCTACCCGTATGTTGAACAACTTTCTACTTAGATTGTGAGCCCATTAGGGACAGTTCAAGTACCTGTACAATTGTATGTAAATCACCGTGACTCATGCTCGAGAGAAGTTGTATATCAAATTACTAAACAATAAAAAAAAAATCTATACTTGCCTACTTCTGCATCCTGTCCAGTGTATGTCCATTCTCTGCCCAGAACATGACCTTTTATAGGCACATATTTCTATATATCACATCTTATATAAACACATATTACCTCATCTATTGAAATAGCACCAGATGTATTAACCTTGATATATGTGTGTGGGCATGTCATTTTTACACAAGTATGTGGCATATAAGCTTTAGAAAACCATTTAGCTAGGTAAATAGGTACTTACTGTACTTAGTAAAATGACCTTTCTTTAAAGGCTTGCCCTTTTTTGGCTTTGCTAAAAGTGCAAGTGAGTTTATACTGCATATGTATATCTAACCATACCTAGGGTAGAGTGAGACAGGCAATATAGTACATTTAGGATTGCTTTTCAAATCTACATGGCTTATTTGCAGAAACCTTTTTGACCACAAAAACTGGAGAGGCAAACTATGGACAACTTGGGTAATTTCCTTTTGAAAATGAGCTACTATCTCTACAAGAACAAAATGCCCATGAACTTTGCAGCACCATCACTAATGAAAAGTGCTCCCAGTTTAGCCAAATGATTCCGTGAGGCCCCTGGATATTTTACTTCTGTTCCCATATCACCCTGAAATATGTAATGCAATCTTTTTCCCATTAAGAAAATGTGTCTATGTATCTCAGCATACACTTGGATCATAATTGGAAAATGCTTCAATGTTCATTAAGCCATCCAACTATCCTTCTCTATGGGCCCAAAGACATGTTATCATTACTTTCTCCTTCCCTGGTCAAGTATTGATACTAATTTTAATGGTATAGAGCTTACATCAAATGGGTTTTGAACAAATTGAAGATTTAGTGCTATGCTTTGATGATTCCCCTCTTGGCAGCATCACCCAAACACATCAGCTCTCCCTATTATTTCCCTTTTTCTTAATTGAAAACAAACAACACTCAGCTGACATCTGCATGCGGCCCCCAGCCAGCACTTTTCTCCCGCTTCCGTTTCCCCCACGCCCTCCGGTGTCACACATGCTTTCCTGCAGCCAGCTGGCAGTGATTCACCAAGGCCGGCTCTGTGGCCTTTCTCCTGCCAAGTGCCACCCCCTCTACTGCTCCAGTCTGTACTTCTCCTGCTCCGCGCTGCTCTCCTCCAGTGTCACTCACGCTTTCCTGCAGCCAGCCGGCAAAGCAATTCACCATGGCCAGCTCCATGGCCTTCCTTCTGCCAAGTGCCGCCCTCTCTACTGCAACTTCCTGTTTGATGCTAAGCAGCAAGTTGCAGTAGAGAGGTCGGGACTTGACAGGAGGAAGACCACGGAGCTGGCCTGTGTGAATCACTGATGCTGCCGGCTGACTGCAGGAAAGTGTACGTGACTCCAGTCCTGAGTGGCACCTGTGGGGAGGAGAGAATTTTTTTACCGCAGGAACAAAGCTTTTTACCGTTCTCACAGGGCAGTAAAAAGTTTTGTTCCCGCATCCGCGGTAATTTTTTTTTAGAGTGTTACCAATACCACAGATTTACTGTGGTTTACCATGGTATATTTGCAGTAATGGTAACCACATCATTCTCTGTCTTACATACACACTACAGCTTATTCAAACAACTGCCCATATACTTCTGTGACCATTCAATTTCTCTTTATGTCACTTCATTCAGTCCAGGCACATGTCAGGCAAATGTTCCTACTTTTAACACTCAACCCTGTTACCGTTTAAATTGATATTCAACCAAAAATTGCTATAAACCATAATCAATACACTCACTCTGTCTTACAAATTGTTTAAAAAGGTTTCTAACATCTCTCATCCACTACAGGGACTTCTCTTACACACTTGCGCTAGCCACTCAACACAGTACATCTGTCTCCCTTGCCTTCCTCTGCTCTTCTGTCCAACGGTCACTGTTACCAGGGTTGCCAGGTGGAAAATTTTTTTCCCACCCAAACGAGCCCAAATCCAGCCCAAACCCGGCCCCTGACACCCCCACCCCACGTCATCACCCCCGCCCTCGCCGTCATCAACCCCGGCCCCACCTCCCCCGTCATCGGCCCCACCCAAAATGTCACTAACCCCGCCCTCCGCGGCCGAAAAAAACGCTTTAAAAACCGCCCAAAAGACCCAAAACAAGCCCAAAAAACCGCCCACCTGGCAACACTGACTGTTACCAAGGAAACTTTGCCTCGGCTGGGTCATCTGATATGGCTCAGCCAATCAGGACACAATTTTAGAACTTAAGTTTACTATGGAACTTATTTAAAATCAGTGTAGCTCCATTTTGGTTTTTATTTTTCTCATAGGAAATAATGGGGAAAAATGCACATTTACCTGGTTTTATGTGAAAATAAACACCAAATTTCACCTGATTTACATTGTCCACTTAGCACTACTATAACAATAGCTTGATGTTTAAAAATTTTAAAAACTACCCTTTTTTTATGATGTCCTACATTTTTCTCCTAAAATTGTTCAAAATTAATAAGACTTCTTTCCACCCCTATAAATAACTACTAAAACCTCCCCGACACCTCCTCCATCGAGGAATTTCCATCACGACCCCACCCACAGCTGTACAATAGCCACTCTGACAATCCACCCCCGAAATGAATTTTTTTCATGTTTTACGCCCAGCCCACCTCAGGAGGTTCTCAAGGTCCCAAAAATACTTTTAAAATGTAAATAATATTAACACCTCGCTTTCCAGCATGTCCGTCCCAAAAACTACATTTGTAAACAAAATTGAAAATTTCTTCAAATCACCAGACCCCTTATCATGTTCCCCAGGTTCTCTTCATCTGGCGACCACCTTTGGTTCGGGTACCAATGGACCCCTGGCAACCCCGGATGTCAGCCCCAAAAAGCCACAAAATTCACAGAACTCTGGCCAGGCAGTACAAAAATTGAGGCCGAGTTATGTCCTCGGAGCACTACTGCACATGTGCGAAAAACCATGCATACTCCAAGGACCCGTCCAGGCTGAAGCCGGCTATTTTCTTAGCTGTTCCGGTCCCAGGAAATCTCATTCCTGGGCCGGACAGCGTAGCGGATGGTCGCATCTTTCGTGACCTCCCCCTGGAGCCACTCCGATGCCTCTGGAGCCCCTCAGCACCACCAACCCTGGCCACCAATGCAACCACTGGCCCCAGGAACACTCACAGGGCCAGAAACGGCCCGAAAATGAAACAGATCACACAGAACCACACAAGACACCCCCTTCCCAGGTAAAAAAAATTATTTAACCCCTAAGGGGGGTTACAATTTATGCTTTAAGTGTTTTGTTCTGGATCTAAAGTACTGGTAAATTAACTTTAGATCCAGGACAAAGATATATATATAAGTATAAAATGATACATTCACCATATATTATGTAGTAAGTTTTTATTTTGAAGCTGGAGTTGGAGTCAGTATATTTTTACTGACTCTGCCTCCACAGCCCTGTTGACAAATATGTGTACATGTGCGCACTTAGGGGATCCCAGTGCTGTCCTGGGCAACTGTAGAGGGGGACACTGCTGCACAGGACTGCTGAATGAGCAGACTTGCTCCCTAAATGACCACAATTTAGAAATGTAAAGATAAAAGGAAAATGTACAGAAAAAGGAAACCCCAAGATTTGAGTCTCTGCATGCAGTGTAATGCCAGAGAAATAGAAATGCATTTCCTCCTGTACTAACTAAAATACAAATGTTATCAGATCCACTCCTATAAAGTTGGCATCTTCTAATCACTAAGCTGAAAATGCAGTTTTCTTCTACGTTATAAGGACATTTTGGGGTCGATATATACTGGATAACTTAACCATCTGTGGATTTTCAGCTCTGGTATGGATATAACAAGGCCAAACATCTGTCTGAAATGATCTGTATTCTAAATATTTACATACATAGCATGTGTAAATGTTGATGCCTTGTTTAGACTTGCCCTGTTAAAGTTTGTGTGATGTCCAATTAGGTGTTTTTATAGGATTGTTCTCAGGGAAGAGAAGGGAGAAAGCTGCTGATTGTGATTTATGAATTATTCAATTAACAAAATTGTGAGGGAAGGAAGTTCATTGGTCTGTACCCTGATTCTCAGTGGTGGCCCTACCATTAGGCCACCTGAGGTAGGGGCCTCAGGTGGCACTCTTTTGGAGCGGCATCCACCCCCACCCTCACGCCCGCTATGCTCTGGCATCACCCCCTGTCCTTCCTTCCCTGAATGTATCTTCTTTTCTTGCTTTCCAAAAGTCAGGCAGCAGCGGTTCCCATACGCTGACCTGCACCAATCCCTTCTCTCTTATGGCCCGCCTCTCTGACATACTTCCTGTTTCCTCGGAGGTGAGGTGTGCTGCAGTAGAGAGAAGGGATTGGGGCCGGTGGCAGGGCAGCATATGAGAACTGCTGCCGCCCCAATTTTTGGAAAGCCAAAAAAGAAAGTAAATTCGGGGAAGGAAAGAAGGGGGAGATGTCAGACTGGGAGGGGTGGAGCTGAGTCCGGACGACAGACTATCCTCTTGCCTCAGGTGGCAGACTGTCTTGGGCCGCCCCTGCTGATTCTTTTCTTGTCTAGCAAGGCCTTTGTTTCTCCTGCTCTGCTGGAGGCACGGATGGGATGAGACTTCTGCCTGGAGATTTCCCCCTCTTTTACATCCTCCACCAACCCTGCAATGACAGTATTTGGGCTCCTTATGAAGCCCTGCAATCATGGGTCTCCGATACACATAAAAACTATTTTGTACCTATTGCAGTAAGCAGAGAAGCTGTGTGCAAAAAATGTGTGCTAACAGGGGAAAGTACATTAGCCCCCGGATTCTATATAGAATGACTTAAGCTGTGCTCGCAAATCCGGTCATATTCTGGATTTTTGAGTGCAGCTTAGAAGCCAATCAGTGGCATTAATTTCCAATTAACAAGCAATTATTGACACTGGCATTAATTAGAATTTACAAGCAGAACTGTCTGAGCGTATTCTGTGATGGCGTAAATTCTAAGGTGCATAGCTGAAAAGGGGCTTGGCCATGGATGCAGAATGGGCAGGTCGTGGGTGTTTCTAAAATCTACGCACGTTGTTATAGAATACACCTGGTCCGCGCTTAATTTAGGTGTCAGCATTTACACAAATTTTACTTGGCATAACTGCCCACAACTAAATTTAATCACGCAGATGGGTGCTTGGCGTATTCTATAAACCTCTCGAAATTTAGGCGTATTCTACAAAGTATGGTTAAATTTAGGTGTACTTTATAGAATACACTTAGGCGTATTTTTTTGGCGCTGATTTTGTAGGCGTGATATACAGAATCTAGCCCTAGATGCATGTGCACTTTTCTTTAAATTAGTCCCCTTATTTTCTAACTCCTCTTACTATCTATATGCTAAAACTTTGTGAAAACCGAAAATATACAAGAACAATCCCACATGCCAAGCCAAGCTTAAAATCTAGTAATTGTGGAATTTAATACACCTTTAAAGACCCGTAAATCTGAAAACAGGTCACACAATTTTTTTCTTTGTTTTCGGAGGAAAAAAGCCTCAGCAGTCAAAGGATATAAACTGTGGAATTCAAACACTGTCGAATGCACTCCAGCTGGATGACCACAGCAGCTTACTGACTCAGACTAATCATTTGGCAAAAACCTCCAGAAAAACCTTTTTAATTTTTTCTTATTTTAACATGTTTTCAAACATCTTCAAAATCTTCCTTCTTGACAACTTAACTTTCTAGCAACCAGATTTCAAGATTAGGCACAATATATAGTCTTCATATCTAACGGCACTTAACTTCGGAGGTGTTTCATCTTAGCCCCGATCTCATAGCACTTAACTTGAACTGTGCTTCAACTCAGCCCCGATCCCAACGGGGTCTCATTTCACCAAAAATGGCTTCCTCAGGGAAATTGGGGTCAAAATGAGTGCTTATTGTAGTCGTCAATTCAGTGTCCGACATTCTGGTAACTTAGGGGCCTTTTTCTAAGCTTTGTTAGGTGTTAATATGTGCCTATTGCAGCTTAAAATGGTGTAACTTCAGGATGCACTCAGGCGTCGTGCAGTAACTGTCAAATTAGTGTGCGCTAAAAAATATTTCTTTGTTTTTGGAGGGGGCATGTCAGGGGGTGGAGAGTGGGTGTTCCTGTGCTAAACACTTAGCACATCTACATTAGTACATGCTAACTGGTTAGTGCAGGATTACCAATGTATGAACAGAAGAAACAAATCTCTGCAGAAATATACAGTATGCAGCAGAACAGCGAAGATGACTCAAGAACAAGTGGATGATGCTACAGATGATTTAGCAGTTTATTGTAGAACAACAAGACGACACAGCTGTGTTTCGGCTAACAAGGCCTGCATCAGGAGTCTCTTGAATTTTATAAGATCATCCACTTGAGATGTTTATTGCGGTTAGTGCATTAAAACCAACAAACATAGAGCTCCATGTGCCAAACCAATAATGGCCACTAAGAAAGCTAGTAAATGCTCTGTGTTTCGAACCAAACGTAAACTCATACGAGCTACTAAACTCCGAGTATAAGCTAAACTTTCTCAGTGACCACCACTATTTGGTTTGGTGCACGGAGTGCTATGTTTGTCGGTTTACTGCACTGACCGCAATAAACATCTCAAGTGGATGATCTTATAAAATTCAAGAGACTCCTGATGTAGGCCTTGTTGGCCGAAACACAGCTGTGTCCCGTCTCGTTCTACAATAAACTTCTAAATCATCTGTAGCATCATCCAGTTATTCTTGAATCATCTTCGCTGTTCTGCTGCATAGCGCAGGATTACCCCATGAACCTTTACTGCCTATAAAATAGATGTTGATAAGCGCCCACTTGGTAATTTTTTTTAAATGGCCGCGTGCTAATGGCAAGATTAGTGCATACTAAATCTAAACACAGGGGGAGATCCCTCCACATTAGTCAGTATACTCAAATCTATGTGTTGTAACACGTGGTGACACCAACCAATCAGACTGGTAGTGACAGAAGATGCTTGCTACTCCAGAAGGAGCAACGCTGGATTTTCCAATTAAACTCTCTGATTCCAGATGAATTGAACGCAAAAGTAGAATGGTGCCATTTCTTTTGAAAGAAAAAAAGAAAAAAGTAAAAAGTATTTCTTTGGAAAAGAATAGAGTTTTCCCTGGTCTTTATGCTAGCAACTATAACAATGTGTACCTCTAAGAAACTTCTGTGATTGGCTGCCATATCCACAGAGCGTCTGACATAAATGTCCATATAGAGGGGCCATTTTGTTGGGTCCCCGTCTTCCTCCTCAGCTAAGATATACGCGGAGGTATTGTGCCTCACATACTGATTGATCGGGAAATTGTGTTTTTTGATTATTTGTTGTGCTCTGTTCTGCTTATTTAAGCGTTGACTTATTCATCCTTTTTCTCAACAGAATTTTTTTGACCGCCAGACCCTGAAGCAGGCTAATGAAACACTGGCCACCGTAGGTCACGATCTTAAGTCGTGGGAAAGGAAGCACCGAAAAGAAGCTAAGTGAAAGCTGCGAAGCTAGGTAAAAGCTGAAAGTTACTTGCTATATAAATGTCTATGTATCAGCGAGTGCAGACAACACAAAACGATTCAATACAAATTTGTTTGGCATAAAATTAAGGGGCGTTACAATGTTTGAAGTAGGAAGTTTTTTTAAGCCAGTGATGAAGCAGTCCTGCTCCCGCAGCTAAATGAAGCGGGGAGCTTCCTGAGGCTTTTTTCCTCCTCACGCTTCCTAATTATCTTGCAAGTTCAGACCCTGAGAACAGTATCCCTTGTTTGATAGATTTGAGTAACATTAGTACATAGCCAGTAATACAAAATAATAGAAAATTGGCATTTTTCCCAAGATTCTATATCGCTCCTCAATTTCCGTACAGAAATTGAAGTGTATTCCATAATAATGTGCATAACTTAATTAGTTAACAAGCCAATCAGCACTAATTATTGGATGTTAAGCAATTATCACCACTAATTGGCATTAATTAGACTTTATATGCATCACTTGTTAAGGGTATTCTGTAATGTGGTATGTGTAAATTCTAAGTCACATAGTTGAGGGCATGGTTATGGGAGTGGAATGGGTGGATTGTGGGCATTTCTCTATGTGCAATGTTATAGAATACACCCGCTCTCTGCCTAATTTAGGCGTCAGAATTTACACCAGGTTTTAGTTGGCGTAATTGACTGTGACTAAATTTAGTCACGTGGAGCAGCACTCGGCGTATGCCATAATGTACACCTAAACTACAGCATACTGTATAGAATACACTTTGATTTCTGTGGGGAAATTGTGGTGCGATGTATACAATCTAGTCCTTTATGGCTGCGGTTAAAATGGCCCTAGCGCACAGGAAAAACCAAGACCACTTTTTACTGCAACTTAGGGTCCATTTTACTAAGCTGTGTAGGCGCCTACACACACCTAACGCATGCTAAAATGGACTTACCGCCTGACTACCGAGTGGCTCTTATGGTAATTTCATTTTTGGCGCGCGTCTGAAAACTTTTTATTTTCTGGCGCACGTAGCGGACGCGTGCCAAGTGGCACCTGACTCATATAGGTCATTACCACCTAAATTCTTTACCGCTAGGTCTATGGCTGGTGGTAAGGTCAGACACCCAAAATGGACGCGCAGCAATTTTGATTTTGCTGCACGTCCATTTTCGGGAAAAAAGAGGCCTTTTTTACAGGTGCGCTGAAAAATGATTCTGCATGCACCCAAAACCTGCGCCTACACTATCGCAAGCCACTTTTTAGCGCGCCTTTGTAAAAGGACCCCTTAGTAAAAGGATCCCTTAGTAGCTATCAAATTCTTCAGCTGAAACCAGAGCACCTGAGAGGGCTGTAAATGGATTGTACAGCACGCGAACAATAGTTTCAAACTGCCCCACAATCCATCATTCCATTTCTTCACAATATGATGCCAGCTCCGTGAAGTTCCAGCCCTGAGCAGATCAGAAAAAACCCACCTCACTGGCTAGATGGCAAAAACATTTGTATGTGAGCAGACTTGTTTCGCACACAAGCAAGCCATTCAGGCTGTATTCATCTCCGAAGGAGCTCCTAGCACATGCAGTAGAAATAAGTTTTAAGAATAGCACTTTTTTTGTTATATGCCAGTTATGACTGGGGCCCTCTTTCCCTTGTTAATCATTAAAATAAGGCTAGAGAGAACAATTTAATGAAGACACAGTGAGGAATGCCATTGCAACACACCTCATGCTTCGCCTTGTACAACTTACCAGGCAGTGATGGAATGGCCAAATAAAGCACAGTGTACCTGGAATGCTTTAATGCTCATATGATTATGGATAGATATTTTTACACTTAATCGTTCTTTAATATCAGTGTGTTGGTTACTAGAATATTTCCTTACAGAGGAACATTTTGAAAGTATAGGGGCAGAGGAGAACAGAGTAACGAGTAACTGCTGAAAACCTTTTTTCCTCTTCCTAAACCACATTACCTCCTATCCCATGACTTTCTAATTTCCTCAGGAGTCTTTCATGAGGTACTTTGTTAAATGCCTTTTGAAAATCCAGATACACAGTATCAACCAGCTCACCTTTATCCACATGCTTATTCACCCCTTCAAAGAAATGTAGTAGATTGGTGAGGCAAGATTTCCCTTGACTAATCCATGTTGGCGTTATCTCATTAATCCATGCTTATGTATATTCTCTGTAATTTTAGACTCTACCATTTTGCCAGGCACTGATGCCAGGCTCACTAGTCTATAATTTCCTGGATCACCTCTGGAACCCCTTTTTAAAAACTGGCGTTATATTGGCCACCCTCCAAGCTTCTGGTACCATGCTTGATTTTAATGATAAATTACATATTACTAACAATAGCTGTGCAAGTTCATTTTTCAATTATGTCAGTACTCTGGGATATATACCATCCGGTCCAGGCAATTTGCTACTCTTCAATTTGTCCACTGCATTAACCACTAGGCTGCCCCTTCTGTTCTGCATGGAAGTCTGTGTGGCCAGTTTTAAATAATGTTGCCATACAGATGTCCATGTCCCTTGTTTCACCCCCTACCCACCATTCATAATTTGGACATTCCAGTTTGCAAAATGGATGCTCATTCTAGATGTTAGCAGCATATGGATGTCTATCTCATGGATTCGAACAGGAAATCTTGACATATTTCTTGTTCAAAAATATATGTGAGATGAACATCCCTTTGAGATATTCTAACTTGGACGTCTTTTTAAAAATGCCCCTTCATGGTGTGAGGATCAATGCATGGCCTGGGGTAGGGGCACAATTGATGCCTGTTGTTAAGACCAGTTAATTGGCAGCTGACTGGCAGGTTTGATAGGACCCCAGAGTTGGTTTGGAAAGCTGATGTGGAACTAAGACACATAAGAGGCTACTTTCCAAGAATAGTCTTCCACATGCTTGTGCAAACACTGACCTTAGCACACCTAGACTATTACTGTGGAATCTATGTCGGGTGCAAAGATCAGATCTTAAGAAAATTACAAACAGCACAAAACACCGACACAGCGCTAATTCATGGTAAATCTCGTAATGACAGAGTCACACCACTACTCCAGGCCTTACATTGGCTTCCTGTCAAGGCAAGAATAACCTTCAAGCTATGTATACTGCTCTACAAAATCATATTTGGTCTAGCTCCAAAACACATGGCAGACCTAATAACTTTGCCAATGCTCAATATAAACATGAAATCAAGAAACAACCTTACACGCCACTTCCCCAACTGCAAATACAAATCAGTTTACTCATCGAGCTTCACACATCTATGCACACAGACTTGGAACACACTCCCGAAATCCTTAAAAACTATGAACAACTACTTGAACTTTTAAAAACACCTTAAAACGTCCTTCTTCAAAATATTCTTCTACAAAGACTCAGGGGAACTCCAAAACAGACCTGTTACTCAGCTAAATCCTTGTTAACTTGATTCTTGTCTCTAATCTGTACACCACCTCTCTTTCCTCTCACCGACACAGATCGTCCCATCAAATGTAACAATTCTATTTGCTTTATAAGCCACATTGAAACAATGTCAATTGGAAAATGTGGGATATAAATACCGAAATAAATAAATAAATAAATACATTCTTTATTATAACCATGCATCCAGCAAAGAAAGTTGTTGTCCAGAGGGAGAGGGCCTAGGACAAGGAGCGGCAGCGAAGACCAGCATTGAGGAACAGAGCTGCTCTTTTTGGAATAGTTTCTCCAAATGGGTTTGTTTTAAGCCAGGATATGTTAGACAAGATGTCAACCTCTCATAGTTACTGTTAGTGCTCAACTTAATACTTGTGTTGTGTCAAAGATGACTTCCTTCTAGAGTTCATAGGATGTAATACGTATAGGCACTATGTCAAGATGTACATGGAAGTTTTTTTTATAAGTGTCTGGTGACACCCATCTTTGCATCTTTCTGTTACATTTTCTTGATCTCTGATTGCATATCTCTATACTTGAGGATCTTCTTTTTCTCCATATGTTGTACAGAATAGTACTGACACTTCTATTAACAACAGCGTTTTAGTATTTTTCTCCGTTACCACAATGTCTCATTTTCTTGCTTCAAGCTTTTGGTCTATTGGATTGGGAGTACCTAGGTGATCACAACTGTTCTGTCAGGGTCCTGATCATAGGTGCTCTGTATAGGAGGCTTGGGGATGTTCTGCCGTTCCCCCCCCCCCCCCCCCCCCCCCCGGGCAGCCTTACACTAGTTTTATAGTGTAGCCCTAAAATGTGTTTAATGTTTTTACTGTTATTCTCACTTCTAAGGATTTTCACTGTTGAAGTCACTCACTGTAAAGATATATGAGCAATGCATTGTATGAAATGTAGTCTCGCATGTATCGCTGCCATCCCCATAAGAGCTGACTCTGGGTGCTGTGGGTGCTTGAGCACCCCCAATATTGATAAAATTCATTGTATGTGCCCAGGGAGGGGTTATTTCCATTAAGCTTAGCACCTCCAATAATTTTAAAAAGTTGGCTCCTATGGCCATCCCTGCTTATTTGTATAAAGTTTGTTACTAGTGATCTATTCTCCTGCAAAGTCCTCCTTCCTTTCTCTACCAAGTTTGATTCCTTTGTTTACCTACTGCCATTTCCTGACTATTTCTACTGTCTCTGTCCTGATAAGTCAGCTAGGGTATGACGTTTCTCTCCTTGCCCTCTGCTCTGGGACCACCTCTGCTACCTAGTGGCAGGTTCTGCCCCTATTGACCTCTTTACCTCCCCCTCCCTGGGCTTGTGTGGGGCATTTCTTGACCTCCCTGTCTCCACAAGGCTCATTCTCCATCTTGCCTTGGACAGCACTTGTCCTTCTCCCCCCCCCTGAAGAAAACTAATCGTTTCACCTCGTTCATTCTTTCTTTCAAGATATTGCACAACTCAGCACCTCATCTCTGAACTGCTTTTATCTATTTAACGACTCTCCCACCTCTGTAATAAGCTCCCTTTCTTCAAATTTCCATCTCCATCCACCGTTACATCTCTGCAACCATTGTTGGGGGATGGGCTGGGGGGAGAGTATCTGTGGATGAAGAATATATCTTTGGATTTAATACCATATGGGGAAGCATCTGTATATTGAAGGACTGAGGCTGAATGGGGGCTGAAGAGTAAATCTCTTGTACTCCCCCATGCCCGATATGACCTGCAGTACTGCCCTCACTGCAGGTATTTGTTGGGGGTGAGATGGAGCTTGGGCAGCAGCAGATGATGGGTTTTTCTCTTTCAAAAAGTTGGCAACCCTGTCTATATATACCTACTGAAATATACCCTGTCTGCTTTTGTTGCCACTTTATTCTTTGATATTTGATATATATCTAATATTTAAATGTAATAGAAGGTATTATCTACAACTATTCTGCTACCCTTTCTTTCTGCATATCATGAGACAATAATGAACTCAGAGCAAGAAACAAACCCCATCACTCCAAGGATCTTAACTCAACCTGCTCTAGCCCCACCCCAGCATTGTCCCACCGTCCCACCCCACTTTAACCTTCTCAAACAGCTGAGCCACCAACTGCCTATAGTCCTGATCCCAGCATTTTCCAGGTAATGTTTCAGTTTATTTTATTTATTTATTTTTTGGACTTTGCTCACACCCTTTTCATTAGTAGCTCAAGGTGAGTTACATTCAGGTGCTCTGGATATTTCTCTGTCCCAGGAGGGCTCACAATCTAAGTTTGTACCTGAGGCAATGGAGGGTTAAGTGACTTGCCCAAGATCACAAGGAGCAGCAGTGGGATTTGAACCGGCTACCTCTGGATTTCAAGACCGGTGCTCTAACCACTAGGCCACTCCTACACAGTTTCCAGTAGATCAACCATGTTACCTTATTATAGTTTTCTATATACAGACCTCCTGACATCAGCATGTCACACACACCTTAGTGATGAGATGGGGTGCCCTAGATGAACCTTCATTAATTGGTGGCAGCACAGGTGTATGCAATCATACCTTCACAAATCAAGTTCAGTGCATATAATATACAAATTCTAGGGTCACTTCAGTAACAGCAACATAAATTGTTCACTACCAGGCACTTTGGAAATAAAGCAAAACACGATGAAGCGATACATTTGTAACCTATCAGTGCCTGATTTTCAGTCCCAGTCCTTGAGGACTACCTAACAGATCAGGTTTTCATGAGATCCTTAATGAATATGACAGATTTACATGCCTAATATTTCCATTCTATGCAAAATCTCTCTAATGCATATTCATTAAGCATATCTTAACCTGACCTGTTGGTGGCAAACCAAGGCTATAGTGTAGAATCTTCCCTAATGAATATGCATATACTAATCCTTAAAATGAGTTCCCCTTATTTCACTCTAGTTACACTACTTAATATTACCGCCTTTAAGTAACTACACTTTATTTACTATAAATTCTTTTATTCATATCAAAAATTCTTTATATCAAACAATCTTATGGATAAAATCCACTACTAAGTCTTACCTTTTGATAAGGTACAGATACATCTTGTAATACAAGGGTACAAAAGATTGAAAGATATAAGATGGAAAATGAGTAGGGTTCTTTTATGGTTTGATATGAATAAAAGAATTTATAGTAAATAAAGTGTAGTTACTTAAAGGCAGTAATGAATATGCATGAGAGAGATTCGTATACAGTGGGACCAATAAGCATGCAAATATAAGTACATAAGTAATGCCATACTGGGAAAAGACCAAGGGACCATCGAGCCCAGCATCCTGTCCATGACAGCGGCCAATCCAGGCCAAGGGCACCTGGCGAGCTTCCCAAACGTACAAACATTCTATACATGTTATTCCTGGAATTGTGGATTTTTCCCAAGTCCATTTAGTAGCAGTTTATGGACTTGTCCTTTAGGAAACCGTCTAACCCCTTTTTAACCTCTGTCAAGCTAACAGCCTTCACCATGTTCTCTGGCAACGAATTCCAGAGTTTAATTACACGTTGGGTGAAGAAATATTTTCTCCGATTTGTTTTAAATTTACTACACTGTAGTTTCATCGCATGCCCCCTAGTCCTAGTATTTTTGGAAAGCGTGAACAGACGCTTCACATCCACCTGTTCCACTCCACTCATTATTTTATATACCTCTATCATGTCTCCCCTCAGCCGTCTCTTCTCCAAGCTGAATAGCCCTAGCCTCCTTAGTCTTTCTTCATAGGGAAGTCGTCCCATCCCCGTTATCATTTTAGTCGCCCTTCGCTGCACATTTTCCAATTCCACTATATCTTTCTTGAGATGCGGCGACCAGAATTGAGTCTCAGGCATATTCATTACAAACTAAAAAATATCAGCAACTGTATATATATTGCAAACAAATATTCTTTATTTTCACTGTTAAATAGTAACTATAATTTACTTCTAATATATCACATTGTTATAAAAGCTCTCTCAACTCATCCCAAACATATTTGTGATATATTAGAAGTAAATTATAGTTACTATTTAACAGTGAAAATAAAGAATATTTGTTTGCAATATATATAGAGTTGTTGATATTTTTGAGATTATATTGATACGACTAGTTATTGAGTGTGAACCTTGATTAATGTGTGGTTAGGCATATTTATTAAGGATATCCTGAAAATCTGATCCAGTCTATAATGAACAGCAAACCAGTGTAAGGAGAGGGAAAGGGGCCAGCACCCTCCCCTACACCCACGTACACTCACCCTTCTGTAGGATAACAAACTTACACCACACAGCGCTATCAGCAGCAACATAGTTCTTTTATTGTCTCTTGCAAGGATAACAACCACATATGTAAAGCAGCCTGTACTACAAAACCCCTTACCCAGGGAAGGTGAACTCCCCCCACCATTTGATTTTTCCCTTCTTTTATAGAGATGTGCAAACAACTCTCATGAAACACAAAATTACACCACATAACATCATCACAATAGCCTTGACTTGTGGACCTTTTCATAATGATAGCTTACAGTTTGTTCTGGTGAAGGCCATGCTGTTCTCCCTATTCCACTTCCGCACTTTCACAAATATTTTCTACTGGCCATCTTTCCTTTTTTTTTGTCCACAACAACAGCCATATCTGCTAACACATGTTGTTTTTTTTACATCCATCGTCATGTCCTTATATGGTCACAATACTGCATTATTGGCAATTGCAAAACCCTGTCTGCACTCAGTCTCCCAGTCTGGCTTTTCAAGTGTTTTTCGTTGTACTGGGCCTTCCTCTGAACGGACAGTATACCAGCCATACCAAAACAGCACTAACTCCCCTGACTCGAACTCCAGAAATCCTGTTACATCAGATCCTAGAACACCAATACACCTCTACTGGGAAAACAGAGTAAGTTAGAATGCTAAAGATCCCTACACAAAAACTAAGTTCTGGTAAAATACCTCACTTTTGTCATTCACACAGAATATAGACAAATCCTCACTAAATAGGATTGCCAACTAGTGGAAAGTGCTGAATCCATGCCATTCATTTTCTCAACATATTTATTTGTAAAATGGCACATACACATACACTACTGCAGATATTGTAGAAAAGGCTGGCAGATCCTTTTCTCAAATACCACTGAAATTGAGCATATCCTGACCTGGATGACTCAGTTCCACTCTCTATGTTCTCTGTAAAATGGAGCTTCATGCAAATTGGCTTGTTTAAGCCTTTAAAATAATCTATTAAATTGTTAAGGCAAGATTTGCCTTTGCTGAACCTACGCGGACTCATTCCCATTAAGCAATGTCTACCGGTAATTTTGTTTATTTAATATAGCTTAAAACATTTTGCATGGCACCAACTTCAAACTCACTAGTCCATAATTTCCTGGACCATCCCAACCCAGAAACATTTTTTTAAATTGGCATTATATTTGCCATCTTTCAACTCTTGGGTATAGTGTCATTTGAAATAATAGGCTACAGAGTACTAGTAACAGATTAGCAGTTTCACGTTTTAGCACTTCCAGGATTCCATCCAGCCCTGGCAATTTGTTGTCTTTTATTTGCCAATTTGATCTATTACATCTACTAGATTTACAGAGATCTGTTTTAATTGTTGTAAATATTAACCAACAAGGAAGGTTTCTGGTGTAGGAATGGCTCTAATATCCTCCTCAGTAAAGACTGAGTCAAAGAATTCATATAGGGGCCTTTTACTGTCAAAGCTGTGGTAAAAAGTGGTCCTATCATTGTCCTTATGTGGGTCTTTCCCGAGTGCTAAGGCCATTTTTAACACAGCATTAAACTGGCCAGTATTTCATTATTTGAATTAATGGCCATGCATTAATGTTCACAACCAAATTTATGGGGTTCTCTTACAAATTGAATACACACACTATTAGGTGAATTTTTGAAAGAGAAAGGCGCCCATCATCCGACACAAATCGGGAGATGGGCGTCCTTCTCGCAAGGTTGCCCAAATCGGCATAATTGAAAGCTGATTTTGGACGCCCTCAACTGCTTTCCGTTGCGGGGATGACCAAAGTTCACAGGGGCGTGTTGGCAGTGTAGCGAAGGCAGTACTGGGGCGTGCTTAGGAGATGGGCGTCCTTGGCTGATAATGGAAAAAAGAAGGGCATCCCTGATGAACACTTGGACGAATTTACTTGGTCCATTTTTTTTCACGACCAAGCATCAAAAAGGTGCCCAAACTGACCGGATGACCACCGGAGGGAATCGGGGATCACCTCCCCTTACTCCCCTAGTGGTCACTAACCCCTTCCCACCCTCAAAAAAAATCTTTAAAAATACATTTTTGCCAGCCTCTATGCCAGCCTCAAATGCCATACTCAGGTCCATCGCAGCAGTACGCAGGTACCTGGAGCAGTTGTAGTGGGTGCAGTGTACTTCAGGCAGGCGGACCCAGGCCCATCCCCCTCCTACCTGTTACACTTGTGGTGGTAAATGTGAGCCCTCCAAAACCCACCAGAAACCCACTGTACCCAAATGTAGGTGCCCCCCTTCATCTCTAAGGGCTATGGTAGTGGTGTACAGTTGTGGGGAGTGGGTTTGGGGGGGTGTTTGGGGGGCTCAGCACCCAAGGTAAGGGAGCTATGCACCTGGGACCTTTTTCTGAAGTCCACTGCAGTGCTCCCTAGGGTGCCCAGGGGGACCAGTGCACTACGAATGCTGACTCCTCCCACGACCAAATGGCTTGGATTTGGTCGTTTTTGAGATGGGCGTCCTCGGTTTCCATTATCGCCGAAAACCGGGGACGACCATCTCAAAAACGACCTAAGGACGACCATCTCTAAGGTCAACCTAAATTTCATGATTTGGGCGTCCCCGACTGTATTATCGAAACGAAAGATGGATGACCATCTTGTTTTGATAATACAGGTTGCCCCGCCCCTTTGCGAGGACATCCTCATGAATACTTGGATGCCCCGTTCCATTATGCCCCTCCACATGTTATAGAGGAAAAGCCTCGAGAGGCTCCCAGACTTTTATGCTGTTTTACAGGAGCAGGACTCACTCATCATTGGCAAAAACCTCTATAGGATAGCTAAACTGCTCACAAAACACAGACTTTGATTAAATAGAAGAACTTAGCTTAATTAAGCTGGTATTCATGTTCTTTCCAAGGCCCCGACCTTGATCAACGATGGCCTGCGTTTCACTTCTGCTTCAGGATCACAGGCCACAAGGCATTAGGTTGTTCCAACAGGTCTCAGGTGTCGCAATGGGGTCAACCATGGCCCCCTCGATAGCGAACCTTTTTATGACCGACTTTGAGAACCGGTATGTGTACCCGAGTCGGTTCTGGGATAAGATTGGATTGTGGGTTCGCTTCATAGATGATATTTTTGTACTATGGAATGACGACACTGAGGCTTTACTAGGATTAGTAAGGTATCTCAATGGTTGCCATCCGAAGATTAAGTTTACAGCCCAGTATGATATAAAGGAGATCACATTTTTGGATATGATAACTCAGAAAGGGGCCATTTCAAGACCAAGGTACATAGGAAGCCAACTGACAAGAATACCTTCCTGGACTACACAAGCTGCCACCCCAGGAGGTTACGGGATAGTCTCCCGTTTTCTCAGCTCCTGAGGTACAAGAGAATATGTTCAGAAGAAAGGGATTTTTAGATTCAAGCAAAGGCATTGAATAAACGCCTGTTAGACAGAGGATACCCGGAAAGAGTGATCAGGACAGCCTATAGAAGAGCGAAATATAACAACAGAGAACTACTACTACAACCCAGCTCAAGGCTAGGAGAAGATCTAGCACATGTGTACACATGCGTCTTGAAGTATACTCAGCTGTCTGGCAAAGTAGCTCAGATTTTAAAAGACCATTGGAAAGTAATTCAAACACTTTCTATTTTCTCACAGTCCTGAATCCGTTTTGCTTACAGTAGAGGGAATAATTTAAAGGAAATACTATGTCCATCAGCCCTTCCTCAAGAACATTCCATTCCACTCCACCGATATATGAAGGACATAAGAGGTGTAACCAATGTGTTGTGTGATATGATGGTGGAAACGACAGTTTTCAAATACCCCACCACTGGAAGAGAATTTAAATTGAGGATCAAAACGACATGTAGATCAGATTGTTATCTATTGCATCATCTGTCTTTGCAAGAAAATATATGTAGGACAAACGTCACAAATTCTTTATACTAGACTAATTGAACACAAGAGTGCGATAAGGACAGTCACGTTATGCTCTTTAGCTGAGCGGACATCTCTTGGCCAAGCTCCGCTCAAGCCACCCCAAAATCATTTAATTTACCTGCGAGATCTTCCCTATGCGGAGCTAGAAGATTCCGGTTGGCGAGACTAAGTCCCGGTGCACCCTGTGACGGGGCTTAAGTCCATTTTAATGGTAGAGCAGGGGGGTTATGCCCGCGAAGACTCCGCGGACAGGAAGGCACCACGCAGAGAACTTGGGCCTCAAGATGGCAGCAATGCAAGCGAGTCCTCCACCGGCCAGTCTCTCGGTGGAGACCACTAAAGACTTAGCGCAACAGATATCGGCAGTGCTTGAGGACAAACTATCTAAGCTGCAAACGTTGGTGGATCAAATTTGGGACTCCTTGGAGCGGCAGGGCGAATGTATCCAACAGGCAGAGGACCGTATCTTGCATCAGGAGGATTGTGCTGAGACGGCGGACATGAAGATTTTGGCGCTTAGAAACAACGCGCACTTCTAATGCAACAAATCGATGACCAAGAGAATAGAGGAAGGCGAAACAATCTCTGAATCATAGGCTTACCTGAAACTGTAAAAGAAAAGGATCTATGGAACTTCATCTAGCGGTGGCTGCCGGAACAATTAAACATACAGTTACCAGACAGTGATAAGAGTCGAGAGGATCCACCAAGTTGGGGCTTTGCATGAAGGGGAATAGCGCCTGAGACCTGTGATGGCCAGAATACTTAATTATGCGGATAAGCGAGTGTTACAGGCATACAGAGGAAGGAAATCGCTTGACTACAACGGACATAAGCTACTACTTTTCCAAGATTACTCGGCACATGTTGCTGATCAGAGGAAGCAGATGGGCCAACATTGTAAGCATCTGTTTCACAAAGAAATAAGATTTGTGCTATTGTATCCGGCAAAGGTGCGTGTGGTGCACAACAATAAAACTATCTTTTTCATGGAGCCTGGAGCTTTGGACACATTTGTGGACAAACTGCAATGATTGGCGGAGATGCACGATTTCTCTCTACAGTACCACACCCGCGCTGATCAGGGGTTTGATGTGCTGACACGCTCTGCTATTGCTGAGGAACCTGACGACAATTAGGAACATGGGCCTTTGCCTGGAGCTCAGATGAGCCTGAAGGCCATACTGGACATCATGCTTCCTTCATTATTAGCTGGTTGGTTTGAGCGAGGTTTCGTTTAAACTCGTTTAAGTCTGTTACTGATTCAGAATTAATATTCTCTGGGAAGATCTTACTTTTACTGCTCATAGAAGGGGGGTGGGAGGGCATGGGAGGGTTAGTGGTGTGAAGGAAGGGGAATGTTTGTTGTGCTTTTGTATGGGTTACGTGGGTTAGTACTGTTGGCTTCTTTGGTGGGTTGTCAGGAGGGGGAAGGGAGGGATTGGTTTAGTTTCTGGTGGGGGAGGGGGAGGGGAATGTGGGGAGTTAGGGGGGACAAATGTGATTCATGTTCATTGAAATCCTATAAGCTACGAGGGGAGGGGAACTGACATTGCAGGGCGACTGGAGTGTCCCCTCTGCAAAAAAACAAAAAAAAGTAGTGCTCGGTTTGCACATGCAGATTGGGATCTTACTGAAGGACCCCTGAGTGCATCGCATGGTCAGCTCTTTTAAGCTGTGGGAAGCATGCACTAGTGCTTACTGCAGCTTACTAAAAGGGCCCCTTAGTTTTTTCTGCTATTACCTTACCCTTCCTTCCTGCACGCTCCTTTAAGTGAAACTGAGCATGCTCAATTTCACTAAAAGGAGCGTGCAGGACATGAGGGGGAAGAGAGAGCAGGGCAGGCAACTTGGTGGCGCCAGGGACTGGCACTGGACAAGGTTTCAGCTGGTGGGGGTTGGGGACCCCCGCCAGCAAAATCAGGGGCCTGGAGGAAATTTGAAGGGGCCCAGGCCCCCATGGCCCTACCTAGGTGCGCCATCTAAAATCTTATCTAGGTGATGCATGAAGTCTGCCACCATCATAGCAGGCAGGCAAGTTACCAAGCGATTCAGCATCCACTAGCCACTCAGGGGCCGATGCACAAAGGTTGCCCTTAAATACAGCAGCTGCGGGTGAACTTGCCGATTTATAAATAGTGACTGATGCACAAAGGAAATCTAATGCGAATGAGATGCATGGAAATTCAGCAAGCAGCTTGTAGGGAAAGCACCTAGCACATATGCAGAACAGTCTCTCGGTAAGCATTGATGTTCTGTGCATGCCCTGGAAAAGAAGGCGTGCATCTAGTAATGTCACATTGGAGTTTCCTTTTTTTTGTTCCATGGCGACTTTTAATACTATTTTTACGAGTGGGACACACACACGCACATAATACACTTACATAGCACATTTCACACACATGCAGATACTATTAAAAAAATGTTCCACAGCAATTTTTAATGCTACTTTTAAGTGCAGGACACACACGCACATGGCATATTTCATGGAATGTGGAGATACTGTCGAAAAATGCAAGCAGGTTGCTCCACTGAGAAATTGGCCTCATGCAATGACATCTCCAGACCTGCCGTAAACGTTTGGACGTTAAAAGTAGGCATTCACTGCTCGAAAATGACTGTGCATCACACTGAATTATCATTTTAATACTAATTAACTCATTGTAATACATTTGCATAAGATTATTGCTAGCTGCTACTATGAACGGCAGAAGCCAAGCAGAACTCCTTTGTGCATTAGACATTGAATAACGTGCATGGAAAACTGGCTAAAATTAGTCAAAGTCAAACATTACAGGCTCGGTAAGTTTTGAGCATCGGCCCCTCAGTCATCTGCATTCGTAATGATTGAATCACCAACTAGAATTAATCTCCATAGAATTAATTTGGGCCTTGATTTAATGGATTCCTGAGTCTCTGGATTTAGGCTTAAATCAGGATAAGACTGAATTGTTGGTATTAACCAGTTCGTTTGAGCATGATCCCTGCTGCAGTTTTTAGCATTGACTGAATTGCTTATCCCTTGGAAACCACTCTTAAAATATTGGGGGTTGTTGTTGATCGGCACTTATCCTTTGAGTCTCAGATGTCCCCTGTAGTCACTAAGGGCCCCTTTTACAAAGGCATAACAGCGTTTTTAGCGTGTACTAAAAATAAGCATGCGCTAAAAATTATAGACACCCATCTATTCCTATGGGCGTCTCTAGCATTTAGCACACTGTAAAAAATTAGTGTGCCTTTGTAAAAGACCCCTTAAATCTTTTAAGGTACTTTGGAAGCTGAAGCGAATCAATCCCTTTTTTTTCAATATATATTTTCAGGTTACTTGTCCAGTCGCTAGTCTTGGTCCAATTTGATTATTGTGATTCTGTCTACATTGGTTGCAAAGAGTGTGTTTTAAGGAAGCTTCAAAGTGCCCATAATACTGCGGCCAGGTTAGTCCTGCATGTGTCATGCTTTGAAAGGGCTACTCCACTGTTGATTCAATTGCATTGGCTTCTTATTAAGGGTTGTTCTTAAGCTCTGTGCTCTCATATTTCAGACTTTATATGGCACTGTCCTGATTCTGTTGTCCCTTGTCACTTTGCCTTCCTGCAATGCTACCTGTGGTGCAAGAGACTACCTATGTCTTCATTTTCCTACCTGTAAGAACGTAGTGTATAAGTCAATTTATTCTGCTACTTTTTCTTACCAAGTGGTGTAATTCTTTGCTGAAATACATTAGATCCCATCATGATTACTTAGTTTTTTGCAAGTTTTTGAAATCTTTCCTTTTTTGAAAAACATTTTTGTTAATTGATGCTGAGGCCTAGTTTTTTCTCCTCCCTCCCTTCATTGCATATATATTTACAATTCTTTCCTTTGTTCATATGTGTGGGATTTTGTTTTAGATTTCATATTTTGTCCTGGCTTCTTGTAGCTTGTTAGCCACATTGAACTTGTGCAGGAAAACGTGGGGTATAAATGTCATAAATAAATAAATAAATAAATAAATAAATAAATAAATAAATAAATAACTACAGTGTTACCTCAACCCTTCACTCTGGGACACATGCCCCTGGAGATGCATCCTAGATACAAGAGCATATATGACCAAGCTATACCAATTTGATGCTCTACTTCCAAGTGGCCTTTCTCCTCCAAGGCAGCATAGAGGCTTCCAAACTAGAAATGTGATCTACTAGGTCCCTGAAGGTCTTGTCTATATGCCTCAGCTGTTCCAAGTCCGCTACTCAAGCCTCCAGATCAGACCTTTTCTCTTAGAGTTCTTTGCATGAAGAGCATATCTACTGTATGATTGATCATCATGTGGGAGATAATCATATGTGGCACTTGGTGTATAAAACTGAATGCCCTCATCTTGCTGCTGGATTGCTGTCTGTATCTTAGTATTGATGAGTTGTTTGGCTAAAGTTAAGTACAGAAGCTTTACCTAATATAAATTTCCTTATGTGGTGTATTTTACGCCATTATTTTATGTTTGATCTCAATGATCTGCAAAGGACCAAAATTTATCTATTGATAAGGGTTGCTTACTTTTTAGATCAGTATTTCCCAACCTTTTTGTACTGGCAAATTGGCTAATAAACTCTTTCTGGACCAGGGAGGTGGGAACAAAAACTAGCATATTTAGGGTTCTTTCCCCTCCCCCCATGTCCATCCCCTCCCTACCCAACTTTAAAAGAACCCTGAGTTGGTAGGGATCCCAAGCCCCGCTAGTTGAAGATCTCCCTCAATGGCACTGAAAATGCTGCTCCCTACCTTGGTAATCTGCAGCAACACTCTGAGCCGCCAGCACAGGCACACATATAGGGTCAAGGTGAATTACAGCAATACAACTAGACATGCCTTTCAGGCTTATACCACGATCTGTGAGCCCCTGTGCCAAACAACGTCTGGCAGCCAGACAGTTCTGATCTTACCTGAAGAATCAGGACTGGAACCTCCAAGGAGGACAGGGCTGGACGCAGGATGTGCAGCAGGCAGATGACAACAGGCAAATCCCAGGGCCAACCAAAGGCTCGCGGCAGGTAGCAGAGTCCAGGTCCAAGCAGGGTTCAAGACGGGCGGAAGGCAAAAGCAAAGTCCAGGTCCAAACAGAGGTTCAAGGCAGGCGGCAGGCAAAAGCAAAGTCCAGGTCCAAACAGAGGTTCAAGGCGGGCGGCAGGCAAAGGCAAAGTCCAGGTCCAAACAGAGGTGCAAGGCAGGCGGCAGGCAAAAGCAAAGTCCAGGTCCAAACAGAGGTTCAAGGCGGGTGGCAGGCAAAGGCAAAGTCCAGGTCCAAATAGAGGTTCAAGGCAGGCGGCAGGCAAAAGCAAAGTCCAGGTCCAAACAGAGGTTCAAGGCAGGCGGCAGGCAAAGGCAAAGTCCAGGTCCAAACAGAGGTGCAAGGCAGGCGGCAGGCAAAAGCAAAGTCCAGGTCCAAACAGAGGTTCAAGGCAGGCGGCAGGCAAAAGCAAAGTCCAGGTCCAAACAGAGGTTCAAGGCAGGTACGCAATCCAAAAACACAGAACTCAGGAATCCACACTAGCAGAAGCCGAAGCAAAGAGTTCTGCCAGTGTCTGACTTAAGTAGCCTCCTCCATCAGGGAAACAACCATCAGCTGCCCGGAAGGCGTGGCCAACAACCAGCCCAAGAGCTCTGGATAGGCTGGTCACAAAGAGCGGGCGGAGCCTAGCCGCGACCAGCCAATCCGAGCCCAGAAGAGGTGTTCCCCATGCTCCTGGGTCCCGCACCCGGAAGAGACTCTCCAGCTAGTGAGCGCCGGCCATTTTGGCAGCGCCGGCGCTCTCCAGCCGCTACAGCACCATAGCGGCGGACCGGAGCCGTCCAGGAGGCAGACAAGACTCCCCTACCATGCCGCCCGTAGCCAGCGATACCCCGCTCTCTCCTGCTCGTGGAGCGAGGCATCCCTGCAGGCAGAGCGGCACAGGTAAGGGACGCGACAGCCTCTGATGTGCAGTCTTACAGTTTTAAGAACCATAAGACTGTACATCCGAAATTAAACTGAACCCCCAAGAAGCCAGACTGCGTACAATGCAACATTAGAGAAAGAGGAAACAGTGACACATGAGCCCCCTTTATTGTGCACAACATATAAAGATAACAGGTGTAAAATTATAAAAATTGCAATCACATTACAAATTAACAAATAAAAATAAAACAAAAAAATGGAGAATTCGGTGATACCTTTTTATCAGGCTATCATATTATATTTTTCAATTAGCTTACAGAGGCCAACCTCCTTCCTCAGATTAGGGCAGTATGTTGCTGTTATGGTATGTTATGTTGTCCTGGCCTATGGAAGGAGGTTTTGGCCTCTGAAAGCTAATTAAAAAAAAAAGTATTGTTAGTCCAATAAAAGGGTATCACCTTATTTTGCATTTCATTTTTTTGTTTAATAGAGTGGAATAACATGGCTGCTACAGTACTTTATCCAAAAGTAAAAATAAAATTATTCTTTCTACCTTTGTTATCTGGCCATTTAATTTTTCTAATTGCGTTGGTCCCAATCTGCTTTCCTCTATTTTCTCGTCACTCTCATGCCAGGGTTTTGTGTGCATTTATCATTTTTCTCTCTCTTCTGTCTTCTTCACCTCCTCGACTACATCCATCTCTAATATTGTTTTTTTCCTCTCAAAGTTCTTCCATTTATTGTTCTCTCTCTTCATTCCTTCTTCCTATACAGTCTTCAGTTTTCCTTTTTATACTGTCTACCTATAGCTTTCCATCTCTTTTCTCTCCCTCTTCCATCCAGCATCTCCTCCTTCCATCAAGTGTCTTCCTATTCTCTTTCCCTCCTCATTCATCCAGCATGTCCCCTCTCTCTCTCCCTCCACTTCCATCCAGCATAGCTCCCCTCTCTCCTCTCATCTAGTCACTAGTGTGTTCCTCTCTCTCCAATTTCTGTCTCTCTCTCTCTTTCTTCTTTCAACTAGTGTCTCCCTGATCACAATCCCTTCTGTACAAAACATCCATTTATTATTATATTCTGCCTTTCTGTGGTACAATCAAATGGTTTACATATTACATTCAGGCACTTTCTCTGCCCCTAGTGGGCTCACAATCTTAGTTTTGTACCTGGGTTAGTGAGGTGTTAAGTGACTTGCCCAGGATCACAAGGAACTGCAGTGGGAACTGATCCCAGTTCCTCCCATTCTCAGCCCACTGCACTAACCATTAGGGTACTCCTCCTCCACTCTAATCATCATCTTTCTTCTCTCCACCCACCCCCCACTTCCATCCATACACCGTCTCTTTCTCCCCCTCCTTCCAATCTGTATCTTTTCTCTCCTCTCCGCCCCCCCCCCCGGGCTTTATCTTTTACCCCCACCCTTGCTCCCCTGGCACTGCTGCTTTCAAGACCAGCCATGGAGCTTCATCCTCTATACATCTGGCTGCAGACTGCCACTCCAGAACAGGAAGTGATGGAGGAGGGTGGGACCAGCAGAGCTGGCAGTCAAGTGTATAAAGGCTGTGGCCCCATGGCTCTCTTATGTTCTTTTGCTGCTGCTTCTGCTGCTGCTGCTTGGAAGCAATAGCAGTGGGAGTGGGAGGGTGGTGGAGAAGGCAGATTGACAAAAAAAAATTTTTGCACCTGTGGTTGGAAAATGCTGTTTTGGATGACAATTCCCAAATAAAGCCTGTTGAAAAATGTTTCTCCTATCTTCCTAATTGACTTAAATGCTTATAAATCAAAGAATGAGCGTAAGCTGGGTGGGTGGGAGTCAAAGACAGAGAGATTTTACCTACCCTGCTACCTTACTTACTTTTTTGAATAGACAAAATGTTTTTACCTACTTGGATTGGATGTTAGCTGGAGACAGCAGACCGATGATGTTTGCTTAAGCCAAATAGCACCAGCAATGTGGATTGTTCTACTGATGCTATAATACAGTGGCAGTTAAACAGTTCATGTTCATGCTTTAATTTCATATTACTAATACTCTCACTTCCTTTTATATTAATAACAATTGATAGACAAACATAGTGCTGAATTTATTTTTAGAGGAGTTTTTCTTAGGAAGTTTTGATTTTGGGAGTTGTTCCCAATTTTTCCTTAATTCAGGGGTTCTGAACCGAGTCCTCAGGACACACCCAGCCAGTCAGGTTTTCAGGCTATCTATAATGAATAAGCATGAAATAGATTTGCATAGAATAGAAGTAATATATGGCTCCAGAAAAAAGAGGACGGATTGAGCCAGCCGGGTTTTACTTCCATTGCTTTCCATTGAAAGCAATGGAAGTAAAACCCGGCTGGCTCAATTGCTTTCCATTGAAAGCAATGGAAGTAAAACCCGGCTGGCTCAATCCGTCCTCTTTTTTTTTCTGGAGCCATATGGTAACCCAATGCATGCAAATCTAGCTCAATCATGTTCATTGTGGATATCCTGAAAACCTGACTGGCTGGGTGGGTGTGTCCCAAGGATTGGGTTGAGAACCACTGCCCTAATGGAAACCCCTGCATGGTGGAGGACTCTACATTACTCTTCAGATCAAGTTTCAGAACTTTGCAAACATTCGAGGGAGAAGATACTACTGGTCAGACACAATTACAAAATCAATGATTTTCTTTATAAAAAAAACTTTGGTGAAGCTGGGGCTCCAGAATATGTCTTTGAATAAATGAAAAACAGATCTTTCCCCGAGAGTTACGTATGATAAAGGAGTACAGAATTTTCACTAAAAATGATGTGTTTTTAGATGTGGGCTGTTCCTTAGATTAGATGGCCTTGATGGTGGAAACCATTCAAGACACATCTGTTTCGGTTACTGGGGAAGCTGAAGGAGTGTTTAATCAGCTGCAGACATCTATGAAATCAACTAAGTTACAAGAATGTATTTGGAGCAAATTTGTAAGAGAACAAGAGCAATTAAAGTTAAAAATATTCCACTGGGATAAAGATAATTATGCCAAGGGGAATATTTATTTGTGGATGAACAAATTGAAGGCTTTGGAGGCTCCAGTGGATCCAACATCTGTAACTTTTTCTCTTGATGATTCAGATGGTTCGAGTGACTCTAATGAACGTGGTACCAGGACTGTCTTTTTTTTTTTTTTTTTTACAAAGAGGAACTCACACTTCAGGAAGACACCATGGTCAGTACAGTTGCAGGGATTGCCTGAGTGAAGCCAACTCAAATTGGATGGGACCTCGGACTCAGTCCAAGAGTTCAAAGAATCATAAATGGTTAACATTTCAGATGTTCCTTTGACCCTGCCTTAACTTGGAGTTTTGAATAAAGGGTTATCTGTTGTACCTTCAGTAACTTTTGACTTTTTTCTTATTCATAGATTGCTTGAACCTACAGGTGAAATTGTATTTTCACCAGAATCCTAGCACTTTTGACAAAACCATTATGAGAACGCCTTCAAGGTGGATTTCCCCAAGGCATGTGAACTCTCATATTTCTACTTTTAGGACTCTGGTGATCAGGGGATTTGCATAAACTTGATAGGCACAACCATCACTTTCAGGGCGTTCCTAATCTATCCAACAAGGAACGTCAAGCATTGAAACAGTTGAAGAGTAATTCAGATTTATTCATTAAACCAGCAGATAAAGGAAGGTCCATAGTGGTTTGGCATAAAGATCATGATATGTGTGAAACTTTACAACAACTTGGTAACATGAGGTTTTATGAACATCTGGCATCAGATTTCACTGCACATCTTATTGCAGAAGCCCTTGAAAATCAATAGTTCTTAACTTATACACATTATAACCACTCAAGCACTTTCAGTCAGAGTGTTTCTACATGTATATAAGTTAAGAACTTTTGATTTTCAAGAATTTGATTATTTTGCTCATGTGGATTTTTTTTATTGCAAAAGTCACCAGCATTGCTGAAGATGGTTTAGCCAAAGCTTTTTGATCAAGGCTGAGACCAAATTTCTGGTACAGCTACATCTTAGGACACCAGGATTTTATTTGGTATCCAAGATTCATAAATCCAAAACTCAGCCATTTGTATGGCCTATTGTATCTTTGTAAGACACAGTTTTAGAGTCTTTATTCAAATCTGCGGATTATTTTTTGAAACTTGAGGTTAGCCTGGGCTCACTCAGTTTTTGATGAAGATTCAACAACACTTGAACTTTGAAGGCACTGATATTTTAATGACATTGGACATCCAGGCATTATATACTAACATTCCTCAATCAGCAGCTATTCAGATTGTACCGACAGCTTGGATAACTGGGGTAACTTTGTATGGATTTTCTACAGATTTTTTGGTGAAATTGACAAGATTGGCTCTCTGCAGTAATTATTTTATGTTTAATGGTCAATTTTTGTTTCTTCAGACTCATGCTACTGCCATGGCACTGAGTGTAGCTAACCTCTGTGGAGTTCATGTTCAAGAGCAAAAGCTCCAAAAGTGGCAGAAAGCACCAGATGGACGTGTTTCACGGGAAAATGTCCAGATTGTGATTTATGAAACTCTGGTTTAAGACGGTTTTCTCTGCAGTTTGTCTAAATCACAAAAGGGCTTGTTGGGGGTATGTTTTGGGCAGGCGCAGAATTTGGATATTTTCCTGGGATAATGGAACAAGATAAAAATGTCTAGGGCAAAAACTGGGATGTTCTTATCCTGACCTGTTTCAATTACAAGTCCCAAAAAAGTGCCCTAACTGACCAACTGACCACCGGAGGGATTAAGCCATGACCCTCCTATAATCTCCCAGTGGTCACTGATCCACTTCCACCCCCCAAAGATGTGACAGTGATAGGACATGCACAGCAAACAGGAATAGCCTCCATGTAAACAGTACAGAAACAAAGGAGTAGAGGCTGGCTAAAGGACAATTCAACCCAGGAGGTGGTGCTTTAAAAAAGGTGCTTTATTCTCTGCTTAGACACAAGGGACCTGACACAGTCTGTGTTTCGGCGCTAAAGGATGCCTGCCTCAGGGGTCACAATAGTGTTCGGAAATTGGCACAAAGAAACAGAGTTGCCAGGTGATCAATTCGGAGAAAATACAGGACAGTGTGCTCGGCAGCATTCAAATGTATTCAATGTATTCAATACATGCATTGAACAATGTATTCAATTCCCACCCCTAGCGCATCGTCATATCTGGAGCTGTAAAAAAAAAGGTGGCTGCTGGGGGGGGGGGGGGGGGGGGGAGGGGCGGGGCTGAAAAAAAAGGGGGCCTGCTCGGGGGCACAGGGAGCTGTAAAAAAAGGTGGATGCTATGTGTGGGTGGGTAAAGGGAGGGGCTACAAAAAAGGTGGATGCTATGTGTGTATGTGTGTACATAGAGGGAGGAGGGAGGCTTTAGAAAAGGTGGATGCTATATGTGGGTGGAGGGAGTGAGGGAGGGAAAAATATGGATGCTGGGAAAAATATGGATGATATTTGTGTACGGGGGGCTGTAATTTTGGTCATATATGACTAATAAACTTGCAGAATTTGCAAACGTGCACAGAATTTTCAATTTTTTTGTGCAGAATATTGATTTTTTTTTTTTTAATGCAGAATTCTGGCAGGAGTAATATATTTTGTTTCTAGTTTAACATTGCCAGCTTCATAAAGTTATTTTGCAATGTGATACCATCACCAGCTTGACCTTGTTTTTTTCCCTGCAGGTTCCAGCATTTATACTGCTGTCTCGTTGATATTGGTAAGCTTGCTCTAAACCTTTAGAGCAATGGCTTATATGTGAGCCAGTCAAACTTTGTAGCAACCATGGCGACTTGTGAGTCACATTTGCTTCTGAAGCAGTCATTGAAATGGGGCACCACATTGGAAGTGTGCCAGGACTAAGTCATCATTTCCAGTTGTTGATTTAAGTGCCTTTGGGGCTCATTTTCAAAGCACTTAGACTTAGAAAGTTTCATAGGCTATAATTTTATGGCATTTTTATGCATTCTTATTTAAATTTGACTTGTTTGTTAGTATAATAATTTTGGATTTATTTTGAGCAGCACAGTTAAGTTTTTTAACACAACACACTTTTATGCATTTTGGACAATGGATATTGGGTGCGGAGCGGATGGCAGACCAATGATGTTCGTTTTAGACAAGTAGCACCAGCAACATGGATTGTTTTGTCAGATACTAGGTTTTGCCCTGGGGGCTCAGAGCTATAGAGGGCTAAACTCTGAAAAATATCCAGACACTAAGCCATCATTCTGGCTTTGGGACTTTTAATTTAGAAATCTGTAGAGTCCTGAAAAAAATCCAGACAGTTTGTAATCTTAGGCTCCTGTCTCCTAAGCACATAGGACAGGGACCCCTTGAAACGTTTTGGGCCTTAGGCATATGCCTAGTTTGCCTATGCCATAACTTGGCTTTGATCAGACAGGCTGTTGAATATTTTGTCTGACCAGTGTGGCGGTTTATTTATTTAGATTTTGCTTACACCTTTTGCAGTAGTAGCTCAAGGTGAGTTACATTCAGGTACATTGGATATTTTTCTGTCCCAGGAGGGCTCACAATCTAAGTTTGTACCTGAGGCAATAGAGGGTTAAGTGACTTGCCTGAGATCACAAGGAGCAGCAGTGGGATTTGAACCAACCACCTCTGGATTGCAAGACCAGTGCTCTAACCTCTAGGCCACTCCTCAGCATATAAAGAAACACAGACCATTTCCAGTCAAATATGGACTACCACACTGGATTGTCTACTTTGAAATAGACACTGAATTTGTCAGCTTAACCACATATTTGCACTTGTGTGTTCAGGGGTGGGTTTTGGTTCTATGTTTTACCTTGCCAGACTCCTCTTTGTTATACTTTGTAATATTTCCTCTTCCTGTTGTCTTCTTGTATTGATATCTTGCCTTTTATTGCCTTTGTTTTGTTTTTAATTGACCCCCTCCCTTTCAGACTGCTTTATTATTGAATTGTTTTACTAGTGAACCATTTAAACTTTGATTATATAGGTGGTATAGCAAATAAATTGAACTTGAAGCTAAACCACAATTTATGCACACACTTTGTAAAACAGAGGCGAATATTTACGGGAGCAGGTGTAAATGTCTGTGGCTTCATCTTAGCTGTGATTTCGGCAGCTTTTCAGGAGCAATTGTTTAAAGGTCCTCTCAACCTAGGTGAACTTTAATAACTGATATGATTTTTATAGAAATGTATGCTAAAATGTTAGATACGGTCTGAGGCTGGAATATAATCAGACATGGCCAACCAAACGAGAAAGCGCAATGGCCAACTGGAGCTGGGTTTCTTTGCATTTCCATTTCAGGAGCTCTTTCTTACTGGCTATGGATTAACCTGTTAAGGAAACAGAACATAGTGGCAGAATTGGAAGCTGACAAAGTGCTTGTTTATGGAGGATGAGGAGCTGTGGGATTTAAATGTGTGCAGAAAGAGTTATCTTCTCATGACTGCTGTGACACATTAAGGAGCAATTCTATAAAGTGTGCAAAACTTTATGTGCCAAAATTCAGCACACTGAATGCAAATTCTATACTGACATCTGGGCTCCCCAATTCCATTATAAAATACTACATTTAGTCACACCCACTTACACCATGTCAATAGCAAGTATAAATGTAGCACTTTAGGAAAGGAAAGGGATTTCATATACCTCCTTTCTGTGGTTACAATCAAAGTGGTTTACATATTATATACAGATACTTATTTGGTTTTACCAAAGGGAAATCATGCCAAACGAATCTCATTGAGTTCTTTGATTGGGTGACAGGAGAATTGAATCAGGGACGAGCTATGGACGTAATCTACTTAGATTTCAGCAAAGCTTTTGACACGGTTCCCCATAGGAGGCTCTTAAATAAACTGGATGGGCTGAAAATAGGACCGGAAGTGGTGAACTGGATTAGGAACTGGTTGACGGACAGACGCCAGAGGGTGGTGGTGAATGGAATTCGCTCGGAGGAGGGAAAGGTGAGTAGTGGAGTGCCTCAGGGATCGGTGCTGGGGCCGATTCTGTTCAATATATTTGTGAGTGACATTGCCGAAGGGTTAGAAGGTAAAGTTTGCCTATTTGCGGATGATACTAAGATCTGTAACAGAGTGGATACCCGGGAGGGAGTGGAAAACATGAAAAAGGATCTGAGGACGCTAGAAGAATGGTCTAAGGTTTGGCAATTAAAATTCAATGCGAAGAAATGCAAAGTGATGCACTTAGGGAATAGAAATCCACGGGAGACGTATGTGTTAGGCGGGGAGAGTCTGACAGGTACAGGCGGAGAGAGGGATCTTGGGGTGATAGTATCTGAGGATTTGAAGGCGACAAAACAGTGTGACATGGAATGAGCTCCATGTACCAATCATAATACATACACACACGCGCAATGCGGTACCCACCGCAGCTCACGGTCTCTGTCACACTTGTCTTTTGTATATTGTTTTCCATCCCACACAGGTGATAGGGGTTACTCACAAAGGAAGTGGCTGATGACCCCCATAGTGGCCCCAAACACTGAGGTGGAGGAGCACTAAAATGGGGCCCATCAGCACACTTAGGTCCATCATTGAATGAACATTTGAGAATCTGAAGAGCCACTTCCGCCGCCTGGACTACTCTGGGGGCAAACTTCTATATAGCCCAGAAAAAGTATCCTTGAATGCTGCATAATTTTGCACACAGGCAACTACAGCCCTTGCCAATACCAGAACAGCTGACCAGCCTGGACAAAGAAGAGGAACAAGCCCCAACAACACTCAGCAAGCATTCACTCACTATGCACATTTCTCTGTCCCTGGGTCTTCCAAAGCTCTTCAGATGTCTCTGCTGTCTTCTCTTCTTTCTTGGGCCTCTAACATATACTGCTTGAGTTGCAGCTTTTGTACCCTCTGCTCCAAGAGCAGGTTATTCTGTTCCAACACCCTCTCCACACACTGCACCAACTGCTGCCCTCTGGCTACTTTCAATAATAATCTGGGATACAAAAGGGGACAAATAGGCAGAATGAATATGCAGTAAAAATAATATGTTTGCTTATATTGTATAAAAAAAATTACTTAATCTGCTAAGGAGCACTATAATATAAGAAACTAAAATATATAATATGCTCTTAAATAGGCTAAAGAACTTATCTGTGCCTTCCCTGGAAAACAAATATTTTGAAAGTTTTAAATAAAAGGTCTCATCAGCCAAGGGTACCAACCAAGTGGACATACCTATATAGGCTTCAATCATGGGCCAACCACCACCAACCGAAAAACCTACAGAGTGGGATAGCTAAACCAGTCTGTAGTAAAAAACGGGGTAGGGTTAATACAGATTTAATCAACTATGGGCACAGATAAAATCAATAAAGCCCAATAAGTACAAAAATATATGACAGAAGAATGAAAAAGGTATAATTCAAAAAGAACCAGACTTGTTGTAAAACATATCATGTAGCCAAAAAAGTACTTAGCTTTATGTTCAAAAACCGAGGATAGCACTTCCCAAAGGCGTCTCTGTAGGCTGTTGGCAAAACGTGATATGATACATAAACAATCTCCTCAAAGTCCAAGAATTATTCCTCAAAATCACTCTCACAAGTCCGGTTCTTTTTGAATTATACCTTTTTCATTCTTCTGTCATATATTTTTGTACTTATTGGGCTTTATTGATTTTATCTGTGCCCATAGTTGATTAAATCTGTATTAACCCTACCCCGTTTTTTACTACAGACTGGTTTAGCTATCCCACTCTGTAGGTTTTTCGGTTGGTGGTGGTTGGCCCATGATTGAAGCCTACATAGGTGTGTCCACTTAGTTGGTACCCTTGGCTGATGAGGCCTTTTATTTAAAACGTTCAAAATATTTGTTTTCCAGGGAAGGCACAGATAAGTTCTTTAGCCTATTTAAGAGCATATTATATATTTTAGTTTCTTGCTTATATAGTATGTTATGAATGGTTGTCCAATGTCTATTGGTATTAGTATCTTTTAGAATGGTTGTTTTAGTTTTTGTTGTGCTTTTCTATCAAATCAATGGATTTGTTATATGTTTTTTAAAATGATATTTTATTTTAAGATGTAAACCGTTCTGTTTTGTGAATGCAATTAGAAATGGTATAGTAAATAAATAAACGATAAACATTGTATACGCATCCTTCAGCTATCCCCTTAGGCACATGCAATGATAACGGAGGCAATGAACATGGTGGTACATAGTTCCAACAGGAAGTCCAGAAGTGGGAAATGAAGGACAGCTAGAAAAAACACTGGTTCAACTAATCCAATTTATACTTCAAATATATAATGACTCGGCAACCGTGTTTCGGCAGGCACAATGTCTGCTTCAGGAGTCCACAAGCAAAAAAAGTAAACTTACACATATGTAGAGAAGGATAAATAATAATGCATACATTTATAATAGGTTAAAACAAAATGAATATAATCGTATAAAAGTGTATATATAAAAACATTTAAAGATACCAAAACAATAGTTAAATACATTCATTCATTGTCACCAACCTTGCCTACTGTTCCCCCACAAGATTACTCAACAACCACTCCACAACTGCTGGTGAAGGTTTGTGCTGATGGTTCAATGAGTAGTATGGCTGTATGGTTCTACAGTTAATTGAGCCCCCCCCCCCCCCCCCAAATTTGCTGTCCTAGGTGACCTCCTAGTTTGGGCCTTAGGGTTTGAGCAGCCCTGGAGACCTCATGCTGTCAAAATTTGTTGGCACATGTGCATCCCTGAAAGCATTAGAAGTAGAGGCAAACAATAGGGGTGATAGCCAGCCTCCCATAGCTCATCTGTGTAGCCCCATTATTTATTTGTTACATTTGTATCCCACATTTTCCCACCTATTTGCAGGCTCAATGTGGCTTACATAGTATTGGAGAGGCATTTGCCGACTCCGGTATGAACAAATACAAAGTGATGTTATGATAGGATAAGGTTCGTGTGGAACAGACATACCGTATTGGGGAATCAATAGAGCGGAGGAGTTTGTTGTGTCCATTACGTGCTGTGGATTTGTTGTGTTGCGGAGTCCAGTATGCATTCTAGGGGAGCCAAAATGACTGAGTAGCACCAGTCCCTCTGTCCAAGAGATAGATCCTTCACTGCTGATACTGATGTCCATACAGGTCAGGGTAAAGGCAGGCCTTTCCTAAGCCATGTGGAGCTACAGGCAGAGATGTTTGATCATGTAACACTGCAATCAGCAAACACGTATTGTTTTGAGATGTGACTGCTATGTTTTCCTATTCAGACAGGTCTAGACTGCATGCAGTGCTGCAAAGAAGGGAGACTGCAACTTTGTACTAGAGTTACACTGAAACCTGTCTGCTGCTTCCACAGTATAGTTGATAAACCTCATTTTTGGACCCATTTGCTTGTATGTGGCAGAATAATTGTGGGCTGGGTGACATCTGTACAAATGGTTATGTCAAAAGTCATCAATAAAGCGCATTGCTGTCCCTAGCGTGCTGTGTTGGTGACTCAGGAACATCACTCTTTGAGCTAACGGCTCAAAACAATAAGGATGTTCATTTCTATACAGAGCTGTAAACACTCTAAATAATTTCAAATGTTGTAGTAGTATTGCTTCTTATATGTGCCGATCATTGAATGTTATATACAAAAGCCTTGTAGCCACTGTTAATTTCATTCCCAAGATGATTTAAAAAGCCAAGTGAATCTTTAAGCCTGTGTACTGAGAAGTGTTCCATTGCCATTTATAACTGCTTAGTTTCAACCAATTAATATGTGTTCATTTTGGACCAGTAATTAATGGGAAGTACTACAAAGGCACCGGTTCCCCTTGCAAGTCTGAAGAATGAGGACCACAGATTTCAGTGGGAGCCGTAAACTCCCTCTCTTTGGCACATAGACATACAGTAAGCTGTCAAGGGTGATATGTGAATGCTGAGAGGCTCTGGCAGTGCACGGCTAATAACCAGCATTATGAATGGGAGAACAGAAGGTAAGGGCCAGGAATGAGTTACTGAAAGTAAAAAAAAAAGCAGAGTGGGGAAACTTCAGACGCATTCCACCTCCAAAGGGCTACCCAAAAACAAAAATGCAGGCCATTGTGGAGCCGAGATTAAGCCATGCCAAATAACTCCCGCAAGGTTTTGACTGGGCTTGTCAGGTGGAAGTAGGAGGCAGTCCAACGTGTTCCTGGAGTCCCATAATTAGTTTTAGGATTTTAATGAAAATTCATGCCAAACCAGAATGGAATCTTTTGTATTCACAAGTATGTACAGATTGGATAAAGTGGTGAGGTTGCCATGTCAGTCCATTTGAAAGCATAGAATATAAGGTGATATCTTTGTGTTGAACAAATTTAATACATTTTTGACTAGCTTTCAGGAGGTAAAACTCCCTTCCTCAGGCCAGAGTCAGGGAGGACAGGGGTTTTATCTCCCGGACATTTGTCAAAAAATGAATTACCTTATATTCCTTTCTTGTTTTTATTTATTAAACTGTGGAACTGGCATTATAGAATGTATCCCAGTGCCTAACTATAGATACCATTTACTGAATCCATCCTAAGATGTGCATCTTTGAGGGAAGATAAACTGTCAGTAGCATATTTCATCTAGCATTTTGAACTAGCCTAGGAAAGGTCTTTTCAGTACTAGCATTAAAATTGAAACTACAAAGTCCTTTGGAACTCTGAGCCGTGAGCGATTAAGCAGCTAGTTTCCTGATGGAGTGAGTGAGTTTCCTGCTATAGTGAGCGTTTCCTACATTTTCCTTTTAGTGGATTTCAATGAAGCAAACAATCCCCCCCCCCCCCCCCCCACCACCCCAGCCTCTGTAGAAGGTATATAATTACTGAGTAGCTCAAGGGTTACTTTATTGCACACGTTTCTTTTAACAATTCCATAGCAGAAAAACACCAAGAAATATAATTCAGAATTACATAATACCAAATAAGGCTAATTACTGGATACATAGGCTCTGTGTTCCATGTGACATGTGCTGTGTTTCTAGTATATCAGACAAACAGATGAGGAAGGACACTGACACAAAATCCATGTGTTATCTATCTTTGCTACCATTCTTTCAAATGTAGGGGTTATTGTGAGGAAATTTCACCATTTGTTTTGACTTTTATTTTCTGTGTTTTAAGGAGAGGTTTATTTAAAGATTTTATGTTTCATTCATTTGATGTGAGGAGGAGGAAGGGTGAAGAAAGATGGGGGGGAGGGGGAGTAGAGGGTGAGGGAACAGGAGAAAAGCTCTGTCCTTGACATTAGAACATGACTACAAACCTGTGCCGGATTATCCATGATCCATCATAAGGAGTAAAACTTCTCAGTACAAAAGCACAGTATTATTTTTATTGTTACTTGCATTATGAAAAAGTTAGTTTGTGTGTCCACACTGGGAGTTGGAGCTGATTTAATATAGTAACAATATTTTCCTTGTCACCGTAAAAGGAGTAACACTGGGCCTTCAAGACTGAGACAACAATGGTTCTTTATTGACAAGTGACCCGACACGGGCCGTGTTTCGGCGCAAAGAGTGCCTGACTCTGTTCTGTAGTACGTAAAGTATCTAGGTCCGATGCCTCAGGTGATGAGAAAGTATCTCATAAAGGAGCGTGTCTGTAAAGGAGTTACAGCCGCAATTTGAAGATAGAGCTCCGTAGGAAGCCTTCTTATCTCTCTTAATGTCTGTTCTAGATACTTTACATACTACAGAACAGAGTCCTTGACCCCTGAGGCAGGCGCTCTTTGCGCCGAAACACAGCCCGTGTCGGGTCACTTGTCAATAAAGAACCATTGTTGTCTCAGTCTTGAAAGCCCAGTGTTACTTTTTCTGTTTGTATACTCTTTATGTATGCTGTTCTACCCTCTCTATCTGTTTTGTCATCGTAAAAGGAGAGCATTACCTTGGTGAAGCTGGAAGTAATCCTGCAGCCAGAAACAGCCCACCAGGGGATGCAATATCCTCTCGTATCGAGGCTGTGTCTACAGGAGCTTCTGCCCAGGAGGAAAGAGTTTGGATGGCTATTGTAGTTGGAGTTTCAATCATTAGGCATGTAGACTGCTAGGTGACTGGTGGACATGAGGATCACTTGGTTACTTGCCTGCCTGGTGCCAAGGTTACAGACCTCATGCATCACCTAGATAGGATTTTAGATAGTGCAGGGGAGGAGCCGGCTGTTTTGGTTCATGTGGGTACCAATGACATAGAAAAATGTGAAAGGGAGGTTCTGGAAGCCAAATTTAGACGCTTAGATAGAAAGCTCAAATCCAGAACCTCTAGGGTAGCATTTTCAGACAGGGCCGGTCTTAGCAATTGCGGGGCCATGTGCAGACCAGTTCAGTGGGGCCCCCAACTCCACCCCCACCACCCTACTCATCACCATAAGCCATAATTTATTAGAGTTTAAAAGGAGGTTTAGAGCTCTCGGAACCCCACCTCACCCCATACCTTGATGTGCATCCAGCACGTTTCAGTAGAGAGTGGCAGGCAGCAGCAGCGATTTTTATATCCTGTCAGCTGCTGAGCCCAGAGCCTCCTCGCTGCTGCATCCCGCCCTTGCGGAAGCAGGAAGTGACATCAAAAGGGGGAAGGATGCAGCAGTGAGGAAGCTTTGGGCTTGGCAGCTAACGGGATATGAAAATCACTGCCGCTGCCTGATACTCTCTACTAAAATGTGGATGCACATTAAGGTATGGGGTGAGAAGGTGTTCTGAGACAGGAGGACAGAAATGCAGGGCCCCTAGGAGCGCTGGGCCCTGTGTGACCGCCTCTGTTGCCCCTGCCTAAGACCGGCCCTGGCCAGAAGCCTAAGAAATAAGATAGGAGAGTTAGAATATATTGCACTAAATGAAAATTAGATATAATAGGCATCTCTGAGACCAGGTGGAAGGAGGATAACCAGTGGGACACTGTCATACTGGGGTACAAATTATATCGTACTGATAGGGTGGATTGAATTGGTGGAGGGGTAGCATTGTATATTAAGGATGGCCTTGAATCAAATAGATTGAAAATTCTGCAGGACACAAAACACATCTTGGAATCCCTATGGATTGAAATTCCATGTGTAAAGGGGAAAAGGATAGTGATCTGAGTGTACTACTGTCCACCTGGCCAGGATGAACAGACGTAGAAATGTTATCAGAAATTAGGGAGGCTAACAAATTGAGGAACACAATAATAATGGGTGATTTCAATTACTCCGATATTAACTGGGTAAATGTAACATCAGGGCATGCTAGGGAGGTAAAATTCCTTGACGAAATCAAGGACTGCTTTATGGAGCAGCTGGTACAGGAGCCAACAAGAGGAGGAAAAATTCTAGACCTAGTCCTTAGTGGAACGCATGATCTGGTGCAGGAGGTAATGGTGCTGGGCAGAGGCATAGCCAGACCTCGAGGTGGGAGGGGACCAGATCCCAAAGTGAGGGGGCACATTTTGGTCCACCTCCCCAACCCCCCCACTGCTTGGCTGGCGGGGGTCCCAACCCCTGCCAGCTGAAGCATTGCTGCCGCTGCCGCACATGCCTTGGCTAGTGGGGAGGGTCCCCAACCCCCACCAGCTGAAGCATGTTTTCCAGCGCTGGTTTCTGGCGCTGCCACTGCATTTCCTGCCCTGCTCTCTCGTCCCCTCACATCATGTCTGGCATGCTCGTTTTAAAGAAATTGAGAATGCGCGCATGCTCAGTTTCACTAAAACGAGCAAGCAGAATGTGAGGGGAAAAGAGAGCAGGGCAGGAAATGCGGCGGTGCTGAAGACCGGTGCTGGAAAAAAATGCTTCAGCGGGTGGGAGTTGGGGACCCCCACCAGCCAAACCAGGGGCATAGATCCAGTTTGGGGGCCCAGGCCCCCGTGGCCCCCTGTAGCTATGCCACAGGTGCTGGGGTCGCTTGATAACAGTGATCATAATATAATCAGATTTGATATCAGCTCTGGAGTAAGTACACACAGGAAATCTAATACGTTAGAATTTAACTTTCAAAAAGGAGACTATGATAAAATGAGAAGAATGGTGAAATAAAATCTTAGCAGAGTAGCTGCGAAGGTCAAAAATGTACATCAGGCGTGGATGCTGTTCAAAAATATTATCCTGGATGCCCAGGCGAGTTATATTCTATGTATTAAAAAAGGAGGAAGG